>NW_027646184.1:0-698000 GCF_951394435.1 Stenella coeruleoalba
ATAGGGAAAGAGGCAGAACGTCCACAATGATGCACTTGGCCAAAAAGGGCCTATGCGTTTTTTCCTGAATATATTCAGGAAAAAACGCATAGGCCCTTTTTGGCCAACCAAGCAAGCTTGCAAAGGAAATCTGCACTACAATGAAGTCTCACTTCCCCCCGGTCAAAAGGGCCATCTGAAAAAAGTGTAAAATCCAGAAAGGCAGGACAGGCCATGGAGAACTGGGAGCCTTGTTATGCTGATGGGCGGGATGTAAATTGCCAACAGACACTGGGAGAAGTGTATGGTGTTTCCTGAAACATCTAAAAAACAAAGCAACAGAGCCTAGGGCACTTCCACTTATGGTTCTATAGCTTAGGGAAATTAAAATCAAAAAGACACAGCCACCCCAAAGTTTGGAACGGCTCTGTTTACAAGAACCTCATTTACAGTACAAGTTCAACATCGCAGAAAGTGAAAAATGAATAAAGAAGTTGTGGTATTTACTTACAAAGCAATATCACTCAGCAATGAAATCTATGTCATCAGGCCCGTAGCAGCACAATGAGTGGATTCAGGTATGATGATTCTAACTGAAATAAGTCACACAGAAAAAGAAACATCATAAGATATCAGTAATACACGGAATGTAAACTTGGCTACACAGGAACTGAATTCCAAAACAGAACAGGGTCTCAAATTTAGAAAACCAACTTATGCTTGCTTAAGGTTAAAGGTGAGATGGGGTGCTGCATAAAACCAGAGATTGAAATGAGCACAGATAAAGTTCCTTAAGCCAAATATGGAATAGACAAGAGCTACTCCTTGCTTAACAAAATGGACTCAACACCCCATATTAAACGCCTAAGAATGTACCTGAATAGTAAGTATCTTAAAACCTATGGATTGCTATGTCTCCAAAAGAGAATCAAGCGTGTGTACAGGGGCATAAACGCAGCAGTGATAGGATTGGAGAGGTTTGGTGAGTAAATGAAGACCCTTTGAAGTCATATTGCATGGTACCCATTACACGGGTCTCAACTCTCCAGGTTTAAGGTATTCTTCCTTCAGCTAAAACATGCATGTGGAACCCAGAGTATGATCAACCGTGTGAACGGGAGACGTGTTCAAATATGTCTCAGTTTTCGTACCCTGGTACTCGGGTGCAACATTCCAGACGCTTTACTAACACTCTCCCCACTTGGAGAGTCAGCGCCTTTAACCTCCTGTTTGGCCCAGTTTGCTATTTCTGCGGAAGATGAACAGGAATAGGGAGAACCAATGAGATACTAGCTGGAGGTGTCTGGACGGGCAAATTTAACTCTCATTTCCCACCAGGAAGAGGAAATAACCAAAGGCTCAGTGTGCCGTGCCGGAACCAGATTAGGGCCTCAAGCCATCCTGCGGTGTTGCGGCCAGGTCACAAAAAAGCGAGTTGAAGAAAGGAGCTCAGGGGCACTGTAATTCACAAACCTGCAGAGTTATAAATGACAGCTATCGTCCAAAAATATACTGAAGTAAGGCTGCCAAGAGGAATTGAAAGCGGGGCAGAATTGCAGGAAACCGATTTCAGGAGGTAGACTGGAATTGCATTGAAAGCATAGGAAAAGAGGAAGAACGACCACAATGATGCACTTGGCCAAAAAGTGCGTATGCGTTTTTTCCTGAATATATTCAGGAAAAAATGCATACGCCCTTTTTGGCCAACCAAGCAAAATTGCAAAGGAAATCTGCACTACAATGAAGTCTCACTTCCCCCCGGTCAAAAGGACAATCTGAAAAAAGTGTAAAATCCAGAAAGGCAGGACAGGCCATGGAGAACTGGGAGCCTTGTTATGCTGATGGGCGGGATGTAAATTGCCAACAGACACTCGGGAGAAGTGTATGGTGTTTCCTGAAACATCTAAAAAACAAAGCAACAGAGCCTAGGGCACTTCCACTTATGGTCCTATAGCTTACGGAAATTAAAATCAAAAAGACACAGCCACCCCAAAGTTTGGGACGCCTCTGTTTACAAGAACCTCGTTTACCGTACAAGTTCAATATCACAGAAAGTGAAAAATGGATAAAGAACTTGTGGTACTTACGTACAATGCAGTATCACTCAGCAATGAAATCTATGTCATCAGGCCCGTAGCAGCATAATGAGTGGATTCAGGTACGATGATTCTAACTGAAATAAGTCACACAGAAAAAGAAACATCATAAGATATCACTAATACACGGAATGTAAACTTGGCTACACAGGAACTGAATTCCACAACAGAACAGGGTCTCAAATTTAGAAAACCAACTTATGCTTGCTTAAGGGGAAAGGTGAGTTGGGGTGCTGCATAAAACCAGAGATTGAAATGAGCACAGATAAAGTTCCTTAAGCCAAATATGGAATAGACAAGAGCTACTCCTTGCTCAACGAAATGGATTCCACACCCCATATTAAACGCCTAAGAATGTACCTGACTAGTAAGTATCTTAAAACCTATGGATTGCTATGTCTCCAAAAGAGAATCAAGCATGTGTACAGGGGCATAAACGCAGCAGTGATAGGATTGGAGAGGTTCGGTGAGCAAATGAAGACCCTTTGAAGTCATATTGTATCGTACCCATTCCACGGGTCTCAACTCTCCATGTTTAAGGTATTCTTCCTTCAGCTAAAACATGCATGTGGAACCCAGAGTATGATCAACCGTGTGAACGGGAGACGTGTTCAAATATGTCTCAGTTTTCCTCCCCTGGTACTCGGGTGCAACATTCCAGACACTTTACTAAAACTCTCCCCACTTGGAGAGTCAGTCCCTTTAACCTCCTGTTTGGCCCAGTTTGCAATTTCTGCGGAAGATGAACAGGAATAGGGAGAACCAATGAGAGACTAGCTGGAGGTGTCTGGACGGGCAAATTTAAGTCTCATTTCCCACCAGGAAGAGGAAATAACCAAAGGCTCAGCATGCCGTGCCGGAACCAGATTAGGGCCTGAAGCCATTCTGCGGTGTTTCGGCCAGCTCAAAAGAAAGCGCGTTGAAGAAAGGAGCTCAGGCGCACTGTAATTCACAAACCTGCAGAGTTATAAATGACAGCTATTGTCCAAAAATATACTGAAGTAAGGCTGCCAAGAGGACTTGAAAGCGGGGCAGAATTGCAGGAAACCGATTTCAGGAGGTAGACTGGAATTGCATTGAAAGCATAGGAAAAGAGGCAGAACGTCCACAATGATGCACTTGGCCAAAAAGGGTGTATGTGTTTTTTCCTGAATATATTCAGGAAAAAACGCATACGCCCTTTTTGGCCAACCAAGCAAGCTTGCAAAGGAAATCTGCACTACAATGAAGTCTCACTTCCCCCCGGTCAAAATGACCATCTGAAAAAAGTGTAAAATCCAGAAAGGCAGGACAGGCCATGGAGAACTGGGAGCCTTGTTATGCTGATGGGCGGGATGTAAATTGCCAACAGACACTCGGGAGAAGTGTATGGTGTTTCCTGAAACATCTAAAAAACAAAGCAACAGAGCCTAGGGCACTTCCACTTATGGTCCTATAGCTTAGTCAAATTAAATTAAAAAAGACACAGCCACCCCAAAGTTTGGAACGGCTCTGTTTACAAGAACCTCGTTTACAGTACAAGTTCAACATCGCAGAAAGTGAAAACTGGATAAAGAAGCTGTGGTATTTACTTACAAAGCAATATTACTCAGCAGTGAAATCTATGTCATCAGGCCCTTAGCAGCACAATGAGTGGATTCAGGTATGATGATTCTAACTGAAATAAGTTACACAGAAAAAGAAACATCATAAGATATCACTAATACACGGAATGTAAACTTGGCTACACAGGAACTGAATTACAAAACAGAACAGGGTCTCAAATTTAGAAAACCAACTTATGCTTGCTTAAGGGGAAAGGTGAGTTGGGGTGCTGCATAAAACCAGAGATTGAAATGAGCACAGATAAAGTTCCTTAAGCCAAATATGGAATAGACAAGAGCTACTCCTTGCTCAACGAAATGGACTCAACACCGCATATTAAACGCCTAAGAATGTACCTGACTAGTAAGTATCTTAAAACCTATGGATTGCTATGTCTCCAAAAGAGAATCAAGCGTGTGTACAGGGACATAAACGCAGCAGTGATAGGATTGGAGAGGTTCGGTGAGCAAATGAAGACCCTTTGAAGTCATATTGCATGGTACCCATTGCACGGGTTTCAACTACCCAGGTTTAAGGTATTCTTCCTTCAGCTAAAACATGCATGTGGAACCCAGAGTATGATCAACCGTGTGAACGGGAGACGTGTTCAAATATGTCTCAGTTTTCCTCCCCTGGTACTCGGGTGCAACATTCCAGACGCTTTACTAACACTCTCCCCACTTGGAGAGTCAGCGCCTTTAACCTCCTGTTTGGCCCAGTTTGCAATTTCTGCGCAAGATGAACAGGAATACGGAGAACCAATGAGAGACTAGCTGGAGGTGTCTGGACGGGCCAATTTAACTCTCATTTCCCACCAGGTAGAGGAAATAACCAAAGGCTCAGCGTGCCGTGCCGGAACCAGATTAGGGCCTGAAGCCATCCTGCGGTGTTGCGGCCAGGTCACAAGAAAGCGAGTTGAAGAAAGGAGCTCAGGGGCACTGTTATTTACAAACCTGCAGAGTTATAAATGACAGCTATCGTCCAAAAATATACTGAAGTAAGGCTGCCAAGAGGACTTGAAAGCGGGGCACAATTGCAGGAAACCGATTTCAGGAGGTAGACTGGAATTGCATTGAAAGCATAGGTAAAGAGGCAGAACGTCCACAATGATGCACTTGGCCAAAAAGGGCGTATGCGTTTTTTCCTGAATATATTCAGGAAAAAACGCATACGCCCTTTTTGGCCAACCAAGCAAACTTGCAAAGGAAATCTGCACTACAATGAAGTCTCACTTCCCCCCGGTCAAAAGGACCATCTGAAAAAAGTGTAAAATCCAGAAAGGCAGGACAGGCCATGGAGAACTGGGAGTCTTGTTATGCTGATGGGCGGGATGTAAATTGCCAACAGCCACTCGGGAGAAGTGTATGGTGTTTCCTGAAACATCTAAAAAACAAAGCAACAGAGCCTAGGGCACTTCCACTTATGGTCCTATAGCTTAGGGAAATTAAAATCAAAAAGACACAGCCACCCCAAAGTTTGGGACGCCTCTGTTTACAAGAACCTCGTTTACAGTACAAGTTCAACATCGCAGAAAATGAAAAATGGATAAAGAAGTTGTGGTATTTACTTACAAAGCAATATCACTCAGCAATGAAATCTATGTCATCAGGCCCTTAGCAGCACAATGAGTGGATTCAGGTATGATGATTCTAACTGAAATAAGTCACACAGAAAAAGAAACATCATAAGATATCAGTAATACACAAAATGTAAACTTGGCTACACAGGAACTGAATTGCAGAACAGAACAGGGTCTCAAATTTAGAAAACCAACTTATGCTTGCTTAAGGGTAATGGTGAGTTGGGGTGTTGCATAAAACCAGAGATCGAAATGAGCACAGATAAAGTTCCTTAAGCCAAATATGGAATAGACTAGAGCTACTCCTTGCTCAACGAAATGTACTCAACACCGCATATTAAACGCCTAAGTATGTACCTGACTAGTAAGTATCTTAAAACCTATGGATTGCTATGTCTCTGAAAGAGAATCAAGCATGTGTACAGGGGCATAAACGCAGCAGTGATAGGATTGGAGAGGTTCGGTGAGCAAATGTAGACCCTTTGAAGTCATATTGCATGGTACCCATTGCACGGGTTTCAACTACCCAGGTTTAAGGTATTCTTCCTTCAGCTAAAACATGCATGTGGAACCTAGAGTATGATCAACCATGTGATCGGGAGACGTGTTCAAATATGTCTCAGTTTTCGTACCTGGTACTCGGGTGCAATATTCCAGACGCTTTACTAACACTCTCCCCACTTGGAGAGTCAGAACCTTTAACCTCCTGTTTGGCCCAGTTTGCAATTTCTGCGGAAGATGAACAGGAATAGTGAGAACCAATGAGAGACTAGCTGGAGGTGTCTGGACGGGCAAACTTAACTCTCATTTCCCACCAGGAAGAGGAATTAACCAAAGGCTCAGCCTGCCGTGCCGGAACGAGATTAGGGCCTGAAGCCATCCTGCGGTGTTGCGGCCAGGTCACAAGAAAGCGAGTTGAAGAAAGGAGCTCAGGGGCACTGTAATTCACAAACCTGCAGAGTTATAAATGACAGCTATCGTCCAAAAATATACTGAAGTAAGGCTGCCAAGAGGACTTGAAAGCGGGGCACAATTGCAGGAAACCAATTTCAGGAGGTAGACTGGAATTGCATTGAAAGCATAGGAAAAGAGGCAGAACGTCCACAATGATGCACTTGGCCAAAAAGGGCGTATGCGTTTTTTCCTGAATATATTCAGGAAAAAACGCATACGCCCTTTTTGGCCAACCAAGCAAGCTTGCAAAGGAAATCTGCACTACAATGAAGTCTCACTTCCCCCCGGTCAAAAGGGCATCTGAAAAAAGTGTAAAATCCAGAAAGGCAGGACAGGCCATGGAGAACTGGGAGCCTTGTTTTGCTGATGGGCGTGATGTAAATTGCCAACAGACACTTGGGAGAAGTGTATGGTGTTTCCTGAAACATCTAAGAAACAAAGCAACAGAGCCTAGGGCACTTCCACTTATGGTCCTATAGCTTAGGGAAATTAAAATCAAAAAGACACAGCCACCCCAAAGTTTGGAACAGCTCTGTTTACAAGAACCTCGTTTACCGTACAAGTTCAAAATCGCAGAAAGTGAAAAATGGATAAAGATGTTGTGGTATTTACATACAAAGCAATATCACTCAGCAATGAAATCTATGTCATCAGGCCCATAGCAGCACAATGAGTGGATTCAGGTATGATGATTCTAACTGAAATAAGTCACACAGAAAAAGAAACATCATAAGATAACAGTAATACATGGAATGTAACCTTGGCTACACAGGAACTGAATTCCAAAACAGAACAGGGTCTCAAATTTAGAAAACCAACTTATGCTTGCTTAAGGGTAAAGGTGAGTTGGGGTGCTGCATAAAACCAGAGATTGAAATGAGCACAGATAAAGTTCCTTAAGCCAAATATGGAATAGACAAGAGCTACTCCTTGCTCAACGAAATGGACTCAACACCGCATATTAAACGCCTAAGAATGTACCTGACTAGTAAGTATCTTAAAACCTATGGATTGGTATGTCTCTGAAAGAGAATCAAGCATGTGTACAGGGGCATAAACGCAGCAGTGATAGGATTGGAGAGGTTCGGTGAGCAAATGAAGACCCTTTGAAGTCAT
The DNA here is from genome assembly GCF_951394435.1 of Stenella coeruleoalba. Classification (NCBI taxonomy): domain Eukaryota; kingdom Metazoa; phylum Chordata; class Mammalia; order Artiodactyla; family Delphinidae; genus Stenella; species Stenella coeruleoalba. The sequence continues at coordinate 7,309 of NW_027646184.1, forward strand.
ATTGCATGGTACCCATTCCATGGGTTTCAACTACCCAGGTTTAAGGTATTCTTCCTTCAGCTAAAACATGCATGTGGAACCTAGAGTATGATCAACCATGTGATCGGGAGACGTGTTCAAATATGTCTCAGTTTTCGTACCCTGGTACTCGGGTGCAACATTCCAGACGCTTTACTAACACTCTCCCGACTTGGAGAGTCAGTCCCTTTAACCTCCTGTTTGGCCAAGTTTGCAATTTCTGCGGAAGATGAACAGGAATAGCGAGAACCAATGAGAGACTAGCTGGAGGTGTCTGGACGGGCAAATTTAACTCTCATTTCCCACCAGGTAGAGGAAATAACAAAAGGCTCAGCGTGCCGTGCCGGAACCAGATTAGGGCCTGAAGCCATCCTGCGGTGTTGCGGCCAGCTCAAAAGAAAGCGAGTTGAAGAAAGGAGCTCAGGGGCACTGTAATTCACAAACCTGCAGAGTTATAAATGACAGCTATCGTCCAAAAATATACTGAAGTAAGGCTGCCAAGAGGACTTGAAAGCGGGGCAGAATTGCAGGAAACCAATTTCAGGAGGTAGACTGGAATTGCATTGAAAGCATAGGAAAAGAGGCAGAACGTCCACAATGATGCACTTGGCCAAAAAGGGCGTATGCGTTTTTTCCTGAATATATTCAGGAAAAAACGCATACGCCCTTTTTGGCCAACCAAGCAAGCTTGCAAAGGAAATCTGCACTACAATGAAGTCTCACTTCCCCCCGGTCAAAAGGGCCATCTGAAAAAAGTGTAAAATCCAGAAAGGCAGGACAGGCCATGGAGAACTGGGAGCCTTGTTATGCTGATGGGCGGGATGTAAATTGCCAACAGACACTGGGAGAAGTGTATGGTGTTTCCTGAAACATCTAAAAAACAAAGCAACAGAGCCTAGGGCACTTCCACTTATGGTTCTATAGCTTAGGGAAATTAAAATCAAAAAGACACAGCCACCCCAAAGTTTGGAACGGCTCTGTTTACAAGAACCTCATTTACAGTACAAGTTCAACATCGCAGAAAGTGAAAAATGAATAAAGAAGTTGTGGTATTTACTTACAAAGCAATATCACTCAGCAATGAAATCTATGTCATCAGGACCGTAGCAGCACAATGAGTGGATTCAGGTATGATGATTCTAACTGAAATAAGTCACACAGAAAAAGAAACATCATAAGATATCAGTAATACACGGAATGTAAACTTGGCTACACAGGAACTGAATTCCAAAACAGAACAGGGTCTCAAATTTAGAAAACCAACTTATGCTTGCTTAAGGTTAAAGGTGAGATGGGGTGCTGCATAAAACCAGAGATTGAAATGAGCACAGATAAAGTTCCTTAAGCCAAATATGGAATAGACAAGAGCTACTCCTTGCTTAACAAAATGGACTCAACACCCCATATTAAACGCCTAAGAATGTACCTGAATAGTAAGTATCTTAAAACCTATGGATTGCTATGTCTCCAAAAGAGAATCAAGCGTGTGTACAGGGGCATAAACGCAGCAGTGATAGGATTGGAGAGGTTTGGTGAGTAAATGAAGACCCTTTGAAGTCATATTGCATGGTACCCATTACACGGGTCTCAACTCTCCAGGTTTAAGGTATTCTTCCTTCAGCTAAAACATGCATGTGGAACCCAGAGTATGATCAACCGTGTGAACGGGAGACGTGTTCAAATATGTCTCAGTTTTCGTACCCTGGTACTCGGGTGCAACATTCCAGACGCTTTACTAACACTCTCCCCACTTGGAGAGTCAGCGCCTTTAACCTCCTGTTTGGCCCAGTTTGCTATTTCTGCGGAAGATGAACAGGAATAGGGAGAACCAATGAGAGACTAGCTGGAGGTGTCTGGACGGGCAAATTTAACTCTCATTTCCCACCAGGAAGAGGAAATAACCAAAGGCTCAGTGTGCCGTGGCGGAACCAGATTAGGGCCTCAAGCCATCCTGCGGTGTTGCGGCCAGGTCACAAAAAAGCGAGTTGAAGAAAGGAGCTCAGGGGCACTGTAATTCACAAACCTGCAGAGTTATAAATGACAGCTATCGTCCAAAAATATACTGAAGTAAGGCTGCCAAGAGGAATTGAAAGCGGGGCAGAATTGCAGGAAACCGATTTCAGGAGGTAGACTGGAATTGCATTGAAAGCATAGGAAAAGAGGAAGAACGACCACAATGATGCACTTGGCCAAAAAGTGCGTATGCGTTTTTTCCTGAATATATTCAGGAAAAAATGCATACGCCCTTTTTGGCCAACCAAGCAAACTTGCAAAGGAAATCTGCACTACAATGAAGTCTCACTTCCCCCCGGTCAAAAGGACAATCTGAAAAAAGTGTAAAATCCAGAAAGGCAGGACAGGCCATGGAGAACTGGGAGCCTTGTTATGCTGATGGGCAGGATGTAAATTGCCAACAGACACTCGGGAGAAGTGTATGGTGTTTCCTGAAACATCTAAAAAACAAAGCAACAGAGCCTAGGGCACTTCCACTTATGGTCCTATAGCTTACGGAAATTAAAATCAAAAAGACACAGCCACCCCAAAGTTTGGGACGGCTCTGTTTACAAGAACCTCGTTTACAGTACAAGTTCAACATCGCAGAAAGTGAAAAATGGATAAAGAAGTTGTGGTATTTACTTACAAAGCAATATCACTCAGCAATGAAATCTATGTCATCAGGTCCTTAGCAGCACAATGAGTGGATTCAGGTATGATGATTCTAACTGAAATAAGTCACACAGAAAAAGAAACATCACAAGATATCAGTAATACACAAAATGTAAACTTGGCTACACAGGAACTGAATTACAGAGCAGAACAGGGTCTCAAATTTAGAAAACCAACTTATGCTTGCTTAAGGGTAATGGTGAGTTGGGGTGTTGCATAAAACCAGAGATCGAAATGAGCACAGATAAAGTTCCTTAAGCCAAATATGGAATAGACAAGAGCTACTCCTTGCTCAACGAAATGGACTCAACACCGCATATTAAACGCCTAAGTATGTACCTGACTAGTAAGTATCTTAAAACCTATGGATTGCTATGTCTCCGAAAGAGAATCAAGCGTGTTTCCAGGGGCATAAACGCAGCAGTGATAGGATTGGAGAGGTTCGGTGAGCAAATGAAGACCCTTGGAAGTCATATTGCATGGTACCCATTCCACGGGTTTCAACTACTCAGGTTTAAGGTATTCTTCCTTCAGCTAAAACATGCATGTGGAACCCAGAGTATGATCAACCGTGTGAACGGGAGACGTGTTCAAATATGTCTCAGTTTTCCTCCCCTGGTACTCGGGTGCAACATTCCAGACGCTTTACTAACACTCTCCCCACTTGGAGAGTCAGCGCCTTTAACCTCCTGTTTGGCCCAGTTTGCAATTTCTGCGCAAGATGAACAGGAATACGGAGAACCAATGAGAGACTAGCTGGAGGTGTCTGGACGGGCAAATTTAACTCTCATTTCCCACCAGGTAGAGGAAATAACAAAAGGCTCAGCGTGCCGTGCCGGAACCAGATTAGGGCCTGAAGCCATCCTGCGGTGTTGCGGCCAGCTCAAAAGAAAGCGAGTTGAAGAAAGGAGCTCAGGGGCACTGTAATTCACAAACCTGCAGAGTTATAAATGACAGCTATCATCCAAAAATATACTGAAGTAAGGCTGCCAAGAGGACTTGAAAGCGGGGCAGAATTGCAGGAAACCAATTTCAGGAGGTAGACTGGAATTGCATTGAAAGCATAGGAAAAGAGGCAGAACGTCCACAATGATGCACTTGGCCAAAAAGGGCGTATGCGTTTTTTCCTGAATATATTCAGGAAAAAACGCATACGCCCTTTTTGGCCAACCAAGCAAGCTTGCAAAGGAAATCTGCACTACAATGAAGTCTCACTTCCCCCCGGTCAAAAGGGACATCTGAAAAAAGTGTAAAATCCAGAAAGGCAGGACAGGCCATGGAGAACTGGGAGCCTTGTTATGCTGATGGGCGTGATGTAAATTGCCAACAGACACTCGGGAGAAGTGTATGGTGTTTCCTGAAACATCTAAAAAACAAAGCAACAGAGCCTAGGGCACTTCCACTTATGGTCCTATAGCTTAGGGAAATTAAAATCAAAAAGACACAGCCACCCCAAAATTTGGGACGCCTCTGTTTACAAGAACCTCGTTTACCGTACAAGTTCAATATCACAGAAAGTGAAAAATGGATAAAGAACTTGTGGTACTTACGTACAATGCAGTATCACTCAGCAATGAAATCTATGTCATCAGGCCCGTAGCAGCATAATGAGTGGATTCAGGTACGATGATTCTAACTGAAATAAGTCACACAGAAAAAGAAACATCATAAGATATCACTAATACACGGAATGTAAACTTGGCTACACAGGAACTGAATTCCACAACAGAACAGGGTCTCAAATTTAGAAAACCAACTTATGCTTGCTTAAGGGGAAAGGTGAGTTGGGGTGCTGCATAAAACCAGAGATTGAAATGAGCACAGATAAAGTTCCTTAAGCCAAATATGGAATAGACAAGAGCTACTCCTTGCTCAACGAAATGGATTCCACACCCCATATTAAACGCCTAAGAATGTACCTGACTAGTAAGTATCTTAAAACCTATGGTTTGCTATGTCTCCAAAAGAGAATCAAGCGTGTGTACAGGGGCATAAACGCAGCAGTGATAGGATTGGAGAGGTTCGGTGAGCAAATGAAGACCCTTTGAAGTCATATTGCATCGTACCCATTCCACGGGTCTCAACTCTCCAGGTTTAAGGTATTCTTCCTTCAGCTAAAACATGCATGTGGAACCCAGAGTATGATCAACCGTGTGAACGGGAGACGTGTTCAAATATGTCTCAGTTTTCCTCCCCTGGTACTCGGGTGCAACATTCCAGACACTTTACTAAAACTCTCCCCACTTGGAGAGTCAGTCCCTTTAACCTCCTGTTTGGCCCAGTTTGCAATTTCTGCGGAAGATGAACAGGAATAGGGAGAACCAATGAGAGACTAGCTGGAGGTGTCTGGACGGGCAAATTTAAGTCTCATTTCCCACCAGGAAGAGGAAATAACCAAAGGCTCAGCATGCCGTGCCGGAACCAGATTAGGGCCTGAAGCCATTCTGCGGTGTTTCGGCCAGCTCAAAAGAAAGCGCGTTGAAGAAAGGAGCTCAGGCGCACTGTAATTCACAAACCTGCAGAGTTATAAATGACAGCTATTGTCCAAAAATATACTGAAGTAAGGCTGCCAAGAGGACTTGAAAGCGGGGCAGAATTGCAGGAAACCGATTTCAGGAGGTAGACTGGAATTGCATTGAAAGCATAGGAAAAGAGGCAGAACGTCCACAATGATGCACTTGGCCAAAAAGGGTGTATGTGTTTTTTCCTGAATATATTCAGGAAAAAATGCATACGCCCTTTTTGGCCAACCAAGCAAGCTTGAAAAGGAAATCTGCACTACAATGAAGTCTCACTTCCCCCCGGTCAAAATGACCATCTGAAAAAAGTGTAAAATCCAGAAAGGCAGGACAGGCCATGGAGAACTGGGAGCCTTGTTATGCTGATGGGCGGGATGTAAATTGCCAACAGACACTCGGGAGAAGTGTATGGTGTTTCCTGAAACATCTAAAAAACAAAGCAACAGAGCCTAGGGCACTTCCACTTATGGTCCTATAGCTTAGTCAAATTAAATTAAAAAAGACACAGCCACCCCAAAGTTTGGAACGGCTCTGTTTACAAGAACCTTGTTTACAGTACAAGTTCAACATCGCAGAAAGTGAAAACTGGATAAAGAAGCTGTGGTATTTACTTACAAAGCAATATTACTCAGCAGTGAAATCTATGTCATCAGGCCCTTAGCAGCAAAATGAGTGGATTCAGGTATGATGATTCTAACTGAAATAAGTTACACAGAAAAAGAAACATCATAAGATATCACTAATACACGGAATGTAAACTTGGCTACACGGGAACTGAATTACAAAACAGAACAGGGTCTCAAATTTAGAAAACCAACTTATGCTTGCTTAAGGGGAAAGGTGAGTTGGGGTGCTGCATAAAACCAGAGATTGAAATGAGCACAGATAAAGTTCCTTAAGCCAAATATGGAATAGACAAGAGCTACTCCTTGCTCAACGAAATGGACTCAACACCGCATATTAAACGCCTAAGAATGTACCTGACTAGTAAGTATCTTAAAACCTATGGATTGCTATGTCTCCAAAAGAGAATCAAGCGTGTGTACAGGGACATAAACGCAGCAGTGATAGGATTGGAGAGGTTCGGTGAGCAAATGAAGACCCTTTGAAGTCATATTGCATGGTACCCATTGCACGGGTTTCAACTACCCAGGTTTAAGGTATTCTTCCTTCAGCTAAAACATGCATGTGGAACCCAGAGTATGATCAACCGTGTGAACGGGAGACGTGTTCAAATATGTCTCAGTTTTCCTCCCCTGGTACTCGGGTGCAACATTCCAGACGCTTTACTAACACTCTCCCCACTTGGAGAGTCAGCGCCTTTAACCTCCTGTTTGGCCCAGTTTGCAATTTCTGCGCAAGATGAACAGGAATACGGAGAACCAATGAGAGACTAGCAGGAGGTGTCTGGACGGGCCAATTTAACTCTCATTTCCCACCAGGTAGAGGAAATAACCAAAGGCTCAGCGTGCCGTGCCGGAACCAGATTAGGGCCTGAAGCCATCCTGCGGTGTTGCGGCCAGGTCACAAGAAAGCGAGTTGAAGAAAGGAGCTCAGGGGCACTGTTATTTACAAACCTGCAGAGTTATAAATGACAGCTATCGTCCAAAAATATACTGAAGTAAGGCTGCCAAGAGGACTTGAAAGCGGGGCACAATTGCAGGAAACCGATTTCAGGAGGTAGACTGGAATTGCATTGAAAGCATAGGTAAAGAGGCAGAACGTCCACAATGATGCACTTGGCCAAAAAGGGCGTATGCGTTTTTTCCTGAATATATTCAGGAAAAAACGCATACGCCCTTTTTGGCCAACCAAGCAAACTTGCAAAGGAAATCTGCACTACAATGAAGTCTCACTTCCCCCCGGTCAAAAGGACCATCTGAAAAAAGTGTAAAATCCAGAAAGGCAGGACAGGCCATGGAGAACTGGGAGTCTTGTTATGCTGATGGGCGGGATGTAAATTGCCAACAGCCACTGGGGAGAAGTGTATGGTGTTTCCTGAAACATCTAAAAAACAAAGCAACAGAGCCTAGGGCACTTCCACTTATGGTCCTATAGCTTAGGGAAATTAAAATCAAAAAGACACAGCCACCCCAAAGTTTGGGACGCCTCTGTTTACAAGAACCTCGTTTACAGTACAAGTTCAACATCGCAGAAAATGAAAAATGGATAAAGAAGTTGTGGTATTTACTTACAAAGCAATATCACTCAGCAATGAAATCTATGTCATCAGGCCCTTAGCAGCATAATGAGTGGATTCAGGTACGATGATTCTAACTGAAATAAGTCACACAGAAAAAGAAACATCATAAGATATCACTAATACACGGAATGTAAACTTGGCTACACAGGAACTGAATTCCACAACAGAACAGGGTCTCAAATTTAGAAAACCAACTTATGCTTGCTTAAGGGGAAAGGTGAGTTGGGGTGCTGCATAAAACCAGAGATTGAAATGAGCACAGATAAAGTTCCTTAAGCCAAATATGGAATAGACAAGAGCTACTCCTTGCTCAACGAAATGGATTCCACACCCCATATTAAACGCCTAAGAATGTACCTGACTAGTAAGTATCTTAAAACCTATGGTTTGCTATGTCTCCAAAAGAGAATCAAGCGTGTGTACAGGGGCATAAACGCAGCAGTGATAGGATTGGAGAGGTTCGGTGAGCAAATGAAGACCCTTTGAAGTCATATTGCATCGTACCCATTCCACGGGTCTCAACTCTCCAGGTTTAAGGTATTCTTCCTTCAGCTAAAACATGCATGTGGAACCCAGAGTATGATCAACCGTGTGAACGGGAGACGTGTTCAAATATGTCTCAGTTTTCCTCCCCTGGTACTCGGGTGCAACATTCCAGACACTTTACTAAAACTCTCCCCACTTGGAGAGTCAGTCCCTTTAACCTCCTGTTTGGCCCAGTTTGCAATTTCTGCGGAAGATGAACAGGAATAGGGAGAACCAATGAGAGACTAGCTGGAGGTGTCTGGACGGGCAAATTTAAGTCTCATTTCCCACCAGGAAGAGGAAATAACCAAAGGCTCAGCATGCCGTGCCGGAACCAGATTAGGGCCTGAAGCCATTCTGCGGTGTTTCGGCCAGCTCAAAAGAAAGCGCGTTGAAGAAAGGAGCTCAGGCGCACTGTAATTCACAAACCTGCAGAGTTATAAATGACAGCTATTGTCCAAAAATATACTGAAGTAAGGCTGCCAAGAGGACTTGAAAGCGGGGCAGAATTGCAGGAAACCGATTTCAGGAGGTAGACTGGAATTGCATTGAAAGCATAGGAAAAGAGGCAGAACGTCCACAATGATGCACTTGGCCAAAAAGGGTGTATGTGTTTTTTCCTGAATATATTCAGGAAAAAATGCATACGCCCTTTTTGGCCAACCAAGCAAGCTTGAAAAGGAAATCTGCACTACAATGAAGTCTCACTTCCCCCCGGTCAAAATGACCATCTGAAAAAAGTGTAAAATCCAGAAAGGCAGGACAGGCCATGGAGAACTGGGAGCCTTGTTATGCTGATGGGCGGGATGTAAATTGCCAACAGACACTCGGGAGAAGTGTATGGTGTTTCCTGAAACATCTAAAAAACAAAGCAACAGAGCCTAGGGCACTTCCACTTATGGTCCTATAGCTTAGTCAAATTAAATTAAAAAAGACACAGCCACCCCAAAGTTTGGAACGGCTCTGTTTACAAGAACCTTGTTTACAGTACAAGTTCAACATCGCAGAAAGTGAAAACTGGATAAAGAAGCTGTGGTATTTACTTACAAAGCAATATTACTCAGCAGTGAAATCTATGTCATCAGGCCCTTAGCAGCAAAATGAGTGGATTCAGGTATGATGATTCTAACTGAAATAAGTTACACAGAAAAAGAAACATCATAAGATATCACTAATACACGGAATGTAAACTTGGCTACACGGGAACTGAATTACAAAACAGAACAGGGTCTCAAATTTAGAAAACCAACTTATGCTTGCTTAAGGGGAAAGGTGAGTTGGGGTGCTGCATAAAACCAGAGATTGAAATGAGCACAGATAAAGTTCCTTAAGCCAAATATGGAATAGACAAGAGCTACTCCTTGCTCAACGAAATGGACTCAACACCGCATATTAAACGCCTAAGAATGTACCTGACTAGTAAGTATCTTAAAACCTATGGATTGCTATGTCTCCAAAAGAGAATCAAGCGTGTGTACAGGGACATAAACGCAGCAGTGATAGGATTGGAGAGGTTCGGTGAGCAAATGAAGACCCTTTGAAGTCATATTGCATGGTACCCATTGCACGGGTTTCAACTACCCAGGTTTAAGGTATTCTTCCTTCAGCTAAAACATGCATGTGGAACCCAGAGTATGATCAACCGTGTGAACGGGAGACGTGTTCAAATATGTCTCAGTTTTCCTCCCCTGGTACTCGGGTGCAACATTCCAGACGCTTTACTAACACTCTCCCCACTTGGAGAGTCAGCGCCTTTAACCTCCTGTTTGGCCCAGTTTGCAATTTCTGCGCAAGATGAACAGGAATACGGAGAACCAATGAGAGACTAGCAGGAGGTGTCTGGACGGGCCAATTTAACTCTCATTTCCCACCAGGTAGAGGAAATAACCAAAGGCTCAGCGTGCCGTGCCGGAACCAGATTAGGGCCTGAAGCCATCCTGCGGTGTTGCGGCCAGGTCACAAGAAAGCGAGTTGAAGAAAGGAGCTCAGGGGCACTGTTATTTACAAACCTGCAGAGTTATAAATGACAGCTATCGTCCAAAAATATACTGAAGTAAGGCTGCCAAGAGGACTTGAAAGCGGGGCACAATTGCAGGAAACCGATTTCAGGAGGTAGACTGGAATTGCATTGAAAGCATAGGTAAAGAGGCAGAACGTCCACAATGATGCACTTGGCCAAAAAGGGCGTATGCGTTTTTTCCTGAATATATTCAGGAAAAAACGCATACGCCCTTTTTGGCCAACCAAGCAAACTTGCAAAGGAAATCTGCACTACAATGAAGTCTCACTTCCCCCCGGTCAAAAGGACCATCTGAAAAAAGTGTAAAATCCAGAAAGGCAGGACAGGCCATGGAGAACTGGGAGTCTTGTTATGCTGATGGGCGGGATGTAAATTGCCAACAGCCACTGGGGAGAAGTGTATGGTGTTTCCTGAAACATCTAAAAAACAAAGCAACAGAGCCTAGGGCACTTCCACTTATGGTCCTATAGCTTAGGGAAATTAAAATCAAAAAGACACAGCCACCCCAAAGTTTGGGACGCCTCTGTTTACAAGAACCTCGTTTACAGTACAAGTTCAACATCGCAGAAAATGAAAAATGGATAAAGAAGTTGTGGTATTTACTTACAAAGCAATATCACTCAGCAATGAAATCTATGTCATCAGGCCCTTAGCAGCACAATGAGTGGATTCAGGTATGATGATTCTAACTGAAATAAGTCACACAGAAAAAGAAACATCATAAGATATCAGTAATACACAAAATGTAAACTTGGCTACACAGGAACTGAATTGCAGAACAGAACAGGGTCTCAAATTTAGAAAACCAACTTATGCTTGCTTAAGGGTAATGGTGAGTTGGGGTGTTGCATAAAACCAGAGATCGAAATGAGCACAGATAAAGTTCCTTAAGCCAAATATGGAATAGACTAGAGCTACTCCTTGCTCAACGAAATGTACTCAACACCGCATATTAAACGCCTAAGTATGTACCTGACTAGTAAGTATCTTAAAACCTATGGATTGCTATGTCTCTGAAAGAGAATCAAGCATGTGTACAGGGGCATAAACGCAGCAGTGATAGGATTGGAGAGGTTCGGTGAGCAAATGAAGACCCTTTGAAGTCATATTGCATGGTACCCATTCCACGGGTTTCAACTACCCAGGTTTAAGGTATTCTTCCTTCAGCTAAAACATGCATGTGGAACCTAGAGTATGATCAACCATGTGATCGGGAGACGTGTTCAAATATGTCTCAGTTTTCGTACCTGGTACTCGGGTGCAATATTCCAGACGCTTTACTAACACTCTCCCCACTTGGAGAGTCAGAACCTTTAACCTCCTGTTTGGCCCAGTTTGCAATTTCTGCGGAAGATGAACAGGAATAGTGAGAACCAATGAGAGACTAGCTGGAGGTGTCTGGACGGGCAAACTTAACTCTCATTTCCCACCAGGAAGAGGAATTAACCAAAGGCTCAGCCTGCCGTGCCGGAACGAGATTAGGGCCTGAAGCCATCCTGCGGTGTTGCGGCCAGGTCACAAGAAAGCGAGTTGAAGAAAGGAGCTCAGGGGCACTGTAATTCACAAACCTGCAGAGTTATAAATGACAGCTATCGTCCAAAAATATACTGAAGTAAGGCTGCCAAGAGGACTTGAAAGCGGGGCACAATTGCAGGAAACCAATTTCAGGAGGTAGACTGGAATTGCATTGAAAGCATAGGAAAAGAGGCAGAACGTCCACAATGATGCACTTGGCCAAAAAGGGCGTATGCGTTTTTTCCTGAATATATTCAGGAAAAAACGCATACGCCCTTTTTGGCCAACCAAGCAAGCTTGCAAAGGAAATCTGCACTACAATGAAGTCTCACTTCCCCCCGGTCAAAAGGGCATCTGAAAAAAGTGTAAAATCCAGAAAGGCAGGACAGGCCATGGAGAACTGGGAGCCTTGTTATGCTGATGGGTGTGATGTAAATTGCCAACAGACACTTGGGAGAAGTGTATGGTGTTTCCTGAAACATCTAAGAAACAAAGCAACAGAGCCTAGGGCACTTCCACTTATGGTCCTATAGCTTAGGGAAATTAAAATCAAAAAGACACAGCCACCCCAAAGTTTGGAACAGCTCTGTTTACAAGAACCTCGTTTACCGTACAAGTTCAAAATCGCAGAAAGTGAAAAATGGATAAAGATGTTGTGGTATTTACATACAAAGCAATATCACTCAGCAATGAAATCTATGTCATCAGGCCCTTAGCAGCACAATGAGTGGATTCAGGTATGATGATTCTAACTGAAATAAGTCACACAGAAAAAGAAACATCATAAGATATCAGTAATACATGGAATGTAACCTTGGCTACACAGGAACTGAATTCCAAAACAGAACAGGGTCTCAAATTTAGAAAACCAACTTATGCTTGCTTAAGGGTAAAGGTGAGTTGGGGTGCTGCATAAAACCAGAGATTGAAATGAGCACAGATAAAGTTCCTTAAGCCAAATATGGAATAGACAAGAGCTACTCCTTGCTCAACGAAATGGACTCAACACCGCATATTAAACGCCTAAGAATGTACCTGACTAGTAAGTATCTTAAAACCTATGGATTGCTATGTCTCTGAAAGAGAATCAAGCATGTGTACAGGGGCATAAACGCAGCAGTGATAGGATTGGAGAGGTTCGGTGAGCAAATGAAGACCCTTTGAAGTCATATTGCATGGTACCCATTCCATGGGTTTCAACTACACAGGTTTAAGGTATTCTTCCTTCAGCTAAAACATGCATGTGGAACCTAGAGTATGATCAACCATGTGATCGGGAGACGTGTTCAAATATGTCTCAGTTTTCGTACCTGGTACTCGGGTGCAATATTCCAGACGCTTTACTAACACTCTCCCCACTTGGAGAGTCAGAACCTTTAACCTCCTGTTTGGCCCAGTTTGCAATTTCTGCGGAAGATGAACAGGAATAGTGAGAACCAATGAGAGACTAGCTGGAGGTGTCTGGACGGGCAAACTTAACTCTCATTTCCCACCAGGAAGAGGAATTAACCAAAGGCTCAGCCTGCCGTGCCGGAACGAGATTACGGCCTGAAGCCATCCTGCGGTGTTGCGGCCAGGTCACAAGAAAGCGAGTTGAAGAAAGGAGCTCAGGGGCACTGTAATTCACAAACCTGCAGAGTTATAAATGACAGCTATCGTCCAAAAATATACTGAAGTAAGGCTGCCAAGAGGACTTGAAAGCGGGGCACAATTGCAGGAAACCAATTTCAGGAGGTAGAATGGAATTGCATTGAAAGCATAGGAAAAGAGGCAGAACGTCCACAATGATGCACTTGGCCAAAAAGGGCGTATGCGTTTTTTCCTGAATATATTCAGGAAAAAACGCATACGCCCTTTTTGGCCAACCAAGCAAGCTTGCAAAGGAAATCTGCACTACAATGAAGTCTCACTTCCCCCCGGTCAAAAGGGCCATCTGAAAAAAGTGTAAAATCCAGAAAGGCAGGACAGGCCATGGAGAACTGGGAGCCTTGTTATGTTGATGGGCGGGATGTAAATTGCCAACAGACACTCGGGAGAAGTGTATGGTGTTTCCTGAAACATCTAAAAAACAAAGCAACAGAGCCAAGGGCACTTCCACTTATGGTCCTATAGCTTAGGGAAATTAAAATCAAAAAGACACAGCCACCCCAAAGTTTAGGACGCCTCTGTTTACAAGAACCTCGTTTACAGTACAAGTTCAATATCACAGAAAGTGAAAAATGGATAAAGAACTTGTGGTACTTACGTACAATGCAGTATCACTCAGCAATGAAATCTATGTCATCAGGCCCTTAGAAGCATAATGACTGGATTCAGGTACGATGATTCTAACTGAAATAAGTCACACAGAAAAAGAAACATCATAAGATATCACTAATACACGGAATGTAAACTTGGCTACACAGGAACTGAATTCCAAAACAGAACAGGGTCTCAAATTTAGAAAACCAACGTATGCTTGCTTAAGGGGAAAGGTGAGTTGGGGTGCTGCATAAAACCAGAGATTGAAATGAGCACAGATAAAGTTCCTTAAGCCAAATATGGAATAGACAAGAGCTACTCCTTGCTCAACGAAATGGACTCAACACCGCATATTAAACGCGTAAGAATGTACCTGACTAGTAAGTATCTTAAAACCTATGGATTGCTATGTCTCCGAAAGAGAATCAAGCGTGTTTCCAGGGGCATAAACGCAGCAGTGATAGGATTGGAGAGGTTCGGTGAGCAAATGAAGACCCTTTGAAGTCATATTGCATGGTACCCATTCCGTGGGTTTCAACTACCCAGGTTTAAGGTATTCTTCCTTCAGATAAAACATGCATGTGGAACCTAGAGTATGATCAACCATGTGATCGGGAGACGTGTTCAAATATGTCTCAGTTTTCGTACCCTGGTACTCGGGTGCAACATTCCAGACGCTTTACTAACACTCTCCCGACTTGGAGAGTCAGTCCATTTAACCTCCTGTTTGGCCCAGTTTGCAATTTCTGCGGAAGATGAACAGGAATAGGGAGAACCAATGAGAGACTAGCTGGAGGTGTCTGGACGGGCCAATTTAACTCTCATTTCCCACCAGGTAGAGGAAATAACCAAAGGCTCAGCGTGCCGTGCCGGAACCAGATTAGGGCCTGAAGTCATCCTGCGGTGTTGCGGCCAGGTCACAAGAAAGCGAGTTGAAGAAAGGAGCTCAGGGGCACTGTAATTTACAAACCTGCAGAGTTATAAATGACAGCTATCATCCAAAAATATACTGAAGTAAGGCTGCCAAGAGGACTTGAAAGCGGGGCAGAATTGCAGGAAACCGATTTCAGGAGGTAGACTGGAATTGCATTGAAAGCATAGGAAAAGAGGCAGAACGTCCACAATGATGCACTTGGCCAAAAAGGGCGTATGCGTTTTTTCCTGAATATATTCAGGAAAAAACGCATACGCCCTTTTTGGCCAACCAAGCAAGCTTGCAAAGGAAATCTGCACTACAATGAAGTCTCACTTCCCCCCGGTCAAAAGGCCCATCTGAAAAAAGTGTAAAATCCAGAAAGGCAGGACAGGCCATGGAGAACTGGGAGCCTTGTTATGCTGATGGGCGGGATGTAAATTGCCAACAGACACTCGGGAGAAGTGTATGGTGTTTCCTGAAACATCTAAAAAACAAAGCAACAGAGCCTAGGGCACTGCCACTTATGGTCCTATAGCTTAGGGAAATTAAAATTAAAAAGACACAGCCACCCCAAAGTTTGGGACGCCTCTGTTTACAAGAACCTCGTTTACAGTACAAGTTCAACATCGCAGAAAGTGAAAAATGGATAAAGAAGTTGTGGTATTTACTTACAAAGCAATATCACTCAGCAATGAAATCTATGTCATCAGGCCCTTAGCAGCACAATGAGTGGATTCAGGTATGATGATTCTAACTGAAATAAGTCACACAGAAAAAGAAACATCATAAGATATCAGTAATACAGACAATATAAACTTGGCTACACAGGAACTGAATTACAGAACAGAACAGGGTCTCAAATTTAGAAAACCAACTTATGCTTGCTTAAGGGTAAAGGTGAGTTGGGGTGTTGCATAAAACCAGAGATCGAAATGAGCACAGATAATGTTCCTTAAGCCAAATATGGAATAGACTAGAGCTACTCCTTGCTCAACGAAATGGACTCAACACCGCATATTAAACGCCTAAGAATGTACCTGACTAGTAAGTATCTTATTACCTATGGATTGCTATGTCTCCGAAAGAGAATCAAGCATGTGTACAGGGGCATAAACGCAGCAGTGATAGGATTGGAGAGGTTCGGTGAGCAAATGAAGACCCTTTGAATTCATATTGCATGGTACCCATTCCGTGGGTTTCAACTACCCAGGTTTAAGGTATTCTTCCTTCAGATAAAACATGCATGTGGAACCTAGAGTATGATCAACCATGTGATCGGGAGACGTGTTCAAATATGTCTCAGTTTTCGTACCTGGTACTCGGGTGCAATATTCCAGACGCTTTACTAACACTCTCCCCACTTGGAGAGTCAGAACCTTTAACCTCCTGTTTGGCCCAGTTTGCAATTTCTGCGGAAGATGAACAGGAATAGTGAGAACCAATGAGAGACTAGCTGGAGGTGTCTGGACGGGCAAACTTAACTCTCATTTCCCACCAGGAAGAGGAATTAACCAAAGGCTCAGCCTGCCGTGCCGGAACGAGATTAGGGCCTGAAGCCATCCTGCGGTGTTGCGGCCAGGTCACAAGAAAGCGAGTTGAAGAAAGGAGCTCAGGGGCACTGTAATTCACAAACCTGCAGAGTTATAAATGACAGCTATCGTCCAAAAATATACTGAAGTAAGGCTGCCAAGAGGACTTGAATGCGGGGCACAATTGCAGGAAACCAATTTCAGGAGGTAGACTGGAATTGCATTGAAAGCATAGGAAAAGAGGCAGAACGTCCACAATGATGCACTTGGCCAAAAAGGGCGTATGCGTTTTTTCCTGAATATATTCAGGAAAAAACGCATACGCCCTTTTTGGCCAACCAAGCAAGCTTGCAAAGGAAATCTGCACTACAATGAAGTCTCACTTCCCCCCGGTCAAAAGGGCATCTGAAAAAAGTGTAAAATCCAGAAAGGCAGAACAGGCCATGGAGAACTGGGAGCCTTGTTATGCTGATGGGCGGGATGTAAATTGCCAACAGACACTCGGGAGAAGTGTATGGTGTTTCCTGAAACATCTAAGAAACAAAGCAACAGAGCCTAGGGCACTTCCACTTATGGTCCTATAGCTTAGGGAAATTAAAATCAAAAAGACACAGCCACCCCAAAGTTTGGAACGGCTCTGTTTACAAGAACCTCGTTTACCGTACAAGTTCAAAATCGCAGAAAGTGAAAAATGGATAAAGATGTTGTGGTATTTACATACAAAGCAATATCACTCAGCAATGAAATCTATGTCATCAGGCCCTTAGCAGCACAATGAGTGGATTCAGGTATGATGATTCTAACTGAAATAAGTCACACAGAAAAAGAAACATCATAAGATATCAGTAATACATGAAATGTAACCTTGGCTACACAGGAACTGAATTCCAAAACAGAACAGGGTCTCAAATTTAGAAAACCAACTTATGCTTGCTTAAGGGTAAAGGTGAGTTGGGGTGCTGCATAAAACCAGAGATTGAAATGAGCACAGATAAAGTTCCTTAAGCCAAATATGGAATAGACAAGAGCTACTCCTTGCTCAACGAAATGGACTCAACACCGCATATTAAACGCGTAAGAATGTACCTGACTAGTAAGTATCTTAAAACCTATGGATTGCTATGTCTCCGAAAGAGAATCAAGCGTGTTTCCAGGGGCATAAACGCAGCAGTGATAGGATTGGAGAGGTTCGGTGAGCAAATGAAGACCCTTTGAAGTCATATTGCATGGTACCCATTCCGTGGGTTTCAACTACCCAGGTTTAAGGTATTCTTCCTTCAGATAAAACATGCATGTGGAACCTAGAGTATGATCAACCATGTGATCGGGAGACGTGTTCAAATATGTCTCAGTTTTCGTACCCTGGTACTCGGGTGCAACATTCCAGACGCTTTACTAACACTCTCCCGACTTGGAGAGTCAGTCCATTTAACCTCCTGTTTGGCCCAGTTTGCAATTTCTGCGGAAGATGAACAGGAATAGGGAGAACCAATGAGAGACTAGCTGGAGGTGTCTGGACGGGCCAATTTAACTCTCATTTCCCACCAGGTAGAGGAAATAACCAAAGGCTCAGCGTGCCGTGCCGGAACCAGATTAGGGCCTGAAGTCATCCTGCGGTGTTGCGGCCAGGTCACAAGAAAGCGAGTTGAAGAAAGGAGCTCAGGGGCACTGTAATTTACAAACCTGCAGAGTTATAAATGACAGCTATCATCCAAAAATATACTGAAGTAAGGCTGCCAAGAGGACTTGAAAGCGGGGCAGAATTGCAGGAAACCGATTTCAGGAGGTAGACTGGAATTGCATTGAAAGCATAGGAAAAGAGGCAGAACGTCCACAATGATGCACTTGGCCAAAAAGGGCGTATGCGTTTTTTCCTGAATATATTCAGGAAAAAACGCATACGCCCTTTTTGGCCAACCAAGCAAGCTTGCAAAGGAAATCTGCACTACAATGAAGTCTCACTTCCCCCCGGTCAAAAGGCCCATCTGAAAAAAGTGTAAAATCCAGAAAGGCAGGACAGGCCATGGAGAACTGGGAGCCTTGTTATGCTGATGGGCGGGATGTAAATTGCCAACAGACACTCGGGAGAAGTCTATGGTGTTTCCTGAAACATCTAAAAAACAAAGCAACAGAGCCTAGGGCACTGCCACTTATGGTCCTATAGCTTAGGGAAATTAAAATTAAAAAGACACAGCCACCCCAAAGTTTGGGACGCCTCTGTTTACAAGAACCTCGTTTACAGTACAAGTTCAACATCGCAGAAAGTGAAAAATGGATAAAGAAGTTGTGGTATTTACTTACAAAGCAATATCACTCAGCAATGAAATCTATGTCATCAGGCCCTTAGCAGCACAATGAGTGGATTCAGGTATGATGATTCTAACTGAAATAAGTCACACAGAAAAAGAAACATCATAAGATATCAGTAATACAGACAATATAAACTTGGCTACACAGGAACTGAATTACAGAACAGAACAGGGTCTCAAATTTAGAAAACCAACTTATGCTTGCTTAAGGGTAAAGGTGAGTTGGGGTGTTGCATAAAACCAGAGATCGAAATGAGCACAGATAATGTTCCTTAAGCCAAATATGGAATAGACTAGAGCTACTCCTTGCTCAACGAAATGGACTCAACACCGCATATTAAACGCCTAAGAATGTACCTGACTAGTAAGTATCTTATTACCTATGGATTGCTATGTCTCCGAAAGAGAATCAAGCATGTGTACAGGGGCATAAACGCAGCAGTGATAGGATTGGAGAGGTTCGGTGAGCAAATGAAGACCCTTTGAATTCATATTGCATGGTACCCATTCCGTGGGTTTCAACTACCCAGGTTTAAGGTATTCTTCCTTCAGATAAAACATGCATGTGGAACCTAGAGTATGATCAACCATGTGATCGGGAGACGTGTTCAAATATGTCTCAGTTTTCGTACCTGGTACTCGGGTGCAATATTCCAGACGCTTTACTAACACTCTCCCCACTTGGAGAGTCAGAACCTTTAACCTCCTGTTTGGCCCAGTTTGCAATTTCTGCGGAAGATGAACAGGAATAGTGAGAACCAATGAGAGACTAGCTGGAGGTGTCTGGACGGGCAAACTTAACTCTCATTTCCCACCAGGAAGAGGAATTAACCAAAGGCTCAGCCTGCCGTGCCGGAACGAGATTAGGGCCTGAAGCCATCCTGCGGTGTTGCGGCCAGGTCACAAGAAAGCGAGTTGAAGAAAGGAGCTCAGGGGCACTGTAATTCACAAACCTGCAGAGTTATAAATGACAGCTATCGTCCAAAAATATACTGAAGTAAGGCTGCCAAGAGGACTTGAATGCGGGGCACAATTGCAGGAAACCAATTTCAGGAGGTAGACTGGAATTGCATTGAAAGCATAGGAAAAGAGGCAGAACGTCCACAATGATGCACTTGGCCAAAAAGGGCGTATGCGTTTTTTCCTGAATATATTCAGGAAAAAACGCATACGCCCTTTTTGGCCAACCAAGCAAGCTTGCAAAGGAAATCTGCACTACAATGAAGTCTCACTTCCCCCCGGTCAAAAGGGCATCTGAAAAAAGTGTAAAATCCAGAAAGGCAGAACAGGCCATGGAGAACTGGGAGCCTTGTTATGCTGATGGGCGGGATGTAAATTGCCAACAGACACTCGGGAGAAGTGTATGGTGTTTCCTGAAACATCTAAGAAACAAAGCAACAGAGCCTAGGGCACTTCCACTTATGGTCCTATAGCTTAGGGAAATTAAAATCAAAAAGACACAGCCACCCCAAAGTTTGGAACGGCTCTGTTTACAAGAACCTCGTTTACCGTACAAGTTCAAAATCGCAGAAAGTGAAAAATGGATAAAGATGTTGTGGTATTTACATACAAAGCAATATCACTCAGCAATGAAATCTATGTCATCAGGCCCTTAGCAGCACAATGAGTGGATTCAGGTATGATGATTCTAACTGAAATAAGTCACACAGAAAAAGAAACATCATAAGATATCAGTAATACATGAAATGTAACCTTGGCTACACAGGAACTGAATTCCAAAACAGAACAGGGTCTCAAATTTAGAAAACCAACTTACGCTTGCTTAAGGGTAAAGGTGAGTTGGGGTGCTGCATAAAACCAGAGATTGAAATGAGCACAGATAAAGTTCCTTAAGCCAAATATGGAATAGACAAGAGCTACTCCTTGCTCAACGAAATGGACTCAACACCGCATATTAAACGCGTAAGAATGTACCTGACTAGTAAGTATCTTAAAACCTATGGATTGCTATGTCTCCGAAAGAGAATCAAGCGTGTTTCCAGGGGCATAAATGCAGCAGTGATAGGATTGGAGAGGTTCGGTGAGCAAATGAAGACCCTTTGAAGTCATATTGCATGGTACCCATTCCGTGGGTTTCAACTACCCAGGTTTAAGGTATTCTTCCTTCAGATAAAACATGCATGTGGAACCTAGAGTATGATCAACCATGTGATCGGGAGACGTGTTCAAATATGTCTCAGTTTTCGTACCCTGGTACTCGGGTGCAACATTCCAGACGCTTTACTAACACTCTCCCGACTTGGAGAGTCAGTCCATTTAACCTCCTGTTTGGCCCAGTTTGCAATTTCTGCGGAAGATGAACAGGAATAGGGAGAACCAATGAGAGACTAGCTGGAGGTGTCTGGACGGGCCAATTTAACTCTCATTTCCCACCAGGTAGAGGAAATAACCAAAGGCTCAGCGTGCCGTGCCGGAACCAGATTAGGGCCTGAAGTCATCCTGCGGTGTTGCGGCCAGGTCACAAGAAAGCGAGTTGAAGAAAGGAGCTCAGGGGCACTGTAATTTACAAACCTGCAGAGTTATAAATGACAGCTATCATCCAAAAATATACTGAAGTAAGGCTGCCAAGAGGACTTGAAAGCGGGGCAGAATTGCAGGAAACCGATTTCAGGAGGTAGACTGGAATTGCATTGAAAGCATAGGAAAAGAGGCAGAACGTCCACAATGATGCACTTGGCCAAAAAGGGCGTATGCGTTTTTTCCTGAATATATTCAGGAAAAAACGCATACGCCCTTTTTGGCCAACCAAGCAAGCTTGCAAAGGAAATCTGCACTACAATGAAGTCTCACTTCCCCCCGGTCAAAAGGCCCATCTGAAAAAAGTGTAAAATCCAGAAAGGCAGGACAGGCCATGGAGAACTGGGAGCCTTGTTATGCTGATGGGCGTGATGTAAATTGCCAACAGACACTCGGGAGAAGTGTATGGTGTTTCCTGAAACATCTAAAAAACAAAGCAACAGAGCCTAGGGCACTGCCACTTATGGTCCTATAGCTTAGGGAAATTAAAATTAAAAAGACACAGCCACCCCAAAGTTTGGGACGCCTCTGTTTACAAGAACCTCGTTTACAGTACAAGTTCAACATCGCAGAAAGTGAAAAATGGATAAAGAAGTTGTGGTATTTACTTACAAAGCAATATCACTCAGCAATGAAATCTATGTCATCAGGCCCTTAGCAGCACAATGAGTGGATTCAGGTATGATGATTCTAACTGAAATAAGTCACACAGAAAAAGAAACATCATAAGATATCAGTAATACAGACAATATAAACTTGGCTACACAGGAACTGAATTACAGAACAGAACAGGGTCTCAAATTTAGAAAACCAACTTATGCTTGCTTAAGGGTAAAGGTGAGTTGGGGTGTTGCATAAAACCAGAGATCGAAATGAGCACAGATAATGTTCCTTAAGCCAAATATGGAATAGACTAGAGCTACTCCTTGCTCAACGAAATGGACTCAACACCGCATATTAAACGCCTAAGAATGTACCTGACTAGTAAGTATCTTATTACCTATGGATTGCTATGTCTCCGAAAGAGAATCAAGCATGTGTACAGGGGCATAAACGCAGCAGTGATAGGATTGGAGAGGTTCGGTGAGCAAATGAAGACCCTTTGAATTCATATTGCATGGTACCCATTCCGTGGGTTTCAACTACCCAGGTTTAAGGTATTCTTCCTTCAGATAAAACATGCATGTGGAACCTAGAGTATGATCAACCATGTGATCGGGAGACGTGTTCAAATATGTGTCAGTTTTCGTACCTGGTACTCGGGTGCAATATTCCAGACGCTTTACTAACACTCTCCCCACTTGGAGAGTCAGAACCTTTAACCTCCTGTTTGGCCCAGTTTGCAATTTCTGCGGAAGATGAACAGGAATAGTGAGAACCAATGAGAGACTAGCTGGAGGTGTCTGGACGGGCAAACTTAACTCTCATTTCCCACCAGGAAGAGGAATTAACCAAAGGCTCAGCCTGCCGTGCCGGAACGAGATTAGGGCCTGAAGCCATCCTGCGGTGTTGCGGCCAGGTCACAAGAAAGCGAGTTGAAGAAAGGAGCTCAGGGGCACTGTAATTCACAAACCTGCAGAGTTATAAATGACAGCTATCGTCCAAAAATATACTGAAGTAAGGCTGCCAAGAGGACTTGAATGCGGGGCACAATTGCAGGAAACCAATTTCAGGAGGTAGACTGGAATTGCATTGAAAGCATAGGAAAAGAGGCAGAACGTCCACAATGATGCACTTGGCCAAAAAGGGCGTATGCGTTTTTTCCTGAATATATTCAGGAAAAAACGCATACGCCCTTTTTGGCCAACCAAGCAAGCTTGCAAAGGAAATCTGCACTACAATGAAGTCTCACTTCCCCCCGGTCAAAAGGGCATCTGAAAAAAGTGTAAAATCCAGAAAGGCAGAACAGGCCATGGAGAACTGGGAGCCTTGTTATGCTGATGGGCGGGATGTAAATTGCCAACAGACACTCGGGAGAAGTGTATGGTGTTTCCTGAAACATCTAAGAAACAAAGCAACAGAGCCTAGGGCACTTCCACTTATGGTCCTATAGCTTAGGGAAATTAAAATCAAAAAGACACAGCCACCCCAAAGTTTGGAACGGCTCTGTTTACAAGAACCTCGTTTACCGTACAAGTTCAAAATCGCAGAAAGTGAAAAATGGATAAAGATGTTGTGGTATTTACATACAAAGCAATATCACTCAGCAATGAAATCTATGTCATCAGGCCCTTAGCAGCACAATGAGTGGATTCAGGTATGATGATTCTAACTGAAATAAGTCACACAGAAAAAGAAACATCATAAGATATCAGTAATACATGAAATGTAACCTTGGCTACACAGGAACTGAATTCCAAAACAGAACAGGGTCTCAAATTTAGAAAACCAACTTATGCTTGCTTAAGGGTAAAGGTGAGTTGGGGTGCTGCATAAAACCAGAGATTGAAATGAGCACAGATAAAGTTCCTTAAGCCAAATATGGAATAGACAAGAGCTACTCCTTGCTCAACGAAATGGACTCAACACCGCATATTAAACGCCTAAGAATGTACCTGACTAGTAAGTATCTTAAAACCTATGGATTGCTATGTCTCTGAAAGAGAATCAAGCATGTGTACAGGGGCATAAACGCAGCAGTGATAGGATTGGAGAGGTTCGGTGAGCAAATGAAGACCCTTTGAAGTCATATTGCATGGTACCCATTCCATGGGTTTCAACTACCCAGGTTTAAGGTATTCTTCCTTCAGCTAAAACATGCATGTGGAACCTAGAGTATGATCAACCATGTGATCGGGAGACGTGTTCAAATATGTCTCAGTTTTCGTACCCTGGTACTCGGGTGCAACATTCCAGACGCTTTACTAACACTCTCCCGACTTGGAGAGTCAGTCCCTTTAACCTCCTGTTTGGCCCAGTTTGCAATTTCTGCGCAAGATGAACAGGAATAGCGAGAACCAATGAGAGACTAGCTGGAGGTGTCTGGACGGGCAAATTTAACTCTCATTTCCCACCAGGAAGAGGAATTAACCAAAGGCTCAGCGTGCCGTGCCGGAACCAGATTAGGGCCTGAAGCCATCCTGCGGTGGTGCGGCCAGCTCAAAAGAAAGCGAGTTGAAGAAAGGAGCTCAGGGGCACTGTAATTCACAAACATGCAGAGTTATAAATGACAGCTATCATCCAAAAATATACTGAAGTAAGGCTGCCAAGAGGACTTGAAAGCGGGGCACAATTGCAGGAAACCGATTTCAGGAGGTAGACTGGAATTGCATTGAAAGCATAGGAAAAGAGGCAGAACGTCCACAATGATGCACTTGGCCAAAAAGGGCGTATGTGTTTTTTCCTGAATATATTCAGGAAAAAACGCATACGCCCTTTTTGGCCAACCAAGCAAGCTTGCAAAGGAAATCTGCACTACAATGAAGTCTCACTTCCCCCCCGGTCAAAAGGGCCATCTGAAAAAAGTGTAAAATCCAGAAAGGCAGGACAGGCCATGGAGAACTGGGAGCCTTGTTATGCTGATGGGCGGGATGTAAATTGCCAACAGACACTCGGGAGAAGTGTATGGTGTTTCCTGAAACATCTAAAAAACAAAGCAACAGAGCCAAGGGCACTTCCACTTATGGTCCTATAGCTTAGGGAAATTAAAATCAAAAAGACACAGCCACCCCAAAGTTTAGGACGCCTCTGTTTACAAGAACCTCGTTTACAGTACAAGTTCAATATCACAGAAAGTGAAAAATGGATAAAGAACTTGTGGTACTTACGTACAATGCAGTATCACTCAGCAATGAAATCTATGTCATCAGGCCCTTAGAAGCATAATGAGTGGATTCAGGTACGATGATTCTAACTGAAATAAGTCACACAGAAAAAGAAACATCATAAGATATCACTAATACACGGAATGTAAACTTGGCTACACAGGAACTGAATTCCAAAACAGAACAGGGTCTCAAATTTAGAAAACCAACTTATGCTTGCTTAAGGGGAAAGGTGAGTTGGGGTGCTGCATAAAACCAGAGATTGAAATGAGCACAGATAAAGTTCCTTAAGCCAAATATGGAATAGACAAGAGCTACTCCTTGCTCAACGAAATGGACTCAACACCGCATATTAAACGCGTAAGAATGTACCTGACTAGTAAGTATCTTAAAACCTATGGATTGCTATGTCTCCGAAAGAGAATCAAGCGTGTTTCCAGGGGCATAAACGCAGCAGTGATAGGATTGGAGAGGTTCGGTGAGCAAATGAAGACCCTTTGAAGTCATATTGCATGGTACCCATTCCGTGGGTTTCAACTACCCAGGTTTAAGGTATTCTTCCTTCAGATAAACCATGCATGTGGAACCTAGATTATGATCAACCATGTGATCGGGAGACGTGTTCAAATATGTCTCAGTTTTCGTACCCTGGTACTCGGGTGCAACATTCCAGACGCTTTACTAACACTCTCCCGACTTGGAGAGTCAGTCCCTTTAACTTCCTGTTTGGCCCAGTTTGCAATTTCTGCGGAAGATGAACAGGAATAGGGAGAACCAATGAGAGACTAGCTGGAGGTGTCTGGACGGGCCAATTTAACTCTCATTTCCCACCAGGTAGAGGAAATAACCAAAGGCTCAGCGTGCCGTGCCGGAACCAGATTAGGGCCTGAAGCCATCCTGCGGTGTTGCGGCCAGGTCACAAGAAAGCGAGTTGAAGAAAGGAGCTCAGGGGCACTGTAATTTACAAACCTGCAGAATTATAAATGACAGCTATCATCCAAAAATATATTGAAGTAAGGCTGCCAAGAGGACTTGAAAGCGGGGCAGAATTGCAGAAAACCGATTTCAGGAGGTAGACTGGAATTGCATTGAAAGCATAGGAAAAGAGGCAGAACGTCCACAATGATGCACTTGGCCAAAAAGGGCGTATGCGTTTTTTCCTGAATATATTCAGGAAAAAACGCATACGCCCTTTTTGGCCAACCAAGCAAGCTTGCAAAGGAAATCTGCACTACAATGAAGTCTCACTTCCCCCCGGTCAAAAGGCCCATCTGAAAAAAGTGTAAAATCCAGAAAGGCAGGACAGGCCATGGAGAACTGGGAGCCTTGTTATGCTGATGGGCGGGATGTAAATTGCCAACAGACACTCGGGAGAAGTGTATGGTGTTTCCTGAAACATCTAAAAAACAAAGCAACAGAGCCTAGGGCACTGCCACTTATGGTCCTATAGCTTAGGGAAATTAAAATTAAAAAGACACAGCCACCCCAAAGTTTGGGACGCCTCTGTTTACAAGAACCTCGTTTACAGTACAAGTTCAACATCGCAGAAAGTGAAAAATGGATAAAGAAGTTGTGGTATTTACTTACAAAGCAATATCACTCAGCAATGAAATCTATGTCATCAGGCCCTTAGCAGCACAATGAGTGGATTCAGGTATGATGATTGTAACTGAAATAAGTCACACAGAAAAAGAAACATCATAAGATATCAGTAATACAGAGAATATAAACTTGGCTACACAGGAACCGAATTACAGAACAGAACAGGGTCTCAAATTTAGAAAACCAACTTATGCTTGCTTAAGGGTAAAGGTGAGTTGGGGTGTTGCATAAAACCAGAGATCGAAATGAGCACAGATAATGTTCCTTAAGCCAAATATGGAATAGACTAGAGCTACTCCTTGCTCAACGAAATGGACTCAACACCGCATATTAAACGCCTAAGAATGTACCTGACTAGTAAGTATCTTAAAACCTATGGATTGCTATGTCTCCGAAAGAGAATCAAGCATGTGTACAGGGGCATAAACGCAGCAGTGATAGGATTGGAGAGGTTCGGTGAGCAAATGAAGACCCTTTGAATTCATATTGCATGGTACCCATTCCGTGGGTTTCAACTACCCAGGTTTAAGGTATTCTTCCTTCAGATAAAACATGCATGTGGAACCTAGAGTATGATCAACCATGTGATCGGGAGACGTGTTCAAATATGTCTCAGTTTTCGTACCCTGGTACTCGGGTGCAACATTCCAGACGCTTTACTAACACTCTCCCGACTTGGAGAGTCAGTCCCTTTAACCTCCTGTTTGGCCCAGTTTGCAATTTCTGCGGAAGATGAACAGGAATAGCGAGAACCAATGAGAGACTAGCTGGAGGTGTCTGGACGGGCAAATTTAACTCTCATTTCCCACCAGGAAGAGGAATTAACCAAAGGCTCAGCGTGCCGTGCCGGAACCAGATTAGGGCCTGAAGCCATCCTGCGGTGTTGCGGCCAGGTCACAAGAAAGCTAGTTGAAGAAAGGAGCTCAGGGGCACTGTATTTCACAAACCTGCAGAGTTATAAATGACAGCTATCGTTCAAAAATATACTGAAGTAACGCTGCCAAGAGGACTTCAAATCGGGGCAGAATTGCAGGAAACCGATTTCAGGAGGTAGACTGGAATTGCATTGAAAGCATAGGAAAAGAGGCAGAACGTCCACAATGATGCACTTGGCCAAAAAGGGCGTATGCGTTTCTTCCTGAATATATTCAGGAAAAAACGCATACGCCCTTTTTGGCCAACCAAGCAAGCTTGCAAAGGAAATCTGCACTACAATGAAGTCTCACTTCCCCCCGGTCAAAAGGGCCATCTGAAAAAAGTGTAAAATCCAGAAAGGCAGGACAGGCCATGGAGAACTGGGAGCCTTGTTATGCTGATGGGCGGGATGTAAATTGCCAACAGACACTCCGGAGAAGTGTATGGTGTTTCCTGAAACATCTAAAAAACAAAGCAACAGAGCATAGGGCACTTCCACTTATGGTCCTATAGCTTAGGGAAATTAAAATGAAAAAGACACAGCCACCCCAAAGTTTGGGACGCCTCTGTTTACAAGAACCTCGTTTACCATACAAGTTCAGTATCACAGAAAGTGAAAAATGGATAAAGAACTTGTGGTACTTACGTACAATGCAGTATCACTCAGCAATGAAATCTATGTCATCAGGCCCGTAGCAGCATAATGAGTGGATTCAGGTACGATGATTCTAACTGAAATAAGTCACACAGAAAAAGAAACATCATAAGATATCACTAATACACGGAATGTAACCTTGGCTACACAGGAACTGAATTCCAAAACAGAACAGGGTCTCAAATTTAGAAAACCAACTTACGCTTGCTTAAGGGGAAAGGTGAGTTGGGGTGCTGCATAAAACCAGAGATTGAAATGAGCACAGATAAAGTTCCTTAAGCCAAATATGGAATAGACAAGAGCTCCTCCTTGCTCAACGAAATGGACTCAACACCCCATATTAAACGCCTAAGAATGTACCTGACTAGTAAGTATCTTAAAACCTATGGATTGCTATGTCTCCAAAAGAGAATCAAGTGTGTGTACAGGGGCATAAACGCAGCAGTGATAGGATTGCAGAGGTTCGGTGAGCAAATGAAGACCCTTTGAAGTCATATTGCATGGTACCCATTCCACGGGTTTCAACTACCCAGGTTTAATGTATTCTTCCTTCAGATAAAACATGCATGTGGAACCCAGAGTATGATCAACCGTGTGAACGGGAGCCGTGTTCAAATATGTCTCAGTTTTCGTACCCTGGTACTCGGGTGCAACATTCCAGACGCTTTACTAACACTCTCCCCACTTGGAGAGTCAGCGCCTTTAACCTCCTGTTTGGCCCAGTTTGCAATTTCTGCGGAAGATGAACAGGAATAGGGAGAACCAATGAGAGACTAGCTGGAGGTGTCTGGACGGGCAAATTTAACTCTCATTTCCCACCAGGAAGAGCAAATAACCAAAGGCTCAGCGTGCCGTGCCGGAACCAGATTAGGGCCTGAAGCCATCCTGTGGTGTTGCCTCCAGCTCACAAGAAAGCGAGTTGAAGAAAGGAGCTCAGGGGCACTGTAATTCACAAACCTGCAGAGTTATAAATGACAGCTATCGTCCAAAAATATACTGAAGTAAGGCTGCCAAGAGGACTTGAAAGCGGGGCAGAATTGCAGGAAACCGATTTCAGGAGGTAGACTGGAATTGCATTGAAAGCATAGGAAAAGAGGCAGAGCGTCCACAATGATGCACTTGGCCAAAAAGGGCGTATGCGTTTTTTCCTGAATATATTCAGGAAAAAACGCATACGCCCTTTTTGGCCAACCAAGCAAACTTGCAAAGGAAATCTGCACTACAATGAAGTCTCACTTCCCCCCGGTCAAAAGGGCCATCTGAAAAAAGTGTAAAATCTAGAAAGGCAGGACAGGCCATGGAGAACTGGGGGCCTTGTTATGCTGATGGGCGGGATGTAAATTGCCAAAAGACACTCGGGAGAAGTGTATGGTGTTTCCTGAAACATCTAAAAAACAAAGCAACAGAGTCTAGGGCACTTCCACTTATGGTCCTATAGCTTAGGGAAATTAATATCAAGAAGACACAGCCACCCCAAAGTTTGGGACGCCTCTGTTTACAAGAACCTCATTTACCGTACAAGTTCAATATCACAGAAAGTGAAAAATGGATAAAGAACTTGTCGTACTTACGTACAATGCAGTATCACTCAGCAATGAAATCTATGTCATCAGGCCCATAGCAGCATAATGAGTGGATTCAGGTACGATGATTCTAACTGAAATAAGTCACACAGAAAAAGAAACATCATAAGATATCACTAATACACGGAATGTAAACTTGGCTACACAGGAACTGAATTCCAAAACAGAACAGGGTCTCAAATTTAGAAAAGCAACTTATGCTTGCTTAAGGGGAAAGGTGAGTTGGGGTGCTGCATAAAACCAGAGATTGAAATGAGCACAGATAAAGTTCCTTAAGCCAAATATGGAATAGACAAGAGCTACTCCTTGCTCAACGAAATGGACTCAACACCGCATATTAAACGCCTAAGAATGTACCTGACTAGTAAGTATCTTAAAACCTATGGATTGCTATGTCTCCAAAAGAGAATCAAGCGTGTGTACAGGGTCATAAACGCAGCAGTGATAGGATTGGAGAGGTTCGGTGAGCAAATGAAGACCCTTTGAAGTCATATTGCATGGTACCCATTCCACGGGTTTCAACTCCCCAGGTTTAAGGTATTCTTCCTTCAGCTAAAACATGCATGTGGAACCCAGAGTATGATCAACCATGTGATCGGGAGACGTGTTCAAATATGTCTCAGTTTTCGTACCCTGGTACTCGGGTGCAACATTCCAGACGCTTTACTAACACTCTCCCGACTTGGAGAGTCAGTCCCTTTAACCTCCTGTTTGGCTCAGTTTGCAATTTCTGCGGAAGATGAACAGGAATACCTAGCCCGAACCCTAACCCTAATCCTAACACTTCCCCGAAGCCTGACCCTCACCCGTCCCCTAATCCTAACCCGTACGCTAACACTAACCCGCGCCCTCACACGCACGCTCCCCCTAAAGCGTTGCCGTACCCTCACCTGGACCCTAAACCGTCCCCGTCCCCTAACCCTAACCCTAGCCCGAACCCTAACCCTAACCCTTCCCCGAAGCCTGACCCTCACCCGTCCCCTAATCCTAACCCGTACGCTAACACTAACCCGTGCCCTCACATGAACGCTCCCCCTAAAGCGTTGCCGTACCCTCACCTGGACCCTAAACCGTCCCCGTCCCCTAACCCTAACCCTTCCCCGAAGCCGGACCCTCACCCGTCCCCTAATCCTAAACCGTACGCTAACACTAACCCGCGCCCTCACACGCACGCTCCCCCTAAAGCGTTGCCGTACCCTCACCTGGACCCTAAACCGTCCCCGTCCCCTAACCCTAACCCTAGCCCGAACCCTAACCCTAACCCTTCACCGAAGCCTGACCCTCACCCGTCCCCTAATCCTAACCCGTACGCTAACACTAACCCGCGCCCTCACACGCACGCTCCCCCTAAAACGTTGCTGTACACTCACCTGGACCCTAAACCGTCCCCGTCCCCTAACCCTAACCCTAGCCCGAACCCTAACCCTAACCCTTCCCCGAAGCCTGACCCTCACCCGTCTCCTAATCCTAACCCGTACGCTAACACTAACCCGCGCCCTCACACGCACGCTCCCCCTAAAGCGTTGCCATACCCTCACCTGGACCCTAAACCGTCCCCGTCCCCTAACCCTAACCCTAGCCCGAACCCTAACCCTAACCCTTCCCCGAAGCCTGACCCTCACCCGTCCCTTAATCCTAACCCGTACGCTAACACTAACCCGCGCCCTCACATGCACGCTCCCCCTAAAGCGTTGCCGTACCCTCACCTGGACCCTAAACTGTCCCCGTCCCCTAACCCTAACCCTAGCCCGAACCCTAACCCTAACCCTTCCCCGAAGCCTGACCCTCACCCGTCCCCTAATCCTAACCCGTACGCTAACACTAACCCGCGCCCTCACACGCACGCTCCCCCTAAAGCGTTGCCGTACCCTCACCTGGACCCTAAACCGTCCCCGTCCCCTAACCCTAACCCTAGCCCGAATCCTAACCCTAACCCTTCCCCGAAGCCTGACCCTCACCCGTCCCCTAATCCTAACCCGTACGCTAACACTAACCCATGCCCTCACACGCACGCTCCTCCTAAAGCGTTGCCGTACCCTCACCTGGACCCTAAACCGTCCCCGTCCCCTAACCCTAACCCTAGCCCGAACCCTAACCCTAACCCTTCCCCGAAGCCTGACCCTCACCCGTCCCCTAATCCTAACCCGTACGCTAACACTAACCCGCGCCCTCACACGCACGCTCCCCCTAAAGCGTTGCCGTACCCTCACCTGGACCCTAAACCGTTCCCGTCCCCTAACCCTAACCCTAGCCCGAACCCTAACCCTAACCCTTCCCCGAAGCCTGACCCTCACCTGTCCCCTAATGCTAACCCGTACGCTAACACTAACCCGCGCCCTCACACGCACGCTCCCCCTAAAGCGTTGCCGTACCCTCACCTGGACCCTAAACTGTCCCCGACCCCTAACCCTAACCCTAGCCCGAACCCTAACCCTAACCCTTCCCCGAAGCCTGACCCTCACCCGTCCCCTAATGCTAACCCGTACACTAACACTAACCCGCGCCCTCACACGCATGCTCCCCCTAAAGCGTTGCCGTACCCTCACCTGGACCCTAAACCGTCCCCGTCCCCTAACCCTAACCCTGGCCCGAACCGTATCTCTAACCCTTCCCCGAAGCCTGACCCTCACCCGTCCCCTAATCCTAACCCGTACGCTAACACTAACCCGCGCCCTCACACGCACGCTCGCCCTAAAGCATTGCCGTACCCTCACCTGGACCCTAAACCGTCCACGTCCCCTAACCCTAACCCTAGCCCGAACCCTAACCCTAAACCTTCCCCGTAGCCTGACCCTAACCCTACCCCTAATCCTAACCCGTACGATAACACTAACCCACGCCCTCACACGCACGCTCCCCCTAAAGCGTTGCCGTACCCTCACCTGGACCCTAAACCGTCCCCGTCCCCTAACCCTAACCCTAGCCCGAACCCTAACCCTAACCCTTCCCCGAAGCCGGACCCTCACCCGTCCCTTAATCCTAAACCGTACGCTAACACTAACCCGTGCCCTCACACGCACGCTCCCCCTAAAGCGTTGCCGTACCCTCACCTGGACCCTAAACCGTCCCCGTCCCCTAACCCTAACCCTAGCCCGAACCCTAACGCTAAGCCTTCCCCAAAGCCTGACCCTCACCCGTCCCCTAATCCTAACCCGTACGCTAACACTAACCCGCGCCCTCACACGCACGCTCCCCCTAAAGCGTTGTCGTACCCTCACCTGGACCCTAAACCGTCCCTGTCCCAAAACCCTAACCCTAGCCCGAACCCTAACCTTAACCATTCCCAGAAGCCTGACCCTCACCCGTCCCCTAATCCTAACCCGTACGCTAACACTAACCCGCGCCCTCACACACACGCTCCCCCTAAAGCATTGCCGTACCCTCACCTGGACCCTAAACCGTCCCCGTCCCCTAACCCTAACCCTAACAAGAACCCTAACCCTAACCCTTCCCCGAAGCCTGACCCTCACCCGTCCCCTAATCCTAACCCGTACGCTAACACTAACCCGCGCCCTCACATGCACGCACCCCCTAAAGCGTTGCCGTACCCTCACCTGGACCCTAAACCGTCCCCGTCCCCTAACCCTAACCCTAGCCCGAAACCTAACCCTAACCCTTCCCCGAAGCCTGACCCTCACCCGTCCCATAATCCTAACCCGTACGCTAACACTAACCCGCGCCCTCACACGCACGCTCCCCCTAAAACGTTTCCGTACCCTCACCTGGACCCTAAACCATCCCCGTCCCCTAACCCTAACCCTAGCCCGAACCCTAACCCTAACCCTTCCCCGAAGCCTAACCCTCACCAGTCCCCTAATCCTAACCCGTATGCTAACACTAACCCGCGCCCTCACCCGCACGCTCCCCCTAAAGCGTTGCCGTACCCTCACCTGGACCCTAAACCGTCCCCGTCCCCTAACCCTAACCCTAGCCCGAACCCTAACACTAATCCTAACCCTTCCCCGAAGCCTGACCCTCACCCGTCCCCTAATCCTAACCCGTACGCTAACACTAACCCACGCACTCACACGCACGCTCCCCCTAAAGCGTTGCCGTACCCTCACCTGGACCCTAAACCGTCCCCGTCCCCTAAACCTAACCCTAGCCCGAACCCTAACCCTAACACTTCCCCGAAGCCTGACCCTCACCCGTCCCCTAATCCTAACCCGTACGCTAACACTAACCCTTGTCCTCACATGCACGCTCCCCCTAAAGCGTTGCCGTACCCTCACCTGGACCGTAAACCGTCCCCGAACCCTAACCCTAACCCTAGCCCGAACCCTAACCCTAACCCTTCCCCGAAGCCTGACCCTCACCCGTCCCTTAATCCTAACCCGTACGCTAACACTAACCCGCGCCCTCACACGCACGCTCCCCCTAAAGCGTTGCCGTACCCTCACCTGGACCCTAAACCGTCCCCGTCCCCTAACCCTAACCCTAGCCCCAACCCTAACCCTAACCCTTCCCCGAAGCCTGACCCTCACCCGTCCCATAATCCTAACCCGTACGCTAACACTAACCCGTGCCCTCACATGCACGCTCCCCCTAAAGCGTTGTCGTACCCTCACCTGGACCCTAAACCGTCCCCGTCCCCTAACCCTAACCCTTCCCCGAAGCCTGACCCTCACCCGTCCCCTAATCCTAACCCGTACGCTAACACTAACCCGCGCCCTCACACGCACGCTCCCCCTAAAGCGTTGCCGTACCCTCACCTGGACCCTAAACCGTCCCCATCCCCTAACCCTAACCCTAGCCCGAACCCTAACCCTAACCCTTCCCCGAAGCCTGACCCTCACCCGTCCCCTAATCCTAACCCGTACGCTAACACTAACCCACGCCCTCACACGCACGCTCCCCCTAAAGCATTGCCGTACCCTCACCTGGACCCTAAACCGTCCCCGTCCCCTAACCCTAACCCTAGCCCGAACCCTAACCCTAACCCTTCCCCGAAGCCTGACCCTCACCCGTCCCCTAATCCTAACCCGTACGCTGACACTAACCCGCGCCCTCACACGCACGCTCCCCCTAAAGCATTGCCGTACCCTCACCTGGACCCTAAACCGTCCCCGTCCCCTAACCCTAACCCTAACCCGAACCCTAACCCTAACCCTTCCCCGTAGCCTGACCCTAACCCGACCCCTAATCCTAACCCGTACGCTAACACTAACCCGCGCCCTCACACGCACGCTCCCCCTAAAGCGTTGCCGTACCCTCACCTGGACCCTAAACCGTCCCCGTCCCCTAACCCTAACCCTAGCCCGAACCCTAACCCTAACCCTTCCCCGAAGCCTGACCCTCACCCGTCCCTTAATCCTAAACCGTACGCTAACACTACCCGCGCCCTCACACGCACGCTCCCCCTAAAGCGTTGCCGTACCCTCACCTGGACCCTAAACCGTCCCCGTCCCCTAACCCTAACCCTAGCCAGAACCCTAACGCTAACCCTTCCCCGAAGCCTGACCCTCACCCGTCCCATAATCCTAACCCGTACGCTAACACTAACCCGCGCCCTCACACGCACGCTCCCCCGAAAGCGTTGCCGTACCCTCACCTGGACCCTAAACCGTCCCTGTCCCAAAACCCTAACCCTAGCCCGAACCCTAACCCTAACCCTTCCCAGAAGCCTGACTCTCACCCGTCCCCTAATCCTAACCCGTACGCTAACACTAACCCGCGCCCTCACACACACGCTCCCCCTAAAGCGTTGCCGTACCCTCACCTGGACCCTAAACCGTCCCCGTCCCCTAACCCTAACCCTAACCAGAACCCTAACCCTAACCCTCCCCCGAAGCCTGACCCTCACCCGTCCACTAATCCTAACCCGTACGCTAACACTAACCCACGCCCTCACATGCACGCTCCCCCTAAAGCGTTGCCGTAACCTCACCTGGACCCTAAACCGTCCCCGTCCCCTAACCCTAACCCTAGCCCGAACCCTAACCCTAACACTTCCCCGAAGCCTGACCCTCACCCGTCACCTAATCCTAACCCGTACGCTAACACTAACCCGCGCCCTCACACGCACGCTCCCCCTAAAGCGTTTCCGTACCCTCACCTGAACCCTAAACCATCCCCGTCCCCTAACCCTAATCCTAGCCCGAACCCTAACCCTAACCCTTCCCCGAAGCCTGACCCTCACCCGTCCCCTAATCCTAACCCGTATGCTAACACTAACCCGCGCCCTCACACGCACGCTCCCCCTAAAGCGTTGCCGTACCCTCACCTGGACCCTAAACCGTCCCCGTCCCCTAATCCTAACCCTAGCCCGAACCCTAACACTAATCCTAACACTTCCCCGAAGCCTGACCCTCACCCGTACCCTAATCCTAACCCGTACGCTAACACTAACCCGCGCCCTCACACGCACGCTCCCCCTAAAGCATTGCCGTACCCTCACCTGGACCCTAAACCGTCCCCGTCCCCTAACCCTAACCCTAGCCCGAACCCTAACCCTAACCCTTCCCCGAAGCCTGACCCTCACCCGTCCCCTAATCCTAACCCGTACGCTAACACTAACCCGCGCCCTCACACGCACGCTCCCCCTAAAGCGTTGCCGTACCCTCACCTGGACCCTAAACCGTACCCGTCCCCTAACCCTAACCCTTCCCCGAAGCCTGACCCTCACCCGTCCCCTAATCCTAACCCGTACGCTAACACTAACCCGCGCCCTCACACGCACGCTCCCCCTAAAGCGTTGCCGTACCCTCAC
The DNA here is from genome assembly GCF_951394435.1 of Stenella coeruleoalba. Classification (NCBI taxonomy): domain Eukaryota; kingdom Metazoa; phylum Chordata; class Mammalia; order Artiodactyla; family Delphinidae; genus Stenella; species Stenella coeruleoalba. The sequence goes on from NW_027646184.1 coordinate 43,537, forward strand.
CTGGACCCTAAACCGTCCCCGTCCCCTAACCCTAACCCTAGCCCGAACCCTAACCCTAACCCTTCCACCAAGCCTGACCCTCACCCGTCCCCTAATTCTAACCCGTACGCTAACACTAACCCGCGCCCTCACACGCACGCTCCCCCTAAAGCGTTGCCGTACCCTCACCTGGACCCTAAACCGTTCCCGTCCCCTAACCCTAACCCTAGCCCGAACCCTAACCCTAACCCTTCCCGAAGCCTGACCCTCACCCGTCCCCTAATCCTAACCCGTACGCTAACACTAACCCGCGCCCTCACACGCACGCTCCCCCTAAAGCGTTGCCATACCCTCACCTGGACCGTAAACCGTCCCCGTCCCCTAACCCTAACCCAAGCCCGCACCCTAACCCTAAACCTTCCCCGAAGCCTGACCCTCACCCGTCCCTTAATCCTAACCCGTACGCTAACACTAACCCGCGCCCTCACACGCACGCTCCCCCTAAAGCGTTGCCGTACCCTCACCTGGACCCTAAATCGTCCCCGTCCCCTAACCCTAACCCTAGCCCGAACCCTAACCCTAACCCTTCCCCGAAGCCTGACACTCACCCGTCCCCTAATCCTAACCCGTACGCTAACACTAACCCTCGCCCTCACACGCACGCTCCCCCTAAAGCGTTGCCGTACCCTCACCTGGACCCTAAACCGTCCCCATCCCCTAACCCTAACCCTAGCCCGAACCCTAACCCTAACCCTTCCCCGAAGCCTGACCCTCACCCGTCCCCTAATCCTAACCCGTACGCTAACACTAACCCGCGCCCTCACATGAACGCTCCCCCTAAAGCATTGCCGTACCCTCACCTGGACCCTAAACCGTCCCCGTCCCCTAACCCTAACCCTAGCCCGATCCCTAACCCTAACCCTTCCCCGAAGCCTGACCCTCACCCGTCCCCTAATCCTAACCCGTACGCTAACACTACCCGCGCCCTCACACGCACGCTCCCCCTAAAGCGTTGCCGTACCCTCACCTGGACCCTAAACCGTCCCCGTCCCCTAACCCTAACCCTAGCCAGAACCCTAACGCTAACCCTTCCCCGAAGCCTGACCCTCACCCGTCCCCTAATCCTAACCCGTACGCTAACACTAACCCGCGCCCTCACACGCACGCTCCCCCTAAAGCGTTGCCGTACCCTCACCTGGACCCTAAACCGTCCCTGTCCCAAAACCCTAACCCTAGCCCGAACCCTAACCCTAACCCTTCCCAGAAGCCTGACCCTCACCCTTCCCCTAATCCTAACCCATACGCTAACACTAACCCGCGCCCTCACACACACGCTCCCCCTAAAGCGTTGCCGTACCCTCACCTGGACCATAAACCGTCCCCGTCCCCTAACCCTAACCCTAACCAGAACCCTAACCCTAACCCTCCCCCGAAGCCTGACCCTCACCCGTCCCCTAATCCTAACCCGTACGCTAACACTAACCCGCGCCCTCACATGCACGCTCCCCCTAAAGCGTTGCCGTAACCTCACCTGGACCCTAAACCGTCCCCGTCCCCTAACCCTAACCCTAGCCCGAACCCTAACCCTAACACTTCCCCGAAGCCTGACCCTCACCCGTCACCTAATCCTAACCCGTACGCTAACACTAACCCGCGCCCTCACACGCACGCTCCCCCTAAAGCGTTTCCGTACCCTCACCTGGACCCTAAACCATCCCCGTCCCCTAACCCTAACCCTAGCCCGAACCCTAACCCTAACCCTTTTCCGAAGCCTGACCCTCACCCGTCCCCTAATCCTAACCCGTATGCTAACACTAACCCGCGCCCTCACACGCACGCTCCCCCTAAAGCGTTGCCGTACCCTCACCTGGACCCTAAACCGTCCCCGTCCCCTAACCCTAACCCTAGCCCGAACCCTAACACTAATCCTAACACTTCCCCGAAGCCTGACCCTCACCCGTCCCCTAATCCTAACCCGTACGCTAACACTAACCCGCGCCCTCACACGCACGCACCCCCTAAAGCATTGCCGTACCCTCACCTGGACCCTAAACCGTCCCCGTCCCCTAACCCTAACCCTAGCCAGAACCCTAACCCTAACCCTTCCCCGAAGCCTGACCCTCACCCGTCCCCTAATCCTAACCCGTACGCTAACACTAACCCGTGCCCTCACACGCACGCTCCCCCTAAAGCGTTGCCGTACCCTCAACTGGACCCTAAACCGTACCCGTCCCCTAACCCTAACCCTTCCCCGAAGCCTGACCCTCACCCGTCCCCTAATCCTAACCCGTACGCTAACACTAACCCGCGCCCTCACACGAACGCTCCCCCTAAAGCGTTGCCGTACCCTCACCTGGACCCTAAACCGTCCCCGTCCCCTAACCCTAACCCTAGCCCGAATCCTAACCCTAACCCTTCCACAAAGCCTGACCCTCACCCATCCCCTAATTCTAACCCGTACGCTAACACTAACCCGCGCCCTCACACGCACGCTCCCCCTAAAGCGTTGCCGTACCCTCACCTGGACCCTAAACCGTTCCCGTCCCCTAACCCTAACCCTAGCCCGAACCCTAACCCTAACCCTTCCCGAAGCCTGACCCTCACCCGTCCCCTAATCCTAACCCGTACGCTAACACTAACCCGCGCCCTCACACGCACGCTCCCCCTAAAGCGTTGCCATACCCTCACCTGGACCGTAAACCGTCCCCGTCCCCTAACCCTAACCCTAGCCCGAACCCTAACCCTAAACCTTCCCCGAAGCCTGACCCTCACCCGTCCCTTAATCCTAACCCGTACGCTAACACTAACCCGCGCCCTCACACGCACGCTCCCCCTAAAGCGTTGCCGTACCCTCACCTGGACCCTAAACCGTCCCCGTCCCCTAACCCTAACCCTAGCCTGAACCCTAACCCTAACCCTTCCCCGAAGCCTGACCCTCACCCGTCCCCTAATCCTAACGCGTACGCTAACACTAACCCGCGCCCTCACACGCACGCTCCCCCTAAAGCGTTGCCGTACCCTCACCTGGACCCAAAACGGTCCCCGTCCCCTAACCTTAACCCTAGCCCGAACCCTAACCCTAACCCTTCCCTGAAGCCTGACCCTCACCCGTCCCCTAATCCTAACCCGTATGCTAACACTAACCTGCGCCCTCACACGCACGCTCCTCCTAAAGCGTTGCCATACCCTCACCTGGACCCTAAACCGTCCCCGTCCCCTAACCCTAACCCTAGCCCGAACCCTAACCCTAACCCTTCCCCGAAGCCTGACCCTCACCCGTCCCCTAATCCTAACCCGTACGCTAACACTAACCCGCGCCCTCACACGCACGCTCCCCCTAAAGCATTGCCGTACCCTCACCTGGACCCTAAACCGTCCCCGTCCCCTAACCCTAACCCTAGCCCGAACCCTAACCGTAACCCTTCCCCGTAGCCTGACCCTAACCCGACCCCTAATCCTAACCCGTACGCTAACACTAACCCGCGCCCTCACACGCACGCTCCCCCTAAAGCGTTGCCGTACCCTCACCTGGACCCTAAACCGTCCCCGTCCCCTAACCCTAACCCTAGCCCGAACCCTAACCCTAACCCTTCCCCGAAGCCGGACCCTCACCCGTCCCTTAATCCTAAACCGTACGCTAACACTAACCCGCGCCCTCACACGCACGCTCCCCCTAAAGCGTTGCCGTACCCTCACCTGGACCCTAAACCGTCCCCGTCCCCTAACCCTAACCCTAGCCCGAACCCTAACGCTAACCCTTCCCCGAAGCCTGACCCTCACCCGTCCCCTAATCCTAAGCCGTACGCTAACACTATCGCACGCCCTCACACGCACGCTCCCCCTAAAGCGTTGCCGTACCCTCACCTGGACCCTAAACCGTCCCCGTCCCCTAACCCTAACCCTAGACCGAATCTAACCCTAACCCTTCCCCGAAGCCTGACCCTCACCCGTCCCCTAATCCTTACCCATACCCTAACACTAACCCGCGCCCTCACACGCACGCTCCCCCTAAAGCGTTGCCGTACCCTCACCTGGACCCTAAACCGTCCCCGTCCCCTAACCCTAACCCTAGCCCGAACCCTAACCCTAACCCTTCCCCAAAGCCTGACCCTCACCCGTCCCCTAATCCTAACCTGTACGCTAACACTAACGCGCGCCCTCACACGCATGCTCCCCCTAAAGCGTTGCCATACCCTCACCTGGACCCTAAACCGTCCCCGTCCCCTAACCCTAACCCTAGCCCGAAACCTAACCCTAACCCTTCCCCGAAGCCTGACCCTCACCCGTCCCCTAATCCTAACCCGTACGCTGACACTAACCCGCGACCTCACACGCACGCTCCCCCTAAAGCGTTGCCGTACCCTCACCTGGACCCTAAACCGTCCCCGTCCCCTAACCCTAACCCTAGCCCGAACCCTAACCCTAACCCTTCCCCGAAGCCTGACACTCACCCGTCCCCTAATCCTAACACGTACGCTGACACTAACCCGCGCCCTCACACGCACGCTCCCCCTAAAGCGTTGCCGTACCCTCACCTGGACCCTAAACCGTCCCCGTCCCCTAACCCTAACCCTAGCCCGAACCCTAACCCTAACCCTTCCCCGAAGCCTGACCCTCACCCGTCCCCTAATCCTAACCCGTACGCTAACACTAACCCGCGCCCTCACACGCACGCTCCCCCTAAAGCGTTGCCGTACCCTCACCTGGACCCAACCGTCCCCGTCACCTAACCCTAACCCTAGCCCGAACCCTAACCCTAACCCTTCCCCGAAGCCTGACCCTCACCCGTCCCCTAATCCTAACCCATACGCTAAAACTAACCCGCGCCCTCACACGCACGCTCCCTCTAAAGCGTTGCCGTACCCTCACCTGGACCCTAAACCGTCCCCGTCCCCTAACCCTAACCCTAGCCCGAACCCTAACCCTAACCCTTCCCCGAAGCCTGACCCTCACCCGTCCCCTAATCCTAACCCGTACGCTAACACTAACCCGCGCCCTCACACGCACGCTCCCCCTAAAGTGTTGCCGTACCCTCACCTGGACCCGAAACCGTCCCCGTCCCCGTCCCCTAACCCTAGCCCGAACCCTAACCCTAACCCTTCCCCGAAGCCTGACCCTCACCCGTCCCCTAATCCTAACCCGTACGCTAACACTAACCCGCGCCCTCACACGCACGCTCCCCCTAAAGCGTTGCCGTACCCTCACCTGGACCCTAAACCGTCCCCGTCCCCTAACCCTAACCCTAGCCCTAACCCTAACCCTAACCCTTCCCCGAAGCCTGACCCTCACCCGTCCCCTAATCCTAACCCGTACGCTAACACTAACACGCGCCCTCACACGCACGCTCCCCCTAAAGCGTTGCCGTACCCTCACCTGGACCCTAAACCGTCCCCGTCCCCTAACCCTAACCCTAGCCCGAACCCTAACCCTAACCCTTCCCCGAAGCCTGACCCTCACCCGTCCCCTAATCCTAACCCGTACGCTAACACTAACCCGCGCCCTCACACGCACGCTCCCCCTAAAGCGTTGCCGTACCCTCACCTGGACCCTAAACCGTCCCCGTCCCCTAACCCTAACCCTAGCCCGAACCCTAACCCTAACCCTTCCCCGAAGCCTGACCCTCACCCGTCCCCTAATCCTAACCCGTACGCTAACACTAACCCGCGCCCTCACACGCACGCTCCCCCTAAAGTGTTGCCGTACCCTCACCTGGACCCGAAACCGTCCCCGTCCCCTAACCCTAACCCTAGCCCGAACCCTAACCCTAACCCTTCCCCGAAGCCTGACCCTCACCCGTCCCCTAATCCTAACCCGTACGCTAACACTAACCCGCGCCCTCACACGCACGCTCCCCCTAAAGCGTTGCCGTACCCTCACCTGGACCCTAAACCGTCCCCGTCCCCTAACCCTAACCCTAGCCCTAACCCTAACCCTAACCCTTACCCGAAGCCTGACCCTCACCCGTCCCCTAATCCTAACCCGTACGCTAACACTAACCCGCGCCCTCACACGCACGCTCCCCCTAAAGCGTTGCCATACCCTCACCTGGACCCTAAACCGTCCCTGTCCCCTAACCCTAACCCTAGCCCGAACCCTAACCGTAACCCTTACCCGAAGCCTGACCCTCACCCGTCCCCTAATCCTAACCCGTTCGCTAACACTAACCCGCGCCCTCACACGCACGCTCCTCCAAAAGCGTTGCTGTACCCTCAACTGGACCCTAAACCGTCCCCGTCCCCTAACCCTAACCCTAGCCCGAACCCTAACCCTAACCCTTCCCCGAAGCCTGACCCTCACCCGTCCCCTAATCCTAACCCGTACGCTAACACTAACCCGCGCCCTCACACGCACGCTCCCCCTAAAGCGTTGCTGTACCCTCACCTGGACCCTAAACCGTCCCCGTCCCCTAACCCTAACCCTAGCCCGAACCCTAACCCTAACCCTTCCCCGAAGCCTGACCCTCACCCGTCCCCTAATCCTAAGCCGTACGCTAACACTATCGCACGCCCTCACACGCACGCTCCCCCTAAAGCGTTGCCGTACCCTCACCTGGACCCTAAACCGTCCCCGTCCCCTAACCCTAACCCTAGACCGAATCTAACCCTAACCCTTCCCCGAAGCCTGACCCTCACCCGTCCCCTAATCCTTACCCATACCCTAACACTAACCCGCGCCCTCACACGCACGCTCCCCCTAAAGCGTTGCCGTACCCTCACCTGGACCCTAAACCGTCCCCGTCCCCTAACCCTAACCCTAGCCCGAACCCTAACCCTAACCCTTCCCCAAAGCCTGACCCTCACCCGTCCCCTAATCCTAACCCGTACGCTAACATTAACGCGCGCCCTCACACGCATGCTCCCCCTAAAGCGTTGCCATACCCTCACCTGGACCCTAAACCGTCCCCGTCCCCTAACCCTAACCCTAGCCCGAAACCTAACCCTAACCCTTCCCCGAAGCCTGACCCTCACCCGTCCCCTAATCCTAACCCGTACGCTGACACTAACCCGCGCCCTCACACGCACGCTCCCCCTAAAGCGTTGCCGTACCCTCACCTGGACCCTAAACCGTCCCCGTCCCCTAACCCTAACCCTAGCCCGAACCCTAACCCTAACCCTTCCCCGAAGCCTGACACTCACCCGTCCCCTAATCCTAACCCGTACGCTGACACTAACCCGCACCCTCACACGCACGCTCCCCCTAAAGCGTTGCCGTACCCTCACCTGGACCCTAAACCGTCCCCGTCCCCTAACCCTAACCCTAGCCCGAACCCTAACCCTAACCCTTCCCCGAAGCCTGACCCTCACCCGTCCCCTAATCCTAACCCGTACGCTAACACTAACCCGCGCCCTCACACGCACGCTCCCCCTAAAGCGTTGCCGTACCCTCACCTGGACCCAACCGTCCCCGTCACCTAACCCTAACCCTAGCCCGAACCCTAACCCTAACCCTTCCCCGAAGCCTGACCCTCACCCGTCCCCTAATCCTAACCCATACGCTAAAACTAACCCGCGCCCTCACACGCACGCTCCCTCTAAAGCGTTGCCGTACCCTCACCTGGACCCTAAACCGTCCCCGTCCCCTAACCCTAACCCTAGCCCGAACCCTAACCCTAACCCTTCCCCGAAGCCTGACCCTCACCCGTCCCCTAATCCTAACCCGTACGCTAACACTAACCCGCGCCCTCACACGCACGCTCCCCCTAAAGCGTTGCCGTACCCTCACCTGGACCCGAAACCGTCCCCGTCCCCTAACCCTAACCCTAGCCCGAACCCTAACCCTAACCCTTCCCCGAAGCCTGACCCTCACCCGTCCCCTAATCCTAACCCGTACGCTAACACTAACCCGCGCCCTCACACGCACGCTCCCCCTAAAGCGTTGCCGTACCCTCACCTGGACCCTAAACCGTCCCCGTCCCCTAACCCTAACCCTAGCCCGAACCCTAACCCTAACCCTTCCCCGAAGCCTGACCCTCACCCGTCCCCTAATCCTAACCCATACGCTAAAACTAACCCGCGCCCTCACACGCACGCTCCCTCTAAAGCGTTGCCGTACCCTCACCTGGACCCTAAACCGTCCCCGTCCCCTAACCCTAACCCTAGCCCGAACCCTAACCCTAACCCTTCCCCGAAGCCTGACCCTCACCCGTCCCCTAATCCTAACCCGTTCGCTAACACTAACCCGCGCCCTCACACGCACGCTCCCCCAAAAGCGTTGCTGTACCCTCACCTGGACCCTAAACAGTCCCCGTCCCCTAACCCTAACCCTAGCCCGAACCCTAACCCTAACCCTTCCCCGAAGCCTGACACTCACCCGTCCCCTAATCCTAACCCGTACGCTAACACTAACCCGCGCCCTCACACGCACGCTCCCCCTAAAGCGTTGCTGTACCCTCACCTGGACCCTAAACCGTCCCCGTCCCCTAACCCTAACCCTAGCCCGAACCCTAACCCTAACCCTTCCCCGAAGCCTGACCCTCACCCGTCCCCTAATCCTAACCCGTACGCTAACACTAACCTGCGCCCTCACACGCACGCTCCCCCTAAAGCGTTGCCGTACCCTCACCTGGACCCTAAACCGTCCCCGTCCCCTAACCCTAACCCTAGCCCGAACCCTAACCCTAACCCTTCCCCGAAGCCTGACCCTCACCCGTCCCCTAATCCTAACCCATACCCTAACACTAACCCGCACACTCACACGCACGCTCCCCCTAAAGCGTTGCCGTACCCTCACCTGGACCCTAAACCGTCCCCGTTCCCTAACCCTAACCCTAGCCCGAACCCTAACCCTAACCCTTCCCCGAAGCCTGACCCTCACCCGTCCCCTAATCCTAAGCCGTACGCTAACACTAACGCGCGCCCTCACACGTACGCTCCCCCTAAAGCGTTGCCATACCCTAACCTGGACCCTAAACCGTCCCCGTCCCCTAACCCTAACCCTAGCCCGAACCCTAACCCTAACCCTTCCCCGAAGCCTGACCCTCACCCGTCCCCTAATCCTAACCCGTACGCTGACACTAACCCGCGCCCTCACACGCACGCTCCCCCTAAAGTGTTACCGTACCCTCACCTGGACCCTAAACCGTCCCCGTCCCCTAACCCTAACCCTAGCCCGAACCCTAACCCTAACCCTTCCCCGAAGCCTGACCCTAACCCGTCCCCTAATCCTAACCCGTACGCTAACACTAACCCGCGCCCTCACACGCACGCTCCCCCTAAAGCGTTGCCGTACCCTCACCTGGACCCTAAACCGTCCCCGTCACCTAACCCTAACCCTAGCCCGAACCCTAACCCTAACCCTTCCCCGAAGCCTGACCCTCACCCGTCCCCTAATCCTAACCCGTACGCTAACACTAACACGCGCCCTCACACGCACGCTCCCCCTAAAGCGTTGCCGTACCCTCACCTGGACCCTAAACAGTCCCCATCCCCTAACCCTAACCCTAGCCCGAACCCTAACCCTAACCCTTCCCCAAAGCCTGACCCTCACCCGTCCCCTAATCCTAACCCGTACCCTAACACTAACCCGCGCCCTCACACGCACGCTCCCCCTAAAGCGTTGCCGTACCCTCACCTGGACCCTAAACCGTCCCCGTCCCCTAACCCTAACCCTAGCCCGAACCCTAACCCTAACCCTTCCCCGAAGCCTGACCCTCACCCGTCCCCTAATCCTAACCCGTACGCTAACACTAACCCGCGCCCTCACACGCACGCTCCCCCTAAAGCGTTGCCGTACCCTCACCTGGACCCTAAACCGTCCCCGTCCCCTAACCCTAACCCTAGCCCGAACCCTAACCCTAACCCTTCCCCGAAGCCTGACCCTCACCCGTCCCCTAATCCTAACCCGTACGCTAACACTAACCCGCGCCCTCACACGCACGCTCCCCCTAAAGCGTTGCCGTACCCTCACCTGGACCCTAAACCGTCCCCGTCCCCTAACCCTAACCCTAGCCCGAACCCTAACCCTAACCCTTCCCCGAAGCCTGACCCTCAACCGTCCCCTAATCCTAACCCGTTCGCTAACACTAACCCGCGCCCTCACACGCACGCTCCCCCTAAAGCGTTGCTGTACCCTCACCTGGACCCTAAACCATCCCCGTCCCCTAACCCTAACCCTAGCCCGAACCCTAACTCTAACCCTTCCCCGAAGCCTGACCCTCACCCGTCCCCTAATCCTAACCCGTACGCTAACACTAACCCGCGCCCTCACACGCACGCTCCCCCTAAAGCGTTGCCGTACCCTCACCTGGACCATAAACCATCCCCGTCCCCTAACCCTAACCCTAGCCCGAACCCTAACCCTAACCCTTCCCCGAAGCCTGACCCTCACCCGTCCCGTAATCCTCACCCGTACGCTAACACTAACCCGCGCCCTCACACGCACGCTCCCCCTAAAGCGTTGCCGTACCCTCACCTGGACCCAAAACCGTCCCCGTCCCCTAACCCTAAGCCTAGCCCGAACCCTAACCCTAACCCTTCCCCGAAGCCTGACCCTCACCCGTCCCCTAATCCTAACCCATACGCTAACACTAACCCACGCCCTCACACGCACGCTCCCCCTAAAGCGTTGCCGTACCCTCACCTGGACCCGAAACCGTCCCCGTCCCCTAACCCTAACCCTAGCCCGAACCCTAACCCTAACCCTTCCCCGAAGCCTGACCCTCACCCGTCCCCTAATCCTAACCCGTACGCTAACACTAACCCGCGCCCTCACACGCACGCTCCCCCTAAAGCGTTGCCGTACCCTCACCTGGACCCTAAACCGTCCCCGTCCCCTAACCCTAACCCTAGCCCGAACCCTAACCCTAACCCTTACCCGAAGCCTGACACTCACCCGTCCCCTAATCCTAACCCGTTCGCTAACACTAACCCGCGCCCTCACACGCACGCTCCCCCAAAAGCGTTGCTGTACCCTCACCTGGACCCTAAACCGTCCCCGTCCCCTAACCCTAACCCTAGCCCGAACCCTAACCCTAACCCTTCCCCGAAGCCTGACCCTCACCCGTCCCATAATCCTAACCTGTACGCTAACACTAACCCGCGCCCTCACACGCACGCTCCCCCTAAAGCGTTGCTGTACCCTCACCTGGACCCTAAACCGTCCCCGTCCCCTAACCCTAACCCTAGCCCGAACCCTAACCCTAACCCTTCCCCGAAGCCTGACCCTCACCCGTCCCCTAATCCTAACCCGTACGCTAACACTAACCTGCGCCCTCACACGCACGCTCCCACTAAAGCGTTGCCGTACCCTCACCTGGACCCTAAACCGTCCCCGTCCCCTAACCCTAACCCTAGCCCGAACCCTAACCCTAACCCTTCCCCGAAGCCTGACCCTCACCCGTCCCCTAATCCTAACCCATACCCTAACACTAACCCGCACACTCACACGCACGCTCCCCCTAAAGCGTTGCCTTACCCTTACCTGGACCCTAAACCGTCCCCGTCCCCTAACCCTAACCCTAGCCCGAACCCTAACCCTAACCCTTCCCCGAAGCCTGACCCTCACCCGTCCCCTAATCCTAAGCCGTACGCTAACACTAACGCGCGCCCTCACACGCACGCTCCCCCTAAAGCGTTGCCATACCCTAACCTGGACCCTAAACCGTCCCCGTCCCCTAACCCTAACCCTAGCCCGAACCCTAACCCTAACCCTTCCCCGAAGCCTGACCCTCACCCGTCCCCTAATCCTAACCCGTACGCTGACACTAACCAGCGCCCTCACACGCACGCTCCCCCTAAAGTGTTACCGTACCCTCACCTGGACCCTAAACCGTCCCCGTCCCCTAACCCTAACCCTAGCCCGAACCCTAACCCTAACCCTTCCCCGAAGCCTGACCCTCACCCGTCCCCTAATCCTAACCCGTACGCTAACACTAACCCGCGCCCTCACACGCACGCTCCCCCTAAAGCGTTGCCGTACCCTCACCTGGACCCTAAACCGTCCCCGTCCCCTAACCCTAACCCTAGCCCTAACCCTAACCCTAACCCTTCCCCGAAGCCTGACACTCACCCGTCCCCTAATCCTAACCCGTACGCTAACACTAACACGCGCCCTCACACGCACGCTCCCCCTAAAGCGTTGCCGTACCCTCACCTGGACCCTAAACCGTCCCCGTCCCCTAACCCTAACCCTAGCCCGAACCCTAACCCTAACACTTCCCCAAAGCCTGACCCTCACCCGTCCCCTAATCCTAACCCGTACCCTAACACTAACCCGCGCCCTCACACGCACGCTCCCCCTAAAGCGTTGCCGTACCCTCACCTGGACCCTAAACCGTCCCCGTCCCCTAACCCTAACCCTAGCCCGAACCCTAACCCTAACCCTTCCCCGAAGCCTGACCCTCACCCGTCCCCTAATCCTAACCCGTACGCTAACACTAACCCGCGCCCTCACACGCACGCTCCCCCTAAAGCGTTGCCGTACCCTCACCTGGACCCTAAACCGTCCCCGTCCCCTAACCCTAACCCTAGCCCGAACCCTAACCCTAACCCTTCCCCGAAGCCTGACCCTCACCCGTCCCCTAATCCTAACCCGTTCGCTAACACTAACCCGCGCCCTCACACGCACGCTCCCCCAAAAGCGTTGCTGTACCCTCACCTGGACCCTAAACCGTCCCCGTCCCCTAACCCTAACCCTAGCCCGAACCCTAACCCTAACCCTTCCCCGAATCCTGACCCTCACCCGTCCCCTAATCCTAACCCGTACGCTAACACTAACCCGCGCCCTCACACGCACGCTCCCCCTAAAGCGTTGCCGTACCCTCACCTGGACCATAAACCATCCCCGTCCCCTAACCCTAACCCTAGCCCGAACCCTAACCCTAACCCTTCCCCGAAGCCTGACCCTCACCCGTCCCGTAATCCTCACCCGTACGCTAACACTAACCCGCGCCCTCACACGCACGCTCCCCCTAAAGCGTTGCCATACCCTCACCTGGACCCAAAACCGTCCCCGTCCCCTAACCCTAAGCCTAGCCCGAACCCTAACCCTAACCCTTCCCCGAAGCCTGACCCTCACCCGTCCCCTAATCCTAACCCATACGCTAACACTAACCCACGCCCTCACACGCACGCTCCCCCTAAAGCGTTGCCGTACCCTCACCTGGACCCTAAACCGTCCCCGTCCCCTAACCCTAACCCTAGCCCGAACCCTAACCCTAACCCTTCCCCGAAGCATGACCCTCTCCCGTCCCCTAATCCTAACCCGTACGCTGACACTAACCCGCGCCCTCACACGCACGCTCCCCCTAAAGCGTTGCCGTACCCTCACCTGGACCCTAAACCGTCCCCGTCCCCTAACCCTAACCCTAGCCCGAACCCTAACCCTAACCCTTCCCCGAAGCCTGACACTCACCCGTCCCCTAATCCTAACACGTACGCTGACACTAACCCGCGCCCTCACACGCACGCTCCCCCTAAAGCGTTGCCGTACCCTCACCTGGACCCTAAACCGTCCCCGTCCCCTAACCCTAACCCTAGCCCGAACCCTAACCCTAACCCTTCCCCGAAGCCTGACCCTCACCCGTCCCCTAATCCTAACCCGTACGCTAACACTAACCCGCGCCCTCACACGCACGCTCCCCCTAAAGCGTTGCCGTACCCTCACCTGGACCCTAAACCGTCCCCGTCCCCTAACCCTAACCCTAGCCCGAACCCTAACCCTAACCCTTCCCCGAAGCCTGACCCTCACCCGTCCCCTAATCCTAACCCGTACGCTAACACTAACCCGCGCCCTCACACGCACGCTCCCCCTAAAGCGTTGCCGTACCCTCACCTGGACCCTAAACCGTCCCTGTCCCCTAACCCTAACCCTAGCCCGAACCCTAACCCTAACCCTTCCCCGAAGCCTGACCCTCACCCGTCCCCTAATCCTAACCCGTACGCTAACACTAACCCGCGCCCTCACACGCACGCTCCCCCTAAAGTGTTGCCGTACCCTCACCTGGACCCGAAACCGTCCCCGTCCCCTAACCCTAACCCTAGCCCGAACCCTAACCCTAACCCTTACCCGAAGCCTGACCCTCACCCGTCCCCTAATCCTAACCCGTTCGCTAACACTAACCCGCGCCCTCACACGCACGCTCCCCCAAAAGCGTTGCTGTACCCTCAACTGGACCCTAAACCGTCCCCGTCCCCTAACCCTAACCCTAGCCCGAACCCTAACCCTAACCCTTCCCCGAAGCCTGACCCTCACCCGTCCCCTAATCCTAACCCGTACGCTAACACTAACCCGCGCCCTCACACGCACGCTCCCCCTAAAGCGTTGCTGTACCCTCACCTGGACCCTAAACCGTCCCCGTCCCCTAACCCTAACCCTAGCCCGAACCCTAACCCTAACCCTTCCCCGAAGCCTGACCCTCACCCGTCCCCTAATCCTAAGCCGTACGCTAACACTATCGCACGCCCTCACACGCACGCTCCCCCTAAAGCGTTGCCGTACCCTCACCTGGACCCTAAACCGTCCCCGTCCCCTAACCCTAACCCTAGACCGAATCTAACCCTAACCCTTCCCCGAAGCCTGACCCTCACCCGTCCCCTAATCCTTACCCATACCCTAACACTAACCCGCGCCCTCACACGCACGCTCCCCCTAAAGCGTTGCCGTACCCTCACCTGGACCCTAAACCGTCCCCGTCCCCTAACCCTAACCCTAGCCCGAACCCTAACCCTAACCCTTCCCCAAAGCCTGACCCTCACCCGTCCCCTAATCCTAACCCGTACGCTAACATTAACGCGCGCCCTCACACGCATGCTCCCCCTAAAGCGTTGCCATACCCTCACCTGGACCCTAAACCGTCCCCGTCCCCTAACCCTAACCCTAGCCCGAAACCTAACCCTAACCCTTCCCCGAAGCCTGACCCTCACCCGTCCCCTAATCCTAACCCGTACGCTGACACTAACCCGCGCCCTCACACGCACGCTCCCCCTAAAGCGTTGCCGTACCCTCACCTGGACCCTAAACCGTCCCCGTCCCCTAACCCTAACCCTAGCCCGAACCCTAACCCTAACCCTTCCCCGAAGCCTGACACTCACCCGTCCCCTAATCCTAACCCGTATGCTGACACTAACCCACACCCTCACACGCACGCTCCCCCTAAAGCGTTGCCGTACCCTCACCTGGACCCTAATCCGTCCCCGTCCCCTAACCCTAACCCTAGCCCGAACCCTAACCCTAACCCTTCCCCGAAGCCTGACCCTCACCCGTCCCCTAATCCTAACCCGTACGCTAACACTAACCCGCGCCCTCACACGCACGCTCCCCCTAAAGCGTTGCCGTACCCTCACCTGGACCCGAAACCGTCCCCGTCCCCTAACCCTAACCCTAGCCCGAACCCTAACCCTAACCCTTCCCCGAAGCCTGACCCTCACCCGTCCCCTAATCCTAACCCGTACGCTAACACTAACCCGCGCCCTCACACGCACGCTCCCCCTAAAGCGTTGCCGTACCCTCACCTGGACCCTAAACCGTCCCCTAACCCTAACCCTAACCCTAGCCCGAACCCTAACCCTAACCCTTCCCCGAAGCCTGACCCTCACCCGTCCCCTAATCCTAACCCGTACGCTAACACTAACCTGCGCCCTCACACGCACGCTCCCCCTAAAGCGTTGCCGTACCCTCACCTGGACCCTAAACCGTCCCCGTCCCCTAACCCTAATCCTAGCCCGAACCCTAACCCTAACCCTTCCCCGAAGCCTGACCCTCACCCGTCCCCTAATCCTAACCCATACGCTAAAACTAACCCGCGCCCTCACAGGCACGCTCCCTCTAAAGCGTTGCCGTACCCTCACCTGGACCCTAAACCGTCCCCGTCCCCTAACCCTAACCCTAGCCCGAACCCTAACCCTAACCCTTCCCCGAAGCCTGACCCTCACCCGTCCCCTAATCCTAACCCGTTCGCTAACACTAACCCGCGCCCTCACACGCACGCTCCCCCAAAAGCGTTGCTGTACCCTCACCTGGACCATAAACCGTCCCCGTCCCCTAACCCTAACCCTAGCCCGAACCCTAACCCTAACCCTTCCCCGAAGCCTGACACTCACCCGTCCCCTAATCCTAACCCGTACGCTAACACTAACCCGCGCCCTCACACGCACGCTCCCCCTAAAGCGTTGCTGTACCCTCACCTGGACCCTAAACCGTCCCCGTCCCCTAACCCTAACCCTAGCCCGAACCCTAACCCTAACCCTTCCCCGAAGCCTGACCCTCACCCGTCCCCTAATCCTAACCCGTACGCTAACACTAACCTGCGCCCTCACACGCACGCTCCCCCTAAAGCGTTGCCGTACCCTCACCTGGACCCTAAACCGTCCCCGTCCCCTAACCCTAACCCTAGCCCGAACCCTAACCCTAACCCTTCCCCGAAGCCTGACCCTCACCCGTCCCCTAATCCTAACCCATACCCTAACACTAACCCGCACACTCACACGCACGCTCCCCCTAAAGCGTTGCCGTACCCTCACCTGGACCCTAAACCGTCCCCGTTCCCTAACCCTAACCCTAGCCCGAACCCTAACCCTAACCCTTCCCCGAAGCCTGACCCTCACCCGTCCCCTAATCCTAAGCCGTACGCTAACACTAACGCGCGCCCTCACACGCACGCTCCCCCTAAAGCGTTGCCATACCCTAACCTGGACCCTAAACCGTCCCCGTCCCCTAACCCTAACCCTAGCCCGAACCCTAACCCTAACCCTTCCCCGAAGCCTGACCCTCACCCGTCCCCTAATCCTAACCCGTACGCTGACACTAACCCGCGCCCTCACACGCACGCTCCCCCTAAAGTGTTACCGTACCCTCACCTGGACCCTAAACCGTCCCCGTCCCCTAACCCTAACCCTAGCCCGAACCCTAACCCTAACCCTTCCCCGAAGCCTGACCCTAACCCGTCCCCTAATCCTAACCCATACGCTAACACTAACCCGCGCCCTCACACGCACGCTCCCCCTAAAGCATTGCCGTACCCTCACCTGGACCCTAAACCGTCCCCGTCACCTAACCCTAACCCTAGCCCGAACCCTAACCCTAACCCTTCCCCGAAGCCTGACCCTCACCCGTCCCCTAATCCTAACCCGTACGCTAACACTAACACGCGCCCTCACACGCACGCTCCCCCTAAAGCGTTGCCGTACCCTCACCTGGACCCTAAACCGTCCCCATCCCCTAACCCTAACCCTAGCCCGAACCCTAACCCTAACCCTTCCCCAAAGCCTGACCCTCACCCGTCCCCTAATCCTAACCCGTACCCTAACACTAACCCGCGCCCTCAACGCACGCTCCCCCTAAAGCGTTGCCGTACCATCACCTGGACCCTAAACCGTCCCCGTCCCCTAACCCTAACCCTAGCCCGAACCCTAACCCTAACCCTTCCCCGAAGCCTGACCCTCACCCGTCCCCTAATCCTAACCCGTACGCTAACACTAACCCGCGCCCTCACACGCACGCTCCCCCTAAAGCGTTGCCGTACCCTCACCTGGACCCTAAACCGTCCCCGTCCCCTAACCCTAACCCTAGCCCGAACCCTAACCCTAACCCTTCCCCGAAGCCTGACCCTCACCCGTCCCCTAATCCTAACCCGTACGCTAACACTAACCCGCGCCCTCACACGCACGCTCCCCCTAAAGCGTTGCCGTACCCTCACCTGGACCCTAAACCGTCCCCGTCCCCTAACCCTAACCCTAGCCCGAACCCTAACCCTAACCCTTCCCCGAAGCCTGACCCTCACCCGTCCCCTAATCCTAACCCGTTCGCTAACACTAACCCGCGCCCTCACACGCACGCTCCCCCTAAAGCGTTGCTGTACCCTCACCTGGACCCTAAACCATCCCCGTCCCCTAACCCTAACCCTAGCCCGAACCCTAACTCTAACCCTTCCCCGAAGCCTGACCCTCACCCGTCCCCTAATCCTAACCCGTACGCTAACACTAACCCGCGCCCTCACACGCACGCTCCCCCTAAAGCGTTGCCGTACCCTCACCTGGACCATAAACCATCCCCGTCCCCTAACCCTAACCCTAGCCCGAACCCTAACCCTAACCCTTCCCCGAAGCCTGACCCTCACCCGTCCCGTAATCCTCACCCGTACGCTAACACTAACCCGCGCCCTCACACGCACGCTCCCCCTAAAGCGTTGCCGTACCCTCACCTGGACCCAAAACCGTCCCCGTCCCCTAACCCTAAGCCTAGCCCGAACCCTAACCCTAACCCTTCCCCGAAGCCTGACCCTCACCCGTCCCCTAATCCTAACCCATACGCTAACACTAACCCACGCCCTCACACGCACGCTCCCCCTAAAGCGTTGCCGTACCCTCACCTGGACCCGAAACCGTCCCCGTCCCCTAACCCTAACCCTAGCCCGAACCCTAACCCTAACCCTTCCCCGAAGCCTGACCCTCACCCGTCCCCTAATCCTAACCCGTACGCTAACACTAACCCGCGCCCTCACACGCACGCTCCCCCTAAAGCGTTGCCGTACCCTCACCTGGACCCTAAACCGTCCCCGTCCCCTAACCCTAAACCTAGCCCGAACCCTAACCCTAACCCTTACCCGAAGCCTGACACTCACCCGTCCCCTAATCCTAACCCGTTCGCTAACACTAACCCGCGCCCTCACACGCACGCTCCCCCAAAAGCGTTGCTGTACCCTCACCTGGACCCTAAACCGTCCCCGTCCCCTAACCCTAACCCTAGCCCGAACCCTAACCCTAACCCTTCCCCGAAGCCTGACACTCACCCGTCCCATAATACTAACCCGTACGCTAACACTAACCCGCGCCCTCACACGCACGCTCCCCCTAAAGCGTTGCTGTACCCTCACCTGGACCCTAAACCGTCCCCGTCCCCTAACCCTAACCCTAGCCCGAACCCTAACCCTAACCCTTCCCCGAAGCCTGACCCTCACCCGTCCCCTAATCCTAACCCGTACGCTAACACTAACCTGCGCCCTCACACGCACGCTCCCACTAAAGCGTTGCCGTACCCTCACCTGGACCCTAAACTGTCCCCGTCCCCTAACCCTAACCCTAGCCCGAACCCTAACCCTAACCCTTCCCCGAAGCCTGACCCTCACCCGTCCCCTAATCCTAACCCATACCCTAACACTAACCCGCACACTCACACGCACGCTCCCCCTAAAGCGTTGCCTTACCCTCACCTGGACCCTAAACCGTCCCCGTCCCCTAACCCTAACCCTAGCCCGAACCCTAACCCTAACCCTTCCCCGAAGCCTGACCCTCACCCGTCCCCTAATCCTAAGCCGTACGCTAACACTAACGCGCGCCCTCACACGCACGCTCCCCCTAAAGCGTTGCCATACCCTAACCTGGACCCTAAACCGTCCCCGTCCCCTAACCCTAACCCTAGCCCGAACCCTAACCCTAACCCTTCCCCGAAGCCTGACCCTCACCCGTCCCCTAATCCTAACCCGTACGCTGACACTAACCAGCGCCCTCACACGCACGCTCCCCCTAAAGTGTTACCGTACCCTCACCTGGACCCTAAACCGTCCCCGTCCCCTAACCCTAACCCTAGCCCGAACCCTAACCCTAACCCTTCCCCGAAGCCTGACCCTCACCCGTCCCCTAATCCTAACCCGTACGCTAACACTAACCCGCGCCCTCACACGCACGCTCCCCCTAAAGCGTTGCCGTACCCTCACCTGGACCCTAAACCGTCCCCGTCCCCTAACCCTAACCCTAGCCCTAACCCTAACCCTAACCCTTCCCCGAAGCCTGACCCTCACCCGTCCCCTAATCCTAACCCGTACGCTAACACTAACACGCGCCCTCACACGCACGCTCCCCCTAAAGCGTTGCCGTACCCTCACCTGGACCCTAAACCGTCCCCGTCCCCTAACCCTAACCCTAGCCCGAACCCTAACCCTAACCCTTCCCCGAAGCCTGACCCTCACCCGTCCCCTAATCCTAACCCGTACGCTAACACTAACCCGCGCCCTCACACGCACGCTCCCCCTAAAGCGTTGCCGTACCCTCACCTGGACCCTAAACCGTCCCCGTCCCCTAACCCTAACCCTAGCCCGAACCCTAACCCTAACCCTTCCCCGAAGCCTGACCCTCACCCGTCCCCTAATCCTAACCCGTTCGCTAACACTAACCCGCGCCCTCACACGCACGCTCCCCCAAAAGCGTTGCTGTACCCTCACCTGGACCCTAAACCGTCCCCGTCCCCTAACCCTAACCCTAGCCCGAACCCTAACCCTAACCCTTCCCCGAAGCCTGACCCTCACCCGTCCCCTAATCCTAACCCGTACGCTAACACTAACCCGCGCCCTCACACGCACGCTCCCCCTAAAGCGTTGCCGTACCCTCACCTGGACCATAAACCATCCCCGTCCCCTAACCCTAACCCTACCCCGAACCCTAACCCTAACCCTTCCCCGAAGCCTGACCCTCACCCGTCCCCTAATCCTAACCCATACGCTAACACTAACCCACGCCCTCACACGCACGCTCCCCCTAAAGCGTTGCCGTACCCTCACCTGGACCCGAAACCGTCCCCGTCCCCTAACCCTAACCCTAGCCCGAACCCTAACCCTAACCCTTCCCCGAAGCCTGACCCTCACCCGTCCCCTAATCCTAACCCGTACGCTAACACTAACCCGCGCCCTCACACGCACGCTCCCCCTAAAGCGTTGCCGTACCCTCACCTGGACCCTAAACCGTCCCCGTCCCCTAACCCTAACCCTAGCCCGAACCCTAACCCTAACCCTTACCCGAAGCCTGACACTCACCCGTCCCCTAATCCTAACCCGTTCGCTAACACTAACCCGCGCCCTCACACGCACGCTCCCCCAAAAGCGTTGCTGTACCCTCACCTGGACCCTAAACCGTCCCCGTCCCCTAACCCTAACCCTAGCCCGAACCCTAACCCTAACCCTTCCCCGAAGCCTGACACTCACCCGTCCCATAATACTAACCCGTACGCTAACACTAACCCGCGCCCTCACACGCACGCTCCCCCTAAAGCGTTGCTGTACCCTCACCTGGACCCTAAACCGTCCCCGTCCCCTAACCCTAACCCTAGCCCGAACCCTAACCCTAACCCTTCCCCGAAGCCTGACCCTCACCCGTCCCCTAATCCTAACCCGTACGCTAACACTAACCTGCGCCCTCACACGCACGCTCCCACTAAAGCGTTGCCGTACCCTCACCTGGACCCTAAACCGTCCCCGTCCCCTAACCCTAACCCTAGCCCGAACCCTAACCCTAACCCTTCCCCGAAGCCTGACCCTCACCCGTCCCCTAATCCTAACCCATACCCTAACACTAACCCGCACACTCACACGCACGCTCCCCCTAAAGCGTTGCCTTACCCTCACCTGGACCCTAAACCGTCCCCGTCCCCTAACCCTAACCCTAGCCCGAACCCTAACCCTAACCCTTCCCCGAAGCCTGACCCTCACCCGTCCCCTAATCCTAAGCCGTACGCTAACACTAACGCGCGCCCTCACACGCACGCTCCCCCTAAAGCGTTGCCATACCCTAACCTGGACCCTAAACCGTCCCCGTCCCCTAACCCTAACCCTAGCCCGAACCCTAACCCTAACCCTTCCCCGAAGCCTGACCCTCACCCGTCCCCTAATCCTAACCCGTACGCTGACACTAACCAGCGCCCTCACACGCACGCTCCCCCTAAAGTGTTACCGTACCCTCACCTGGACCCTAAACCGTCCCCGTCCCCTAACCCTAACCCTAGCCCGAACCCTAACCCTAACCCTTCCCCGAAGCCTGACCCTCACCCGTCCCCTAATCCTAACCCGTACGCTAACACTAACCCGCGCCCTCACACGCACGATCCCCCTAAAGCGTTGCCGTACCCTCACCTGGACCCTAAACCGTCCCCGTCCCCTAACCCTAACCCTAGCCCGAACCCTAACCCTAACCCTTCCCCGAAGCCTGACCCTCACCCGTCCCCTAATCCTAACCCGTACGCTAACACTAACCCGCGCCCTCACACGCACGCTCCCCCTAAAGCGTTGCTGTACCCTCACCTGGACCCTAAACCGTCCCCGTCCCCTAACCCTAACCCTAGCCCGAACCCTAACCCTAACCCTTCCCCGAAGCCTGACCCTCACCCGTCCCCTAATCCTAAGCCGTACGCTAACACTATCACTCGCCCTCACACGCACGCTCCCCCTACAGCGTTGCCGTACCCTCACCTGGACCCTAAACCGTCCCCGTCCCCTAACCCTAACCCTAGCCCGAACCCTAACCCTAACCCTTCCCCGAAGCCTGACCCTCACCCGTCCCCTAATCCTAACCCGTACGCTGAAACTAACCCGCGCCCTCACACGCACGCTCCCCCTAAAGTGTTACCGTACCCTCACCTGGACCCTAAACCGTACCCGTCCCGTAACCCTAACCCTAGCCCGAACCCTAACCCTAACCCTTCCCCGAAGCCTGACCCTCACCCGTCCCCTAATCCTAACCCGTACGCTAACACTAACCCGCGCCCTCACACGCACGCTCCCCCTAAAGCGTTGCCGTACCCTCACCTGGACCCTAAACCGTCCCTGTCCCAAAACCCTAACCCTAGCCCGAACCCTAACCCTAACCCTTCCCAGAAGCCTGACCCTCACCCGTCCCCTAATCCTAACCCGTACGCTAACACTAACCCGCGCCCTCACACGCACGCTCCCCCTAAAGCGTTGCCGTACCCTCACCTGGACCCTAAACCGTCCCCGTCCCCTAACCCTAACCCTAGCCCGAACCCTAACCCTAACCCTTCCCCGAAGCCTTACCCTCACCCGTCCCCTAATCCTAACCCGTACGCTAACACTAACCCGCGCCCTCACACGCACGCTCCCCCTAAAGCGTTGCCGTACCCTCACCTGGACCCAAAACCGTCCCCGTCCCCTAACCCTAAGCCTAGCCCGAACCCTAACCCTAACCCTTCCCCGAAGCCTGACCCTCACCCGTCCCCTAATCCTAACCCATACGCTAACACTAACCCACGCCCTCACACGCACGCTCCCCCTAAAGCGTTGCCGTACCCTCACCTGGACCCGAAACCGTCCCCGTCCCCTAACCCTAACCCTAGCCCGAACCCTAACCCTAACCCTTCCCCGAAGCCTGACCCTCACCCGTCCCCTAATCCTAACCCGTACGCTAACACTAACCCGCGCCCTCACACGCACGCTCCCCCTAAAGCGTTGCCGTACCCTCACCTGGACCCTAAACCGTCCCCGTCCCCTAACCCTAACCCTAGCCCGAACCCTAACCCTAACCCTTACCCGAAGCCTGACACTCACCCGTCCCCTAATCCTAACCCGTTCGCTAACACTAACCCGCGCCCTCACACGCACGCTCCCCCAAAAGCGTTGCTGTACCCTCACCTGGACCCTAATCCGTCCCCGTCCCCTAACCCTAACCCTAGCCCGAACCCTAACCCTAACCCTTCCCCGAAGCCTGACACTCACCCGTCCCCTAATCCTAACCCGTACGCTAACACTAACCCGCGCCCTCACACGCACGCTCCCCCTAAAGCGTTGCTGTACCCTCACCTGGACCCTAAACCGTCCCCGTCCCCTAACCCTAACCCTAGCCCGAACCCTAACCCTAACCCTTCCCAGAAGCCTGACCCTCACCCGTCCCCTAATCCTAACCCGTACGCTAACACTAACCTGCGCCCTCACACGCACGCTCCCCCTAAAGCGTTGCCGTACCCTCACCTGGACCCTAAACCGTCCCCGTCCCCTAACCCTAACCCTAGCCCGAACCCTAACTCTAACCCTTCCCCGAAGCCTGACCCTCACCCGTCCCCTAATCCTAACCCGTACGCTAACACTAACCCGCGCCCTCACACGCACGCTCCCCCTAAAGCGTTGCCGTACCCTCACCTGGACCATAAACCATCCCCGTCCCCTAACCCTAACCCTAGCCCGAACCCTAACCCTAACCCTTCCCCGAAGCCTGACCCTCACCCGTCCCGTAATCCTCACCCGTACGCTAACACTAACCCGCGCCCTCACACGCACGCTCCCCCTAAAGCGTTGCCGTACCCTCACCTGGACCCAAAACCGTCCCCGTCCCCTAACCCTAAGCCTAGCCCGAACCCTAACCCTAACCCTTCCCCGAAGCCTGACCCTCACCCGTCCCCTAATCCTAACCCATACGCTAACACTAACCCACGCCCTCACACGCACGCTCCCCCTAAAGCGTTGCCGTACCCTCACCTGGACCCGAAACCGTCCCCGTCCCCTAACCCTAACCCTAGCCCGAACCCTAACCCTAACCCTTCCCCGAAGCCTGACCCTCACCCGTCCCCTAATCCTAACCCGTACGCTAACACTAACCCGCGCCCTCACACGCACGCTCCCCCTAAAGCGTTGCCGTACCCTCACCTGGACCCTAAACCGTCCCCGTCCCCTAACCCTAACCCTAGCCCGAACCCTAACCCTAACCCTTACCCGAAGCCTGACACTCACCCGTCCCCTAATCCTAACCCGTTCGCTAACACTAACCCGCGCCCTCACACGCACGCTCCCCCAAAAGCGTTGCTGTACCCTCACCTGGACCCTAATCCGTCCCCGTCCCCTAACCCTAACCCTAGCCCGAACCCTAACCCTAACCCTTCCCCGAAGCCTGACACTCACCCGTCCCCTAATCCTAACCCGTACGCTAACACTAACCCGCGCCCTCACACGCACGCTCCCCCTAAAGCGTTGCTGTACCCTCACCTGGACCCTAAACCGTCCCCGTCCCCTAACCCTAACCCTAGCCCGAACCCTAACCCTAACCCTTCCCCGAAGCCTGACCCTCACCCGTCCCCTAATCCTAACCCGTACGCTAACACTAACCTGCGCCCTCACACGCACGCTCCCCCTAAAGCGTTGCCGTACCCTCACCTGGACCCTAAACCGTCCCCGTCCCCTAACCCTAACCCTAGCCCGAACCCTAACCCTAAACCTTCCCCGAAGCCTGACCCTCACCCGTCCCCTAATCCTAACCCATACCCTAACACTAACCCGCACACTCACACGCACGCTCCCCCTAAAGCGTTGCCGTACCCTCACCTGGACCCTAAACCGTCCCCGTCCCCTAACCCTAACCCTAGCCCGAACCCTAACCCTAACCCTTCCCCGAAGCCTGACCCGCACCCGTCCCCTAATCCTAAGCCGTACGCTAACACTAACGCGCGCCCTCACACGCACGCTCCCCCTAAAGCGTTGCCATACCCTAACCTGAACCCTAAACCGTCCCCGTCCCCTAACCCTAACCCTAGCCCGAACCCTAACCCTAACCCTTCCCCGAAGCCTGACCCTCACCCGTCCCCTAATCCTAACCCGTACGCTGACACTAACCCGCGCCCTCACACGCACGCTCCCCCTAAAGTGTTACCGTACCCTCACCTGGACCCTAAACCGTCCCCGTCCCCTAACCCTAACCCTAGCCCGAACCCTAACCCTAACCCTTCCCCGAAGCCTGACCCTCACCCGTCCCCTAATCCTAACCCGTACGCTAACACTAACCCGCGCCCTCACACGCACGTTCCCCCTAAAGCGTTGCCGTACCCTCACCTGGACCCTAAACCGTCCCCGTCACCTAACCCTAACCCTAGCCCGAACCCTAACCCTAACCCTTCCCCGAAGCCTGACCCTCACCCGTCCCCTAATCCTAACCCGTACGCTAACACTAACACGCGCCCTCACACGCACGCTCCCCCTAAAGCGTTGCCGTACCCTCACCTGGACCCTAAACCGTCCCCGTCCCCTAACCCTAACCCTAGCCCGAACCCTAACCCTAACACTTCCCCAAAGCCTGACCCTCACCTGTCCCCTAATCCTAACCCGTACCCTAACACTAACCCGCGCCCTCACACGCACGCTCCCCCTAAAGCGTTGCCGTACCCTCACCTGGACCCTAAACCGTCCCCGTCCCCTAACCCTAACCCTAGCCCGAACCCTAACCCTAACCCTACCCCGAAGCCTCACCCTCACCCGTCCCGTAATCCTCACCCGTACGCTAACACTAACCCGCGCCCTCACACGCACGCTCCCCCTAAAACGTTGCCGTACCCTCACCTGGACCCAAAACCGTCCCCGTCCCCTAACCCTAAGCCTAGCCCGAAACCTAACCCTAAACCTTCCCCGAAGCCTGACCCTCACCCGTCCCCTAATCCTAACCCATACGCTAACACTAACCCATGCCCTCACACGCACGCTCCCCCTAAAGCGTTGCCGTACCCTCACCTGGACCCTAAACCGTCCCCGTCCCCTAACCCTAACCCTAGCCCGAACCCTAACCCTAACCCTTCCCCGAAGCATGACCCTCTCCCGTCCCCTAATCCTAACCCGTACGCTAACACTAACCCGCGCCCTCACACGCACGCTCCCCCTAAAGCGTTGCCGTACCCTCACCTGGACCCTAAACCGTCCCCGTCCCCTAACCCTAACCCTAGCCTGAACCCTAACCCTAACCCTTCCCCGAAGCCTGACCCTCACCCGTCCCCTAATCCTAACCCATACGCTAACACTAACCCGCGCCCTCACACGCACGCTCCCCCTAAAGCGTTGCCGTACCCTCACCTGGACCCTAAACCATCCCCGTCCCCTAACCCTAACCCTAGCCCGAACCCTAACCCTAACCCTTCCCCGAAGCCTGACCCTCACCCGTCCCCTAATCCTAAGCCGTACGCTAACACTATCACGCGCCCTCACACGCACGTTCCCCCTACAGCGTTGCCGTACCCTCACCTGGACCCTAAACCGTCCCCGTCCCCTAACCCTAACCCTAGCCCGAACCCTAACCCTAACCCTTCCCCGAAGCCTGACCCTCACCCGTCCCCTAATCCTAACCCGTACGCTAACACTAACCCGCGCCCTCACACGCACGCTCCCCCTAAAGCGTTGCCGTACCCTCACCTGGACCCTAAACCGTCCCCGTCCCCTAACCCTAACCCTAGCCCGAACCCTAACCCTAACCCTTCCCCGAAGCCTGACCCTCACCCGTCCCCTAATCCTAACCCGTACATTAACACTAACCTGCGCCCTCACACGCACACTCCCCCTAAAGCGTTGCCGTACCCTCACCTGGACCCTAAACCGTCCCCGTCCCCTAACCCTAACCCTAGCCCGAACCCTAACCCTAACCCTTCCCCGAAGCCTGACCCTCACCCGTCCCCTAATCCTAACCCGTACGCTAACACTATCCCGCGCCCTCACACGCACGCTCCCCCTAAAGCGTTGCCGTACCCTCACCTGGACCCTAAACCGTCCCCGTCCCCTAACCCTAACCCTAGCCCGAACCCTAATCCTAACCCTTCCCCGAAGCCTGACCCTCACTCGTCCCCTAATCCTAACCCGTACACTAACACTAACGCGCGCCCTCACACACACGCTCCCCCTAAAGCGTTGCCGTACCCTCACCTGGACCCTAAACCGTCCCCGTCCCCTAACCCTAACCCTAGCCCGAACCCTAACCCTAACCCTTCCCCGAAGCCTGACCCTCACCCGTCCCCTAATCCTAAGCCGTACGCTAACACTAACCCGCGCCCTCACACGCACGCTCCCCCTAAAGCGTTGCCGTACCCTCACCTGGACCCTAAACCGTCCCCGTCCCCTAACCCTAACCCTAGCCCGAACCCTAACCCTAACCCTTCCCCGAAGCCTGACCCTCACCCGTCCCCTAATCCTAACCCGTACGCTAACACTAACCCGCTCCCTCACATGCACGCTCCCCCTAAAGCATTGCCGTACCCTCACCTGGACCCTAAACCGTCCCCGTCTCCTAACACTAACCCTAGCCCTAACCCTAACCCTAACCCTTCCCCGAAGCCTGACCCTCTCCCGTCCCCTAATCCTAACCCGTACGCTAACACTAACCCGCGCCCTCACACGCACGCTCCCCCTAAAGCGTTGCCGTACCCTCACCTGGACCCTAAACCGTCCCCGTCCCCTAACCCTAACCCTAGACCGAACCCTAACCCTAACCCGTCCCCGAAGCCTGACCCTCACCCGTCCCCTAATCCTAACCCGTACGCTAACACTAACCCGCGCCCTCACACGCACGCTCCCCCTAAAGCGTTGCCGTACCCTCACCTGGACCCTAAACCGTCCCCGTCCCCTAACCCTAACCCTAGCCCGAACCCTAACCCTAACCCTTCCCCGAAGCCTGACCCTCACCCGTCCCCTAATCCTAACCCGTACGCCGACACTAACCCGCGCCCTCACACGCACGCTCCCCCTAAAGTGTTACCGTACCCTCACCTGGACCCTAAACCGTACCCGTCCCCTAACCCTAACCCTAGCCCGAACCCTAACCCTAACCCTTCCCCGAAGCCTGACCCTCACCCGTCCCCTAATCCTAACCCGTACGCTAACACTAACCCGCGCCCTCACACGCACGCTCCCCCTAAAACGTTGCCGTACCCTCACCTGGACCCTAAACCGTCCCTGTCCCAAAACCCTAACCCTAGCCCGAACCCTAACCCTAACGATTCCCAGAAGCCTGATCCTCACCCGTCCCCTAATCCTAACCCGTACGCTAACACTAACCCGCGCCCTCACACGCACGCTCCCCCTAAAGCGTTGCCGTACCCTCACCTGGACCCTAAACCGTCCCCGTCCCCTAACCCTAACCCTAGCCCGAACCCTAACCCTAACCCTTCCCCGAAGCCTGACACTCACCCGTCCCCTAATCCTAACCCTTACCCTAACACTAACCCGCACCCTCACACGCACGCTCCACCTAAAGCGTTGCCGTACCCTCACCTGGACCCTAACACCGTCCCCATCCCCTAACCCTAACCCTAGCCCGAACCCTAACCCTAACCCTTCCCCGAAGCCTGACCCTCACCCGTCCCCTAATCCTAAGCCGTACGCTAACACTAACGCGCGCCCTCACACGCACGCTCCCCCTAAAGCGTTTCCATACCCTAACCTGGACCCTAAACCGTCCCCGTCCCCTAACCCTAACCCTAGCCCGAACCCTAACCCTAACCCTTCCCCGAAGCCTGACCCTCACCCGTCCCCTAATCCTAACCCGTACGCTGACACTAACCCGCGCCCTCACACGCACGCTCCCCCTAAAGCGTTACCGTACCCTCACCTGGACCCTAAACCGTCCCCGTCCCCTAACCCTAACCCTAGCCCGAACCCTAAACCTAACCCTTCCCCGAAGCCTGACCCTCACTCGTCCCCTAATCCTAACCCGTACGCTAACACTAACCCGCGCCCTCACACGCACGCTCCCCCTAAAGCGTTGCCGTACCCTCACCTGGACCCTAAACCGTCCCCGTCACCTAACCCTAACCCTAGCCCGAACCCTAACCCTAACCCTTCCCCGAAGCCTGACCCTCACCCGTCCCCTAATCCTAACCCGTACGCTAACACTAACCCGCGCCCTCACACGCACGCTCCCCCTAAAGCGTTGCCGTACCCTCACCTGGACACTAAACCGTCCCCGTCCCCTAACCCTAACCCTAGCCCGAACCCTAACCCTAACCCTTCCCTGAAGCCTGACCCTCACCCGTCCCCTAATCCTAACCCGTACGCTAACACTAACCCGCGCCCTCACACGCACGCTCCCCCTAAAGCGTTGCCGTACCCTCACCTGGACCCTAAACCGTCCCCGTCCCCTAACCCTAACCCTAGCCCGAACCCTAACCCTAACCCTTCCCCGAAGCCTGACCCTCACCCGTCCCCTAATCCTAACCCGTACGCTAACACTAACCCGCGCCCTCACACGCACGCTCCCCCTAAAGCGTTGCCGTACCCTCACCTGGACCCTAAACCGTCCCCGTCCCCTAACCCTAACCCTAGCCCGAACCCTAACCCTAACCCTTCCCCGAAGCCTGACCCTCACCCGTCCCCTAATCCTAACCCGTACGCTAACACTAACCCGCGCCCTCACACGCACGCTCCCCCTAAAGCGTTGCCGTACCCTCACCTGGACCCTAAACCGTCCCCGTCCCCTAACCCTAACCCTAGCCCGAACCCTAACCCTAACCCTTCCCCGAAGCCTGACCCTCACCCGTCCCCTAATCCTAACCCGTACCCTAACACTAACCCGCGCCCTCACACGCACGCTCCCCCTAAAGCGTTGCCGTACCCTCACCTGGACCCTAAACCGTCCCCGTCCCCTAACCCTAACCCTAGCCCGAACCCTAACCCTAACCCTTCCCCGAAGCCTGACTCTCACCCGTCCCCTAATCCTAACCCGTACGCTAACACTAACCCGCGCCCTCACACGCACGCTCCCCCTAAAGCGTTGCCGTACCCTCACCTGGACCCTAAACCGTCCCCGTCCCCTAACCCTAACCCTAGCCCGAACCCTAACCCTAACCCTTCCCCGAAGCCTGACCCTCACCCGTCCCCTAATCCTAACCCGTACGCTAACACTAACCCGCGCCCTCACACGCACGCTCCCTCTAAAGCGTTGCCGTACCCTCACCTGGACCCTAAACCGTCCCCGTCCCCTAACCCTAACCCTAGCCCGAACCCTAACCCTAACCCTTCCCCGAAGCCTGACCCTCACCCGTCCCCTAATCCTAACCCGTACGCTAAAACTAACCCGCGCCCTCACACGCACGCTCCCCCTAAAGCGTTGCCGTACCCTCACCTGGACCCTAAACCGTCCCCGTCACCTAACCCTAACCCTAGCCCGAACCCTAACCCTAACCCTTCCCCGAAGCCTGACCCTCACCCGTCCCCTAATCCTAACCCGTACGCTAACACTAACCCGCGCCCTCACACGCACGCTCCCCCTAAAGCGTTGCCGTACCCTCACCTGGACCCAAAACCGTCCCCGTCCCATAACCCTAACCCTAGCCCGAACCCTAACCCTAACCCTTCCCCGAAACATGACCCTCTCCCGTCCCCTAATCCTAACACGTACGCTAACACTAACCCGCGCCCTCACACGCACGCTCCCCCTAAAGCGTTGCCGTACCCTCACCTGGACCCTAAACCGTCCCCGTCCCCTAACCCTAACCCTAGCCCGAACCCTAACCCTAACCCTTCCCCGAAGCCTGACCCTCACCCGTCCCCTAATCCTAACCCGTACCCTAACACTAACCCGCGCCCTCACACGCACGCTCCCCCTAAAGCGTTGCCGTACCCTCACCTGGACCCTAAACCGTCCCCGTCCCCTAACCCTAACCCTAGCCCGAACCCTAACCCTAACCCTTCCCCGAAGCCTGACTCTCACCCGTCCCCTAATCCTAACCCGTACGCTAACACTAACCCGCGCCCTCACACGCACGCTCCCCCTAAAGCGTTGCCGTACCCTCACCTGGACCCTAAACCGTCCCCGTCCCCTAACCCTAACCCTAGCCCGAACCCTAACCCTAACCCTTCCCCGAAGCCTGACCCTCACCCGTCCCCTAATCCTAACCCGTACGCTAACACTAACCCGCGCCCTCACACGCACGCTCCCCCTAAAGCGTTGCCGTACCCTCACCTGGACCCTAAACCGTCCCCGTCCCCTAACCCTAACCCTAGCCCGAACCCTAACCCTAACCCTTCCCCGAAGCCTGACCCTCACCCGTCCCCTAATCCTAACCCGTACGCTAAAACTAACCCGCGCCCTCACACGCACGCTCCCCCTAAAGCGTTGCCGTACCCTCACCTGGACCCTAAACCGTCCCCGTCACCTAACCCTAACCCTAGCCCGAACCCTAACCCTAACCCTTCCCCGAAGCCTGACCCTCACCCGTCCCCTAATCCTAACCCGTACGCTAACACTAACCCGCGCCCTCACACGCACGCTCCCCCTAAAGCATTGCCGTACCCTCACCTGGACCCAAAACCGTCCCCGTCCCATAACCCTAACCCTAGCCCGAACCCTAACCCTAACCCTTCCCCGAAACATGACCCTCTCCCGTCCCCTAATCCTAACACGTACGCTAACACTAACCCGCGCCCTCACACGCACGCTCCCCCTAAAGCGTTGCCGTACCCTCACCTGGACCCTAAACCGTCCCCGTCCCCTAACCCTAACCCTAGCCCGAACCCTAACCCTAACCCTTCCCCGAAGCCTGACCCTCACCCGTCCCCTAATCCTAACCCATACCCTAACACTAACCCGCGCCCTCACACGCACGCTCCCCCTAAAGCGTTGCCGTACCCTCACCTGGACCCTAAACCGTCCCCGTCACCTAACCCTAACCCTAGCCCGAACCCTAACCCTAACCCTTCCCCGAAGCCTGACCCTCACCCGTCCCCTAATCCTAAGCCGTACGCTAACACTATCACGCGCCCTCACACGCACGCTCCCCCTACAGCGTTGCCGTACCCTCACCTGGACCCTAAACCATCCCCGTCCCCTAACCCTAACCCTAGCCCGAACCCTAACTCTAACCCTTCCCCGAAGCCTGACCCTCACCCGTCCCCTAATCCTAACCCGTACGCTAACACTAACCCGCGCCCTCACACGCACGCTCCCCCTAAAGCGTTGCCGTACCCTCACCTGGACCATAAACCATCCCCGTCCCCTAACCCTAACCCTAGCCCGAACCCTAACCCTAACCCTTCCCCGAAGCCTGACCCTCACCCGTCCCGTAATCCTCACCCGTACGCTAACACTAACCCGCGCCCTCACACGCACGCTCCCCCTAAAGCGTTGCCATACCCTCACCTGGACCCAAAACCGTCCCCGTCCCCTAACCCTAAGCCTAGCCCGAACCCTAACCCTAACCCTTCCCCGAAGCCTGACCCTCACCCGTCCCCTAATCCTAACCCATACGCTAACACTAACCCACGCCCTCACACGCACGCTCCCCCTAAAGCGTTGCTGTACCCTCACCTGGACCCGAAACCGTCCCCGTCCCCTAACCCTAACCCTAGCCCGAACCCTAACCCTAACCCTTCCCCGAAGCCTGACCCTCACCCGTCCCCTAATCCTAACCCGTACGCTAACACTAACCCGCGCCCTCACACGCACGCTCCCCCTAAAGCGTTGCCGTACCCTCACCTGGACCCTAAACCGTCCCCGTCCCCTAACCCTAACCCTAGCCCGAACCCTAACCCTAACCCTTACCCGAAGCCTGACACTCACCCGTCCCCTAATCCTAACCCGTTCGCTAACACTAACCCGCGCCCTCACACGCACGCTCCCCCAAAAGCGTTGCTGTACCCTCACCTGGACCCTAATCCGTCCCCGTCCCCTAACCCTAACCCTAGCCCGAACCCTAACCCTAACCCTTCCCCGAAGCCTGACACTCACCCGTCCCCTAATCCTAACCCGTACGCTAACACTAACCCGCGCCCTCACACGCACGCTCCCCCTAAAGCGTTGCTGTACCCTCACCTGGACCCTAAACCGTCCCCGTCCCCTAACCCTAACCCTAGCCCGAACCCTAACCCTAACCCTTCCCAGAAGCCTGACCCTCACCCGTCCCCTAATCCTAACCCGTACGCTAACACTAACCTGCGCCCTCACACGCACGCTCCCCCTAAAGCGTTGCCGTACCCTCACCTGGACCCTAAACCGTCCCCGTCCCCTAACCCTAACCCTAGCCCGAACCCTAACCCTAAACCTTCCCCGAAGCCTGACCCTCACCCGTCCCCTAATCCTAACCCATACCCTAACACTAACCCGCACACTCACACGCACGCTCCCCCTAAAGCGTTGCCGTACCCTCACCTGGACCCTAAACCGTCCCCGTCCCCTAACCCTAACCCTAGCCCGAACCCTAACCCTAACCCTTCCCCGAAGCCTGACCCGCACCCGTCCCCTAATCCTAAGCCGTACGCTAACACTAACGCGCGCCCTCACACGCACGCTCCCCCTAAAGCGTTGCCATACCCTAACCTGAACCCTAAACCGTCCCCGTCCCCTAACCCTAACCCTAGCCCGAACCCTAACCCTAACCCTTCCCCGAAGCCTGACCCTCACCCGTCCCCTAATCCTAACCCGTACGCTGACACTAACCCGCGCCCTCACACGCACGCTCCCCCTAAAGTGTTACCGTACCCTCACCTGGACCCTAAACCGTCCCCGTCCCCTAACCCTAACCCTAGCCCGAACCCTAACCCTAACCCTTCCCCGAAGCCTGACCCTCACCCGTCCCCTAATCCTAACCCGTACGCTAACACTAACCCGCGCCCTCACACGCACGTTCCCCCTAAAGCGTTGCCGTACCCTCACCTGGACCCTAAACCGTCCCCGTCACCTAACCCTAACCCTAGCCCGAACCCTAACCCTAACCCTTCCCCGAAGCCTGACCCTCACCCGTCCCCTAATCCTAACCCGTACGCTAACACTAACACGCGCCCTCACACGCACGCTCCCCCTAAAGCGTTGCCGTACCCTCACCTGGACCCTAAACCGTCCCCGTCCCCTAACCCTAACCCTAGCCCGAACCCTAACCCTAACACTTCCCCAAAGCCTGACCCTCACCCGTCCCCTAATCCTAACCCGTACCCTAACACTAACCCGCGCCCTCACACGCACGCTCCCCCTAAAGCGTTGCCGTACCCTCACCTGGACCCTAAACCGTCCCCGTCCCCTAACCCTAACCCTAGCCCGAACCCTAACCCTAACCCTTCCCCGAAGCCTGACCCTCACCCGTCCCCTAATCCTCACCCGTACGCTAACACTATCACGCGCCCTCACACGCACGCTCCCCCTACAGCGTTGCCGTACCCTCACCTGGACCCTAAACCGTCCCCGTCCCCTAACCCTAACCCTAGCCCGAACCCTAACCCTAACCCTTCCCCGAAGCCTGACCCTCACCCGTCCCCTAATCCTAACCCGTACGCTAACACTACCCCGCGCCCTCACACGCACGCTCCCCCTAAAGCGTTGCCGTACCCTCACCTGGACCCTAAACCGTCCCCGTCCCCTAACCCTAACCCTAGCCCGAACCCTAACCCTAACCCTTCCCCGAAGCCTGACCCTCACTCGTCCCCTAATCCTAACCCGTACGCTAACACTAACGCGCGCCCTCACACACACGCTCCCCCTAAAGCGTTGCCGTACCCTCACCTGGACCCTAAACCGTCCCCGTCCCCTAACCCTAACCCTAGCCCGAACCCTAACCCTAACCCTTCCCCGAAGCCTGACCCTCACCCGTCCCCTAATCCTAAGCCGTACGCTAACACTAACCCGCGCCCTCACACGCACGCTCCCCCTAAAGCGTTGCCGTACCCTCACCTGGACCCTAAACCGTCCCCGTCCCCTAACCCTAACCCTAGCCCGAACCCTAACCCTAACCCTTCCCCGAAGCCTGACCCTCACCCGTCCCCTAATCCTAACCCGTACGCTAACACTAACCCGCGCCCTCACATGCACGCTCCCCCTAAAGCGTTGCCGTACCCTCACCTGGACCCTAAACCGTCCCCGTCTCCTAACACTAACCCTAGCCCTAACCCTAACCCTAACCCTTCCCCGAAGCCTGACCCTCACCCGTCCCCTAATCCTAACCCGTACGCTAACACTAACCCGCGCCCTCACACGCACGCTCCCCCTAAAGCGTTGCCGTACCCTCACCTGGACCCTAAACCGTCCCCGTCCCCTAACCCTAACCCTAGCCCGAACCCTAACCCTAACCCGTCCCCGAAGCCTGACCCTCACCCGTCCCCTAATCCTAACCCGTACGCTAACACTAACCCGCGCCCTCACACGCACGCTCCCCCTAAAGCGTTGCCGTACCCTCACCTGGACCCTAAACCGTCCCCGTCCCCTAACCCTAACCCTAGCCCGAACCCTAACCCTAACCCTTCCCCGAAGCCTGACCCTCACCCGTCCCCTAATCCTAACCCGTACGCCGACACTAACCCGCGCCCTCACACGCACGCTCCCCCTAAAGTGTTACCGTACCCTCACCTGGACCCTAAACCGTACCCGTCCCCTAACCCTAACCCTAGCCCGAACCCTAACCCTAACCCTTCCCCGAAGCCTGACCCTCACCCGTCCCCTAATCCTAACCCGTACGCTAACACTAACCCGCGCCCTCACACGCACGCTCCCCCTAAAGCGTTGCCGTACCCTCACCTGGACCCTAAACCGTCCCTGTCCCAAAACCCTAACCCTAGCCCGAACCCTAACCCTAACGATTCCCAGAAGCCTGATCCTCACCCGTCCCCTAATCCTAACCCGTACGCTAACACTAACCCGCGCCCTCACACGCACGCTCCCCCTAAAGCGTTGCCGTACCCTCACCTGGACCCTAAACCGTCCCCGTCCCCTAACCCTAACCCTAGCCCGAACCCTAACCCTAACCCTTCCCCGAAGCCTGACCCTCACCCGTCCCCTAATCCTAACCCGTACGCTAACACTAACCCGCGCCCTCACACGCACGCTCCCCCTAAAGCGTTGCCGTACCCTCACCTGGACCCTAAACCGTCCCCGTCCCCTAACCCTAACCCTAGCCCGAACCCTAACCCTAACCCTTCCCCGAAGCCTGACCCTCACCCGTCCCCTAATCCTAACCCTTACCCTAACACTAACCCGCGCCCTCACACGCACGCTCCCCCTAAAGCGTTACCGTACCCTCACCTGGACCCTAAACCGTCCCCGTCCCCTAACCCTAACCCTAGCCCGAACCCTAAACCTAACCCTTCCCCGAAGCCTGACCCTCACTCGTCCCCTAATCCTAACCCGTACGCTAACACTAACCCGCGCCCTCACACGCACGCTCCCCCTAAAGCGTTGCCGTACCCTCACCTGGACCCTAAACCGTCCCCGTCACCTAACCCTAACCCTAGCCCGAACCCTAACCCTAACCCTTCCCCGAAGCCTGACCCTCACCCGTCCCCTAATCCTAACCCGTACGCTAACACTAACCCGCGCCCTCACACGCACGCTCCCCCTAAAGCGTTGCCGTACCCTCACCTGGACACTAAACCGTCCCCGTCCCCTAACCCTAACCCTAGCCCGAACCCTAACCCTAACCCTTCCCTGAAGCCTGACCCTCACCCGTCCCCTAATCCTAACCCGTACGCTAACACTAACCCGCGCCCTCACACGCACGCTCCCCCTAAAGCGTTGCCGTACCCTCACCTGGACCCTAAACCGTCCCCGTCCCCTAACCCTAACCCTAGCCCGAACCCTAACCCTAACCCTTCCCCGAAGCCTGACCCTCACCCGTCCCCTAATCCTAACCCGTACGCTAACACTAACCCGCGCCCTCACACGCACGCTCCCCCTAAAGCGTTGCCGTACCCTCACCTGGACCCTAAACCGTCCCCGTCCCCTAACCCTAACCCTAGCCCGAACCCTAACCCTAACCCTTCCCCGAAGCCTGACCCTCACCCGTCCCCTAATCCTAACCCGTACGCTAACACTAACCCGCGCCCTCACACGCACGCTCCCCCTAAAGCGTTGCCGTACCCTCACCTGGACCCTAAACCGTCCCCGTCCCCTAACCCTAACCCTAGCCCGAACCCTAACCCTAACCCTTCCCCGAAGCCTGACCCTCACCCGTCCCCTAATCCTAACCCGTACCCTAACACTAACCCGCGCCCTCACACGCACGCTCCCCCTAAAGCGTTGCCGTACCCTCACCTGGACCCTAAACCGTCCCCGTCCCCTAACCCTAACCCTAGCCCGAACCCTAACCCTAACCCTTCCCCGAAGCCTGACTCTCACCCGTCCCCTAATCCTAACCCGTACGCTAACACTAACCCGCGCCCTCACACGCACGCTCCCCCTAAAGCGTTGCCGTACCCTCACCTGGACCC
This sequence comes from Stenella coeruleoalba, assembly GCF_951394435.1. Lineage (NCBI taxonomy): Eukaryota > Metazoa > Chordata > Mammalia > Artiodactyla > Delphinidae > Stenella > Stenella coeruleoalba. The sequence goes on from NW_027646184.1 coordinate 81,149, forward strand.
TAAACCGTCCCCGTCCCCTAACCCTAACCCTAGCCCGAACCCTAACCCTAACCCTTCCCCGAAGCCTGACCCTCACCCGTCCCCTAATCCTAACCCGTACGCTAACACTAACCCGCGCCCTCACACGCACGCTCCCCCTAAAGCGTTGCCGTACCCTCACCTGGACCCTAAACCGTCCCCGTCCCCTAACCCTAACCCTAGCCCGAACCCTAACCCTAACCCTTCCCCGAAGCCTGACCCTCACCCGTCCCCTAATCCTAACCCGTACGCTAAAACTAACCCGCGCCCTCACACGCACGCTCCCCCTAAAGCGTTGCCGTACCCTCACCTGGACCCTAAACCGTCCCCGTCACCTAACCCTAACCCTAGCCCGAACCCTAACCCTAACCCTTCCCCGAAGCCTGACCCTCACCCGTCCCCTAATCCTAACCCGTACGCTAACACTAACCCGCGCCCTCACACGCACGCTCCCCCTAAAGCGTTGCCGTACCCTCACCTGGACCCAAAACCGTCCCCGTCCCATAACCCTAACCCTAGCCCGAACCTTAACCCTAACCCTTCCCCGAAACATGACCCTCTCCCGTCCCCTAATCCTAACACGTACGCTAACACTAACCCGCGCCCTCACACGCACGCTCCCCCTAAAGCGTTGCCGTACCCTCACCTGGACCCTAAACCGTCCCCGTCCCCTAACCCTAACCCTAGCCCGAACCCTAACCCTAACCCTTCCCCGAAGCCTGACCCTCACCCGTCCCCTAATCCTAACCCGTACCCTAACACTAACCCGCGCCCTCACACGCACGCTCCCCCTAAAGCGTTGCCGTACCCTCACCTGGACCCTAAACCGTCCCCGTCCCCTAACCCTAACCCTAGCCCGAACCCTAACCCTAACCCTTCCCCGAAGCCTGACTCTCACCCGTCCCCTAATCCTAACCCGTACGCTAACACTAACCCGCGCCCTCACACGCACGCTCCCCCTAAAGCGTTGCCGTACCCTCACCTGGACCCTAAACCGTCCCCGTCCCCTAACCCTAACCCTAGCCCGAACCCTAACCCTAACCCTTCCCCGAAGCCTGACCCTCACCCGTCCCCTAATCCTAACCCGTACGCTAACACTAACCCGCGCCCTCACACGCACGCTCCCCCTAAAGCGTTGCCGTACCCTCACCTGGACCCTAAACCGTCCCCGTCCCCTAACCCTAACCCTAGCCCGAACCCTAACCCTAACCCTTCCCCGAAGCCTGACCCTCACCCGTCCCCTAATCCTAACCCGTACGCTAAAACTAACCCGCGCCCTCACACGCACGCTCCCCCTAAAGCGTTGCCGTACCCTCACCTGGACCCTAAACCGTCCCCGTCACCTAACCCTAACCCTAGCCCGAACCCTAACCCTAACCCTTCCCCGAAGCCTGACCCTCACCCGTCCCCTAATCCTAACCCGTACGCTAACACTAACCCGCGCCCTCACACGCACGCTCCCCCTAAAGCGTTGCCGTACCCTCACCTGGACCCAAAACCGTCCCCGTCCCATAACCCTAACCCTAGCCCGAACCTTAACCCTAACCCTTCCCCGAAACATGACCCTCTCCCGTCCCCTAATCCTAACACGTACGCTAACACTAACCCGCGCCCTCACACGCACGCTCCCCCTAAAGCGTTGCCGTACCCTCACCTGGACCCTAAACCGTCCCCGTCCCCTAACCCTAACCCTAGCCCGAACCCTAACCCTAACCCTTCCCCGAAGCCTGACCCTCACCCGTCCCCTAATCCTAACCCATACCCTAACACTAACCCGCGCCCTCACACGCACGCTCCCCCTAAAGCGTTGCCGTACCCTCACCTGGACCCTAAACCGTCCCCGTCACCTAACCCTAACTCTAGCCCGAACCCTAACCCTAACCCTTCCCCGAAGCCTGACCCTCACCCGTCCCCTAATCCTAAGCCTTACGCTAACACTATCACGCGCCCTCACACGCACGCTCCCCCTACAGCGTTGCCGTACCCTCACCTGGACCCTAAACCGTCCCCGTCCCCTAACCCTAACCCTAGCCCGAACCCTAACCCTAACCCTTCCCCGAAGCCTGACCCTCACCCGTCCCCTAATCCTAACCCGTACGCTAACACTAACCCGCGCCCTCACACGCACGCTCCCCCTAAAGCGTTGCCGTACCCTCACCTGGACACTAAACCGTCCCCGTCCCCTAACCCTAACCCTAGCCCGAACCCTAACCCTAACCCTTCCCCGAAGCCTGACCCTCACCCGTCCCCTAATCCTAACCCGTACGCTAACACTAACCCGCGCCCTCACACGCATGCTCCCCCTAAAGCGTTGCCGTACCCTCACCTGGACACGAAACCGTCCCCGTTCCCTAACCCTAACCCTAGCCCGAACCCTAACCCTAACCCTTCCCCGAAGCCTAACACTCACCCGTCCCCTAATTCTAACCCATACCCTAACACTAACCCACGCCCTCACACGCACGCTCCCCCTAAAGCGTTGCCGTACCCTCACCTGGACCCTAAACCGTCCCCGTCCCCTAACCCTAACCCTAGCCCGAACCCTAACCCTAACCCTTCCCCGAAGCCTGACCCTCTCCCGTCCCCTAATCCTAACCCGTACGCTAACACTAACCCGCGCCCTCACACGCACGCTCCCCCTAAAGCGTTGCCGTACCCTCACCTGGACCCTAAACCGTCCCCGTCCCCTAACCCTAACCCTAGCCCGAACCCTAACCCTAACCCTTCCCCGAAGCCTGACCCTCACCCGTCCCCTAATCCTAACCCGTACGCTAACACTAACCCGCGCCCTCACACGCACGCTCCCCCTAAAGCGTTGCCGTACCCTCACCTGGACCCTAAACCGTCCCCGTCCCCTAACCCTAACCCTAGCCCGAACCCTAACCCTAACCCTTCCCCGAAGCCTGACCCTCACCCGTCCCCTAATCCTAACCCGTACGCTAACACTAACCCGCGCCCTCACACGCACGCTCCCCCTAAAGCGTTGCCGTACCCTCACCTGGACCCTAAACCGTCCCCGTCCCCTAACCCTAACCCTAGCCCGAACCCTAACCCTAACCCTTCCCCGAAGCCTGACCCTCACCCGTCCCCTAATCCTAACCCGTACCCTAACACTAACCCGCGCCCTCACACGCACGCTCCCCCTAAAGCGTTGCCGTACCCTCACCTGGACCCTAAACCGTCCCCGTCCCCTAACCCTAACCCTAGCCCGAACCCTAAACCTAACCCTTCCCCGAAGCCTGACTCTCACCCGTCCCCTAATCCTAACCCGTACGCTAACACTAACCCGCGCCCTCACACGCACGCTCCCCCTAAAGCGTTGCCGTACCCTCACCTGGACCCTAAACCGTCCCCGTCCCCTAACCCTAACCCTAGCCCGAACCCTAACCCTAACCCTTCCCCGAAGCCTGACCCTCACCCGTCCCCTAATCCTAACCCGTACGCTAACACTAACCCGCGCCCTCACACGCACGCTCCCCCTAAAGCGTTGCCGTACCCTCACCTGGACCCTAAACCGTCCCCGTCCCCTAACCCTAACCCTAGCCCGAACCCTAACCCTAACCCTTCCCCGAAGCCTGACCCTCACCCGTCCCCTAATCCTAACCCGTACGCTAAAACTAACCCGCGCCCTCACACGCACGCTCCCCCTAAAGCGTTGCCGTACCCTCACCTGGACCCTAAACCGTCCCCGTCACCTAACCCTAACCCTAGCCCGAACCCTAACCCTAACCCTTCCCCGAAGCCTGACCCTCACCCGTCCCCTAATCCTAACCCGTACGCTAACACTAACCCGCGCCCTCACACGCACGCTCCCCCTAAAGCGTTGCCGTACCCTCACCTGGACCCAAAACCGTCCCCGTCCCATAACCCTAACCCTAGCCCGAACCTTAACCCTAACCCTTCCCCGAAACATGACCCTCTCCCGTCCCCTAATCCTAACACGTACGCTAACACTAACCCGCGCCCTCATACGCACGCTCCCCCTAAAGCGTTGCCGTACCCTCACCTGGACCCTAAACCGTCCCCGTCCCCTAACCCTAACCCTAGCCCGAACCCTAACCCTAACCCTTCCCCGAAGCCTGACCCTCACCCGTCCCCTAATCCTAACCCATACCCTAACACTAACCCGCGCCCTCACACGCACGCTCCCCCTAAAGCGTTGCCGTACCCTCACCTGGACCCTAAACCGTCCCCGTCACCTAACCCTAACCCTGGCCCGAACCCTAACCCTAACCCTTCCCCGAAGCCTGACCCTCACCCGTCCCCTAATCCTAAGCCGTACGCTAACACTATCACGCGCCCTCACACGCACGCTCCCCCTACAGCGTTGCCGTACCCTCACCTGGACCCTAAACCGTCCCCGTCCCCTAACCCTAACCCTAGCCCGAACCCTAACCCTAACCCTTCCCCGAAGCCTGACCCTCACCCGTCCCCTAATCCTAACCCGTACGCTAACACTAACCCGCGCCCTCACACGCACGCTCCCCCTAAAGCGTTGCCGTACCCTCACCTGGACACTAAACCGTCCCCGTCCCCTAACCCTAACCCTAGCCCGAACCCTAACCCTAACCCTTCCCCGAAGCCTGACCCTCACCCGTACCCTAATCCTAACCCGTACGCTAACACTAACCCGCGCCCTCACACGCATGCTCCCCCTAAAGCGTTGCCGTACCCTCACCTGGACACGAAACCGTCCCCGTTCCCTAACCCTAACCCTAGCCCGAACCCTAACCCTAACCCTTCCCCGAAGCCTAACACTCACCCGTCCCCTAATTCTAACCCATACCCTAACACTAACCCACGCCCTCACACGCACGCTCCCCCTAAAGCGTTGCCGTACCCTCACCTGGACCCTAAACCGTCCCCGTCCCCTAACCCTAACCCTAGCCCGAACCCTAACCCTAACCCTTCCCCGAAGCCTGACCCTCTCCCGTCCCCTAATCCTAACCCGTACGCTAACACTAACCCGCGCCCTCACACGCACGCTCCCCCTAAAGCGTTGCCGTACCCTCACCTGGACCCTAAACCGTACCCGTCCCCTAACCCTAACCCTAGCCCGAACCCTAACCCTAACCCTTCCCCGAAGCCTGACCCTCACCCGTCCCCTAATCCTAACCCGTACGCTAACACTAACCCGCGCCCTCACATGCACGCTCCCCCTAAAGCGTTGCCGTACCCTCACCTGGACCCTAAACCGTCCCTGTCCCAAAACCCTAACCCTAGCCCGAACCCTAACCCTAACCCTTCCCAGAAGCCTGACCCTCACCCGTCCCCAAATCCTAACCCGTACGCTAACACTAAACCGCGCCCTCACACGCACGCTCCCCCTAAAGCGTTGCCGTACCCTCACCTGGACCCTAAACCGTCCCCGTCCCCTAACCCTAACCCTAGCCCGAACCCTAACCCTAACCCTTCCCCGAAGCCTGACCCTCACCCGTCCCCTAATCCTAACCCGTACGCTAACACTAACCCGCGCCCTCACACGCACGCTCCCCCTAAAGCGTTGCCGAACCCTCACCTGGACCCTAAACCGTCCCCGTCCCCTAACCCTAACCCTAGCCCGAACCCTAACCCTAGCCCTTCCCCGAAGCCTGACCCTCACCCGTCCCCTAATCCTAACCCATACACTAACACTAACCCGCACCCTCACACGCACGCTCCCCCTAAAGCGTTGCCGTACCCTCACCTGGACCCTAACACCGTCCCCATCCCCTAACCCTAACCCTAGCCCGAACCCTAACCCTAACCCTTCCCCGAAGCCTGACCCTCACCCGTCCCCTAATCCTAAGCCGTACGCTAACACTAACGCGCGCCCTCACACGCACGCTCCCCCTAAAGCGTTTCCATACCCTAACCTGGACCCTAAACCGTCCCCGTCCCCTAACCCTAACCCTAGCCCGAACCCTAACCCTAACCCTTCCCCGAAGCCTGACCCTCACCCGTCCCCTAATCCTAACACGTACGCTGACACTAACCCGCGCCCTCACACGCACGCTCCCCCTAAAGCGTTACCGTACCCTCACCTGGACCCTAAACCGTCCCCGTCCCCTAACCCTAACCCTAGCCCGAACCCTAACCCTAACCCTTCCCCGAAGCCTGACCCTCACCCGTCCCCTAATCCTAACCCGTACGCTAACACTAACCCGCGCCCTCACACGCACGCTCCCCCTAAAGCGTTGCCGTACCCTCACCTGGACCCTAAACCGTCCCCGTCCCCTAACCCTAACCCTAGCCCGAACCCTAACCCTAACCCTTCCCCGAAGCCTGACCCTCACCCGTCCCCTAATCCTAACCCGTACGCTAACACTAACCCGCGCCCTCACACGCACGCTCCCCCTAAAGCGTTGCCGTACCCTCACCTGGACCCTAAACCGTCCCCGTCCCCTAACCCTAACCCTAGCCCGAACCCTAACCCTAACCCTACCCCGAAGCCTGACCCTCACCCGTCCCCTAATCCTAACCCGTACCCTAACACTAACCCGCGCCCTCACACGCACGCTCCCCCTAAAGCGTTGCCGTACCCTCGCCTGGACCCTAAAACGTCCCCGTCCCCTAACCCTAACCCTAGCCCGAACCCTAACCCTAACCCTTCCCCGAAGCCTGACCCTCACCCGTCCCCTAATCCTAACCCGTACGCTAACACTAACCCGCGCCCTCACACGCACGCTCCCCCTAAAGCGTTGCCGTACCCTCACCTGGACCCTAAACCGTCCCCGTCCCCTAACCCTAACCCTAGCCCGAACCCTAACCCTAACCCTTCCCCGAAGCCTGACCCTCACCCGTCCCCTAATCCTAACCGGTACGCTAACACTAACCCGCGCCCTCACACGCACGCTCCCCCTAAAGCGTTGCCGTACCCTCACCTGGACCCTAAACCGTCCCCGTCCCCTAACCCTAACCCTAGCCCGAACCCTAACCCTAACCCTTCCCCGAAGCCTGACCCTCACCCGTCCCCTAATCCTAACCCGTACGCTAAAACTAACCCGCGCCCTCACACGCACGCTCCCCCTAAAGCGTTGCCGTACCCTCACCTGGACCCTAAACCGTCCCCGTCACCTAACCCTAAGCCTAGCCCGAACCCTAACCCTAACCCTTCCCCGAAGCCTGACCCTCACCCGTCCCCTAATCCTAACCCGTACGCTAACACTAACCCGCGCCCTCACACGCACGCTCCCCCTAAAGCGTTGCCGTAACCTCACCTGGACCCAAAACCGTCCCCGTCCCCTAACCCTAACCCTAGCCCGAACCCTAACCCTAACACTTCCCCGAAGCATGACCCTCTCCCGTCCCCTAATCCTAACACGTACGCTAACACTAACCCGCGCCCTCACACGCACGCTCCCCCTAAAGCGTTGCCGTACCCTCACCAGGACCCTAAACCGTCCCCGTCCCCTAACCCTAACCCTAGCCCGAACCCTAACCCTAACCCTTCCCCGAAGCCTGACCCTCACCCGTCCCCTAATCCTAACCCGTACGCTAACACTAACCCGCGCCCTCACACGCACGCTCCCCCTAAAGCGTTGCCGTACCCTCACCTGGACACGAAACCGTCCCCGTTCCCTAACCCTAACCCTAGCCCGAACCCTAACCCTAACCCTTCCCCGAAGCCTAACACTCACCCGTCCCCTAATTCTAACCCATACCCTAACACTAACCCACGCCCTCACACGCACGCTCCCCCTAAAGCGTTGCCGTACCCTCACCTGGACCCTAAACCGTCCCCGTCCCCTAACCCTAACCCTAGCCCGAACCCTAACCCTAACCCTTCCCCGAAGCCTGACCCTCTCCAGTCCCCTAATCCTAACCCGTACGCTAACACTAACCCGCGCCCTCACACGCACGCTCCCCCTAAAGCGTTGCCGTACCCTCACCTGGACCCTAAACCGTCCCCGTCCCCTAACCCTAACCCTAGCCCGAACCCTAACCCTAACCCGTCCCCGAAGCCTGACCCTCACCCGTCCCCTAATCCTAACCCGTACGCTAACACTAACCCGCGCCCTCACACGCACGCTCCCCCTAAAGCGTTGCCGTACCCTCACCTGGACCCTAAACCGTCCCCGTCCCCTAACCCTAACCCTAGCCCGAACCCTAACCCTAACCCTTCCCCGAAGCCTGACCCTCACCCGTCCCCTAATCCTAACCCGTACGCTGACACTAACCCGCGCCCTCACACGCACGCTCCCCCTAAAGTGTTACCGTACCCTCACCTGGACCCTAAACCGTACCCGTCCCCTAACCCTAACCCTAGCCCGAACCCTAACCCTAACCCTTCCCCGAAGCCTGACCCTCACCCGTCCCCTAATCCTAACCCGTACGCTAACACTAACCCGCGCCCTCACACGCACGCTCCCCCTAAAGCGTTGCCGTACCCTCACCTGGACCATAAACCATCCCCGTCCCCTAACCCTAACCCTAGCCCGAACCCTAACCCTAACCCTTCCCCGAAGCCTGACCCTCACCCGTCCCGTAATCCTCACCCGTACGCTAACACTAACCCGCGCCCTCACACGCACGCTCCCCCTAAAGCGTTGCCGTACCCTCACCTGGACCCAAAACCGTCCCCGTCCCCTAACCCTAAGCCTAGCCCGAACCCTAACCCTAACCCTTCCCCGAAGCCTGACCCTCACCCGTCCCCTAATCCTAACCCGTACTCTAACACTAACCCGCGCCCTCACACGCACGCTCCCCCTAAAGCGTTGCCGTACCCTCACCTGGACCCTAAACCGTCCCCGTCCCCTAACCCTAACCCTAGTCCGAACCCTAACCCTAAACCTTACCCGAAGCCTGACCCTCACCCGTCCCCTAATCCTAACCCGTTCGCTAACACTAACCCGCGCCCTCACACGCACGCTCCCCCAAAAGCGTTGCTGTACCCTCACCTGGACCCTAAACCGTCCCCGTCCCCTAACCCTAACCTTAGCCCGAACCCTAACCCTAACCCTTCCCCGAAGCCTGACCCTCACCCGTCCCCTAATCCTAACCCGTACGCTGACACTAACCCGCGCACTCACACGCACGCTCCCCCTAAAGTGTTACCGTACCCTCACCTGGACCCTAAACCGTCCCCGTCCCCTAACCCTAAACCTAGCCCGAACCCTAACCCTAACCCTTCCCCGAAGCCTGACCCTCACCCGTCCCCTAATCCTAACCCGTACGCTAACACTAACCCGCGCCCTCACACGCACGCTCCCCCTAAAGCGTTGCCGTACCCTCACCTGGACCCTAAACCGTCCCCGTCCCCTAACCCTAACCCTAGCCCGAACCCTAACCCTAACCCTTCCCCGAAGCCTGACCCTCACCCGTCCCCTAATCCTAACCCGTACGCTAACACTAACACGCGCCCTCACACGCACGCTCCCCCTAAAGCGTTGCCGTACCCTCACCTGGACCCTAAACCGTCCCCGTCCCCTAACCCTAACCCTAGCCCGAACCCTAACCCTAACACTTCCCCAAAGCCTGACCCTCACCCGTCCCCTAATCCTAACCCGTACCCTAACACTAACCCGTGCCCTCACACGCACGCTCCCCCTAAAGCGTTGCCGTACCCTCACCTGGACCCTAAACCGTCCCCGTCCCCTAACCCTAACCCTAGCCCGAACCCTAACCCTAACCCTTCCCCGAAGCCTGACCCTCACCCGTCCCCTAATCCTAACCCGTACGCTAACACTAACCCGCGCCCTCACACGCACGCTCCCCCTAAAGCGTTGCCGTACCCTCACCTGGACCCTAAACCGTCCCCGTCCCCTAACCCTAACCCTAGCCCGAACCCTAACCCTAACCCTTCCCCGAAGCCTGACCCTCACCCGTCCCCTAATCCTAACCCGTTCGCTAACACTAATCCACGCCCTCACACGCACGCTCCCCCTAAAGCGTTGCTGTACCCTCACCTGGACCCTAAACCGTCCCCGTCCCCTAACCCTAACCCTAGCCCGAACCCTAACCCTAACCCTTCCCCGAAGCCTGACCCTCACCCGTCCCCTAATCCTAACCCGTACGCTAACACTAACCCGCGCCCTCACACGCACGCTCCCCCTAAAGCGTTGCCGTACCCTCACCTGCACCCAAAACCGTCCCCGTCCCCTAACCCTAAGCCTAGCCCGAACCCTAACCCTAACCCTTCCCAGAAGCCTGACCCTCACCCGTCCCCTAATCCTAACCCATACGCTAACACTAACCCACGCCCTCACACGCACGCTCCCCCTAAAGCGTTGCCGTACCCTCACCTGGACCCTAAACCGTCCCCGTCCCCTAACCCTAACCCTAGCCCGAACCCTAACCCTAACCCTTCCCCGAAGCATGACCCTCTCCCGTCCCCTAATCCTAACCCGTACGCTAACACTAACCCGCGCCCTCACACGCACGCTCCCCCTAAAGCGTTGCCGTACCCTCACCTGGACCCTAAACCGTCCCCGTCCCCTAACCCTAACCCTAGCCCGAACCCTAACCCTAACCCTTCCCCGAAGCCTGACCCTCACCCGTCCCCTAATCCTAACCCGTACGCTAACACTAACCCGCGCCCTCACACGCACGCTCCCCCTAAAGCGTTGCCGTACCCTCACCTGGACCCTAAACCGTCCCCGTCCCCTAACCCTAACCCTAGCCCGAACCCTAACCCTAACCCTTCCCCGAAGCCTGACCCTCACCCGTCCCCTAATCCTAACCCATACCCTAACACTAACCCGCGCCCTCACACGCACGCTCCCCCTAAAGCGTTGCCGTACCCTCACCTGGACCCTAAACCGTCCCCGTCACCTAACCCTAACCCTAGCCCGAACCCTAACCCTAACCCTTCCCCGAAGCCTGACCCTCACCCGTCCCCTAATCCTAAGCCGTACGCTAACACTATCACGCGCCCTCACACGCACGCTCCCCCTACAGCGTTGCCGTACCCTCACCTGGACCCTAAACCGTCCCCGTCCCCTAACCCCAACCCTAGCCCGAACCCTAAACCTAACCCTTCCCCGAAGCCTGACCCTCACCCGTCCCCTAATCCTAACCCGTACGCTAACACTAACCCGCGCCCTCACACGCACGCTCCCCCTAAAGTGTTGCCGTACCCTCACCTGGACCCGAAACCGTCCCCGTTCCCTAACCCTAACCCTAGCCCGAACCCTAACCCTAACCCTTCCCCGAAGCCTAACACTCACCCGTCCCCTAATCCTAACCCATACCCTAACACTAACCCACGCCCTCACATGCACGCTCCCCCTAAAGCGTTGCCGTACCCTCACCTGGACCCTAAACCGTCCCCGTCCCCTAACCCTAACCCTAGCCCGAACCCTAACCCTAACCCTTCCCCGAAGCCTGACCCTCACCCGTCCCCTAATCGTAACCCGTACATTAACACTAACCCGCGCCCTCACACGCACGCTCCCCCTAAAGCGTTGCCGTACCCTCACCTGGACCCAAAACCGTCCCCGTCCCCTAACCCTAACCCTAGCCCGAACCCTAACCCTAACCCTTCCCCGAAGCATGACCCTCTCCCGTCCCCTAATCCTAACACGTACGGTAACACTAACCCGCGCCCTCACACGCACGCTCCCCCTAAAGCGTTGCCGTACCCTCACCTGGACCCTAAACCGTCCCCATCCCCTAACCCTAACCCTAGCCCGAACCCTAACCCTAACCCTTCCCCGAAGCCTGACCCTCACCCGTCCCCTAATCCTAACCCGTACGCTAACACTAACCCACGCCCTCACACGCACGCTCCCCCTAAAGCGTTGCCGTACCCTCACCTGGACCCGAAACCTTCCCCGTTCCCTAACCCTAACCCTAGCCCGAACCCTAACCCTAACACTTCCCCGAAGCCTAACACTCACACGTCCCCTAATCCTAACCCATACCCTAACACTAACCCACGCCCTCACACGCACGCTCCCCCTAAAGCGTTGCCGTACCCTCACCTGGACCCTAAACCGTCCCCGTCCCCTAACCCTAACCCTAGCCCGAACCCTAACCCTAACCCTTCCCCGAAGCCTGACCCTCACCCGTCCCCTAATCCTAACCCGTACGCTAACACTAACCCGCGCCCTCACACGCACGCTCCCCCTAAAGCGTTGCCGTACCCTCACCTGGACCCTAAACCGTCCCCGTCCCCTAACCCTAACCCTAGCCCGAACCCTAACCCTAACCCTTCCCCGAAGCCTGACCCTCACCCGTCCCCTAATCCTAACCCGTACGCTAAAACTAACCCGCGCCCTCACACGCACGCTCCCCCTAAAGCGTTGCCGTACCCTCACCTGGACCCTAAACCGTCCCCGTCACCTAACCCTAACCCTAGCCCGAACCCTAACCCTAACCCTTCCCCGAAGCCTGACCCTCACCCGTCCCCTAATCCTAACCCGTACGCTAACACTAACCCGCGCCCTCACACGCACGCTCCCCCTAAAGCGTTGCCGTACCCTCACCTGGACCCAAAACCGTCCCCGTCCCCTAACCCTAACCCTAGCCCGAACCCTAACCCTAACCCTTCCCCGAAGCATGACCCTCTCCCGTCCCCTAATCCTAACACGTACGCTAACACTAACCCGCGCCCTCACACGCACGCTCCCCCTAAAGCGTTGCCGTACCCTCACCTGGACCCTAAACCGTCCCCATCCCCTAACCCTAACCCTAGCCCGAACCCTAACCCTAACCCTTCCCCGAAGCCTGACCCTCACCCGTCCCCTAATCCTAACCCGTACGCTAACACTAACCCACGCCCTCACACGCACGCTCCCCCTAAAGCGTTGCCGTACCCTCACCTGGACCCGAAACCTTCCCCGTTCCCTAACCCTAACCCTAGCCCGAACCCTAACCCTAACCCTTCCCCGAAGCCTAACACTCACACGTCCCCTAATCCTAACCCATACCCTAACACTAACCCACGCCCTCACACGCACGCTCCCCCTAAAGCGTTGCCGTACCCTCACCTGGACCCTAAACCGTCCCCGTCCCCTAACCCTAACCCTAGCCCGAACCCTAACCCTAACCCTTCCCCGAAGCCTGACCCTCTCCCGTCCCCTAATCCTAACCCGTACGCTAACACTAACCCGCGCCCTCACACGCACGCTCCCCCTAAAGCGTTGCCGTACCCTCACCTGGACCCTAAACCGTCCCCGTCCCCTAACCCTAACCCTAGCCCGAACCCTAACCCTAACCCGTCCCCGAAGCCTGACCCTCACCCGTCCCCTAATCCTAACCCGTACGCTAACACTATCCCGCGCCCTCACACGCACGCTCCCCCTAAAGCGTTGCCGTACCCTCACCTGGACCCTAAACCGTCCCCGTCCCCTAACCCTAACCCTAGCCCGAACCCTAACCCTAACCCTTCCCCGAAGCCTGACCCTCACCCGTCCCCTAATCCTAACCCGTACGCTGACACTAACCCGCGCCCTCACACGCACACTCCCCCTAAAGTGTTACCGTACCCTCACCTGGACCCTAAACCGTACCCGTCCCCTAACCCTAACCCTAGCCCGAACCCTAACCCTAACCCTTCCCCGAAGCCTGACCCTCACCCGTCCCCTAATCCTAACCCGTACGCTAACACTAACCCGCGCCCTCACACGCACGCTCCCCCTAAAGCGTTGCCGTACCCTCACCTGGACCCTAAACCGTCCCTGTCCCAAAACCCTAACCCTAGCCCGAACCCTAACCCTAACCCTTCCCAGAAGCCTGACCCTCACCCGTCCCCTAATCCTAACCCGTTCGCTAACACTAACCCGCGCCCTCACACGCACGCTCCCCCTAAAGCGTTGCCGTACCCTCACCTGGACCCTAAACCGTCCCCGTCCCCTAACCCTAACCCTAGCCCGAACCCTAACCCTAACCCTTACCCGAAGCCTGACCCTCACCCGTCCCCTAATCCTAACCCGTACGCTAACACTAACCCACGCCCTCACACGCACGCTCCCCCTAAAGCGTTGCCGTACCCTCACCTGGACCCTAAACCGTCCCCGTCCCCTAACCCTAACCCTAGCCCGAACCCTAACCCTAACCCTTCCCCGAAGCCTGACCCTCACCCGTCCCCTAATCCTAACCCATACCTTAACACTAACCCGCACCCTCACACGCACGCTCCCCCTAAAGCGTTGCTGTACCCTCACCTGGACCCTAAACCTTCCCCGTCCCCTAACCCTAACCCTAGCCCGAACCCTAACCCTAACCCTTCCCCGAAGCCTGACCCTCACCCGTCCCCTAATCCTAAGCCGTACGCTAACACTAACGCGCCCTCACACGCACGCTCCCCCTAAAGCGTTGCCATACCCTAACCTGGATCCTAAACCGTCCCCGTCCCCTAACCCTAACCCTAGCCCGAACCCTAACCCTAACCCTTCCCCGAAGCCTGACCCTCACCCGTCCCCTAATCCTAACCCGTACGCTAACACTAACCCGCGCCCTCACACGCACGCTCCCCTTAAAGCGTTGCCGTACCCTCACCTGGACCCTAAACCGTCCCCGTCACCTAACCCTAACCCTAGCCCGAACCCTAACCCTAACCCTTCCCCGAAGCCTGACCCTCACCCGTCCCCTAATCTTAACCCGTACGCTAACACTAACCCGCGCCCTCACACGCACGCTCCCCCTAAAGCGTTGCCGTACCCTCACCTGGACCCTAAACCGTCCCCGTCCCCTAACCCTAACCCTAGCCCGAACCCTAACCCTAACCCTTCCCCGAAGCCTGACCCTCACCCGTCCCCTAATCCTAACCCGTACGCTAACACTATCCCGCGCCCTCACACGCACGCTCCCCCTAAAGCGTTGCCGTACCCTCACCTGGACCCTAAACCGTCCCCGTCACCTAACCCTAACCCTAGCCCGAACCCTAACCCTAACCCTTCCCCGAAGCCTGACCCTCACCCGTCCCCTAATCCTAACCCGTACGCTAAAACTAACCCGCGCCCTCACACGCACGCTCCCCCTAAAGCGTTGCCGTACCCTCACCTGGACCCTAAACCGTCCCCGTCACCTAACCCTAACCCTAGACCGAACCCTAACCCTAACCCTTCCCCGAAGCCTGACCCTCACCCGTCCCCTAATCCTAACCCGTACGCTAACACTAACCCGCGCCCTCACACGCACGCTCCCCCTAAAGCGTTGCCGTACCCTCACCTGGACCCAAAACCGTCCCCGTCCCCTAACCCTAACCCTAGCCCGAACCCTAACCCTAACCCTTCCCCGAAGCATGACCCTCTCCCGTCCCCTAATCCTAACACGTACGCTAACACTAACCCGCGCCCTCACACGCACGCTCCCCCTAAAGCGTTGCCGTACCCTCACCTGGACCCTAAACCGTCCCCGTCCCCTAACCCTAACCCTAGCCCGAACCCTAACCCTAACCCTTCCCCGAAGCATGACCCTCTCCCGTCCCCTAATCCTAACACGTACGCTAACACTAACCCGCGCCCTCACACGCACGCTCCCCCTAAAGCGTTGCCGTACCCTCACCTGGACCCTAAACCGTCCCCGTCCCCGTCCCCTAACCCTAGCCCGAACCCTAACCCTAACCCTTCCCCGAACCTGACCCTCACCCGTCCCCTAATCCTAACCCGTACGCTAACACTAACGCGCGCCCTCACACGCACGCTCCCCCTAAAGCGTTGCCGTACCCTCACCTGGACCCTAAACCGTCCCCGTCCCCTAACCCTAACCCTAGCCCGAACCCTAACCCTAACCCTTCCCCGAAGCCTGACCCTCACCCGTCCCCTAATCCTAACCCATACCCTAACACTAACCCGCGCCCTCACACGCACGCTCCCCCTAAAGCGTTGCCGTACCCTCACCTGGACCCTAAACCGTCCCCGTCACCTAACCCTAACCCTAGCCCGAACCCTAACCCTAACCCTTCCCCGAAGCCTGACCCTCACCCGTCCCCTAATCCTAAGCCGTACGCTAACACTATCACGCGCCCTCACACGCACGCTCCCCCTACAGCGTTGCCGTACCCTCACCTGGACCCTAAACCGTCCCCGTCCCCTAACCCTAACCCTAGCCCGAACCCTAACCCTAACCCTTCCCCGAAGCCTGACCCTCACCCGTCCCCTAATCCTAACCCGTACGCTAACACTAACCCGCGCCCTCACACGCACGCTCCCCCTAAAGCGTTGCCGTACCCTCACCTGGACCCTAAACCGTCCCCATCCCCTAACCCTAACCCTAGCCCGAACCCTAACCCTAACCCTTCCCCGAAGCCTGACCCTCACCCGTCCCCTAATCCTAACCCGTACGCTAACACTAACCCGCGCCCTCACACGCACGCTCCCCCTAAAGCGTTGCCGTACCCTCACCTGGACCCGAAACCGTCCCCGTTCCCTAACCCTAACCCTAGCCCGAACCCTAACCCTAACCCTTCCCCGAAGCCTAACACTCACCCGTCCCCTAATCCTAACCCATACCCTAACACTAACCCACGCCCTCACACGCACGCTCCCCCTAAAGCGTTGCCGTACCCTCACCTGGACCCTAAACCGTCCCCGTCCCCTAACCCTAACCCTAGCCCGAACCCTAACCCTAACCCTTCCCCGAAGCCTGACCCTCTCCCGTCCCCTAATCCTAACCCGTACGCTAACACTAACCCGCGCCCTCACACGCACGCTCCCCCTAAAGCGTTGCCGTACCCTCACCTGGACCCTAAACCGTCCCCGTCCCCTAACCCTAACCCTAGCCCGAACCCTAACCCTAACCCGTCCCCGAAGCCTGACCCTCACCCGTCCCCTAATCCTAACCCGTACGCTAACACCAACCCGCGCCCTCACACGCACGCTCCCCCTAAAGCGTTGCCGTACCCTCACCTGGACCCTAAACCGTCCCCGTCCCCTAACCCTAACCCTAGCCCGAACCCTAACCCTAACCCGTCCCCGAAGCCTGACCCTCACCCGTCCCCTAATCCTAACCCGTACGCTAACACTAACCCGCGCCCTCACACGCACGCTCCCCCTAAAGCGTTGCCGTACCCTCACCTGGACCCTAAACCGTCCCCGTCCCCTAACCCTAACCCTAGCCCGAACCCTAACCCTAACCCTTCCCCGAAGCCTGACCCTCACCCGTCCCCTAATCCTAACCCGTACGCTAACACTAACCCGCGCCCTCACACGCACGCTCCCCCTAAAGCGTTGCCGTACCCTCACCTGGACCCTAAACCGTCCCTGTCCCAAAACCCTAACCCTAGCCCGAACCCTAACCCTAACCCTTCCCAGAAGCCTGACCCTCACCCGTCCCGTAATCCTCACCCGTACGCTAACACTAACCCGCGCCCTCACACGCACGCTCCCCCTAAAGCGTTGCCGTACCCTCACCTGGACCCAAAACCGTCCCCGTCCCCTAACCCTAAGCCTAGCCCGAACCCTAACCCTAAACCTTCCCCGAAGCCTGACCCTCACCCGTCCCCTAATCCTAACCCGTACTCTAACACTAACCCGCGCCCTCACACGCACGCTCCCCCTAAAGCGTTGCCGTACCCTCACCTGGACCCTAAACCGTCCCCGTCCCCTAACCCTAACCCTAGTCCGAACCCTAACCCTAACCCTTACCCGAAGCCTGACCCTCACCCGTCCCCTAATCCTAACCCGTTCGCTAACACTAACCCGCGCCCTCACACGCACGCTCCCCCAAAAGCGTTGCTGTACCCTCACCTGGACCCTAAACCGTCCCCGTCCCCTAACCCTAACCTTAGCCCGAACCCTAACCCTAACCCTTCCCCGAAGCCTGACCCTCACCCGTCCCCTAATCCTAAGCCGTACGCTAACACTAACCCACGCCCTCACACGCACGCTCCCCCTAAAGCGTTGCCGTACCCTCACCTGGACCCTAAACCGTCCCCGTCCCCTAACCCTAACCCTAGCCCGAACCCTAACCCTAACCCTTCCCCGAAGCCTGACCCTCACCCGTCCCCTAATCCTAACCCATACCTTAACACTAACCCGCACCCTCACACGCACGCTCCCCCTAAAGCGTTGCTGTACCCTCACCTGGACCCTAAAACGTCCCCGTCCCCTAACCCTAACCCTAGCCCGAACCCTAACCCTAACACTTCCCCGAAGCCTGACCCTCACCCGTCCCCTAATCCTAAGCCGTACGCTAACACTAACGCGCCCTCACACGCACGCTCCCCCTAAAGCGTTGCCATACCCTAACCTGGACCCTAAACCGTCCCCGTCCCCTAACCCTAACCCTAGCCCGAACCCTAACCCTAACCCTTCCCCGAAGCCTGACCCTCACCCGTCCCCTAATCCTAACCCGTACGCTAACACTAACCCGCGCCCTCACACGCACGCTCCCCTTAAAGCGTTGCCGTACCCTCACCTGGACCCTAAACCGTCCCCGTCACCTAAGCCTAACCCTAGCCCGAACCCTAACCCTAACCCTTCCCCGAAGCCTGACCCTCACCCGTCCCCTAATCTTAACCCGTACGCTAACACTAACCCGCGCCCTCACACGCACGCTCCCCCTAAAGCGTTGCCGTACCCTCACCTGGACCCTAAACCGTCCCCGTCCCCTAACCCTAACCCTAGCCCGAACCCTAACCCTAACCCTTCCCCGAAGCCTGACCCTCACCCGTCCCCTAATCCTAACCCGTACGCTAACACTATCCCGCGCCCTCACACGCACGCTCCCCCTAAAGCGTTGCCGTACCCTCACCTGGACCCTAAACCGTCCCCGTCACCTAACCCTAACCCTAGCCCGAACCCTAACCCTAACCCTTCCCCGAAGCCTGACCCTCACCCGTCCCCTAATCCTAACCCGTACGCTAAAACTAACCCGCGCCCTCACACGCACGCTCCCCCTAAAGCGTTGCCGTACCCTCACCTGGACCCTAAACCGTCCCCGTCACCTAACCCTAACCCTAGCCCGAACCCTAACCCTAACCCTTCCCCGAAGCCTGACCCTCACCCGTCCCCTAATCCTAACCCGTACGCTAACACTAACCCGCGCCCTCACACGCACGCTCCCCCTAAAGCGTTGCCGTACCCTCACCTGGACCCAAAACCGTCCCCGTCCCCTAACCCTAACCCTAGCCCGAACCCTAACCCTAACCCTTCCCCGAAGCATGACCCTCTCCCGTCCCCTAATCCTAACACGTACGCTAACACTAACCCGCGCCCTCACACGCACGCTCCCCCTAAAGCGTTGCCGTACCCTCACCTGGACCCTAAACCGTCCCCGTCCCCTAACCCTAACCCTAGCCCGAACCCTAACCCTAACCCTTCCCCGAAGCATGACCCTCTCCCGTCCCCTAATCCTAACACGTACGCTAACACTAACCCGCGCCCTCACACGCACGCTCCCCCTAAAGCGTTGCTGTACCCTCACCTGGACCCTAAACCGTCCCCGTCCCCTAACCCTAACCCTAGCCCGAACCCTAACCCTAACCCTTCCCCGAACCTGACCCTCACCCGTCCCCTAATCCTAACCCGTACGCTAACACTAACGCGCGCCCTCACACGCACGCTCCCCCTAAAGCGTTGCCGTACCCTCACCTGGACCCTAAACCGTCCCCGTCCCCTAACCCTAACCCTAGCCCGAACCCTAACCCTAACCCTTCCCCGAAGCCTGACCCTCACCCGTCCCCTAATCCTAACCCATACCCTAACACTAACCCGCGCCCTCACACGCACGCTCCCCCTAAAGCGTTGCCGTACCCTCACCTGGACCCTAAACCGTCCCCGTCACCTAACCCTAACCCTAGCCCGAACCCTAACCCTAACCCTTCCCCGAAGCCTGACCCTCACCCGTCCCCTAATCCTAAGCCGTACGCTAACACTATCACGCGCCCTCACACGCACGCTCCCCCTACAGCGTTGCCGTACCCTCACCTGGACCCTAAACCGTCCCCGTCCCCTAACCCTAACCCTAGCCCGAACCCTAACCCTAACCCTTCCCCGAAGCCTGACCCTCACCCGTCCCCTAATCCTAACCCGTACGCTAACACTAACCCGCGCCCTCACACGCACGCTCCCCCTAAAGCGTTGCCGTACCCTCACCTGGACCCTAAACCGTCCCCATCCCCTAACCCTAACCCTAGCCCGTACCCTAACCCTAACCCTTCCCCGAAGCCTGACCCTCACCCGTCCCCTAATCCTAACCCGTACGCTAACACTAACCCGCGCCCTCACACGCACGCTCCCCCTAAAGCGTTGCCGTACCCTCACCTGGACCCGAAACCGTCCCCGTTCCCTAACCCTAACCCTAGCCCGAACCCTAACCCTAACCCTTCCCCGAAGCCTAACACTCACCCGTCCCCTAATCCTAACCCATACCCTAACACTAACCCACGCCCTCACACGCACGCTCCCCCTAAAGCGTTGCCGTACCCTCACCTGGACCCTAAACCGTCCCCGTCCCCTAACCCTAACCCTAGCCCGAACCCTAACCCTAACCCTTCCCCGAAGCCTGACCCTCTCCCGTCCCCTAATCCTAACCCGTACGCTAACACTAACCCGCGCCCTCACACGCACGCTCCCCCTAAAGCGTTGCCGTACCCTCACCTGGACCCTAAACCGTCCCCGTCCCCTAACCCTAACCCTAGCCCGAACCCTAACCCTAACCCGTCCCCGAAGCCTGACCCTCACCCGTCCCCTAATCCTAACCCGTACGCTAACACTAACCCGCGCCCTCACACGCACGCTCCCCCTAAAGCGTTGCCGTACCCTCACCTGGACCCTAAACCGTCCCCGTCCCCTAACCCTAACCCTAGCCCGAACCCTAACCCTAACCCTTCCCCGAAGCCTGACCCTCACCCGTCCCCTAATCCTAACCCGTACGCTGACACTAACCCGCGCCCTCACACGCACGCTCCCCCTAAAGTGTTACCGTACCCTCACCTGGACCCTAAACCGTACCCGTCCCCTAACCCTAACCCTAGCCCGAACCCTAACCCTAACCCTTCCCCGAAGCCTGACCCTCACCCGTCCCCTAATCCTAACCCGTACGCTAACACTAACCCGCGCCCTCACACGCACGCTCCCCCTAAAGCGTTGCCGTACCCTCACCTGGACCCTAAACCGTCCCTGTCCCAAAACCCTAACCCTAGCCCGAACCCTAACCCTAACCCTTCCCAGAAGCCTGACCCTCACCCGTCCCGTAATCCTCACCCGTACGCTAACACTAACCCGCGCCCTCACACGCACGCTCCCCCTAAAGCGTTGCCGTACCCTCACCTGGACCCAAAACCGTCCCCGTCCCCTAACCCTAAGCCTAGCCCGAACCCTAACCCTAACCCTTCCCCGAAGCCTGACCCTCACCCGTCCCCTAATCCTAACCCGTACTCTAACACTAACCCGCGCCCTCACACGCACGCTCCCCCTAAAGCGTTGCCGTACCCTCACCTGGACCCAAAACCGTCCCCGTCCCCTAACCCTAACCCTAGCCCGAACCCTAACCCTAACACTTCCCCGAAGCATGACCCTCTCCCGTCCCCTAATCCTAACACGTACGCTAACACTAACCCGCGCCCTCACACGCACACTCCCCCTAAAGCGTTGCCGTACCCTCACCAGGACCCTAAACCGTCCCCGTCCCCTAACCCTAACCCTAGCCCGAACCCTAACCCTAACCCTTCCCCGAAGCCTGACCCTCACCCGTCCCCTAATCCTAACCCGTACGCTAACACTAACCCGCGCCCTCACACGCACGCTCCCCCTAAAGCGTTGCCGTACCCTCACCTGGACACGAAACCGTCCCCGTTCCCTAACCCTAACCCTAGCCCGAACCCTAACCCTAACCCTTCCCCGAAGCCTAACACTCACCCGTCCCCTAATTCTAACCCATACCCTAACACTAACCCACGCCCTCACACGCACGCTCCCCCTAAAGCGTTGCCGTACCCTCACCTGGACCCTAAACCGTCCCCGTCCCCTAACCCTAACCCTAGCCCGAACCCTAACCCTAACCCTTCCCCGAAGCCTGACCCTCTCCAGTCCCCTAATCCTAACCCGTACGCTAACACTAACCCGCGCCCTCACACGCACGCTCCCCCTAAAGCGTTGCCGTACCCTCACCTGGACCCTAAACCGTCCCCGTCCCCTAACCCTAACCCTAGCCCGAACCCTAACCCTAACCCGTCCCCGAAGCCTGACCCTCACCCGTCCCCTAATCCTAACCCGTACGCTAACACTAACCCGCGCCCTCACACGCACGCTCCCCCTAAAGCGTTGCCGTACCCTCACCTGGACCCTAAACCGTCCCCGTCCCCTAACCCTAACCCTAGCCCGAACCCTAACCCTAACCCTTCCCCGAAGCCTGACCCTCACCCGTCCCCTAATCCTAACCCGTACGCTGACACTAACCCGCGCCCTCACACGCACGCTCCCCCTAAAGTGTTACCGTACCCTCACCTGGACCCTAAACCGTACCCGTCCCCTAACCCTAACCCTAGCCCGAACCCTAACCCTAACCCTTCCCCGAAGCCTGACCCTCACCCGTCCCCTAATCCTAACCCGTACGCTAACACTAACCCGCGCCCTCACACGCACGCTCCCCCTAAAGCGTTGCCGTACCCTCACCTGGACCATAAACCATCCCCGTCCCCTAACCCTAACCCTAGCCCGAACCCTAACCCTAACCCTTCCCCGAAGCCTGACCCTCACCCGTCCCGTAATCCTCACCCGTACGCTAACACTAACCCGCGCCCTCACACGCACGCTCCCCCTAAAGCGTTGCCGTACCCTCACCTGGACCCAAAACCGTCCCCGTCCCCTAACCCTAAGCCTAGCCCGAACCCTAACCCTAACCCTTCCCCGAAGCCTGACCCTCACCCGTCCCCTAATCCTAACCCGTACTCTAACACTAACCCGCGCCCTCACACGCACGCTCCCCCTAAAGCGTTGCCGTACCCTCACCTGGACCCTAAACCGTCCCCGTCCCCTAACCCTAACCCTAGTCCGAACCCTAACCCTAAACCTTACCCGAAGCCTGACCCTCACCCGTCCCCTAATCCTAACCCGTTCGCTAACACTAACCCGCGCCCTCACACGCACGCTCCCCCAAAAGCGTTGCTGTACCCTCACCTGGACCCTAAACCGTCCCCGTCCCCTAACCCTAACCTTAGCCCGAACCCTAACCCTAACCCTTCCCCGAAGCCTGACCCTCACCCGTCCCCTAATCCTAACCCGTACGCTGACACTAACCCGCGCACTCACACGCACGCTCCCCCTAAAGTGTTACCGTACCCTCACCTGGACCCTAAACCGTCCCCGTCCCCTAACCCTAAACCTAGCCCGAACCCTAACCCTAACCCTTCCCCGAAGCCTGACCCTCACCCGTCCCCTAATCCTAACCTGTACGCTAACACTAACCCGCGCCCTCACACGCACGCTCCCCCTAAAGCGTTGCCGTACCCTCACCTGGACCCTAAACCGTCCCCGTCCCCTAACCCTAACCCTAGCCCGAACCCTAACCCTAACCCTTCCCCGAAGCCTGACCCTCACCCGTCCCCTAATCCTAACCCGTACGCTAACACTAACACGCGCCCTCACACGCACGCTCCCCCTAAAGCGTTGCCGTACCCTCACCTGGACCCTAAACCGTCCCCGTCCCCTAACCCTAACCCTAGCCCGAACCCTAACCCTAACACTTCCCCAAAGCCTGACCCTCACCCGTCCCCTAATCCTAACCCGTACCCTAACACTAACCCGTGCCCTCACACGCACGCTCCCCCTAAAGCGTTGCCGTACCCTCACCTGGACCCTAAACCGTCCCCGTCCCCTAACCCTAACCCTAGCCCGAACCCTAACCCTAACCCTTCCCCGAAGCCTGACCCTCACCCGTCCCCTAATCCTAACCCGTACGCTAACACTAACCCGCGCCCTCACACGCACGCTCCCCCTAAAGCGTTGCCGTACCCTCACCTGGACCCTAAACCGTCCCCGTCCCCTAACCCTAACCCTAGCCCGAACCCTAACCCTAACCCTTCCCCGAAGCCTGACCCTCACCCGTCCCCTAATCCTAACCCGTTCGCTAACACTAATCCACGCCCTCACACGCACGCTCCCCCTAAAGCGTTGCTGTACCCTCACCTGGACCCTAAACCGTCCCCGTCCCCTAACCCTAACCCTAGCCCGAACCCTAACCCTAACCCTTCCCCGAAGCCTGACCCTCACCCGTCCCATAATCCTAACCCGTACGCTAACACTAACCCGCGCCCTCACACGCACGCTCCCCCTAAAGCGTTGCCGTACCCTCACCTGCACCCAAAACCGTCCCCGTCCCCTAACCCTAAGCCTAGCCCGAACCCTAACCCTAACCCTTCCCAGAAGCCTGACCCTCACCCGTCCCCTAATCCTAACCCATACGCTAACACTAACCCACGCCCTCACACGCACGCTCCCCCTAAAGCGTTGCCGTACCCTCACCTGGACCCTAAACCGTCCCCGTCCCCTAACCCTAACCCTAGCCCGAACCCTAACCCTAACCCTTCCCCGAAGCATGACCCTCTCCCGTCCCCTAATCCTAACCCGTACGCTAACACTAACCCGCGCCCTCACACGCACGCTCCCCCTAAAGCGTTGCCGTACCCTCACCTGGACCCTAAACCGTCCCCGTCCCCTAACCCTAACCCTAGCCCGAACCCTAACCCTAACCCTTCCCCGAAGCCTGACCCTCACCCGTCCCCTAATCCTAACCCATACCCTAACACTAACCCGCGCCCTCACACGCACGCTCCCCCTAAAGCGTTGCCGTACCCTCACCTGGACCCTAAACCGTCCCCGTCACCTAACCCTAACCCTAGCCCGAACCCTAACCCTAACCCTTCCCCGAAGCCTGACCCTCACCCGTCCCCTAATCCTAAGCCGTACGCTAACACTATCACGCGCCCTCACACGCACGCTCCCCCTACAGCGTTGCCGTACCCTCACCTGGACCCTAAACCGTCCCCGTCCCCTAACCCCAACCCTAGCCCGAACCCTAACCCTAACCCTTCCCCGAAGCCTGACCCTCACCCGTCCCCTAATCCTAACCCGTACGCTAACACTAACCCGCGCCCTCACACGCACGCTCCCCCTAAAGTGTTGCCGTACCCTCACCTGGACCCGAAACCGTCCCCGTTCCCTAACCCTAACCCTAGCCCGAACCCTAACCCTAACCCTTCCCCGAAGCCTAACACTCACCCGTCCCCTAATCCTAACCCATACCCTAACACTAACCCACGCCCTCACATGCACGCTCCCCCTAAAGCGTTGCCGTACCCTCACCTGGACCCTAAACCGTCCCCGTCCCCTAACCCTAACCCTAGCCCGAACCCTAACCCTAACCCTTCCCCGAAGCCTGACCCTCACCCGTCCCCTAATCGTAACCCGTACATTAACACTAACCTGCGCCCTCACACGCACGCTCCCCCTAAAGCGTTGCCGTACTCTCACCTAGACCCTAAACCGTCCCCGTCCCCTAACCCTAACCCTAGCCCGAACCCTAACCCTAACCCTTCCCCGAAGCCTGACCCTCACCCGTCCCCTAATCCTAACCCGTACGCTAACACTACCCCGCGCCCTCACACGCACGCTCCCCCTAAAGCGTTACCGTACCCTCACCTGGACCCTAAACCGTCCCCGTCCCCTAACCCTAACCCTAGCCCGAACCCTAACCCTAACCCTTCCCCGAAGCCTGACCCTCACTCGTCCCCTAATCCTAACCCGTACGCTAACACTAACGCGCGCCCTCACACACACGCTCCCCCTAAAGCGTTGCCGTACCCTCACCTGGACCCTAAACCGTCCCCGTCCCCTAACCCTAACCCTAGCCCGAACCCTAACCCTAACCCTTCCCCGAAGCCTGACCCTCACCCGTCCCCTAATCCTAAGCCGTACGCTAACACTAACCCGCGCCCTCACACGCACGCTCCCCCTAAAGCGTTGCCGTACCCTCACCTGGACCCTAAACCGTCCCCGTCCCCTAACCCTAACCCTAGCCCGAACCCTAACCCTAACCCTTCCCCGAAGCCTGACCCTCACCCGTCCCCTAATCCTAACCCGTACGCTAACACTATCCCGCGCCCTCACACGCACGCTCCCCCTAAAGCGTTGCCGTACCCTCACCTGGACCCTAAACCGTCCCCGTCACCTAACCCTAACCCTAGCCCGAACCCTAACCCTAACCCTTCCCCGAAGCCTGACCCTCACCCGTCCCCTAATCCTAACCCGTACGCTAAAACTAACCCGCGCCCTCACACGCACGCTCCCCCTAAAGCGTTGCCGTACCCTCACCTGGACCCTAAACCGTCCCCGTCACCTAACCCTAACCCTAGCCCGAACCCTAACCCTAACCCTTCCCCGAAGCCTGACCCTCACCCGTCCCCTAATCCTAACCCGTACGCTAACACTAACCCGCGCCCTCACACGCACGCTCCCCCTAAAGCGTTGCCGTACCCTCACCTGGACCCAAAACCGTCCCCGTCCCCTAACCCTAACCCTAGCCCGAACCCTAACCCTAACCCTTCCCCGAAGCATGACCCTCTCCCGTCCCCTAATCCTAACACGTACGCTAACACTAACCCGCGCCCTCACACGCACGCTCCCCCTAAAGCGTTGCCGTACCCTCACCTGGACCCTAAACCGTCCCCATCCCCTAACCCTAACCCTAGCCCGAACCCTAACCCTAACCCTTCCCCGAAGCCTGACCCTCACCCGTCCCCTAATCCTAACCCGTACGCTAACACTAACCCACGCCCTCACACGCACGCTCCCCCTAAAGCGTTGCCGTACCCTCACCTGGACCCGAAACCTTCCCCGTTCCCTAACCCTAACCCTAGCCCGAACCCTAACCCTAACCCTTCCCCGAAGCCTAACACTCACACGTCCCCTAATCCTAACCCATACCCTAACACTAACCCACGCCCTCACACGCACGCTCCCCCTAAAGCGTTGCCGTACCCTCACCTGGACCCTAAACCGTCCCCGTCCCCTAACCCTAACCCTAGCCCGAACCCTAACCCTAACCCTTCCCCGAAGCCTGACCCTCTCCCGTCCCCTAATCCTAACCCGTACGCTAACACTAACCCGCGCCCTCACACGCACGCTCCCCCTAAAGCGTTGCCGTACCCTCACCTGGACCCTAAACCGTCCCCGTCCCCTAACCCTAACCCTAGCCCGAACCCTAACCCTAACCCGTCCCCGAAGCCTGACCCTCACCCGTCCCCTAATCCTAACCCGTACGCTAACACTAACCCGCGCCCTCACACGCACGCTCCCCCTAAAGCGTTGCCGTACCCTCACCTGGACCCTAAACCGTCCCCGTCCCCTAACCCTAACCCTAGCCCGAACCCTAACCCTAACCCTTCCCCGAAGCCTGACCCTCACCCGTCCCCTAATCCTAACCCGTACGCTGACACTAACCCGCGCCCTCACACGCACACTCCCCCTAAAGTGTTACCGTACCCTCACCTGGACCCTAAACCGTACCCGTCCCCTAACCCTAACCCTAGCCCGAACCCTAACCCTAACCCTTCCCCGAAGCCTGACCCTCACCCGTCCCCTAATCCTAACCCGTACGCTGACACTAACCCGCGCCCTCACACGCACGCTCCCCCTAAAGCGTTGCCGTACCCTCACCTGGACCCTAAACCGTCCCTGTCCCAAAACCCTAACCCTAGCCCGAACCCTAACCCTAACCCTTCCCAGAAGCCTGACCCTCACCCGTCCCCTAATCCTAACCCGTTCGCTAACACTAACCCGCGCCCTCACACGCACGCTCCCCCTAAAGCGTTGCCGTACCCTCACCTGGACCCTAAACCGTCCCCGTCCCCTAACCCTAACCCTAGCCCGAACCCTAACCCTAACCCTTACCCGAAGCCTGACCCTCACCCGTCCCCTAATCCTAACCCGTACGCTAACACTAACCCACGCCCTCACACGCACGCTCCCCATAAAGCGTTGCCGTACCCTCACCTGGACCCTAAACCGTCCCCGTCCCCTAACCCTAACCCTAGCCCGAACCCTAACCCTAACCCTTCCCCGAAGCCTGACCCTCACCCGTCCCCTAATCCTAACCCATACCTTAACACTAACCCGCACCCTCACACGCACGCTCCCCCTAAAGCGTTGCTGTACCCTCACCTGGACCCTAAACCGTCCCCGTCCCCTAACCCTAACCCTAGCCCGAACCCTAACCCTAACCCTTCCCCGAAGCCTGACCCTCACCCGTCCCCTAATCCTAAGCCGTACGCTAACACTAACGCGCCCTCACACGCACGCTCCCCCTAAAGCGTTGCCATACCCTAACATGGAACCGTCCCCGTCCCCTAACCCTAACCCTAGCCCGAACCCTAACCCTAACCCTTCCCCGAAGCATGACCCTCTCCCGTCCCCTAATCCTAACTCGTACGCTAACACTAACCCGCGCCCTCACACGCACGCTCCCCCTAAAGCGTTGCCGTACCCTCACCTGGACCCTAAACCGTCCCCGTCCCCTAACCCTAACCCTAGCCCGAACCCTAACCCTAACCCTTCCCCGAACCTGACCCTCACCCGTCCCCTAATCCTAACCCGTACGCTAACACTAACCCGCGCCCTCACACGCACGCTCCCCCTAAAGCGTTGCCGTACCCTCACCTGGACCCTAAACCGTCCCCGTCCCCTAACCCTAACCCTAGCCCGAACCCTAACCCTAACCCTTCCCCGAAGCCTGACCCTCACCCGTCCCCTAATCCTAACCCATACCCTAACACTAACCCGCGCCCTCACACGCACGCTCCCCCTAAAGCGTTGCCGTACCCTCACCTGGACCCTAAACCGTCCCCGTCACCTAACCCTAACCCTAGCCCGAACCCTAACCCTAACCCTTCCCCGAAGCCTGACCCACACCCGTCGCCTAATCCTAAGCCGTACGCTAACACTATCACGCGCCCTCACACGCACGCTCCCCCTCCAGCGTTGCCGTACCCTCACCTGGACCCTAAACCGTCCCCGTCCCCTAACCCTAACCCTAGCCCGAACCCTAACCCTAACCCTTCCCCGAAGCCTGACCCTCACCCGTCCCCTAATCCTAACCCGTACGCTAACACTAACCCGCGCCCTCACACGCACGCTCCCCCTAAAGCGTTGCCGTACCCTCACCTGGACCCTAAACCGTCCCCGTACCCTAACCCTAACCCTAGCCCGAACCCTAACCCTAACCCTTCCCCGAAGCCTGACCCTCACCCGTCCCCTAATCCTAACCCGTACGCTAACACTAACCCACGCCCTCACACGCACGTTCCCCCTAAAGCGTTGCCGTACCCTCACCTGGACCCTAAACCGTCCCCGTCCCCTAACCCTAACCCTAGCCCGAACCCTAACCCTAACCCTTCCCCGAAGCCTGACCCTCACCCGTCCCCTAATCCTAACCCATACCCTAACACTAACCCGCACCCTCACACGCACGCTCCCCCTAAAGCGTTGCTGTACCCTCACCTGGACCCTAAACCGTCCCCGTCCCCTAACCCTAACCCTAGCCCGAACCCTAACCCTAACCCTTCCCCGAAGCCTGACCCTCACCCGTCCCCTAATCCTAAGCCGTACGCTAACACTAACGCGCCCTCACACGCACGCTCCCCCTAAAGCGTTGCCATACCCTAACCTGGACCCTAAACCGTCCCCGTCCCCTAACCCAAACCCTAGCCCGAACCCTAACCCTAACCCTTCCCCGAAGCCTGACCCTCACCCGTCCCCTAATCCTAACCCGTACGCTAACACTAACCCGCGCCCTCACACGCACGCTCCCCTTAAAGCGTTGCCGTACCCTCACCTGGACCCTAAACCGTCCCCGTCACCTAACCCTAACCCTAGCCCGAACCCTAACCCTAACCCTTCCCCGAAGCCTGACCCTCACCCGTCCCCTAATCTTAACCCGTACGCTAACACTAACCCGCGCCCTCACACGCACGCTCCCCCTAAAGCGTTGCCGTACCCTCACCTGGACCCTAAACCGTCCCCGTCCCCTAACCCTAACCCTAGCCCGAACCCTAACCCTAACCCTTCCCCGAAGCCTGACCCTCACCCGTCCCCTAATCCTAACCCGTACGCTAACACTATCCCGCGCCCTCACACGCACGCTCCCCCTAAAGCGTTGCCGTACCCTCACCTGGACCCTAAACCGTCCCCGTCACCTAACCCTAACCCTAGCCCGAACCCTAACCCTAACCCTTCCCCGAAGCCTGACCCTCACCCGTCCCCTAATCCTAACCCGTACGCTAAAACTAACCCGCGCCCTCACACGCACGCTCCCCCTAAAGCGTTGCCGTACCCTCACCTGGACCCTAAACCGTCCCCGTCACCTAACCCTAACCCTAGCCCGAACCCTAACCCTAACCCTTCCCCGAAGCCTGACCCTCACCCGTCCCCTAATCCTAACCCGTACGCTAACACTAACCCGCGCCCTCACACGCACGCTCCCCCTAAAGCGTTGCCGTACCCTCACCTGGACCCAAAACCGTCCCCGTCCCCTAACCCTAACCCTAGCCCGAACCCTAACCCTAACCCTTCCCCGAAGCATGACCCTCTCCCGTCCCCTAATCCTAACACGTACGCTAACACTAACCCGCGCCCTCACACGCACGCTCCCCCTAAAGCGTTGCCGTACCCTCACCTGGACCCTAAACCGTCCCCGTCCCCTAACCCTAACCCTAGCCCGAACCCTAACCCTAACCCTTCCCCGAACCTGACCCTCACCCGTCCCCTAATCCTAACCCGTACGCTAACACTAACCCGCGCCCTCACACGCACGCTCCCCCTAAAGCGTTGCCGTACCCTCACCTGGACCCTAAACCGTCCCCGTCCCCTAACCCTAACCCTAGCCCGAACCCTAACCCTAACCCTTCCCCGAAGCCTGACCCTCACCCGTCCCCTAATCCTAACCCGTACGCTAACACTAACCCGCGCCCTCACACGCACGCTCCCCCTAAAGCGTTGCCGTACCCTCACCTGGACCCAAAACCGTCCCCGTCCCCTAACCCTAACCCTAGCCCGAACCCTAACCCTAACCCTTCCCCGAAGCATGACCCTCTCCCGTCCCCTAATCCTAACACGTACGCTAACACTAACCCGCGCCCTCACACGCACGCTCCCCCTAAAGCGTTGCCGTACCCTCACCTGGACCCTAAACCGTCCCCGTCCCCTAACCCTAACCCTAGCCCGAACCCTAACCCTAACCCTTCCCCGAACCTGACCCTCACCCGTCCCCTAATCCTAACCCGTACGCTAACACTAACACGCGCCCTCACACGCACGCTCCCCCTAAAGCGTTGCCGTACCCTCACCTGGACCCTAAACCGTCCCCGTCCCCTAACCATAACCCTAGCCCGAACCCTAACCCTAACCCTTCCCCGAAGCCTGACCCTCACCCGTCCCCTAATTCTAACCCATACCCTAACACTAACCCGCGCCCTCACACGCACGCTCCCCCTAAAGCGTTGCCGTACCCTCACCTGGACCCTAAACCGTCCCCGTCACCTAACCCTAACCCTAGCCCGAACCCTAACCCTAACCCTTCCCCGAAGCCTGACCCTCACCCGTCCCCTAATCCTAAGCCGTACGCTAACACTATCACGCGCCCTCACACGCACGCTCCCCCTACAGCGTTGCCGTACCCTCACCTGGACCCTAAACCGTCCCCGTCCCCTAACCCTAACCCTAGCCCGAACCCTAACCCTAACCCTTCCCCGAAGCCTGACCCTCACCCGTCCCCTAATCCTAACCCGTACGCTAACACTAACCCGCGCCCTCACACGCACGCTCCCCCTAAAGCGTTGCCGTACCCTCACCTGGACCCTAAACCGTCCCCGTCCCCTAACCCTAACCCTAGCCCGAACCCTAACCCTAACCCTTCCCCGAAGCATGACCCTCTCCCGTCCCCTAATCCTAACACGTACGCTAACACTAACCCGCGCCCTCAAACGCACGCTCCCCCTAAAGCGTTGCCGTACCCTCACCTGGACCCTAAACCGTCCCCGTCCCCTAACCCTAACCCTAGCCCGAACCCTAACCCTAAACCTTCCCCGAACCTGACCCTCACCCGTCCCCTAATCCTAAACCGTACGCTAACACTAACCCGCGCCCTCACACGCACGCTCCCCCTAAAGCGTTGCCGTACCCTCACCTGGACCCTAAACCGTCCCCGTCCCCTAACCCTAACCCTAGCCCGAACCCTAACCCTAACCCTTCCCCGAAGCCTGACCCTCACCCGTCCCCTAATCCTAACCCATACCCTAACACTAACCCGCGCCCTCACACGCACGCTCCCCCTAAAGCGTTGCCGTACCCTCACCTGGACCCTAAACCGTCCCCGTCACCTAACCCTAACCCTAGCCCGAACCCTAAACCTAACCCTTCCCCGAAGCCTGACCCTCACCCGTCCCCTAATCCTAAGCCGTACGCTAACACTATCACGCGCCCTCACACGCACGCTCCCCCTACAGCGTTGCCGTACCCTCACCTGGACCCTAAACCGTCCCCGTCCCCTAACCCTAACCCTAGCCCGAACCCTAACCCTAACCCTTCCCCGAAGCCTGACCCTCACCCGTCCCCTAATCCTAACCCGTACGCTAACACTAACCCGCGCCCTCACACGCACGCTCCCCCTAAAGCGTTGCCGTACCCTCACCTGGACCCTAAACCATCCCCGTCCCCTAACCCTAACCCTAGCCCGAACCCTAACCCTAACCCTTCCCCGAAGCCTGACCCTCACCCGTCCCCTAATCCTAACCCATACCCTAACACTAACCCGCGCCCTCACACGCACGCTCCCCCTAAAGCGTTGCCGTACCCTCACCTGGACCCGAAACCGTCCCCGTTCCCTAACCCTAACCCTAGCCCGAACCCTAACCCTAACCCTTCCCCGAAGCCTAACACTCACCCGTCCCCTAATCCTAACCCATACCCTAACACTAACCCACGCCCTCACACGCACGCTCCCCCTAAAGCGTTGCCGTACCCTCACCTGGACCCTAAACCGTCCCCGTCCCCTAACCCTAACCCTAGCCCGAACCCTAACCCTAACCCTTCCCCGAAGCCTGACCCTCTCCCGTCCCCTAATCCTAACCCGTACCCTAACACTAACCCGCGCCCTCACACGCACGCTCCCCCTAAAGCGTTGCCGTACCCTCACCTGGACCCTAAACCGTCCCCGTCCCCTAACCCTAACCCTAGCCCGAACCCTAACCCTAACCCGTCCCCGAAGCCTGACCCTCACCCGTCCCCTAATCCTAACCCGTACGCTAACACTAACCCGCGCCCTCACACGCACGCTCCCCCTAAAGCGTTGCCGTACCCTCACCTGGACCCTAAACCGTCCCCGTCCCCTAACCCTAACCCTAGCCCGAACCCTAACCCTAACCCTTCCCCGAAGCCTGACCCTCACCCGTCCCCTAATCCTAACCCGTACGCTGACACTAACCCGCGCCCTCACACGCACGCTCCCCCTAAAGTGTTACCGTACCCTCACCTGGACCCTAAACCGTACCCGTCCCCTAACCCTAACCCTAGCCCGAACCCTAACCCTAACCCTTCCCCGAAGCCTGACCCTCACCCGTCCCCTAATCCTAACCCGTACGCTAACACTAACCCGCGCCCTCACACGCACGCTCCCCCTAAAGCGTTGCCGTACCCTCACCTGGACCCTAAACCGTCCCTGTCCCAAAACCCTAACCCTAGCCCGAACCCTAACCCTAACCCTTCCCAGAAGCCTGACCCTCACCCGTCCCCTAATCCTAACCCGTACGCTAACACTAACCCGCGCCCTCACACGCACGCTCCCCCTAAAGCGTTGCCGTACCCTCACCTGTACCCTAAACCGTCCCCGTCCCCTAACCCTAACCCTAGCCCGAACCCTAACCCTAACCCTTCCCCGAAGCCTGACCCTCACCCGTCCCCTAATCCTAACCCGTACGCTAACACTAACCCACGCCCTCACACGCACGCTCCCCCTAAAGCGTTGCCGTACCCTCACCTGGACCCTAAACCGTCCCCGTCCCCTAACCCTAACCCTAGCCCGAACCCTAACCCTAACCCTTCCCCGAAGCCTGACCCTCACCCGTCCCCTAATCCTAACCCATACCCTAACACTAACCCGCACCCTCACACGCACGCTCCCCCTAAAGCGTTGCTGTACCCTCACCTGGACCCTAAACCGTCCCCGTCCCCTAACCCTAACCCTAGCCCGAACCCTAACCCTAACCCTTCCCCGAAGCCTGACCCTCACCCGTCCCCTAATCCTAAGCCGTACGCTAACACTAACGCGCCCTCACACGCACGCTCCCCCTAAAGCGTTGCCATACCCTAACCTGGACCCTAAACCGTCCCCGTCCCCTAACCCTAACCCTAGCCCGAACCCTAACCCTAACCCTTCCCCGAAGCCTGACCCTCACCCGTCCCCTAATCCTAACCCGTACGCTAACACTATCCCGCGCCCTCACACGCACGCTCCCCCTAAAGCGTTGCCGTACCCTCACCTGGACCCTAAACCGTCCCCGTCACCTAACCCTAACCCTAGCCCGAACCCTAACCCTAACCCTTCCCCGAAGCCTGACCCTCACCCGTCCCCTAATCCTAACCCGTACGCTAAAACTAGCCCGCGCCCTCACACGCACGCTCCCCCTAAAGCGTTGCCGTACCCTCACCTGGACCCTAAACCGTCCCCGTCTCCTAACCCTAACCCTAGCCCGAACCCTAACCCTAACCCTTCCCCGAAGCCTGACCCTCACCCGTCCCCTAATCCTAACCCGTACGCTAACACTAACCCGCGCCCTCACACGCACGCTCCCCCTAAAGCGTTGCCGTACCCTCACCTGGACCCAAAATCGTCCCCGTCCCCTAACCCTAACCCTAGCCCGAGCCCTAACCCTAACCCTTCCCCGAAGCATGACCGTCTCCCGTCCCCTAATCCTAACACGTACGCTAACACTAACCCGCGCCCTCACACGCACGCTCCCCCTAAAGCGTTGCCGTACCCTCACCTGGACCCTAAACCGTCCCCGTCCCCTAACCCTAACCCTAGCCCGAACCCTAACCCTAACCCTTCCCCGAACCTGACCCTCACCCGTCCCCTAATCCTAACCCGTACGCTAACACTAACCCGCGCCCTCACACGCACGCTCCCCCTAAAGCGTTGCCGTACCCTCACCTGGACCCTAAACCGTCCCCGTCCCCTAACCCTAACCCTAGCCCGAACCCTAACCCTAACCCTTCCCCGAAGCCTGACCCTCACCCGTCCCCTAATCCTAACCCGTACGCTAACACTAACCCGCGCCCTCACACGCACGCTCCCCCTAAAGCGTTGCCGTACCCTCACCTGGACCCAAAACCGTCCCCGTCCCCTAACCCTAACCCTAGCCCGAACCCTAACCCTAACCCTTCCCCGAAGCATGACCCTCTCCCGTCCCCTAATCCTAACACGTACGCTAACACTAACCCGCGCCCTCACACGCACGCTCCCCCTAAAGCGTTGCCGTACCCTCACCTGGACCCTAAACCGTCCCCGTCCCCTAACCCTAACCCTAGCCCGAACCCTAACCCTAACCCTTCCCCGAACCTGACCCTCACCCGTCCCCTAATCCTAACCCGTACGCTAACACTAACCCGCGCCCTCACACGCACGCTCCCCCTAAAGCGTTGCCGTACCCTCACCTGGACCCTAAACCGTCCCCGTCCCCTAACCCTAACCCTAGCCCGAACCCTAACCCTAACCCTTCCCCGAAGCCTGACCCTCACCCGTCCCCTAATCCTAACCCATACCCTAACACTAACCCGCGCCCTCACACGCACGCTCCCCCTAAAGCGTTGCCGTACCCTCACCTGGACCCTAAACCGTCCCCGTCACCTAACCCTAACCCTAGCCCGAACCCTAACCCTAACCCTTCCCCGAAGCCTGACCCTCACCCGTCCCCTAATCCTAAGCCGTACGCTAACACTATCACGCGCCCTCACACGCACGCTCCCCCTACAGCGTTGCCGTACCCTCACCTGGACCCTAAACCGTCCCCGTCCCCTAACCCTAACCCTAGCCCGAACCCTAACCCTAACCCTTCCCCGAAGCCTGACCCTCACCCGTCCCCTAATCCTAACCTGTACGCTAACACTAACCCGCGCCCTCACACGCACGCTCCCCCTAAAGCGTTGCCGTACCCTCACCTGGACCCTAAACCGTCCCCGTCCCCTAACCCTAACCCTAGCCCGAACCATAACCCTAACCCTTCCCCGAAGCATGACCCTCTCCCGTCCCCTAATCCTAACACGTACGCTAACACTAACCCGCGCCCTCACACGCACGCTCCCCCTAAAGCGTTGCCGTACCCTCACCTGGACCCTAAACCGTCCCCGTACCCTAACCCTAACCCTAGCCCGAACCCTAACCCTAACCCTTCCCCGAACCTGACCCTCACCCGTCCCCTAATCCTAACCCGTACGCTAACACTAACCCGCGCCCTCACACGCACGCTCCCCCTAAAGCGTTGCCGTACCCTCACCTGGACCCTAAACCGTCCCCGTTCCCTAACCCTAACCCTAGCCCGAACCCTAACCCTAACCCTTCCCCGAACCTGACCCTCACCCGTCCCCTAATCCTAACCCGTACGCTAACACTAACCCGCGCCCTCACACGCACGCTCCCCCTAAAGCGTTGCCGTACCCTCACCTGGACCCTAAACCGTCCCCGTCCCCTAACCCTAACCCTAGCCCGAACCCTAACCCGAAGCCTGACCCTCACCCGTCCCCTAATCCTAACCCATACCCTAACACTAACCCGCGCCCTCACACGCACGCTCCCCCTAAAGCGTTGCCGTACCCTCACCTGGACCCTAAACCGTCCCCGTCACCTAACCCTAACCCTAGCCCGAACCCTAACCCTAACCCTTCCCCGAAGCCTGACCCTCACCCGTCCCCTAATCCTAAGCCGTACGCTAACACTATCACGCGCCCTCACACGCACGCTCCCCCTACAGCGTTGCCGTACCCTCACCTGGACCCTAAACCGTCCCCGTCCCCTAACCCTAACCCTAGCCCGAACCCTAACCCTAACCCTTCCCCGAAGCCTGACCCTCACCCGTCCCCTAATCCTAACCCGTACGCTAACACTAACCCGCGCCCTCAAACGCACGCTCCCCCTAAAGCGTTGCCGTACCCTCACCTGGACCCTAAACCGTCCCCGTCCCCTAACCCTAACCCTAGCCCGAACCCTAACCCTAACCCTTCCCCGAAGCATGACCCTCTCCCGTCCCCTAATCCTAACACGTACGCTAACACTAACCCGCGCCCTCACATGCACGCTCCCCCTAAAGCGTTGCCGTACCCTCACCTGGACCCTAAACCGTCCCCGTACCCTAACCCTAACCCTAGCCCGAACCCTAACCCTAACACTTCCCCGAACCTGACCCTCACCCGTCCCCTAATCCTAACCCGTACGCTAACACTAACCCGCGCCCTCACACGCACGCTCCCCCTAAAGCGTTGCCGTACCCTCACCTGGACCCTAAACCGTCCCCGTACCCTAACCCTAACCCTAGCCCGAACCCTAACCCTAACCCTTCCCCGAAGCCTGACCCTCACCCGTCCCCTAATCCTAACCCGTACGCTAACACTAACCCACGCCCTCACACGCACGTTCCCCCTAAAGCGTTGCCGTACCCTCACCTGGACCCTAAACCGTCCCCGTCCCCTAACCCTAACCCTAGCCCGAACCCTAACCCTAACCCTTCCCCGAAGCCTGACCCTCACCCGTCCCCTAATCCTAACCCATACCCTAACACTAACCCGCACCCTCACACGCACGCTCCCCCTAAAGCGTTGCTGTACCCTCACCTGGACCCTAAACCGTCCCCGTCCCCTAACCCTAACCCTAGCCCGAACCCTAACCCTAACCCTTCCCCGAAGCCTGACCCTCACCCGTCCCCTAATCCTAAGCCGTACGCTAACACTAACGCGCCCTCACACGCACGCTCCCCCTAAAGCGTTGCCATACCCTAACCTGGACCCTAAACCGTCCCCGTCCCCTAACCCTAACCCTAGCCCGAACCCTAACCCTAACCCTTCCCCGAAGCCTGACCCTCACCCGTCCCCTAATCCTAACCCGTACGCTAACACTAACCCGCGCCCTCACACGCACGCTCCCCTTAAAGCGTTGCCGTACCCTCACCTGGACCCTAAACCGTCCCCATCACCTAACCCTAACCCTAGCCCGAACCCTAACCCTAACCCTTCCCCGAAGCCTGACCCTCACCCGTACCCTAATCTTAACCCGTACGCTAACACTAACCCGCGCCCTCACACGCACGCTCCCCCTAAAGCGTTGCCGTACCCTCACCTGGACCCTAAACCGTCCCCGTCCCCTAACCCTAACCCTAGCCCGAACCCTAACCCTAACCCTTCCCCGAAGCCTGACCCTCACCCGTCCCCTAATCCTAACCCGTACGCTAACACTATCCCGCGCCCTCACACGCACGCTCCCCCTAAAGCGTTGCCGTACCCTCACCTGGACCCTAAACCGTCCCCGTACCCTAACCCTAACCCTAGCCCGAACCCTAACCCTAACCCTTCCCCGAACCTGACCCTCACCCGTCCCCTAATCCTAACCCGTACGCTAACACTAACCCGCGCCCTCACACGCACGCTCCCCCTAAAGCGTTGCCGTACCCTCACCTGGACCCTAAACCGTCCCCGTCCCCTAACCCTAACCCTAGCCCGAACCCTAACCCTAACCCTTCCCCGAAGCCTGACCCTCACCCGTCCCCTAATCCTAACCCATACCCTAACACTAACCCGCGCCCTCACACGCACGCTCCCCCTAAAGCGTTGCCGTACCCTCACCTGGACCCTAAACCGTCCCCGTCACCTAACCCTAACCCTAGCCCGAACCCTAACCCTAACCCTTCCCCGAAGCCTGACCCTCACCCGTCCCCTAATCCTAAGCCGTACGCTAACACTATCACGCGCCCTCACACGCACGCTCCCCCTACAGCGTTGCCGTACCCTCACCTGGACCCTAAACCGTCCCCGTCCCCTAACCCTAACCCTAGCCCGAACCCTAACCCTAACCCTTCCCCGAAGCCTGACCCTCACCCGTCCCCTAATCCTAACCCGTACGCTAACACTAACCCGCGCCCTCACACGCACGCTCCCCCTAAAGCGTTGCCGTACCCTCACCTGGACCCTAAACCGTCCCCGTCCCCTAACCCTAACCCTAGCCCGAACCCTAACCCTAACCCTTCCCCGAAGCCTGACCCTCACCCGTCCCCTAATCCTAACCCATACCCTAACACTAACCCGCGCCCTCACACGCACGCTCCCCCTAAAGCGTTGCCGTACCCTCACCTGGACCCGAAACCGTCCCCGTTCCCTAACCCTAACCCGAGCCCGAACCCTAACCCTAACCCTTCCCCGAAGCCTAACACTCACCCGTCCCCTAATCCTAACCCATACCCTAACACTAACCCACGCCCTCACACGCACGCTCCCCCTAAAGCGTTGCCGTACCCTCACCTGGACCCTAAACCGTCCCCGTCCCCTAACCCTATCCCTAGCCTGAACCCTAACCCTAACCCTTCCCCGAAGCCTGACCCTCTCCCGTCCCCTAATCCTAACCCGTACGCTAACACTAACCCGCGCCCTCACACGCACGCTCCCCCTAAAGCGTTGCCGTACCCTCACCTGGACCCTAAACCGTCCCCGTCCCCTAACCCTAACCCTAGCCCGAACCCTAACCCTAACCCGTCCCCGAAGCCTGACCCTCACCCGTCCCCTAATCCTAACCCGTACGCTAACACTAACCCGCGCCCTCACACGCACGCTCCCCCTAAAGCGTTGCCGTACCCTCACCTGGACCCTAAACCGTCCCCGTCCCCTAACCCTAACCCTAGCCCGAACCCTAACCCTAACCCTTCCCCGAAGCCTGACCCTCACCCGTCCCCTAATCCTAACCCGTACGCTGACACTAACCCGCGCCCTCACACGCACGCTCCCCCTAAAGTGTTACCGTACCCTCACCTGGACCCTAAACCGTACCCGTCCCCTAACCCTAACCCTAGCCCGAACCCTAACCCTAACCCTTCCCCGAAGCCTGACCCTCACCCGTCCCCTAATCCTAACCCGTACGCTAACACTAACCCGCGCCCTCACACGCACGCTCCCCCTAAAGCGTTGCCGTACCCTCACCTGGACCCTAAACCGTCCCTGTCCCAAAACCCTAACCCTAGCCCGAACCCTAACCCTAACCCTTCCCAGAAGCCTGACCCTCACCCGTCCCCTAATCCTAACCCGTACGCTAACACTAACCCGCGCCCTCACACGCACGCTCCCCCTAAAGCGTTGCCGTACCCTCACCTGGACCCTAAACCGTCCCCGTCCCCTAACCCTAACCCTAGCCCGAACCCTAACCCTAACCCTTCCCCGAAGCCTGACCCTCACCCGTCCCCTAATCCTAACCCGTACGCTAACACTAACCCACGCCCTCACACGCACGCTCCCCCTAAAGCGTTGCCGTACCCTCACCTGGACCCTAAACCGTCCCCGTCCCCTAACCCTAACCCTAGCCCGAACCCTAACCCTAACCCTTCCCCGAAGCCTGACCCTCACCTGTCCCCTAATCCTAACCCATACCCTAACACTAACCCGCACCCTCACACGCACGCTCCCCCTAAAGCGTTGCTGTACCCTCACCTGGACCCTAAACCGTCCCCATCCCCTAACCCTAACCCTAGCCCGAACCCTAACCCTAACCCTTCCCCGAAGCCTGACCCTCACCCGTCCCCTAATCCTAAGCCGTACGCTAACACTAACGCGCCCTCACACGCACGCTCCCCCTAAAGCGTTGCCATACCCTAACCTGGACCCTAAACCGTCCCCGTCCCCTAACCCTAACCCTAGCCCGAACCCTAACCCTAACCCTTCCCCGAACCTGACCCTCACCCGTCCCCTAATCCTAACCCGTACGCTAACACTAACCCGCGCCCTCACACGCACGCTCCCCCTAAAGCGTTGCCGTACCCTCACCTGGACCCTAAACCGTCCCCGTCCCCTAACCCTAACCCTAGCCCGAACCCTAACCCTAACCCTTCCCCGAAGCCTGACCCTCACCCGTCCCCTAATCCTAACCCATACCCTAACACTAACCCGCGCCCTCACACGCACGCTCCCCCTAAAGCGTTGCCGTACCCTCACCTGGACCCTAAACCGTCCCCGTCACCTAACCCTAACCCTAGCCCGAACCCTAACCCTAACCCTTCCCCGAAGCCTGACCCTCACCCGTCCCCTAATCCTAAGCCGTACGCTAACACTATCACGCGCCCTCACACGCACGCTCCCCCTACAGCGTTGCCGTACCCTCACCTGGACCCTAAACCGTCCCCGTCCCCTAACCCTAACCCTAGCCCGAACCCTAACCCTAACCCTTCCCCGAAGCCTGACCCTCACCCGTCCCCTAATCCTAACCCGTACGCTAACACTAACCCGCGCCCTCACACGCACGCTCCCCCTAAAGCGTTGCCGTACCCTCACCTGGACCCTAAACCGTCCCCGTCCCCTAACCCTAACCCTAGCCCGAACCCTAACCCTAACCCTTCCCCGAAGCCTGACCCTCACCCGTCCCCTAATCCTAACCCATACCCTAACACTAACCCGCGCCCTCACACGCACGCTCCCCCTAAAGCGTTGCCGTACCCTCACCTGGACCCTAAACCGTCCCCGTACCCTAACCCTAACCCTAGCCCGAACCCTAACCCTAACCCTTCCCCGAAGCCTGACCCTCACCCGTCCCCTAATCCTAAGCCGTACGCTAACACTATCACGCGCCCTCACACGCACGCTCCCCCTACAGCGTTGCCGTACCCTCACCTGGACCCTAAACCGTCCCCGTCCCCTAACCCTAACCCTAGCCCGAACCCTAACCCTAACCCTTCCCCGAAGCCTGACCCTCACCCGTCCCCTAATCCTAACCCGTACGCTAACACTAACCCGCGCCCTCACACGCACGCTCCCCCTAAAGCGTTGCCGTACCCTCACCTGGACCCTAAACCGTCCCCGTCCCCTAACCCTAACCCTAGCCCGAACCCTAACCCTAACCCTTCCCCGAAGCCTGACCCTCACCCGTCCCCTAATCCTAACCCATACCCTAACACTAACCCGCGCCCTCACACGCACGCTCCCCCTAAAGCGTTGCCGTACCCTCACCTGGACCCGAAACCGTCCCCGTTCCCTAACCCTAACCCGAGCCCGAACCCTAACCCTAACCCTTCCCCGAAGCCTAACACTCACCCGTCCCCTAATCCTAACCCATACCCTAACACTAACCCACGCCCTCACACGCACGCTCCCCCTAAAGCGTTGCCGTACCCTCACCTGGACCCTAAACCGTCCCCGTCCCCTAACCCTATCCCTAGCCTGAACCCTAACCCTAACCCTTCCCCGAAGCCTGACCCTCTCCCGTCCCCTAATCCTAACCCGTACGCTAACACTAACCCGCGCCCTCACACGCACGCTCCCCCTAAAGCGTTGCCGTACCCTCACCTGGACCCTAAACCGTCCCCGTCCCCTAACCCTAACCCTAGCCCGAACCCTAACCCTAACCCGTCCCCGAAGCCTGACCCTCACCCGTCCCCTAATCCTAACCCGTACGCTAACACTAACCCGCGCCCTCACACGCACGCTCCCCCTAAAGCGTTGCCGTACCCTCACCTGGACCCTAAACCGTCCCCGTCCCCTAACCCTAACCCTAGCCCGAACCCTAACCCTAACCCTTCCCCGAAGCCTGACCCTCACCCGTCCCCTAATCCTAACCCGTACGCTGACACTAACCCGCGCCCTCACACGCACGCTCCCCCTAAAGTGTTACCGTACCCTCACCTGGACCCTAAACCGTACCCGTCCCCTAACCCTAACCCTAGCCCGAACCCTAACCCTAACCCTTCCCCGAAGCCTGACCCTCACCCGTCCCCTAATCCTAACCCGTACGCTAACACTAACCCGCGCCCTCACACGCACGCTCCCCCTAAAGCGTTGCCGTACCCTCACCTGGACCCTAAACCGTCCCTGTCCCAAAACCCTAACCCTAGCCCGAACCCTAACCCTAACCCTTCCCAGAAGCCTGACCCTCACCCGTCCCCTAATCCTAACCCGTACGCTAAGACTAACCCGCGCCCTCACACGCACGCTCCCCCTAAAGCGTTGCCGTACCCTCACCTGGACCCTAAACCGTCCCCGTCCCCTAACCCTAACCCTAGCCCGAACCCTAACCCTAACCCTTCCCCGAAGCCTGACCCTCATCCGTCCCCTAATCCTAACCCGTACGCTAACACTAACCCACGCCCTCACACGCACGCTCCCCCTAAAGCGTTGCCGTACCCTCACCTGGACCCTAAACCGTCCCCGTCCCCTAACCCTAACCCTAGCCCGAACCCTAACCCTAACCCTTCCCCGAAGCCTGACCCTCACCCGTCCCCTAATCCTAACCCATACCCTAACACTAACCCGCACCCTCACACGCACGCTCCCCCTAAAGCGTTGCTGTACCCTCACCTGGACCCTAAACCGTCCCCGTCCCCTAACCCTAACCCTAGCCCGAACCCTAACCCTAACCCTTCCCCGAAGCCTGACCCTCACCCGTCCCCTAATCCTAAGCCGTACGCTAA
This sequence comes from Stenella coeruleoalba, assembly GCF_951394435.1. Taxonomy (NCBI): domain Eukaryota; kingdom Metazoa; phylum Chordata; class Mammalia; order Artiodactyla; family Delphinidae; genus Stenella; species Stenella coeruleoalba. Next base: position 124,722 of record NW_027646184.1, read on the forward strand.
CACTAACGCGCCCTCACACGCACGCTCCCCCTAAAGCGTTGCCATACCCTAACCTGGACCCTAAACCGTCCCCGTCCCCTAACCCTAACCCTAGCCCGAACCCTAACCCTAACCCTTCCCCGAAGCCTGACCCTCACCCGTCCCCTAATCCTAACCCGTACGCTAACACTAACCCGCGCCCTCACACGCACGCTCCCCCTAAAGCGTTGCCGTACCCTCACCTGGACCCTAAACCGTCCCCGTCACCTAACCCTAACCCTAGCCCGAACCCTAACCCTAACCCTTCCCCGAAGCCTGACCCTCACCCGTCCCCTAATCCTAACCCGTACGCTAACACTAACCCGCGCCCTCACACGCACGCTCCCCCTAAAGCGTTGCCGTACCCTCACCTGGACCCTAAACCGTCCCCGTCCCCTAACCCTAACCCTAGCCCGAACCCTAACCCTAACCCTTCCCCGAAGCCTGACCCTCACCCGTCCCCTAATCCTAACCCGTACGCTAACACTATCCCGCGCCCTAACACGCACGCTCCCCCTAAAGCGTTGCCGTACCCTCACCTGGACCCTAAACCGTCCCCGTCACCTAACCCTAACCCTAGCCCGAACCCTAACCCTAACCCTTCCCCGAAGCCTGACCCTCACCCGTCCCCTAATCCTAACCCGTACGCTAAAACTAGCCCGCGCCCTCACACGCACGCTCCCCCTAAAGCGTTGCCGTACCCTCACCTGGACCCTAAACCGTCCCCGTCACCTAACCCTAACCCTAGCCCGAACCCTAACCCTAACCCTTCCCCGAAGCCTGACCCTCACCCGTCCCCTAATCCTAACCCGTACGCTAACACTAACCCGCGCCCTCACACGCACGCTCCCCCTAAAGCGTTGCCGTACCCTCACCTGGACCCAAAATCGTCCCCGTCCCCTAACCCTAACCCTAGCCCGAACCCTAACCCTAACCCTTCCCCGAAGCATGACCCTCTCCCGTCCCCTAATCCTAACACGTACGCTAACACTAACCCGCGCCCTCACACGCACGCTCCCCCTAAAGCGTTGCCGTACCCTCACCTGGACCCTAAACCGTCCCCGTCCCCTAACCCTAACCCTAGCCCGAACCCTAACCCTAACCCTTCCCCGAACCTGACCCTCACCCGTCCCCTAATCCTAACCCGTACGCTAACACTAACCCGCGCCCTCACACGCACGCTCCCCCTAAAGCGTTGCCGTACCCTCACCTGGACCCTAAACCGTCCCCGTCCCCTAACCCTAACCCTAGCCCGAACCCTAACCCTAACCCTTCCCCGAAGCCTGACCCTCACCCGTCCCCTAATCCTAACCCGTACGCTAACACTAACCCGCGCCCTCACACGCACGCTCCCCCTAAAGCGTTGCCGTACCCTCACCTGGACCCAAAACCGTCCCCGTCCCCTAACCCTAACCCTAGCCCGAACCCTAACCCTAACCCTTCCCCGAAGCATGACCCTCTCCCGTCCCCTAATCCTAACACGTACGCTAACACTAACCCGCGCCCTCACACGCACGCTCCCCCTAAAGCGTTGCCGTACCCTCACCTGGACCCTAAACCGTCCCCGTCCCCTAACCCTAACCCTAGCCCGAACCCTAACCCTAACCCTTCCCCGAACCTGACCCTCACCCGTCCCCTAATCCTAACCCGTACGCTAACACTAACCCGCGCCCTCACACGCACGCTCCCCCTAAAGCGTTGCCGTACCCTCACCTGGACCCTAAACCGTCCCCGTCCCCTAACCCTAACCCTAGCCCGAACCCTAACCCTAACCCTTCCCCGAAGCCTGACCCTCACCCGTCCCCTAATCCTAACCCATACCCTAACACTAACCCGCGCCCTCACACGCACGCTCCCCCTAAAGCGTTGCCGTACCCTCACCTGGACCCTAAACCGTCCCCGTCACCTAACCCTAACCCTAGCCCGAACCCTAACCCTAACCCTTCCCCGAAGCCTGACCCTCACCCGTCCCCTAATCCTAAGCCGTACGCTAACACTATCACGCGCCCTCACACGCACGCTCCCCCTACAGCGTTGCCGTACCCTCACCTGGACCCTAAACCGTCCCCGTCCCCTAACCCTAACCCTAGCCCGAACCCTAACCCTAACCCTTCCCCGAAGCCTGACCCTCACCCGTCCCCTAATCCTAACCTGTACGCTAACACTAACCCGCGCCCTCACACGCACGCTCCCCCTAAAGCGTTGCCGTACCCTCACCTGGACCCTAAACCGTCCCCGTCCCCTAACCCTAACCCTAGCCCGAACCATAACCCTAACCCTTCCCCGAAGCATGACCCTCTCCCGTCCCCTAATCCTAACACGTACGCTAACACTAACCCGCGCCCTCACACGCACGCTCCCCCTAAAGCGTTGCCGTACCCTCACCTGGACCCTAAACCGTCCCCGTACCCTAACCCTAACCCTAGCCCGAACCCTAACCCTAACCCTTCCCCGAACCTGACCCTCACCCGTCCCCTAATCCTAAGCCGTACGCTAACACTAACCCGCGCCCTCACACGCACGCTCCCCCTAAAGCGTTGCCGTACCCTCACCTGGACCCTAAACCGTCCCCGTCCCCTAACCCTAACCCTAGCCCGAACTCTAACCCTAACCCGTCCCCGAAGCCTGATCCTCACCCGTCCCCTAATCCTAACCCGTACGCTAACACTAACCCGCGCCCTCACACGCACGCTCCCCCTAAAGCGTTGCCGTACCCTCACCTGGACCCTAAACCGTCCCCGTCCCCTAACCCTAACCCTAGCCCGAACCCTAACCCTAACCCTTCCCCGAAGCCTGACCCTCACCCGTCCCCTAATCCTAACCCGTACGCTGACACTAACCCGCGCCCTCACACGCACGCTCCCCCTAAAGTGTTACCGTACCCTCACCTGGACCCTAAACCGTACCCGTCCCCTAACCCTAACCCTAGCCCGAACCCTAACCCTAACCCTTCCCCGAAGCCTGACCCTCACCCGTCCCCTAATCCTAACCCGTACGCTAACACTAACCCGCGCCCTCACACGCACGCTCCCCCTAAAGCGTTGCCGTACCCTCACCTGGACCCTAAACCGTCCCTGTCCCAAAACCCTAACCCTAGCCCGAACCCTAACCCTAACCCTTCCCAGAAGCCTGACCCTCACCCGTCCCCTAATCCTAACCCGTACGCTAACACTAACCCACGCCCTCACACGCACGCTCCCCCTAAAGCGTTGCCGTACCCTCACCTGGACCCTAAACCGTCCCCGTCCCCTAACCCTAACCCTAGCCCAAACCCTAACCCTAACCCTTCCCCGAAGCCTGACCCTCACCCGTCCCCTAATCCTAACCCATACCCTAACACTAACCCGCGCCCTCACACGCACGCTCCCCCTAAAGCGTTGCCGTACCCTCACCTGGACCCGAAACCGTCCCCGTTCCCTAACCCTAACCCGAGCCCGAACCCTAACCCTAACCCTTCCCCGAAGCCTAACACTCACCCGTCCCCTAATCCTAACCCATACCCTAACACTAACCCACGCCCTCACACGCACGCTCCCCCTAAAGCGTTGCCGTACCCTCACCTGGACCCTAAACCGTCCCCGTCCCCTAACCCTATCCCTAGCCTGAACCCTAACCCTAACCCTTCCCCGAAGCCTGACCCTCTCCCGTCCCCTAATCCTAACCCGTACGCTAACACTAACCCGCGCCCTCACACGCACGCTCCCCCTAAAGCGTTGCCGTACCCTCACCTGGACCCTAAACCGTCCCCGTCCCCTAACCCTAACCCTAGCCCGAACCCTAACCCTAACCCGTCCCCGAAGCCTGACCCTCACCCGTCCCCTAATCCTAACCCGTACGCTAACACTAACCCGCGCCCTCACACGCACGCTCCCCCTAAAGCGTTGCCGTACCCTCACCTGGACCCTAAACCGTCCCCGTCCCCTAACCCTAACCCTAGCCCGAACCCTAACCCTAACCCTTCCCCGAAGCCTGACCCTCACCCGTCCCCTAATCCTAACCCGTACGCTGACACTAACCCGCGCCCTCACACGCACGCTCCCCCTAAAGTGTTACCGTACCCTCACCTGGACCCTAAACCGTACCCGTCCCCTAACCCTAACCCTAGCCCGAACCCTAACCCTAACCCTTCCCCGAAGCCTGACCCTCACCCGTCCCCTAATCCTAACCCGTACGCTAACACTAACCCGCGCCCTCACACGCACGCTCCCCCTAAAGCGTTGCCGTACCCTCACCTGGACCCTAAACCGTCCCTGTCCCAAAACCCTAACCCTAGCCCGAACCCTAACCCTAACCCTTCCCAGAAGCCTGACCCTCACCCGTCCCCTAATCCTAACCCGTACGCTAAGACTAACCCGCGCCCTCACACGCACGCTCCCCCTAAAGCGTTGCCGTACCCTCACCTGGACCCTAAACCGTCCCCGTCCCCTAACCCTAACCCTAGCCCGAACCCTAACCCTAACCCTTCCCCGAAGCCTGACCCTCATCCGTCCCCTAATCCTAACCCGTACGCTAACACTAACCCACGCCCTCACACGCACGCTCCCCCTAAAGCGTTGCCGTACCCTCACCTGGACCCTAAACCGTCCCCGTCCCCTAACCCTAACCCTAGCCCGAACCCTAACCCTAACCCTTCCCCGAAGCCTGACCCTCACCCGTCCCCTAATCCTAACCCATACCCTAACACTAACCCGCACCCTCACACGCACGCTCCCCCTAAAGCGTTGCTGTACCCTCACCTGGACCCTAAACCGTCCCCGTCCCCTAACCCTAACCCTAGCCCGAACCCTAACCCTAACCCTTCCCCGAAGCCTGACCCTCACCCGTCCCCTAATCCTAAGCCGTACGCTAACACTAACGCGCCCTCACACGCACGCTCCCCCTAAAGCGTTGCCATACCCTAACCTGGACCCTAAACCGTCCCCGTCCCCTAACCCTAACCCTAGCCCGAACCCTAACCCTAACCCTTCCCCGAAGCCTGACACTCACCCGTCCCCTAATCCTAACCCGTACGCTAACACTAACCCGCGCCCTCACACGCACGCTCCCCCTAAAGCGTTGCCGTACCCTCACCTGGACCCTAAACCGTCCCCGTCACCTAACCCTAACCCTAGCCCGAACCCTAACCCTAACCCTTCCCCGAAGCCTGACCCTCACCCGTCCCCTAATCCTAACCCGTACGCTAACACTAACCCGCGCCCTCACACGCACGCTCCCCCTAAAGCGTTGCCGTACCCTCACCTGGACCCTAAACCGTCCCCGTCCCCTAACCCTAACCCTAGCCCGAACCCTAACCCTAACCCTTCCCCGAAGCCTGACCCTCACCCGTCCCCTAATCCTAACCCGTACGCTAACACTATCCCGCGCCCTCACACGCACGCTCCCCCTAAAGCGTTGCCGTACCCTCACCTGGACCCTAAACCGTCCCCGTCACCTAACACTAACCCTAGCCCGAACCCTAACCCTAACCCTTCCCCGAAGCCTGACCCTCACCCGTCCCCTAATCCTAACCCGTACGCTAAAACTAGCCCGCGCCCTCACACGCACGCTCCCCCTAAAGCGTTGCCGTACCCTCACCTGGACCCTAAACCGTCCCCGTCACCTAACCCTAACCCTAGCCCGAACCCTAACCCTAACCCTTCCCCGAAGCCTGACCCTCACCCGTCCCCTAATCCTAACCCGTACGCTAACACTAACCCGCGCCCTCACACGCACGCTCCCCCTAAAGCGTTGCCGTACCCTCACCTGGACCCAAAATCGTCCCCGTCCCCTAACCCTAACCCTAGCCCGAACCCTAACCCTAACCCTTCCCCGAAGCATGACCCTCTCCCGTCCCCTAATCCTAACACGTACGCTAACACTAACCCGCGCCCTCACACGCACGCTCCCCCTAAAGCGTTGCCGTACCCTCACCTGGACCCTAAACCGTCCCCGTCCCCTAACCCTAACCCTAGCCCGAACCCTAACCCTAACCCTTCCCCGAACCTGACCCTCACCCGTCCCCTAATCCTAACCCGTACGCTAACACTAACCCGCGCCCTCACACGCACGCTCCCCCTAAAGCGTTGCCGTACCCTCACCTGGACCCTAAACCGTCCCCGTCCCCTAACCCTAACCCTAGCCCGAACCCTAACCCTAACCCTTCCCCGAAGCCTGACCCTCACCCGTCCCCTAATCCTAACCCGTACGCTAACACTAACCCGCGCCCTCACACGCACGCTCCCCCTAAAGCGTTGCCGTACCCTCACCTGGACCCAAAACCGTCCCCGTCCCCTAACCCTAACCCTAGCCCGAACCCTAACCCTAACCCTTCCCCGAAGCATGACCCTCTCCCGTCCCCTAATCCTAACACGTACGCTAACACTAACCCGCGCCCTCACACGCACGCTCCCCCTAAAGCGTTGCCGTACCCTCACCTGGACCCTAAACCGTCCCCGTCCCCTAACCCTAACCCTAGCCCGAACCCTAACCCTAACCCTTCCCCGAACCTGACCCTCACCCGTCCCCTAATCCTAACCCGTACGCTAACACTAACCCGCGCCCTCACACGCACGCTCCCCCTAAAGCGTTGCCGTACCCTCACCTGGACCCTAAACCGTCCCCGTCCCCTAACCCTAACCCTAGCCCGAACCCTAACCCTAACCCTTCCCCGAAGCCTGACCCTCACCCGTCCCCTAATCCTAACCCATACCCTAACACTAACCCGCGCCCTCACACGCACGCTCCCCCTAAAGCGTTGCCGTACCCTCACCTGGACCCTAAACCGTCCCCGTCACCTAACCCTAACCCTAGCCCGAACCCTAACCCTAACCCTTCCCCGAAGCCTGACCCTCACCCGTCCCCTAATCCTAAGCCGTACGCTAACACTATCACGCGCCCTCACACGCACGCTCCCCCTACAGCGTTGCCGTACCCTCACCTGGACCCTAAACCGTCCCCGTCCCCTAACCCTAACCCTAGCCCGAACCCTAACCCTAACCCTTCCCCGAAGCCTGACCCTCACCCGTCCCCTAATCCTAACCTGTACGCTAACTCTAACCCGCGCCCTCACACGCACGCTCCCCCTAAAGCGTTGCCGTACCCTCACCTGGACCCTAAACCGTCCCCGTCCCCTAACCCTAACCCTAGCCCGAACCATAACCCTAACCCTTCCCCGAAGCATGACCCTCTCCCGTCCCCTAATCCTAACACGTACGCTAACACTAACCCGCGCCCTCACACGCACGCTCCCCCTAAAGCGTTGCCGTACCCTCACCTGGACCCTAAACCGTCCCCGTACCCTAACCCTAACCCTAGCCCGAACCCTAACCCTAACCCTTCCCCGAACCTGACCCTCACCCGTCCCCTAATCCTAAGCCGTACGCTAACACTAACCCGCGCCCTCACACGCACGCTCCCCCTAAAGCGTTGCCGTACCCTCACCTGGACCCTAAACCGTCCCCGTCCCCTAACCCTAACCCTAGCCCGAACTCTAACCCTAACCCGTCCCCGAAGCCTGATCCTCACCCGTCCCCTAATCCTAACCCGTACGCTAACACTAACCCGCGCCCTCACACGCTCGCTCCCCCTAAAGCGTTGCCGTACCCTCACCTGGACCCTAAACCGTCCCCATCCCCTAACCCTAACCCTAGCCCGAACCCTAACCCTAACCCTTCCCCGAAGCCTGACCCTCACCCGTCCCCTAATCCTAACCCGTACGCTGACACTAACCCGCGCCCTCACACGCACGCTCCCCCTAAAGTGTTACCGTACCCTCACCTGGACCCTAAACCGTACCCGTCCCCTAACCCTAACCCTAGCCCGAACCCTAACCCTAACCCTTCCCCGAAGCCTGACCCTCACCCGTCCCCTAATCCTAACCCGTACGCTAACACTAACCCGCGCCCTCACACGCACGCTCCCCCTAAAGCGTTGCCGTACCCTCACCTGGACCCTAAACCGTCCCTGTCCCAAAACCCTAACCCTAGCCCGAACCCTAACCCTAACCCTTCCCAGAAGCCTGACCCTCACCCGTCCCCTAATCCTAACCCGTACGCTAACACTAACCCACGCCCTCACACGCACGCTCCCCCTAAAGCGTTGCCGTACCCTCACCTGGACCCTAAACCGTCCCCGTCCCCTAACCCTAACCCTAGCCCAAACCCTAACCCTAACCCTTCCCCGAAGCCTGACCCTCACCCGTCCCCTAATCCTAACCCATACCCTAACACTAACCCGCACCCTCACACGCACGCTCCCCCTAAAGCGTTGCTGTACCCTCACCTGGACCCTAAACCGTCCCCGTCCCCTAACCCTAACCCTAGCCCGAACCCTAACCCTAACCCTTCCCCGAAGCCTGACCCTCACCCGTCCCCTAATCCTAAGCCGTACGCTAACACTAACGCGCCCTCACACGCACGCTCCCCCTAAAGCGTTGCCATACCCTAACCTGGACCCTAAACCGTCCCCGTCCCCTAACCCTAACCCTAGCCCGAACCCTAACCCTAACCCTTCCCCGAAGCCTGACCCTCACCCGTCCCCTAATCCTAACCCGTACGCTAACACTAACCCGCGCCCTCACACGCACGCTCCCCCTAAAGCGTTGCCGTACCCTCACCTGGACCCTAAACCGTCCCCGTCACCTAACCCTAACCCTAGCCCGAACCCTAACCCTAACCCTTCCCCGAAGCCTGACCCTCACCCGTCCCCTAATCCTAACCCGTACGCTAACACTAACCCGCGCCCTCACACGCACGCTCCCCCTAAAGCGTTGCCGTACCCTCACCTGGACCCTAAACCGTCCCCGTCCCCTAACCCTAACCCTAGCCCGAACCCTAACCCTAACCCTTCCCCGAAGCCTGACCCTCACCCGTCCCCTAATCCTAACCCGTACGCTAACACTATCCCGCGCCCTCACACGCACGCTCCCCCTAAAGCGTTGCCGTACCCTCACCTGGACCCTAAACCGTCCCCGTCACCTAACCCTAACCCTAGCCCGAACCCTAACCCTAACCCTTCCCCGAAGCCTGACCCTCACCCGTCCCCTAATCCTAACCCGTACGCTAAAACTAACCCGCGCCCTCACACGCACGCTCCCCCTAAAGCGTTGCCGTACCCTCACCTGGACCCTAAACCGTCCCCGTCACCTAACCCTAACCCTAGCCCGAACCCTAACCCTAACCCTTCCCCGAAGCCTGACCCTCACCCGTCCCCTAATCCTAACCCGTACGCTAACACTAACCCGCGCCCTCACACGCACGCTCCCCCTAAAGCGTTGCCGTACCCTCACCTGGACCCAAAATCGTCCCCGTCCCCTAACCCTAACCCTAGCCCGAACCCTAACCCTAACCCTTCCCCGAAGCATGACCCTCTCCCGTCCCCTAATCCTAACACGTACGCTAACACTAACCCGTGCCCTCACACGCACGCTCCCCCTAAAGCGTTGCCGTACCCTCACCTGGACCCTAAACCGTCCCCGTCCCCTAACCCTAACCCTAGCCCGAACCCTAACCCTAACCCTTCCCCGAACCTGACCCTCACCCGTCCCCTAATCCTAACCCGTACGCTAACACTAACCCGCGCCCTCACACGCACGCTCCCCCTAAAGCGTTGCCGTACCCTCACCTGGACCCTAAACCGTCCCCGTCCCCTAACCCTAACCCTAGCCCGAACCCTAACCCTAACCCTTCCCCGAAGCCTGACCCTCACCCGTCCCCTAATCCTAACCCGTACGCTAACACTAACCCGCGCCCTCACACGCACGCTCCCCCTAAAGCGTTGCCGTACCCTCACCTGGACCCAAAACCGTCCCCGTCCCCTAACCCTAACCCTAGCCCGAACCCTAACCCTAACCCTTCCCCGAAGCATGACCCTCTCCCGTCCCCTAATCCTAACACGTACGCTAACACTAACCCGCGGCCTCACACGCACGCTCCCGCTAAAGCGTTGCCGTACCCTCACCTGGACCCTAAACCGTCCCCGTCCCCTAACCCTAACCCTAGCCCGAACCCTAACCCTAACCCTTCCCCGAAGCCTGACCCTCACCCTTCCCCTAATCCTAACCCATACCCTAACACTAACCCGCGCCCTCACACGCACGCTCCCCCTAAAGCGTTGCCGTACCCTCACCTGGACCCTAAACCGTCCCCGTCACCTAACCCTAACCCTAGCCCGAACCCTAAACCTAACCCTTCCCCGAAGCCTGACCCTCACCCGTCCCCTAATCCTAAGCCGTACGCTAACACTATCACGCGCCCTCACACGCACGCTCCCCCTACAGCGTTGCCGTACCCTCACCTGGACCCTAAACCGTCCCCGTCCCCTAACCCTAACCCTAGCCCGAACCCTAACCCTAACCCTTCCCCGAAGCCTGACCCTCACCCGTCCCCTAATCCTAACCCGTACGCTAACACTAACCCGCGCCCTCACACGCACGCTCCCCCTAAAGCGTTGCCGTACCCTCACCTGGACCCTAAACCGTCCCCGTCCCCTAACCCTAACCCTAGCCCGAACCCTAACCCTAACCCTTCCCAGATGCCTGACCCTCACCCGTCCCCTAATCCTAACCCGTACGCTAACACTAACCCGCGCCCTCACACGCACGCTCCCCCTAAAGCGTTGCCGTACCCTCACCTGGACCCTAAACCGTCCCCGTCCCCTAACCCTAACCCTAGCCCGAACCCTAGCCCTAACCCTTCCCCGAAGCCTGACCCTCACCCGTCCCCTAATCCTAACCCGTACGCTAACACTAACACGCGCCCTCACACGCACGCTCCCCCTAAAGCGTTGCCGTACCCTCACCTGGACCCTAAACCGTCCCCGTCCCCTAACCCTAACCCTAGCCCGAACCCTAACACTAACCCTTCCCCGAAGCCTGACCCTCACCCGTCCCCTAATCCTAACCCATACCCTAACACTAACCCGCACCCTCACACGCACGCTCCCCCTAAAGCGTTGCTGTACCCTCACCTGGACCCTAAACCGTCCCCGTCCCCTAACCCTAACCCTAGCCCGAACCCTAACCCTAACCCTTCCCCGAAGCCTGACCCTCACCCGTCCCCTAATCCTAAGCCGTACGCTAACACTAACGCGCCCTCACACGCACGCTCCCCCTAAAGCGTTGCCATACCCTAACCTGGACCCTAAACCGTCCCCGTCCCCTAACCCTAACCCTAGCCCGAACCCTAACCCTAACCCTTCCCCGAAGCCTGACCCTCACCCGTCCCCTAATCCTAACCCGTACGCTGACACTAACCCGCGCCCTCACACGCACGCTCCCCCTAAAGCGTTACCGTACCCTCACCTGGACCCTAAACCGTCCCCGTCCCCTAACCCTAACCCTAGCCCGAACCCTAACCCTAACCCTTCCCCGAAGCCTGACCCTCACCCGTCCCCTAATCCTAACCCGTACGCTAACACTAACCCGCGCCCTCACACGCACGCTCCCCCTAAAGCGTTGCCGTACCCTCACCTGGACCCTAAACCGTCCCCGTCACCTAACCCTAACCCTAGCCCGAACCCTAACCCTAACCCTTCCCCGAAGCCTGACCCTCACCCGTCCCCTAATCCTAACCCGTACGCTAACACTAACCCGCGCCCTCACACGCACGCTCCCCCTAAAGCGTTGCCGTACCCTCACCTGGACCCTAAACCGTCCCCGTCCCCTAACCCTAACCCTAGCCCGAACCCTAACCCTAACCCTTCCCCGAAGCCTGACCCTCACCCGTCCCCTAATCCTAACCCGTACGCTAACACTATCCCGCGCCCTCACACGCACGCTCCCCCTAAAGCGTTGCCGTACCCTCACCTGGACCCTAAACCGTCCCCGTCACCTAACCCTAACCCTAGCCCGAACCCTAACCCTAACCCTTCCCCGAAGCCTGACCCTCACCCGTCCCCTAATCCTAACCCGTACGCTAAAACTAACCCGCGCCCTCACACGCACGCTCCCCCTAAAGCGTTGCCGTACCCTCACCTGGACCCTAAACCGTCCCCGTCACCTAACCCTAACCCTAGCCCGAACCCTAACCCTAACCCTTCCCCGAAGCCTGACCCTCACCCGTCCCCTAATCCTAACCCGTACGCTAACACTAACCCGCGCCCTCACACGCACGCTCCCCCTAAAGCGTTGCCGTACCCTCACCTGGACCCAAAACCGTCCCCGTCCCCTAACCCTAACCCTAGCCCGAACCCTAACCCTAACCCTTCCCCGAAGCATGACCCTCTCCAGTCCCCTAATCCTAACACGTACGCTAACACTAACCCGCGCCCTCACACGCACGCTCCCCCTAAAGCGTTGCCGTACCCTCACCTGGACCCTAAACCGTCCCCGTCCCCTAACCCGAACCCTAACCCTAACCCTTCCCCGAACCTGACCCTCACCCGTCCCCTAATCCTAACCCGTACGCTAACACTAACCCGCGCCCTCACACGCACGCTCCCCCTAAAGCGTTGCCGTACCCTCACCTGGACCCTAAACCGTCCCCGTCCCCTAACCCTAACCCTAGCCCGAACCCTAACCCTAACCCTTCCCCGAAGCCTGACCCTCACCCGTCCCCTAATCCTAACCCATACCCTAACACTAACCCGCGCCCTCACACGCACGCTCCCCCTAAAGCGTTGCCGTACCCTCACCTGGACCCTAAACCGTCCCCGTCACCTAACCCTAACCCTAGCCCGAACCCTAACCCTAACCCTTCCCCGAAGCCTGACCCTCACCCGTCCCCTAATCCTAAGCCGTACGCTAACACTATCACGCACCCTCACACGCACGCTCCCCCTACAGCGTTGCCGTACCCTCACCTGGACCCTAAACCGTCCCTGTCCCCTAACCCTAACCCTAGCCCGAACCCTAACCCTAACCCTTCCCCGAAGCCTGACCCTCACCCGTCCCCTAATCCTAACCCGTACGCTAACACTAACCCGCGCCCTCACACGCACGCTCCCCCTAAAGCGTTGCCGTACCCTCACCTGGACCCTAAACCGTCCCCGTCCCCTAACCCTAACCCTAGCCCGAACCCTAACCCTAACCCTTCCCCGAAGCCTGACCCTCACCCGTCCCCTAATCCTAACCCGTACGCTAACACTAACCCGCGCCCTCACACGCACGCTCCCCCTAAAGCGTTGCCGTACCCTCACCTGGACCCTAAACCGTCCCCGTTCCCTAACCCTAACCCTAGCCCGAACCCTAACCCTAACCCTTCCCCGAAGCCTAACACTCACCCGTCCCCTAATCCTAACCCATACCCTAACACTAACCCACGCCCTCACCCGCACGCTCCCCCTAAAGCGTTGCCGTACCCTCACCTGGACCCTAAACCGTCCCCGTCCCCTAACCCTAACCCTAGCCCGAACCCTAACCCTAACCCTTCCCCGAAGCCTGACCCTCTCCCGTCCCCTAATCCTAACCCGTACGCTAACACTAACCCGCGCCCTCACACGCACGCTCCCCCTAAAGCGTTGCCGTACCCTCACCTGGACCCTAAACCGTCCCCGTCCCCTAACCCTAACCCTAGCCCGAACCCTAACCCTAACCCGTCCCCGAAGCCTGACCCTCACCCGTCCCCTAATCCTAACCCGTACGCTAACACTAACCCGCGCCCTCACACGCACGCTCCCCCTAAAGCGTTGCCGTACCCTCACCTGGACCCTAAACCGTCCCCGTCCCCTAACCCTAACCCTAGCCCGAACCCTAACCCTAACCCTTCCCCGAAGCCTGACCCTCACCCGTCCCCTAATCCTAACCCGTACGCTGACACTAACCCGCGCCCTCACACGCACGCTCCCCCTAAAGTGTTACCGTACCCTCACCTGGACCCTAAACCGTACCCGTCCCCTAACCCTAACCCTAGCCCGAACCCTAACCCTAACCCTTCCCCGAAGCCTGACCCTCACCCGTCCCCTAATCCTAACCCGTACGCTAACACTAACCCGCGCCCTCACACGCACGCTCCCCCTAAAGCGTTGCCGTACCCTCACCTGGACCCTAAACCGTCCCTGTCCCAAAACCCTAACCCTAGCCCGAACCCTAACCCTAACCCTTCCCAGAAGCCTGACCCTCACCCGTCCCCTAATCCTAACCCGTACGCTAACACTAACCCGCGCCCTCACACGCACGCTCCCCCTAAAGCGTTGCCGTACCCTCACCTGGACCCTAAACCGTCCCCGTCCCCTAACCCTAACCCTAGCCCGAACCCTAACCCTAACCCTTCCCCGAAGCCTGACCCTCACCCGTCCCCTAATCCTAACCCGTACGCTAACACTAACCCGCGCCCTCACACGCACGCTCCCCCTAAAGCGTTGCCGTACCCTCACCTGGACCCTAAACCGTCCCCGTCCCCTAACCCTAACCCTAGCCCGAACCCTAACCCTAACCCTTCCCGAAGCCTGACCCTCACCCGTCCCCTAATCCTAACCCATACCCTAACACTAACCCGCACCCTCACACGCACGCTCCCCCTAAAGCGTTGCTGTACCCTCACCTGGACCCTAAACCGTCCCCGTCCCCTAACCCTAACCCTAGCCCGAACCCTAACCCTAACCCTTCCCCGAAGCCTGACCCTCACCCGTCCCCTAATCCTAAGCCGTACGCTAACACTAACGCGCCCTCACACGCACGCTCCCCCTAAAGCGTTGCCATACCCTAACCTGGACCCTAAACCGTCCCCGTCCCCTAACCCTAACCCTAGCCCGAACCCTAACCCTAACCCTTCCCCGAAGCCTGACCCTCACCCGTCCCCTAATCCTAACCCGTACGCTGACACTAACCCGCGCCCTCACACGCACGCTCCCCCTAAAGCGTTACCGTACCCTCACCTGGACCCTAAACCGTCCCCGTCCCCTAACCCTAAACCTAGCCCAAACCCTAACCCTAACCCTTCCCCGAAGCCTGACCCTCACCCGTCCCCTAATCCTAACCCATAACCTAACACTAACCCGCGCCCTCACACGCACGCTCCCCCTAAAGCGTTGCCGTACCCTCACCTGGACCCTAAACCGTCCCCGTCACCTAACCCTAACCCTAGCCCGAACCCTAACCCTAACCCTTCCCCGAAGCCTGACCCTCTCCCGTCCCCTAATCCTAACCCGTACGCTAACACTAACCCGCGCCCTCACACGCACGCTCCCCCTAAAGCGTTGCCGTACCCTCACCTGGACCCTAAACCGTCCCCGTCCCCTAACCCTAACCCTAGCCCGAACCCTAACCCTAACCCGTCCCCGAAGCCTGACCCTCACCCGTCCCCTAATCCTAACCCGTACGCTAACACTAACCCGCGCCCTCACACGCACGCTCCCCCTAAAGCGTTGCCGTACCCTCACCTGGACCCTAAACCGTCCCCGTCCCCTAACCCTAACCCTAGCCCGAACCCTAACCCTAACCCTTCCCCGAAGCCTGACCCTCACCCGTCCCCTAATCCTAACCCGTACGCTGACACTAACCCGCGCCCTCACACGCACGCTCCCCCTAAAGTGTTACCGTACCCTCACCTGGACCCTAAACCGTACCCGTCCCCTAACCCTAACCCTAGCCCGAACCCTAACCCTACCCCTTCCCCGAAGCCTGACCCTCACCCGTCCCCTAATCCTAACCCGTACGCTAACACTAACCCGCGCCCTCACACGCACGCTCCCCCTAAAGCGTTGCCGTACCCTCACCTGGACCCTAAACCGTCCCTGTCCCAAAACCCTAACCCTAGCCCGAACCCTAACCCTAACCCTTCCCAGAAGCCTGACCCTCACCCGTCCCCTAATCCTAACCCGTACGCTAACACTAACCCGCGCCCTCACACGCACGCTCCCCCTAAAGCGTTGCCGTACCCTCACCTGGACCCTAAACCGTCCCCGTCCCCTAACCCTAACCCTAGCCCGAACCCTAACCCTAACCCTTCCCCGAAGCCTGACCCTCACCCGTCCCCTAATCCTAACCCGTACGCTAACACTAACCCGCCCCCTCACACGCACGCTCCCCCTAAAGCGTTGCCGTACCCTCACCTGGACCCTAAACCGTCCCCGTCCCCTAACCCTAACCCTAGCCCGAACCCTAACCCTAACCCTTCCCCGAAGCCTGACTCTCACCCGTCCCCTAATCCTAACCCATACCCTAACACTAACCCGCACCCTCACACGCACGCTCCCCCTAAAGCGTTGCTGTACCCTCACCTGGACCCTAAACCGTCCCCGTCCCCTAACCCTAACCCTAGCCCGAACCCTAACCCTTCCCCGAAGCCTGACCCTCACCCGTCCCCTAATCCTAAGCCGTACGCTAACACTAACGCGCCCTAACACGCACGCTCCCCCTAAAGCGTTGCCATACCCTAACCTGGACCCTAAACCGTCCCCGTCCCCTAACCCTAACCCTAGCCCGAACCCTAACCCTAACCCTTCCCCGAAGCCTGACCCTCACCCGTCCCCTAATCCTAACCCGTACGCTGACACTAACCCGCGCCCTCACACGCACGCTCCCCCTAAAGCGTTACCGTACCCTCACCTGGACCCTAAACCGTCCCCGTCCCCTAACCCTAACCCTAGCCCGAACCATAACCCTAACCCTTCCCCGAAGCCTGACCCTCACCCGTCCCCTAATCCTAACCCGTACGCTAACACTAACCCGCGCCCTCACACGCACGCTCCCCCTAAAGCGTTGCCGTACCCTCACCTGGACCCTAAACCGTCCCCGTCCCCTAACCCTAACCCTAGCCCGAACCCTAACCCTAACCCTTCCCCGAAGCCTGACCCTCACCCGTCCCCTAATCCTAACCCGTACGCTAACACTAACCCGCGCCCTCACACGCACGCTCCCCCTAAAGCGTTGCCGTACCCTCACCTGGACACTAAACCGTCCCCGTCCCCTAACCCTAACCCTAGCCCGAACCCTAACCCTAACCCTTCCCCGAACCCTGACCCTCACCCGTCCCCTAATCCTAACCCGTACCCTAACACTAACCCGCGCCCTCACACGCACGCTCCCCCTAAAGCGTTGCCGTACCCTCACCTGGACCCTAAACCGTCCCCGTCCCCTAACCCTAACCCTAGCCCGAACCCTAACCCTAACCCTTCCCCGAAGCCTGACCCTCACCCGTCCCCTAATCCTAACCCGTACGCTAACACTAACCCGCGCCCTCACACGCACGCTCCCCCTAAAGCGTTGCCGTACCCTCACCTGGACACTAAACCGTCCCCGTCCCCTAACCCTAACCCTAGCCCGAACCCTAACCCTAACCCTAACCCTTACCCGAAGCCTGACCCTCACCCGTCCCCTAATCCTAACCCGTTCGCTAACACTAACCCGCGCCCTCACACGCACGCTCCCCCTAAAGCGTTGCTGTACCCTCACCTGGACCCTAAACCGTCCCCGTCCCCTAACCCTAACCCTAGCCCGAACCCTAACCCTAACCCTTCCCCGAAGCCTGACCCTCACCCGTCCCCTAATCCTAACCCGTACGCTAACACTAACCCGCGCCCTCACACGCACGCTCCCCCTAAAGCGTTGCCGTACCCTCACCTGGACCCTAAACCGTCCCCGTCCCCTAACCCTAACCCTAGCCCGAACCCTAACCCTAACCCTTCCCCGAAGCCTGACCCTCACCCGTCCCCTAATCCTAACCCGTACGCTAACACTATCCCGCGCCCTCACACGCACGCTCCCCCTAAAGCGTTGCCGTACCCTCACCTGGACCCTAAACCGTCCCCGTCACCTAACCCTAACCCTAGCCCGAACCCTAACCCTAACCCTTCCCCGAAGCCTGACCCTCACCCGTCCCCTAATCCTAACCCGTACGCTAAAACTAACCCGCGCCCTCACACGCACGCTCCCCCTAAAGCGTTGCCGTACCCTCACCTGGACCCTAAACCGTCCCCGTCACCTAACCCTAACCCTAGCCCGAACCCTAACCCTAACCCTTCCCCGAAGCCTGACCCTCACCCGTCCCCTAATCCTAACCCGTACGCTAACACTAACCCGCGCCCTCACACGCACGCTCCCCCTAAAGCGTTGCCGTACCCTCACCTGGACCCAAAACCGTCCCCGTCCCCTAACCCTAACCCTAGCCCGAACCCTAACCCTAACCCTTCCCCGAAGCATGACCCTCTCCAGTCCCCTAATGCTAACACGTACGCTAACACTAACCCGCGCCCTCACACGCACGCTCCCCCTAAAGCGTTGCCGTACCCTCACCTGGACCCTAAACCGTCCCCGTCCCCTAACCCTAACCCTAGCCCGAACCCTAACCCTAACCCTTCCCCGAACCTGACCCTCACCCGTCCCCTAATCCTAACCCGTACGCTAACACTAACCCGCGCCCTCACACGCACGCTCCCCCTAAAGCGTTGCCGTACCCTCACCTGGACCCTAAACCGTCCCCGTCCCCTAACCCTAACCCTAGCCCGAACCCTAACCCTAACCCTTCCCCGAAGCCTGACCCTCACCCGTCCCCTAATCCTAACCCATACCCTAACACTAACCCGCGCCCTCACACGCACGCTCCCCCTAAAGCGTTGCCGTACCCTCACCTGGACCCTAAACCGTCCCCGTCACCTAACCCTAACCCTAGCCCGAACCCTAACCCTAACCCTTCCCCGAAGCCTGACCCTCACCCGTCCCCTAATCCTAAGCCGTACGCTAACACTATCACGCGCCCTCACACGCACGCTCCCCCTACAGCGTTGCCGTACCCTCACCTGGACCCTAAACCGTCCCCGTCCCCTAACCCTAACCCTAGCCCGAACCCTAACCCTAACCCTTCCCCGAAGCCTGACCCTCACCCGTCCCCTAATCCTAACCCGTACGCTAACACTAACCCGCGCCCTCACACGCACGCTCCCCCTAAAGCGTTGCCGTACCCTCACCTGGACCCTAAACCGTCCCCGTCCCCTAACCCTAACCCTAGCCCGAACCCTAACCCTAACCCTTCCCCGAAGCCTGACCCTCACCCGTCCCCTAATCCTAACCCGTACGCTAACACTAACCCGCGCCCTCACACGCACGCTCCCCCTAAAGCGTTGCCGTACCATCACCTGGACCCGAAACCGTCCCCGTTCCCTAACCCTAACCCTAGCCCGAACCCTAACCCTAACCCTTCCCCGAAGCCTAACACTCACCCGTCCCCTAATCCTAACCCATACCCTAACACTAACCCACGCCCTCACACGCACGCTCCCCCTAAAGCGTTGCCGTACCCTCACCTGGACCCTAAACCGTCCCCGTCACCTAACCCTAACCCTAGCCCGAACCCTAACCCTAACCCTTCCCCGAAGCCTGACCCTCACCCGTCCCCTAATCCTAACCCGTACGCTGACACTAACCCGCGCCCTCACACGCACGCTCCCCCTAAAGTGTTACCGTACCCTCACCTGGACCCTAAACCGTCCCCGTCCCCTAACCCTAACCCTAGCCCGAACCCTAACCCTAACCCTTCCCCGAAGCCTGACCCTCATCCGTCCCCTAATCCTAACCCGTACGCTAACACTAACCCGCGCCCTCACACGCACGCTCCCCCTAAAGCGTTGCCGTACCCTCACCTGGACCCTAAACCGTCCCTGTCCCAAAACCCTAACCCTAGCCCGAACCCTAACCCTAACCCTTCCCAGAAGCCTGACCCTCACCCGTCCCCTAATCCTAACCCGTACGCTAACACTAACCCGCGCCCTCACACGCACGCTCCCCCTAAAGGGTTGCCGTACCCTCACCTGGACCCTAAACCGTCCCCGTCCCCTAACCCTAACCCTAGCCCGAACCCTAACCCTAACCCTTCCCCGAAGCCTGACCCTCACCCGTCCCCTAATCCTAACCCGTACGCTAACACTAACCCGCGCCCTCACACGCACGCTCCCCCTAAAGCGTTGCCGTACCCTCACCTGGACCCTAAACCGTCCCCGTCCCCTAACCCTAACCCTAGCCCGAACCCTAACCCTAACCCTTCCCCGAAGCCTGACCCTCACCCGTCCCCTAATCCTAACCCATACCCTAACACTAACCCGCACCCTCACACGCACGCTCCCCCTAAAGCGTTGCTGTACCCTCACCTGGACCCTAAACCGTCCCCGTCCCCTAACCCTAACCCTAGCCCGAACCCTAACCCTAACCCTTCCCCGAAGCCTGACCCTCACCCGTCCCCTAATCCTAAGCCGTACGCTAACACTAACGCGCCCTCACACGCACGCTCCCCCTAAAGCGTTGCCATACCCTAACCTGGACCCTAAACCGTCCCCGTCCCCTAACCCTAACCCTAGCCCGAACCCTAACCCTAACCCTTCCCCGAAGCCTGACCCTCACCCGTCCCCTAATCCTAACCCGTACGCTGACACTAACCCGCGCCCTCACACGCACGCTCCCCCTAAAGCGTTACCGTACCCTCACCTGGACCCTAAACCGTCCCCGTCCCCTAACCCTAACCCTAGCCCGAACCCTAACCCTAACCCTTCCCCGAAGCCTGACCCTCACCCGTCCCCTAATCCTAACGCATAACCTAACACTAACCCGCGCCCTCACACGCACGCTCCCCCTAAAGCGTTGCCGTACCCTCACCTGGACCCTAAACCGTCCCCGTCACCTAACCCTAACCCTAGCCCGAACCCTAACCCTAACCCTTCCCCGAAGCCTGACCCTCACCCGTCCCCTAATCCTAACCCGTACGCTGACACTAACCCGC
This sequence comes from Stenella coeruleoalba, assembly GCF_951394435.1. NCBI lineage: Eukaryota > Metazoa > Chordata > Mammalia > Artiodactyla > Delphinidae > Stenella > Stenella coeruleoalba. The sequence goes on from NW_027646184.1 coordinate 145,361, forward strand.
GCCCTCACACGCACGCTCCCCCTAAAGTGTTACCGTACCCTCACCTGGACCCTAAACCGTACCCGTCCCCTAACCCTAACCCTAGCCCGAACCCTAACCCTACCCCTTCCCCGAAGCCTGACCCTCACCCGTCCCCTAATCCTAACCCGTACGCTAACACTAACCCGCGCCCTCACACGCACGCTCCCCCTAAAGCGTTGCCGTACCCTCACCTGGACCCTAAACCGTCCCTGTCCCAAAACCCTAACCCTAGCCCGAACCCTAACCCTAACCCTTCCCAGAAGCCTGACCCTCACCCGTCCCCTAATCCTAACCCGTACGCTAACACTAACCCGCGCCCTCACACGCACGCTCCCCCTAAAGCGTTGCCGTACCCTCACCTGGACCCTAAACCGTCCCCGTCCCCTAACCCTAACCCTAGCCCGAACCCTAACCCTAACCCTTCCCCGAAGCCTGACCCTCACCCGTCCCCTAATCCTAACCCGTACGCTAACACTAACCCGCGCCCTCACACGCACGCTCCCCCTAAAGCGTTGCCGTACCCTCACCTGGACCCTAAACCGTCCCCGTCCCCTAACCCTAACCCTAGCCCGAACCCTAACCCTAACCATTCCCCGAAGCCTGACCCTCACCCGTCCCCTAATCCTAACCCATACCCTAACACTAACCCGCACCCTCACACGCACGCTCCCCCTAAAGCGTTGCTGTACCCTCACCTGGACCCTAAACCGTCCCCGTCCCCTAACCCTAACCCTAGCCCGAACCCTAACCCTTCCCCGAAGCCTGACCCTCACCCGTCCCCTAATCCTAAGCCGTACGCTAACACTAACGCGCCCTCACACGCACGCTCCCCCTAAAGCGTTGCCATACCCTAACCTGGACCCTAAACCGTCCCCGTCCCCTAACCCTAACCCTAGCCCGAACCCTAACCCTAACACTTCCCCGAAGCCTGACCCTCACCCGTCCCCTAATCCTAACCCGTACGCTGACACTAACCCGCGCCCTCACACGCACGCTCCCCCTAAAGCGTTACCGTACCCTCACCTGGACCCTAAACCGTCCCCGTCCCCTAACCCTAACCCTAGCCCGAACCATAACCCTAACCCTTCCCCGAAGCCTGACCCTCACCCGTCCCCTAATCCTAACCCGTACGCTAACACTAACCCTCGCCCTCACACGCACGCTCCCCCTAAAGCGTTGCCGTACCCTCACCTGGACCCTAAACCGTCCCCGTCCCCTAACCCTAACCCTAGCCCGAACCCTAACCCTAACCCTTCCCCGAAGCCTGACCCTCACCCGTCCCCTAATCCTAACCCGTACGCTAACACTAACCCGCGCCCTCACACGCACGCTCCCCCTAAAGCGTTGCCGTACCCTCACCTGGACACTAAACCGTCCCCGTCCCCTAACCCTAACCCTAGCCCGAACCCTAACCCTAACCCTTCCCCGAAGCCTGACCCTCACCCGTCCCCTAATCCTAACCCGTACCCTAACACTAACCCGCGCCCTCACACGCACGCTCCCCCTAAAGCGTTGCCGTACCCTCACCTGGACCCTAAACCGTCCCCGTCCCCTAACCCTAACCCTAGCCCGAACCCTAACCCTAACCCTAACCCTTACCCGAAGCCTGACCCTCACCCGTCCCCTAATCCTAACCCGTTCGCTAACACTAACCCGCGCCCTCACACGCACGCTCCCCCTAAAGCGTTGCTGTACCCTCACCTGGACCCTAAACCGTCCCCGTCCCCTAACCCTAACCCTAGCCCGAACCCTAACCCTAACCCTTCCCCGAAGCCTGACCCTCACCCGTCCCCTAATCCTAACCCGTACGCTAACACTAACCCGCGCCCTCACACGCACGCTCCCCCTAAAGCGTTGCCGTACCCTCACCTGGACCCTAAACCGTCCCCGTCCCCTAACCCTAACCCTAGCCCGAACCCTAACCCTAACCCTTCCCCGAAGCCTGACCCTCACCCGTCCCCTAATCCTAACCCGTACGCTAACACTATCCCGCGCCCTCACACGCACGCTCCCCCTAAAGCGTTGCCGTACCCTCACCTGGACACTAAACCGTCCCCGTCACCTAACCCTAACCCTAGCCCGAACCCTAACCCTAACCCTTCCCCGAAGCCTGACCCTCACCCGTCCCCTAATCCTAACCCGTACGCTAAAACTAACCCGCGCCCTCACACGCACGCTCCCCCTAAAGCGTTGCCGTACCCTCACCTGGACCCTAAACCGTCCCCGTCCCCTAACCCTAACCCTAGCCCGAACCCTAACCCTAACCCTTCCCCGAAGCCTGACCCTCTCCAGTCCCCTAATCCTAACACGTACGCTAACACTAACCCGCGCCCTCACACGCACGCTCCCCCTAAAGCGTTGCCGTACCCTCACCTGGACCCTAAACCGTCCCCGTCCCCTAACCCTAACCCTAGCCCGAACCCTAACCCTAACCCTTCCCCGAACCTGACCCTCACCCGTCCCCTAATCCTAACCCGTACGCTAACACTAACCCGCGCCCTCACACGCACGCTCCCCCTAAAGCGTTGCCGTACCCTCACCTGGACCCTAAACCGTCCCCGTCCCCTAACCCTAACCCTAGCCCGAACCCTAACCCTAACCCTTCCCCGAAGCCTGACCCTCACCCGTCCCCTAATCCTAACCCATACCCTAACACTAACCCGCGCCCTCACACGCACGCTCCCCCTAAAGCGTTGCCGTACCCTCACCTGGACCCTAAACCGTCCCCGTCACCTAACCCTAACCCTAGCCCGAACCCTAACCCTAACCCTTCCCCGAAGCCTGACCCTCACCCGTCCCCTAATCCTAAGCCGTACGCTAACACTATCACGCGCCCTCACACGCACGCTCCCCCTGCAGCGTTGCCGTACCCTCACCTGGACCCTAAACCGTCCCCGTCCCCTAACCCTAACCCTAGCCCGAACCCTAACCCTAACCCTTCCCCGAAGCCTGACCCTCACCCGTCCCCTAATCCTAACCCGTACGCTAACCCTAACCCGCGCCCTCACACGCACGCTCCCCCTAAAGCGTTGCCGTACCCTCACCTGGACCCTAAACCGTCCCCGTCCCCTAACCCTAACCCTAGCCCGAACCCTAACCCTAACCCTTCCCCGAAGCCTGACCCTCACCCGTCCCCTAATCCTAACCCATACCCTAACACTAACCCGCACCCTCACACGCACGCTCCCCCTAAAGCGTTGCCGTACCCTCACCTGGACCCTAAACCGTCCCCGTCCCCTAACCCTAACCCTAGCCCGAACCCTAACCCTAACCCTTCCCCGAAGCCTGACCCTCACCCGTCCCTTAATCCTAAGCCGTATGCTAACACTATCGTGCGCCCTCACACGCACGCTCCCCCTAAAGCGTTGCCGTACCCTCACCTGGACCCTAAACCGTCCCCGTCCCCTAACCCTAACCCTAGCCCGAACCCTAACCCTAACCCTTCCCCGAAGCCTGACCCTCACCCGTCCCCTAATCCTAACCCGTACGCTAACACTAACCCGCACCCTCACACGCACGCTCCCCCTAAAGCGTTGCCGTACCCTCACCTGGACCCTAAACCATCCCCGTCCCCTAACCCTAACCCTAGCCCGAACCCTAACCCTAACCCTTCCCCGAAGCCTGACCCTCACCCGTCCCCTAATCCTAACCCGTACGCTAACACTAACCCGCGCCCTCACACGCACGCTCCCCCTAAAGCGTTGCCGTACCCTCACCTGGACCCTAAACCGTCCCCGTCCCCTAACCCTAACCCTAGCCCGAACCCTAAACCTAACCCTTCCCCGAAGCCTGACCCTCACCCGTCCCCTAATCCTAACCCATACCCTAACACTAACCCGCGCCCTCACACGCACGCTCCCCCTAAAGCGTTGCCGTACCCTCACCTGGACCCTAAACCGTCCCCGTCCCCTAACTCTAACCCTAGCCCGAACCCTAACCCTAACACTTCCCCGAAGCCTGACCCTCACCCGTCCCCTAATCCTAACCCGTACGCTAACACTAACGCGCGACCTCACACGCACGCTCCCCCTAAAGGGTTGCCGTACCCTCACCTGGACCCTAAACCGTCCCCGTCCCCTAACCCTAACCCTAGCCCGAACCCTAACCCTAACCCTTCCCCGAAACCTGACCCTCAGCCGTCCCCTAATCCTAACCCGTACGCTAACACTAACCCGCGCCCTCACACGCATGCTCCACATAAAGCGTTGCCATACCCTCACATGGACCCTAAACCGTTCCCGTCCCCTAACCCTAACCCTAGCCCGAACCCTAACCCTAACCCTTCCCCGAAGCCTGACCCTCAACCGTCCCCTAATCCTAACCCGTAGTCTAACACTGATCCGCGCCCTCACACGCACGCTCCCCCTAAAGCGTTGCCGTACCCTCACCTGGTCCCTAAACCGTCCCCGTCCCCTAACCCTAACCCTAGCCCGAACCCTAACCCTAACCCTTCCCCGAAGCCTGACCCTCACCCGTCCCCTAATCCTAACCCGTACGCTAACACTAACCCGCGCCCTCACACGCACGCTCCCCCTAAAGCGTTGCCGTACCCTCACCTGGACCCTAAACCGTCCCCGTCCCCTAACCCTAACCCTAGCCCGAACCCTAACCCTAACCCTTCCCCGAAGCCTGACCCTCACCCGTCCCCTAATCCTAACCCGTACGCTAACACTAACCCGCGCCCTCACACGCACGCTCCCCCTAAAGCGTTGCCATACCCTCACCTGGACCCTAAACCGTCCCCGTCCCCTAACCCTAACCCTAGCCCGAACCCTAACCCTAACCCTTCCCCGAAGCCTGACCCTCACCCGTCCCCTAATCCTAACCCGTACGCTAACCCTAACCCGCGCCCTCATACGCACGCTCCCCCTAAAGCGTTGCCGTACCCTCACCTGGACCCTAAACCGTCCCCGTCCCCTAACCCTAACCCTAGCCCGAACCCTAACCCTAACCCTTCCCCGAAGCCTGACCCTCACCCGTCCCCTAATCCTAACCCATACCCTAACACTAACCCGCGCCCTCACACGCACGCTCCCCCTAAAGCGTTGCCGTACCCTCACCTGGACCCTAAACCGTCCCCGTCCCCTAACCCTAACCCTAGCCCGAACCCTAACCCTAACCCTTCCCCGAAGCCTGACCCTCACCCGTCCCTTAATCCTAAGCCGTATGCTAACACTATCGTGCGCCCTCACACGCACGCTCCCCCTAAAGCGTTGCCGTACCCTCACCTGGACCCTAAACCGTCCCCGTCCCCTAACCCTAACCCTAGCCCGAACCCTAACCCTAACCCTTCCCCGAAGCCTGACCCTCACCCGTCCCCTAATCCTAACCCGTAAGCTAACACTAACCCGCACCCTCACACGCACGCTCCCCCTAAAGCGTTGCCGTACCCTCACCTGGACCCTAAACCATCCCCGTCCCCTAACCCTAACCCTAGCCCGAACCCTAACCCTAACACTTCCCCGAAGCCTGACCCTCACCCGTCCCCTAATCCTAACCCGTACGCTAACGCTAACCCGCGCCCTCACACGCACGCTCCCCCTAAAGCGTTGCCGTACCCTCACCTGGACCCTAAACCGTCCCCGTCCCCTAACCCTAACCCTAGCCCTAACCCTAACCCTAACCCTTCCCCGAAGCCTGACCCTCACCCGTCCCCTAATCCTAACCCGTACGCTAACACTAACCCGCACCCTCACACGCACGCTCCCCCTAAAGCGTTGCCGTACCCTCACCTGGACCCTAAACCATCCCCGTCCCCTAACCCTAACCCTAGCCCGAACCCTAACCCTAACCCTTCCCCGAAGCCTGACCCTCACCCGTCCCCTAATCCTAACCCGTACGCTAACACTAACCCGCGCCCTCACACGCACGTTCCCCCTAAAGCGTTGCCGTACCCTCACCTGGACCCTAAACCGTCCCCGTCCCCTAACCCTAACCCTAGCCCGAACCCTAAACCTAACCCTTCCCAGAAGCCTGACCCTCACCCGTCCCCTAATCCTAACCCATACCCTAACACTAACCCGCGCCCTCACACGCACGCTCCCCCTAAAGCGTTGCCGTACCCTCACCTGGACCCTAAACCGTCCCCGTCCCCTAACTCTAACCCTAGCCCGAACCCTAACCCTAACACTTCCCCGAAGCCTGACCCTCACCCGTCCCCTAATCCTAACCCGTACGCTAACGCTAACCCGCGCCCTCACACGCACGCTCCCCCTAAAGCGTTGCCGTACCCTCACCTGGACCCTAAACCGTCCCCGTCCCCTAACCCTAACCCTAGCCCGAACCCTAACCCTAACCCTTCCCCGAAGCCTGACCCTCACCCGTCCCCTAATCCTAACCCGTACGCTAACACTAACCCGCGCCCTCACACGCACGCTCCCCCTAAAGTGTTGCCGTACCCTCACCTGGACCCTAAACCGTCCCCGTCCCCTAACCCTAACCCTAGCCCGAACCCTAACCCTAACCCTTCCCCGAAGCCTGACCCTCAACCGTCCCCTAATCCTAAACCGTAGGCTAACACTGATCCGCGCCCTCACACGCACGCTCCCCCTAAAGCGTTGCCGTACCCTCACCTGGTCCCTAAACCGTCCCCGTCCCCTAACCCTAACCCTAGCCCGAACCCTAACCCTAACCCTTCCCCGAAGCCTGACCCTCACCCGTCCCCTAATCCTAACCCGTACGCTAACACTAACCCGCGCCCTCACACGCACGCTCCCCCTAAAGCGTTGCCGTACCCTCACCTGGACCCTAAACCGTCCCCGTCCCCTAACCCTAACCCTAGCCCGAACCCTAACCGTAACCCTTCCCCGAAGCCTGACCCTCACCCGTCCCCTAATCCTAACCCGTACGCTAACACTAACCCGCGCCCTCACACGCACGCTCCCCCTAAAGCGTTGCCGTACCCTCACCTGGACCCTAAACCGTCCCCGTCCCCTAACCCTAACCCGAACCCTAACCCTAACCCTTCCCCGAAGCCTGACCCTCACCCGTCCCATAATCCTAACCTGTACGCTAACACTAAACCGCGCCCTCACACGCACGCTCCCCCTAAAGCATTGCCGTACCCTCACCTGGACCCTAAACCGTCCCTGTCCCCTAACCCTAACCCTAGCCCGAACCCTAACCCTAACCCTTCCCCGAAGCCTGACCCTCACCCGTCCCGTAATCCTCACCCGTACGCTAACACTAACCCGCGCCCTCACACGCCCGCTCCCCCTAAAGAGTTGCCGTACCCTCACCTGGACCCGAAACCGTCCCCGTCCCCTAACCCTAACCCTAGCCCGAACCCTAACCCTAACCCTTCCCCGAAGCCTGACCCTCACCCGTCCCCTAATCCTAACCCGTACGCTAACACTAACCCGCGCCCTCACACGCACGCTCCCCCTAAAGCGTTGCCGTACCCTCACCTGGACCCTAAACCGTCCCCGTCCCCTAACCCTAACCCTAGCCCGAACCCTAACCCTAACCCTTCCCCGAAGCCTGACCCTCACCCGTCCCCTAATCCTAACCCGTACGCTAACACTAACCCGCGCCCTCACACGCACGCTCCCCCTAAAGCGTTGCCGTACCCTCACCTGGACCCTAAACCGTCCCCGTCCCCTAACCCTAACCCTAGCCCGAACCCTAACCCTAACCCTTCCCCGAAGCCTGACCCTCACCCGTCCCCTAATCCTAACCCGTACGCTAACACTAACCCACGCCCTCACACGCACGCTCCCCCTAAAGCGTTGCCGTACCCTCACCTGGACCCTAAACCATCCCCGTCCCCTACCCTAACCCGAACCCTAACCCTAACCCTTCCCCGAAGCCTGACCCTCACCCGTCCCCTAATCCTAACCCGTACGCTAACACTAAACCGCGCTCTCACACGCACGCTCCCCCTAAAGCATTGCCGTACCCTCACCTGGACCCTAAACCGTCCCTGTCCCCTAACCCTAACCCTAGCCCGAACCCTAACCCTAACCCTTCCCCGAAGCCTGACCCTCACCCGTCCCGTAATCCTCACCCGTACGCTAACACTAACCCGCGCCCTCACACGCACGCTCCCCCTAAAGCGTTGCTGTACCCTCACCTGGACCCTAAACCGTCCCCGTCCCCTAACCCTAACCCTAGCCCGAACCCTAACCCTAACCCTTCCCCGAAGCCTGACCCTCACCCGTCCCCTAATCCTAACCCGTACGCTAACACTAACCCGCGCCCTCACATGCACGCTCCCCCTAAAGCGTTGCCGTACCCTCACCTGGACCCTAAACCGTCCCCATCCCCTAACCCTAACCCTAGCCCGAACCCTAACCCTAACCCTTCCCCGAAGCCTGACCCTCACCCGTCCCCTAATCCTAACCCGTACGCTAACACTATCCCGCGCCCTCACACGCACGCTCCCCCTAAAGCGTTGCCGTACCCTCACCTGGACCCTAAACCGTCCCCGTCCCCTAACCCTAACCCTAGCCCGAACCCTAACCCTAACCCTTCCCCGAAGCCTGACCCTCACCCGTCCCCTAATCCTAACCCGTACGCTAACACTATCCCGTACCCTCACACGCACGCTCCCCCTAAAGCGTTGCCGTACCATCACCTGGACCCTAAACCGTCCCCGTCACCTAACCCTAACCCTAGCCCGAACCCTAACCCTAACCCTTCCCCGAAGCCTGACCCTCACCCGTCCCCTAATCCTAACCCGTACGCTAAAACTAACCCGCGCCCTCACACGCACGCTCCCCCTAAAGCGTTGCCGTACCCTCACCTGGACCCTAAACCGTCCCCGTCCCCTAACCCTAACCCTAGCCCGAACCCTAACCCTAACCCTTCCCCGAAGCCTGACCCTCTCCAGTCCCCTAATCCTAACACGTACGCTAACACTAACCCGCGCCCTCACACGCACGCTCCCCCTAAAGCGTTGCCGTACCCTCACCTGGACCCTAAACCGTCCCCGTCCCCTAACCCTAACCCTAGCCCGAACCCTAACCCTAACCCTTCCCCGAACCTGACCCTCACCCGTCCCCTAATCCTAACCCGTACGCTAACACTAACCCACGCCCTCACACGCACGCTCCCCCTAAAGCGTTGCCGTACCCTCACCTGGAGCCTAAACCGTCCCCGTCCCCTAACCCTAACCCTAGCCCGAACCCTAACCCTAACCCTTCCCCGAAGCCTGACCCTCACCCGTCCCCTAATCCTAACCCATACCCTAACACTAACCCGCGCCCTCACACGCACGCTCCCCCTAAAGCGTTGCCGTACCCTCACCTGGACCCTAAACCGTCCCCGTCCCCTAACCCTAACCCTAGCCCGAACCCTAACCCTAACCCTTCCCCGAAGCCTGACCCTCACCCGTCCCCTAATCCTAACCCGTACGCTAAAACTAACCCGCGCCCTCACACGCACGCTCCCCCTAAAGCGTTGCCGTACCCTCACCTGGACCCTAAACCGTCCCCGTCCCCTAACCCTAACCCTAGCCCGAACCCTAACCCTAACCCTTCCCCGAAGCCTGACCCTCTCCAGTCCCCTAATCCTAACACGTACGCTAACACTAACCCGCGCCCTCACACGCACGCTCCCCCTAAAGCGTTGCCGTACCCTCACCTGGACCCTAAACCGTCCCCGTCCCCTAACCCTAACCCTAGCCCGAACCCTAACCCTAACCCTTCCCCGAACCTGACCCTCACCCGTCCCCTAATCCTAACCCGTACGCTAACACTAACCCGCGCCCTCACACGCACGCTCCCCCTAAAGCGTTGCCGTACCCTCACCTGGACCCTAAACCGTCCCCGTCCCCTAACCCTAACCCTAGCCCGAACCCTAACCCTAACCCTTCCCCGAAGCCTGACCCTCACCCGTCCCCTAATCCTAACCCATACCCTAACACTAACCCGCGCCCTCACACGCACGCTCCCCCTAAAGCGTTGCCGTACCCTCACCTGGACCCTAAACCGTCCCCGTCACCTAACCCTAACCCTAGCCCGAACCCTAACCCTAACCCTTCCCCGAAGCCTGACCCTCACCTGTCCCCTAATCCTAAGCCGTACGCTAACACTATCACGCGCCCTCACACGCCCGCTCCCCCTACAGCGTTGCCGTACCCTCACCTGGACCCTAAACCGTCCCCGTCCCCTAACCCTAACCCTAGCCCGAACCCTAACCCTAACCCTTCCCCGAAGCCTGACCCTCACCCGTCCCCTAATCCTAACCCGTACGCTAACCCTAACCCGCGCCCTCACATGCACGCTCCCCCTAAAGCGTTGCCGTACCCTCACCTGGACCCTAAACCGTCCCCGTCCCCTAACCCTAACCCTAGCCCGAACCCTAACCCTAACCCTTCCCCGAAGCCTGACCCTCACCCGTCCCCTAATCCTAACCCATACCCTAACACTAACCCGCGCCCTCACACGCACGCTCCCCCTAAAGCGTTGCCGTACCCTCACCTGGACCCTAAACCGTCCCCGTCCCCTAACCCTAACCCTAGCCCGAACCCTAACCCTAACCCTTCCCCGAAGCCTGACCCTCACCCGTCCCTTAATCCTAAGCCGTATGCTAACACTATCGTGCGCCCTCACACGCACGCTCCCCCTAAAGCGTTGCCGTACCCTCACCTGGACCCTAAACCGTCCCCGTCCCCTAACCCTAACCCTAGCCCGAACCCTAACCCTAACCCTTCCCCGAAGCCTGACCCTCACCCGTCCCCTAATCCTAACCCGTACGCTAACACTAACCCGCACCCTCACACGCACGCTCCCCCTAAAGCGTTGCCGTACCCTCACCTGGACCCTAAACCATCCCCGTCCCCTAACCCTAACCCTAGCCCGAACCCTAACCCTAACCCTTCCCCGAAGCCTGACCCTCACCCGTCCCCTAATCCTAACCCGTACGCTAACACTAACCCGCGCCCTCACACGCACGCTCCCCCTAAAGCGTTGCCGTACCCTCACCTGGACCCTAAACCGTCCCCGTCCCCTAACCCTAACCCTAGCCCGAACCCTAAACCTAACCCTTCCCCGAAGCCTGACCCTCACCCGTCCCCTAATCCTAACCCATACCCTAACACTAACCCGCGCCCTCACACGCACGCTCCCCCTAAAGCGTTGCCGTACCCTCACCTGGACCCTAAACCGTCCCCGTCCCCTAACTCTAACCCTAGCCCGAACCCTAACACTAACACTTCCCCGAAGCCTGACCCTCACCCGTCCCCTAATCCTAACCCGTACGCTAACACTAACGCGCGACCTCACACGCACGCTCCCCCTAAAGGGTTGCCGTACCCTCACGTGGACCCTAAACCGTCCCCGTCCCCTAACCCTAACCCTAGCCCGAACCCTAACCCTAACCCTTCCCCGAAACCTGACCCTCAGCCGTCCCCTAATCCTAACCCGTACGCTAACACTAACCATCGCCCTCACACGCATGCTCCACATAAAGCGTTGCCATACCCTCACCTGGACCCTAAACCGTTCCCGTCCCCTAACCCTAACCCTAGCCCGAACCCTAACCCTAACCCTTCCCCGAAGCCTGACCCTCAACCGTCCCCTAATCCTAACCCGTAGGCTAACACTGATCCGCGCCCTCACACGCACGCTCCCCCTAAAGCGTTGCCGTACCCTCACCTGGTCCCTAAACCTTCCCCTTCCCCTAACCCTAACCCTAGCCCGAACCCTAACCCTAACCCTTCCCCGAAGCCTGACCCTCACCCGTCCCCTAATCCTAACCCGTACGCTAACACTAACCCGCGCCCTCACACGCACGCTCCCCCTAAAGCGTTGCCGTACCCTCACCTGGACCCTAAACCGTCCCCGTCCCCTAACCCTAACCCTAGCCCGAACCCTAACCCTAACCCTTCCCCGAAGCCTGACCCTCACCCGTCCCCTAATCCTAACCCGTACGCTAACACTAACCCGCGCCCTCACACGCACGCTCCCCCTAAAGCGTTGCCATACCCTCACCTGGACCCTAAACCGTCCCCGTCCCCTAACCCTAACCCTAGCCCGAACCCTAACCCTAACCCTTCCCCGAAGCCTGACCCTCACCCGTCCCCTAATCCTAACCCGTACGCTAACCCTAACCCGCGCCCTCACACGCACGCTCCCCCTAAAGCGTTGCCGTACCCTCACCTGGACCCTAAACCGTCCCCGTCCCCTAACCCTAACCCTAGCCCGAACCCTAACCCTAACCCTTCCCCGAAGCCTGACCCTCACCCGTCCCCTAATCCTAACCCATACCCTAACACTAACCCGCGCCCTCACACGCACGCTCCCCCTAAAGCGTTGCCGTACCCTCACCTGGACCCTAAACCGTCCCCGTCCCCTAACCCTAACCCTAGCCCGAACCCTAACCCTAACCCTTCCCCGAAGCCTGACCCTCACCTGTCCCTTAATCCTAAGCCGTATGCTAACACTATCGTGCGCCCTCACACGCACGCTCCCCCTAAAGCGTTGCCGTACCCTCACCTGGACCCTAAACCGTCCCCGTCCCCTAACCCTAACCCTAGCCCGAACCCTAACCCTAACCCTTCCCCGAAGCCTGACCCTCACCCGTCCCCTAATCCTAACCCGTAAGCTAACACTAACCCGCACCCTCACACGCACGCTCCCCCTAAAGAGTTGCCGTACCCTCACCTGGACCCTAAACCATCCCCGTCCCCTAACCCTAACCCTAGCCCGAACCCTAACCCTAACACTTCCCCGAAGCCTGACCCTCACCCGTCCCCTAATCCTAACCCGTACGCTAACGCTAACCCGCGCCCTCACACGCACGCTCCCCCTAAAGCATTGCCGTACCCTCACCTGGACCCTAAACCGTCCCCGTCCCCTAACCCTAACCCTAGCCCTAACCCTAACCCTAACCCTTCCCCGAAGCCTGACCCTCACCCGTCCCCTAATCCTAACCCATACGCTAACGCTAACCCGCGCCCTCACACGCACGCTCCCCCTAAAGCGTTGCCGTACCCTCACCTGGACCCTAAACCGTCCCCGTCCCCTAACCCTAACCCTAGCCCGAACCCTAACCCTAACACTTCCCCGAAGCCTGACCCTCACCCGTCCCCTAATCCTAACCCGTACGCTAACACTAACCCGCGCCCTCACACGCACGCTCCCCCTAAAGTGTTGCCGTACCCTCACCTGGACCCTAAACCGTCCCCGTCCCCTAACCCTAACCCTAGCCCGAACCCTAACCCTAACCCTTCCCCGAAGCCTGACCCTCACCCGTCCCCTAATCCTAACCCGTACGCTAACCCTAACCCGCGCCCTCACACGCACGCTCCCCCTAAAGCGTTGCCGTACCCTCACCTGGACCCTAAACCGTCCCCGTCCCCTAACCCTAACCCTAGCCCGAACCCTAACCCTAACACTTCCCCGAAGCCTGACCCTCACCCGTCCCCTAATCCTAACCCATACCCTAACACTAACCCGCGCCCTCACACGCACGCTCCCCCTAAAGCGTTGCCGTACCCTCACCTGGACCCTAAACCGTCCCCGTCCCCTAACCCTAACCCTAGCCCGAACCCTAACCCTAACCCTTCCCCGAAGCCTGACCCTCACCCGTCCCTTAATCCTAAGCCGTATGCTAACACTATCGTGCGCCCTCACACGCACGCTCCCCCTAAAGCGTTGCCGTACCCTCACCTGGACCCTAAACCGTCCCCGTCCCCTAACCCTAACCCTAGCCCGAACCCTAACCCTAACCCTTCCCCGAAGCCTGACCCTCACCCGTCCCCTAATCCTAACCCGTACGCTAACACTAACCCGCACCCTCACACGCACGCTCCCCCTAAAGCGTTGCCGTACCCTCACCTGGACCCTAAACCATCCCCGTCCCCTAACCCTAACCCTAGCCCGAACCCTAACCCTAACCCTTCCCCGAAGCCTGACCCTCACCCGTCCCCTAATCCTAACCCGTACGCTAACACTAACCCGCGCCCTCACACGCACGTTCCCCCTAAAGCGTTGCCGTACCCTCACCTGGACCCTAAACCGTCCCCGTCCCCTAACCCTAACCCTAGCCCGAACCCTAAACCTAACCCTTCCCAGAAGCCTGACCCTCACCCGTCCCCTAATCCTAACCCATACCCTAACACTAACCCGCGCCCTCACACGCACGCTCCCCCTAAAGCGTTGCCGTACCCTCACCTGGACCCTAAACCGTCCCCGTCCCCTAACTCTAACCCTAGCCCGAACCCTAACCCTAACACTTCCCCGAAGCCTGACCCTCACCCGTCCCCTAATCCTAACCCGTACGCTAACGCTAACCCGCGCCCTCACACGCACGCTCCCCCTAAAGCGTTGCCGTACCCTCACCTGGACCCTAAACCGTCCCCGTCCCCTAACCCTAACCCTAGCCCTAACCCTAACCCTAACCCTTCCCCGAAGCCTGACCCTCACCCGTCCCCTAATCCTAACCCGTACGCTAACACTAACCCGCGCCCTCACACGCACGCTCCCCCTAAAGCATTGCCGTACCCTCACCTGGACCCTAAACCGTCCCCGTCCCCAAACCCTAACCCTAGCCCGAACCCTAACCCTAACCCTTCCCCGAACCCTGACCCTCACCCGTCCCCTAATCCTAACCCGTACGCTAACACTAACCCGCGCCCTCACACGCACGCTCCCCCTAAAGTGTGCCGTACCCTCACCTGGACCCTAAACCGTCCCCGTCCCCAAACCCTAACCCTAGCCCGAACCCTAACCCTAACACTTCCCCGAAGCCTGACCCTCACCCGTCCCCTAATCCTAACCCGTACGCTAACACTAACCCGCGCCCTCACACGCACGCTCCCCCTAAAGTGTTGCCGTACCCTCACCTGGACCCTAAACCGTCCCCGTCCCCTAACCCTAACCCTAGCCCGAACCCTAACCCTAACCCTTCCCCGAAGCCTGACCCTCAACCGTCCCCTAATCCTAACCCGTAGGCTAACACTGATCCGCGCCCTCACACGCACGCTCCCCCTAAAGCGTTGCCGTACCCTCACCTGGTCCCTAAACCGTCCCCGTCCCCTAACCCTAACCCTAGCCCGAACCCTAACCCTAACCCTTCCCCGAAGCCTGACCCTCACCCGTCCCCTAATCCTAACCCGTACGCTAACACTAACCCGCGCCCTCACACGCACGCTCCCCCTAAAGCGTTGCCGTACCCTCACCTGGACCCTAAACCGTCCCCGTCCCCTAACCCTAACCCTAGCCCGAACCCTAACCGTAACCCTTCCCCGAAGCCTGACCCTCACCCGTCCCCTAATCCTAACCCGTACGCTAACACTAACCCGCGCCCTCACACGCACGCTCCCCCTAAAGCGTTGCCGTACCCTCACCTGGACCCTAAACCGTCCCCGTCCCCTAACCCTAACCCGAACCCTAACCCTAACCCTTCCCCGAAGCCTGACCCTCACCCGTCCCATAATCCTAACCTGTACGCTAACACTAAACCGCGCCCTCACACGCACGCTCCCCCTAAAGCATTGCCGTACCCTCACCTGGACCCTAAACCGTCCCTGTCCCCTAACCCTAACCCTAGCCCGAACCCTAACCCTAACCCTTCCCCGAAGCCTGACCCTCACCCGTCCCGTAATCCTCACCCGTACGCTAACACTAACCCGCGCCCTCACACGCACGCTCCCCCTAAAGAGTTGCCGTACCCTCACCTGGACCCGAAACCGTCCCCGTCCCCTAACCCTAACCCTAGCCCGAACCCTAACCCTAACCCTTCCCCGAAGCCTGACCCTCACCCGTCCCCTAATCCTAACCCGTACGCTAACACTAACCCGCGCCCTCACACGCACGCTCCCCCTAAAGCGTTGCCGTACCCTCACCTGGACCCTAAACCGTCCCCGTCCCCTAACCCTAACCCTAGCCCGAACCCTAACCCTAACCCTTCCCCGAAGCCTGACCCTCACCCGTCCCCTAATCCTAACCCGTACGCTAACACTAACCCGCGCCCTCACACGCACGCTCCCCCTAAAGCGTTGCCGTACCCTCACCTGGACCCTAAACCGTCCCCGTCCCCTAACCCTAACCCTAGCCCGAACCCTAACCCTAACCCTTCCCCGAAGCCTGACCCTCACCCGTCCCCTAATCCTAACCCGTACGCTAACACTAACCCGCGCCCTCACACGCACGCTCCCCCTAAAGCGTTGCCGTACCCTCACCTGGACCCTAAACCATCCCCGTCCCCTACCCTAACCCGAACCCTAACCCTAACCCTTCCCCGAAACCTGACCCTCACCCGTCCCCTAATCCTAACCCGTACGCTAACACTAAACCGCGCCCTCACATGCACGCTCCCCCTAAAGCATTGCCGTACCCTCACCTGGACCCTAAACCGTCCCTGTCCCCTAACCCTAACCCTAGCCCGAACCCTAACCCTAACCCTTCCCCGAAGCCTGACCCTCACCCGTCCCGTAATCCTCACCCGTACGCTAACACTAACCCGCGCCCTCACACGCACGCTCCCCCTAAAGCGTTGCCGTACCCTCACCTGGACCCGAAACCGTCCCCGTCCCCTAACCCTAACCCTAGCCCGAACCCTAACCCTAACCCTTCCCCGAAGCCTGACCCTCACCCGTCCCCTAATCCTAACCCGTACGCTAACACTAACCCGCACCCTCACACGCACGCTCCCCCTAAAGCGTTGCCGTACCCTCACCTGGACCCTAAACCGTCCCCGTCCCCTAACCCTAACCCTAGCCCGAACCCTAACCCTAACCCTTCCCCGAAGCCTGACCCTCACCCGTCCCCTAATCCTAACCCGTACGCTAACACTAACCCGCGCCCTCACACGCACGCTCCCCCTAAAGCGTTGCCATACCCTCACCTGGACCCTAAACCGTCCCCGTCCCCTAACCCTAACCCTAGCCCGAACCCTAACCCTAACCCTTCCCCGAAGCCTGACCCTCACCCGTCCCCTAATCCTAACCCGTACGCTAACCCTAACCCTCGCCCTCACACGCACGCTCCCCCTAAAGCGTTGCCGTACCCTCACCTGGACCCTAAACCGTCCCCGTCCCCTAACCCTAACCCTAGCCCGAACCCTAACCCTAACCCTTCCCCGAAGCCTGACCCTCACCCGTCCGCTAATCCTAACCCATACCCTAACACTAACCCGCGCCCTCACACGCACGCTCCCCCTAAAGCGTTGCCGTACCCTCACCTGGACCCTAAACCGTCCCCGTCCCCTAACCCTAACCCTAGCCCGAACCCTAACCCTAACCCTTCCCCGAAGCCTGACCCTCACCCGTCCCTTAATCCTAAGCCGTATGCTAACACTATCGTGCGCCCTCACACGCACGCTCCCCCTAAAGCGTTGCCGTACCCTCACCTGGACCCTAAACCGTCCCCGTCCCCTAACCCTAACCCTAGCCCGAACCCTAACCCTAACCCTTCCCCGAAGCCTGACCCTCACCCGTCCCCTAATCCTAACCCGTACGCTAACACTAACCCGCACCCTCACACGCACGCTCCCCCTAAAGCGTTGCCGTACCCTCACCTGGACCCTAAACCATCCCCGTCCCCTAACCCTAACCCTAGCCCGAACCCTAACCCTAACCCTTCCCCGAAGCCTGACCCTCACCCGTCCCCTAATCCTAACCCGTACGCTAACACTAACCCGCGCCCTCACACGCACGCTCCCCCTAAAGCGTTGCCGTACCCTCACCTGGACCCTAAACCGTCCCCGTCCCCTAACCCTAACCCTAGCCCGAACCCTAAACCTAACCCTTCCCCGAAGCCTGACCCTCACCCGTCCCCTAATCCTAACCCATACCCTAACACTAACCCGCGCCCTCACACGCACGCTCCCCCTAAAGCGTTGCCGTACCCTCACCTGGACCCTAAACCGTCCCCGTCCCCTAACTCTAACCCTAGCCCGAACCCTAACCCTAACACTTCCCCGAAGCCTGACCCTCACCCGTCCCCTAATCCTAACCCGTACGCTAACGCTAACCCGCGCCCTCACACGCACGCTCCCCCTAAAGCGTTGCCGTACCCTCACCTGGACCCTAAACCGTCCCCGTCCCCTAACCCTAACCCTAGCCCTAACCCTAACCCTAACCCTTCCCCGAAGCCTGACCCTCACCCGTCCCCTAATCCTAACCCGTACGCTAACGCTAACCCGCGCCCTCACACGCACGCTCCCCCTAAAGCGTTGCCGTACCCTCACCTGGACCCTAAACCGTCCCCGTCCCCAAACCCTAACCCTAGCCCGTACCCTAACCCTAACACTTCCCCGAAGCCTGACCCTCACCCGTCCCCTAATCCTAACCCGTACGCTAACACTAACCCGCGCCCTCACACGCACGCTCCCCCTAAAGTGTTGCCGTACCCTCACCTGGACCCTAAACCGTCCCCGTCCCCTAACCCTAACCCTAGCCCGAACCCTAACCCTAACCCTTCCCCGAAGCATGACCCTCAACCGTCCCTTAATCCTAACCCGTACCCTAACACTAACCCGCACCCTCACATGCACGCTCCCCCTAAAGCATCGCCGTACCCTTACCTGGACCCTAAACCGTCCCAGTCCCCGTCCCCTAACCCTAACCGTAGCCCGAACCCTAACCGTAACCCTTCCCCGAAGCCTGACCCTCACCCGTCCCCTAATCCTAACCCGTACGCTAACACTAACGCGCGACCTCACACGCACGCTCCCCCTAAAGGGTTGCCGTACCCTCACCTGGACCCTAAACCGTCCCCGTCCCCTAAACCTAACCCTAGCCCGAACCCTAACCCTAACCCTTCCCCGAAACCTGACCCTCAGCCGTCCCCTAATCCTAACCCGTACGCTAACACTAACCCGCGCCCTCACACGCATGCTCCACATAAAGCGTTGCCATACCCTCACCTGGACCCTAAACCGTTCCCGTCCCCTAACCCTAACCCTAGCCCGAACCCTAACCCTAACCCTTCCCCGAAGCCTGACCCTCAACCGTCCCCTAATCCTAACCCGTAGGCTAACACTGATCCGCGCCCTCACACGCACGCTCCCCCTAAAGCGTTGCCGTACCCTCACCTGGTCCCTAAACCGTCCCCGTCCCCTAACCCTAACCCTAGCCCGAACCCTAACCCTAACCCTTCCCCGAAGCCTGACCCTCACCCGTCCCCTAATCCTAACCCGTACGCTAACACTAACCCGCGCCCTCACACGCACGCTCCCCCTAAAGCGTTGCCGTACCCTCACCTGGACCCTAAACCGTCCCCGTCCCCTAACCCTAACCCTAGCCCGAACCCTAACCCTAACCCTTCCCCGAAGCCTGACCCTCACCCGTCCCCTAATCCTAACCCGTACGCTAACACTAACCCGCGCCCTCACACGCACGCTCCCCCTAAAGCGTTGCCGTACCCTCACCTGGACCCTAAACCGTCCCCGTCCCCTACCCTAACCCGAACCCTAACCCTAACCCTTCCCCGAAGCCTGACCCTCACCCGTCCCCTAATCCTAACCCGTACGCTAACACTAAACCGCGCCCTCACACGCACGCTCCCCCTAAAGCATTGCCGTACCCTCACCTGGACCCTAAACCGTCCCTGTCCCCTAACCCTAACCCTAGCCCGAACCCTAACCCTAACCCTTCCCCGAAGCCTGACCCTCACCCGTCCCGTAATCCTCACCCGTACGCTAACACTAACCCGCGCCCTCACACGCACGCTCCCCCTAAAGCGTTGCCGTACCCTCACCTGGACCCGAAACCGTCCCCGTCCCCTAACCCTAACCCTAGCCCGAACCCTAACCCTAACCCTTCCCCGAAGCCTGACCCTCACCCGTCCCCTAATCCTAACCCGTACGCTAACACTAACCCGCGCCCTCACACGCACGCTCCCCCTAAAGCGTTGCCGTACCCTCACCTGGACCCTAAACCGTCCCCGTCCCCTAACCCTAACCCTAGCCCGAACCCTAACCCTAACCCTTCCCCGAAGCCTGACCCTCACCCGTCCCCTAATCCTAACCCGTACGCTAACACTAACCCGCGCCCTCACACGCACGCTCCCCCTAAAGCGTTGCCATACCCTCACCTGGACCCTAAACCGTCCCCGTCCCCTAACCCTAACCCTAGCCCGAACCCTAACCCTAACCCTTCCCCGAAGCCTGACCCTCACCCGTCCCCTAATCCTAAGCCGTACGCTAACCCTAACCCGCGCCCTCACACGCACGCTCCCCCTAAAGCGTTGCCGTACCCTCACCTGGACCCTAAACCGTCCCCGTCCCCTAACCCTAACCCTAGCCCGAACCCTAACCCTAACCCTTCCCCGAAGCCTGACCCTCACCCGTCCCCTAATCCTAACCCATACCCTAACACTAACCCGCGCCCTCACACGCACGCTCCCCCTAAAGCGTTGCCGTACCCTCACCTGGACCCTAAACCGTCCCCGTCCCCTAACCCTAACCCTAGCCCGAACCCTAACCCTAACCCTTCCCCGAAGCCTGACCCTCACCCGTCCCTTAATCCTAAGCCGTATGCTAACACTATCGTGCGCCCTCACACGCACGCTCCCCCTAAAGCGTTGCCGTACCCTCACCTGGACCCTAAACCGTCCCCGTCCCCTAACCCTAACCCTAGCCCGAACCCTAACCCTAACCCTTCCCCGAAGCCTGACCCTCACCCGTCCCCTAATCCTAACCCGTACGCTAACACTAACCCGCACCCTCACACGCACGCTCCCCCTAAAGCGTTGCCGTACCCTCACCTGGACCCTAAACCATCCCCGTCCCCTAACCCTAACCCTAGCCCGAACCCTAACCCTAACCCTTCCCCGAAGCCTGACCCTCACCCGTCCCCTAATCCTAACCCGTACGCTAACACTAACCCGCGCCCTCACACGCACGCTCCCCCTAAAGCGTTGCCGTACCCTCACCTGGACCCTAAACCGTCCCCGTCCCCTAACCCTAACCCTAGCCCGAACCCTAAACCTAACCCTTCCCCGAAGCCTGACCCTCACCCGTCCCATAATCCTAACCCATACCCTAACACTAACCCGCGCCCTCACACGCACGCTCCCCCTAAAGCGTTGCCGTACCCTCACCTGGACCCTAAACCGTCCCCGTCCCCTAACTCTAACCCTAGCCCGAACCCTAACCCTAACACTTCCCCGAAGCCTGACCCTCACCCGTCCCCTAATCCTAACCCGTACGCTAACGCTAACCCGCGCCCTCACACGCACGCTCCCCCTAAAGCGTTGCCGTACCCTCACCTGGACCCTAAACCGTCCCCGTCCCCTAACCCTAACCCTAGCCCTAACCCTAACCCTAACCCTTCCCCGAAGCCTGACCCTCACCCGTCCCCTAATCCTAACCCATACGCTAACGCTAACCCGCGCCCTCACACGCACGCTCCCCCTAAAGCGTTGCCGTACCCTCACCTGGACCCTAAACCGTCCCCGTCCCCTAACCCTAACCCTAGCCCGAACCCTAACCCTAACACTTCCCCGAAGCCTGACCCTCACCCGTCCCCTAATCCTAACCCATACCCTAACACTAACCCACGCCCTCACACGCACGCTCCCCCTAAAGCGTTGCCGTACCCTCACCTGGACCCTAAACCGTCCCCGTCCCCTAACTCTAACCCTAGCCCGAACCCTAACCCTAACACTTCCCCGAAGCCTGACCCTCACCCGTCCCCTAATCCTAACCCGTACGCTAACGCTAACCCGCGCCCTCACACGCACGCTCCCCCTAAAGCGTTGCCGTACCCTCACCTGGACCCTAAACCGTCCCCGTCCCCTAACCCTAACCCTAGCCCTAACCCTAACCCTAACCCTTCCCCGAAGCCTGACCCTCACCCATCCCCTAATCCTAACCCGTACGCTAACACTAACCCGCGCCCTCACACGCACGCTCCCCCTAAAGCATTGCCGTACCCTCACCTGGACCCTAAACCGTCCCCGTCCCCAAACCCTAACCCTAGCCCGAACCCTAACCCTAACACTTCCCCGAAGCCTGACCCTCACCCGTCCCCTAATCCTAACCCGTACGCTAACACTAACCCGCGCCCTCACACGCACGCTCCCCCTAAAGTGTTGCCGTACCCTCACCTGGACCCTAAACCGTCCCCGTCTCCAAACCCTAACCCTAGCCCGAACCCTAACCCTAACACTTCCCCGAAGCCTGACCCTCACCCGTCCCCTAATCCTAACCCGTACGCTAACACTAACCCGCGCCCTCACACGCACGCTCCCCCTAAAGTGTTGCCGTACCCTCACCTGGACCCTAAACCGTCCCCGTCCCCTAACCCTAACCCTAGCCCGAACCCTAACCCTAACCCTTCCCCGAAGCCTGACCCTCAACCGTCCCCTAATCCTAACCCGTAGGCTAACACTGATCCGCGCCCTCACACGCACGCTCCCCCTAAAGCGTTGCCGTACCCTCACCTGGTCCCTAAACCGTCCCCGTCCCCTAACCCTAACCCTAGCCCGAACCCTAACCCTAACACTTCCCCGAAGCCTGACCCTCACCCGTCCCCTAATCCTAACCCGTACGCTAACACTAACCCGCGCCCTCACACGCACGCTCCCCCTAAAGCGTTGCCGTACCCTCACCTGGACCCTAAACCGTCCCCGTCCCCTAACCCTAACCCTAGCCCGAACCCTAACCCTAACCCTTCCCCGAAGCCTGACCCTCACCCGTCCCCTAATCCTAACCCGTACGCTAACACTAACCCGCGCCCTCACACGCACGCTCCCCCTAAAGCGTTGCCGTACCCTCACCTGGACCCTAAACCGTCCCCGTCCCCTACCCTAACCCGAACCCTAACCCTAACCCTTCCCCGAAGCCTGACCCTCACCCGTCCCCTAATCCTAACCCGTACGCTAACACTAAACCGCGCCCTCACACGCACGCTCCCCCTAAAGCATTGCCGTACCCTCACCTGGACCCTAAACCGTCCCTGTCCCCTAACCCTAACCCTAGCCCGAACCCTAACCCTAACCCTTCCCCGAAGCCTGACCCTCACCCGTCCCGTAATCCTCACCCGTACGCTAACACTAACCCGCGCCCTCACACGCACGCTCCCCCTAAAGCGTTGCCGTACCCTCACCTGGACCCGAAACCGTCCCCGTCCCCTAACCCTAACCCTAGCCCGAACCCTAACCCTAACCCTTCCCCGAAGCCTGACCCTCACCCGTCCCCTAATCCTAACCCGTACGCTAACACTAACCCGCGCCCTCACACGCACGCTCCCCCTAAAGCGTTGCCGTACCCTCACCTGGACCCTAAACCGTCCCCGTCCCCTAACCCTAACCCTAGCCCGAACCCTAACCCTAACCCTTCCCCGAAGCCTGACCCTCACCCGTCCCCTAATCCTAACCCGTACGCTAACACTAACCCGCGCCCTCACACGCACGCTCCCCCTAAAGCGTTGCCATACCCTCACCTGGACCCTAAACCGTCCCCGTCCCCTAACCCTAACCCTAGCCCGAACCCTAACCCTAACCCTTCCCCGAAGCCTGACCCTCACCCGTCCCCTAATCCTAACCCGTACGCTAACCCTAACCCGCGCCCTCACACGCACGCTCCCCCTAAAGCGTTGCCGTACCCTCACCTGGACCCTAAACCGTCCCCGTCCCCTAACCCTAACCCTAGCCCGAACCCTAACCCTAACCCTTCCCCGAAGCCTGACCCTCACCCGTCCCCTAATCCTAACCCATACCCTAACACTAACCCGCGCCCTCACACGCACGCTCCCCCTAAAGCGTTGCCGTACCCTCACCTGGACCCTAAACCGTCCCCGTCCCCTAACCCTAACCCTAGCCCGAACCCTAACCCTAACCCTTCCCCGAAGCCTGACCCTCACCCGTCCCTTAATCCTAAGCCGTATGCTAACACTATCGTGCGCCCTCACACGCACGCTCCCCCTAAAGCGTTGCCGTACCCTCACCTGGACCCTAAACCGTCCCCGTCCCCTAACCCTAACCCTAGCCCGAACCCTAACCCTAACCCTTCCCCGAAGCCTGACCCTCACCCGTCCCCTAATCCTAACCCGTACGCTAACACTAACCCGCACCCTCACACGCACGCTCCCCCTAAAGCGTTGCCGTACCCTCACCTGGACCCTAAACCATCCCCGTCCCCTAACCCTAACCCTAGCCCGAACCCTAACCCTAACCCTTCCCCGAAGCCTGACCCTCACCCGTCCCCTAATCCTAACCCGTACGCTAACACTAACCCGCGCCCTCACACGCACGCTCCCCCTAAAGCGTTGCCGTACCCTCACCTGGACCCTAAACCGTCCCCGTCCCCTAACCCTAACCCTAGCCCGAACCCTAAACCTAACCCTTCCCCGAAGCCTGACCCTCACCCGTCCCCTAATCCTAACCCATACCCTAACACTAACCCGCGCCCTCACACGCACGCTCCCCCTAAAGCGTTGCCGTACCCTCACCTGGACCCTAAACCGTCCCCGTCCCCTAACTCTAACCCTAGCCCGAACCCTAACCCTAACACTTCCCCGAAGCCTGACCCTCACCCGTCCCCTAATCCTAACCCGTACGCTAACGCTAACCCGCGCCCTCACACGCACGCTCCCCCTAAAGCGTTGCCGTACCCTCACCTGGACCCTAAACCGTCCCCGTCCCCTAACCCTAACCCTAGCCCTAACCCTAACCCTAACCCTTCCCCGAAGCCTGACCCTCACCCGTCCCCTAATTCTAACCCATACGCTAACGCTAACCCGCGCCCTCACACGCACGCTCCCCCTAAAGCGTTGCCGTACCCTCACCTGGACCCTAAACCGTCCCCGTCCCCTAACCCTAACCCTAGCCCGAACCCTAACCCTAACACTTCCCCGAAGCCTGACCCTCACCCGTCCCCTAATCCTAACCCGTACGCTAACACTAACCCGCGCCCTCACACGCACGCTCCCCCTAAAGTGTTGCCGTACCCTCACCTGGACCCTAAACCGTCCCCGTCCCCTAACCCTAACCCTAGCCCGAACCCTAACCCTAACCCTTCCCCGAAGCCTGACCCTCACCCGTCCCCTAATCCTAACCCGTACGCTAACCCTAACCCGCGCCCTCACACGCACGCTCCCCCTAAAGCGTTGCCGTACCCTCACCTGGACCCTAAACCGTCCCCGTCCCCTAACCCTAACCCTAGCCCGAACCCTAACCCTAACACTTCCCCGAAGCCTGACCCTCACCCGTCCCCTAATCCTAACCCATACCCTAACACTAACCCGCGCCCTCACACGCACGCTCCCCCTAAAGCGTTGCCGTACCCTCACCTGGACCCTAAACCGTCCCCGTCCCCTAACCCTAACCCTAGCCCGAACCCTAACCCTAACCCTTCCCCGAAGCCTGACCCTCACCCGTCCCTTAATCCTAAGCCGTATGCTAACACTATCGTGCGCCCTCACACGCACGCTCCCCCTAAAGCGTTGCCGTACCCTCACCTGGACCCTAAACCGTCCCCGTCCCCTAACCCTAACCCTAGCCCGAACCCTAACCCTAACCCTTCCCCGAAGCCTGACCCTCACCCGTCCCCTAATCCTAACCCGTACGCTAACACTAACCCGCACCCTCACACGCACGCTCCCCCTAAAGCGTTGCCGTACCCTCACCTGGACCCTAAACCATCCCCGTCCCCTAACCCTAACCCTAGCCCGAACCCTAACCCTAACCCTTCCCCGAAGCCTGACCCTCACCCGTCCCCTAATCCTAACCCGTACGCTAACACTAACCCGCGCTCTCACACGCACGTTCCCCCTAAAGCGTTGCCGTACCCTCACCTGGACCCTAAACCGTCCCCGTCCCCTAACCCTAACCCTAGCCCGAACCCTAAACCTAACCCTTCCCAGAAGCCTGACCCTCACCCGTCCCCTAATCCTAACCCATACCCTAACACTAACCCGCGCCCTCACACGCACGCTCCCCCTAAAGCGTTGCCGTACCCTCACCTGGACCCTAAACCGTCCCCGTCCCCTAACTCTAACCCTAGCCCGAACCCTAACCCTAACACTTCCCCGAAGCCTGACCCTCACCCGTCCCCTAATCCTAACCCGTACGCTAACGCTAACCCGCGCCCTCACACGCACGCTCCCCCTAAAGCGTTGCCGTACCCTCACCTGGACCCTAAACCGTCCCCGTCCCCTAACCCTAACCCTAGCCCTAACCCTAACCCTAACCCTTCCCCGAAGCCTGACCCTCACCCATCCCCTAATCCTAACCCGTACGCTAACACTAACCCGCGCCCTCACACGCACGCTCCCCCTAAAGCATTGCCGTACCCTCACCTGGACCCTAAACCGTCCCCGTCCCCAAACCCTAACCCTAGCCCGAACCCTAACCCTAACACTTCCCCGAAGCCTGACCCTCACCCGTCCCCTAATCCTAACCCGTACGCTAACACTAACCCGCGCCCTCACACGCACGCTCCCCCTAAAGTGTTGCCGTACCCTCACCTGGACCCTAAACCGTCCCCGTCCCCAAACCCTAACCCTAGCCCGAACCCTAACCCTAACACTTCCCCGAAGCCTGACCCTCACCCGTCCCCTAATCCTAACCCGTACGCTAACACTAACCCGCGCCCTCACACGCACGCTCCCCCTAAAGTGTTGCCGTACCCTCACCTGGACCCTAAACCGTCCCCGTCCCCTAACCCTAACCCTAGCCCGAACCCTAACCCTAACCCTTCCCCGAAGCCTGACCCTCAACCGTCCCCTAATCCTAACCCGTAGGCTAACACTGATCCGCGCCCTCACACGCACGCTCCCCCTAAAGCGTTGCCGTACCCTCACCTGGTCCCTAAACCGTCCCCGTCCCCTAACCCTAACCCTAGCCCGAACCCTAACCCTAACCCTTCCCCGAAGCCTGACCCTCACCCGTCCCCTAATCCTAACCCGTACGCTAACACTAACCCGCGCCCTCACACGCACGCTCCCCCTAAAGCGTTGCCGTACCCTCACCTGGACCCTAAACCGTCCCCGTCCCCTAACCCTAACCCTAGCCCTAACCCTAACCCTAACCCTTCCCCGAAGCCTGACCCTCACCCGTCCCCTAATCCTAACCCATACGCTAACGCTAACCCGCGCCCTCACACGCACGCTCCCCCTAAAGCGTTGCCGTACCCTCACCTGGACCCTAAACCGTCCCCGTCCCCTAACCCTAACCCTAGCCCGAACCCTAACCCTAACCCTTCCCCGAAGCCTGACCCTCACCCGTCCCCTAATCCTAACCCGTACGCTAACACTAACCCGCGCCCTCACACGCACGCTCCCCCTAAAGTGTTGCCGTACCCTCACCTGGACCCTAAACCGTCCCCGTCCCCTAACCGTAACCCTAGCCCGAACCCTAACCCTAACCCTTCCCCGAAGCCTGACCCTCACCCGTCCCCTAATCCTAACCCGTACGCTAACCCTAACCCGCGCCCTCACACGCACGCTCCCCCTAAAGCGTTGCCGTACCCTCACCTGGACCCGAAACCGTCCCCGTCCCCTAACCCTAACCCTAGCCCGAACCCTAACCCTAACCCTTCCCCGAAGCCTGACCCTCACCCGTCCCCTAATCCTAACCCATACCCTAACACTAACCCGCGCCCTCACACGCACGCTCCCCCTAAAGCGTTGCCGTACCCTCACCTGGACCCTAAACCGTCCCCGTCCCCTAACCCTAACCCTAGCCCGAACCCTAACCCTAACCCTTCCCCGAAGCCTGACCCTCACCCGTCCCTTAATCCTAAGCCGTATGCTAACACTATCGTGCGCCCTCACACGCACGCTCCCCCTAAAGCGTTGCCGTACCCTCACCTGGACCCTAAACCGTCCCCGTCCCCTAACCCTAACCCTAGCCCGAACACTAACCCTAACCCTTCCCCGAAGCCTGAGCCTCACCCGTCCCCTAATCCTAACCCGTACGCTAACACTAACCCGCACCCTCACACGCACGCTCCCCCTAAAGCGTTGCCGTACCCTCACCTGGACCCTAAACCATCCCCGTCCCCTAACCCTAACCCTAGCCCGAACCCTAACCCTAACCCTTCCCCGAAGCCTGACCCTCACCCGTCCCCTAATCCTAACCCGTACGCTAACACTAACCCGCGCCCTCACACGCACGTTCCCCCTAAAGCGTTGCCGTACCCTCACCTGGACCCTAAACCGTCCCCGTCCCCTAACCCTAACCCTAGCCCGAACCCTAAACCTAACCCTTCCCAGAAGCCTGACCCTCACCCGTCCCCTAATCCTAACCCATACCCTAACACTAACCCGCGCCCTCACACGCACGCTCCCCCTAAAGCGTTGCCGTACCCTCACCTGGACCCTAAACCGTCCCCGTCCCCTAACTCTAACCCTAGCCCGAACCCTAACCCTAACACTTCCCCGAAGCCTGACCCTCACCCGTCCCCTAATCCTAACCCGTACGCTAACGCTAACCCGCGCCCTCACACGCACGCTCCCCCTAAAGCGTTGCCGTACCCTCACCTGGACCCTAAACCGTCCCCGTCCCCTAATCCTAACCCTAGCCCTAACCCTAACCCTAACCCTTCCCCGAAGCCTGACCCTCACCCGTCCCCTAATCCTAACCCGTACGCTAACACTAACCCGCGCCCTCACACGCACGCTCCCCCTAAAGCATTGCCGTACCCTCACCTGGACCCTAAACCGTCCCCGTCCCCAAACCATAACCCTAGCCCGAACCCTAACCCTAACACTTCCCCGAAGCCTGACCCTCACCCGTCCCCTAATCCTAACCCGTACCCTAACACTAACCCGCGCCCTCACACGCACGCTCCCCCTAAAGCGTTGCCGTACCCTCACCTGGACCCTAAACCGTCCCCGTCCCCTAACCCTAACCCTAGCCCGAACCCTAACCCTAACCCTTCCCCGAAGCCTGACCCTCACCCGTCCCTTATTCCTAAGCCGTATGCTAACACTATCGTGCGCCCTCACACGCACGCTCCCCCTAAAGCGTTGCCGTACCCTCACCTGGACCCTAAACCGTCCCCGTCCCCTAACCCTAACCCTAGCCCGAACCCTAACCCTAACCCTTCCCCGAAGCCTGACCCTCACCCGTCCCCTAATCCTAACCCGTACGCTAACACTAACCCGCACCCTCACACGCACGCTCCCCCTAAAGCGTTGCCGTACCCTCACCTGGACCCTAAACCATCCCCGTCCCCTAACCCTAACCCTAGCCCGAACCCTAACCCTAACCCTTCCCCGAAGCCTGACCCTCACCCGTCCCCTAATCCTAACCCGTACGCTAACACTAACCCGCGCCCTCACACGCACGCTCCCCCTAAAGCGTTGCCGTACCCTCACCTGGACCCTAAACCGTCCCCGTCCCCTAACCCTAACCCTAGCCCGAACCCTAAACCTAACCCTTCCCCGAAGCCTGACCCTCACCCGTCCCCTAATCCTAACCCATACCCTAACACTAACCCGCGCCCTCACACGCACGCTCCCCCTAAAGCGTTGCCGTACCCTCACCTGGACCCTAAACCGTCCCCGTCCCCTAACTCTAACCCTAGCCCGAACCCTAACCCTAACACTTCCCCGAAGCCTGACCCTCACCCGTCCCCTAATCCTAACCCGTACGCTAACGCTAACCCGCGCCCTCACACGCACGCTCCCCCTAAAGCGTTGCCGTACCCTCACCTGGACCCTAAACCGTCCCCGTCCCCTAACCCTAACCCTAGCCCGAACCCTAACCCTAACCCTTCCCCGAAGCCTGACCCTCACCCGTCCCCTAATCCTAACCCGTACGCTAACACTAACCCGCGCCCTCACACGCACGCTCCCCCTAAAGCGTTGCCGTACCCTCACCTGGACCCTAAACCGTCCCCGTCCCCTAACCCTAACCCTAGCCCGAACCCTAACCCTAACCCTTCCCCGAAGCCTGACCCTCAACCGTCCCCTAATCCTAACCCGTAGGCTAACACTGATCCGCGCCCTCACACGCACGCTCCCCCTAAAGCGTTGCCGTACCCTCACCTGGTCCCTAAACCGTCCCCGTCCCCTAACCCTAACCCTAGCCCGAACCCTAACCCTAACCCTTCCCCGAAGCCTGACCCTCACCCGTCCCCTAATCCTAACCCGTACGCTAACACTAACCCGTGCCCTCACACGCACGCTCCCCCTAAAGCGTTGCCGTACCCTCACCTGGACCCTAAACCGTCCCCGTCCCCTAACCCTAACCCTAGCCCTAACCCTAACCCTAACCCTTCCCCGAAGCCTGACCCTCACCCGTCCCCTAATCCTAACCCATACGCTAACGCTAACCCGCGCCCTCACACGCACGCTCCCCCTAAAGCGTTGCCGTACCCTCACCTGGACCCTAAACCATCCCCGTCCCCTAACCCTAACCCTAGCCCGAACCCTAACCCTAACCCTTCCCCGAAGCCTGACCCTCACCCG
Organism: Stenella coeruleoalba; assembly: GCF_951394435.1. Taxonomy (NCBI): domain Eukaryota; kingdom Metazoa; phylum Chordata; class Mammalia; order Artiodactyla; family Delphinidae; genus Stenella; species Stenella coeruleoalba. The sequence goes on from NW_027646184.1 coordinate 175,692, forward strand.
TCCCCTAATCCTAACCCGTACGCTAACACTAACCCGCGCCCTCACACGCACGCTCCCCCTAAAGCGTTGCCGTACCCTCACCTGGACCCTAAACCGTCCCCGTCCCCTAACCCTAACCCTAGCCCGAACCCTAAACCTAACCCTTCCCCGAAGCCTGACCCTCACCCGTCCCCTAATCCTAACCCATACCCTAACACTAACCCGCGCCCTCACACGCACGCTCCCCCTAAAGCGTTGCCGTACCCTCACCTGGACCCTAAACCGTCCCCGTCCCCTAACTCTAACCCTAGCCCGAACCCTAACCCTAACACTTCCCCGAAGCCTGACCCTCACCCGTCCCCTAATCCTAACCCGTACGCTAACGCTAACCCGCGCCCTCACACGCACGCTCCCCCTAAAGCGTTGCCGTACCCTCACCTGGACCCTAAACCGTCCCCGTCCCCTAACCCTAACCCTAGCCCGAACCCTAACCCTAACCCTTCCCCGAAGCCTGACCCTCACCCGTCCCCTAATCCTAACCCGTACGCTAACACTAACCCGCGCCCTCACACGCACGCTCCCCCTAAAGCGTTGCCGTACCCTCACCTGGACCCAAAACCGTCCCCGTCCCCTAACCCTAACCCTAGCCCGAACCCTAACCCTAACCCTTCCCCGAAGCCTGACCCTCAACCGTCCCCTAATCCTAACCCGTAGGCTAACACTGATCCGCGCCCTCACACGCACGCTCCCCCTAAAGCGTTGCCGTACCCTCACCTGGTCCCTAAACCGTCCCCGTCCCCTAACCCTAACCCTAGCCCGAACCCTAACCCTAACCCTTCCCCGAAGCCTGACCCTCACCCGTCCCCTAATCCTAACCCGTACGCTAACACTAACCCGCGCCCTCACACGCACGCTCCCCCTAAAGCGTTGCCGTACCCTCACCTGGACCCTAAACCGTCCCCGTCCCCTAACCCTAACCCTAGCCCTAACCCTAACCCTAACCCTTCCCCGAAGCCTGACCCTCACCCGTCCCCTAATCCTAACCCATACGCTAACGCTAACCCGCGCCCTCACACGCACGCTCCCCCTAAAGCGTTGCCGTACCCTCACCTGGACCCTAAACCGTCCCCGTCCCCTAACCCTAACCCTAGCCCGAACCCTAACCCTAACCCTTCCCCGAAGCCTGACCCTCACCCGTCCCCTAATCCTAACCCGTACGCTAACACTAACCCGCGCCCTCACACGCACGCTCCCCCTAAAGTGTTGCCGTACCCTCACCTGGACCCTAAACCGTCCCCGTCCCCTAACCCTAACCCTAGCCCGAACCCTAACCCTAACCCTTCCCCGAAGCCTGACCCTCACCCGTCCCCTAATCCTAACCCGTACGCTAACCCTAACCCGCGCCCTCACACGCACGCTCCCCCTAAAGCGTTGCCGTACCCTCACCTGGACCCGAAACCGTCCCCGTCCCCTAACCCTAACCCTAGCCCGAACCCTAACCCTAACCCTTCCCCGAAGCCTGACCCTCACCCGTCCCCTAATCCTAACCCATACCCTAACACTAACCCGCGCCCTCACACGCACGCTCCCCCTAAAGCGTTGCCGTACCCTCACCTGGACCCTAAACCGTCCCCGTCCCCTAACCCTAACCCTAGCCCGAACCCTAACCCTAACCCTTCCCCGAAGCCTGACCCTCACCCGTCCCTTAATCCTAAGCCGTATGCTAACACTATCGTGCGCCCTCACACGCACGCTCCCCCTAAAGCGTTGCCGTACCCTCACCTGGACCCTAAACCGTCCCCGTCCCCTAACCCTAACCCTAGCCCGAACCCTAACCCTAACACTTCCCCGAAGCCTGACCCTCACCCGTCCCCTAATCCTAACCCGTACGCTAACACTAACCCGCACCCTCACACGCACGCTCCCCCTAAAGCGTTGCCGTACCCTCACCTGGACCCTAAACCATCCCCGTCCCCTAACCCTAACCCTAGCCCGAACCCTAACCCTAACCCTTCCCCGAAGCCTGACCCTCACCCGTCCCCTAATCCTAACCCGTACGCTAACACTAACCCGCGCCCTCACACGCACGTTCCCCCTAAAGCGTTGCCGTACCCTCACCTGGACCCTAAACCGTCCCCGTCCCCTAACCCTAACCCTAGCCCGAACCCTAAACCTAACCCTTCCCAGAAGCCTGACCCTCACCCGTCCCCTAATCCTAACCCATACCCTAACACTAACCCGCGCCCTCACACGCACGCTCCCCCTAAAGCGTTGCCGTACCCTCACCTGGACCCTAAACCGTCCCCGTCCCCTAACTCTAACCCTAGCCCGAACCCTAACCCTAACACTTCCCCGAAGCCTGACCCTCACCCGTCCCCTAATCCTAACCCGTACGCTAACGCTAACCCGCGCCCTCACACGCACGCTCCCCCTAAAGCGTTGCCGTACCCTCACCTGGACCCTAAACCGTCCCCGTCCCCTAACCCTAACCCTAGCCCTAACCCTAACCCTAACCCTTCCCCGAAGCCTGACCCTCACCCGTCCCCTAATCCTAACCCGTACGCTAACACTAACCCGCGCCCTCACACGCACGCTCCCCCTAAAGCATTGCCGTACCCTCACCTGGACCCTAAACCGTCCCCGTCCCCAAACCCTAACCCTAGCCCGAACCCTAACCCTAACACTTCCCCGAAGCCTGACCCTCACCCGTCCCCTAATCCTAACCCGTACCCTAACACTAAACCGCGCCCTCACACGCACGCTCCCCCTAAAGCGTTGCCGTACCCTCATCTGGACCCTAAACCGTCCCCGTCCCCTAACCCTAACCCTAGCCCGAACCCTAACCCTAACCCTTCCCCGAAGCCTGACCCTCACCCGTCCCTTAATCCTAAGCCGTATGCTAACACTATCGTGCGCCCTCACACGCACGCTCCCCCTAAAGCGTTGCCGTACCCTCACCTGGACCCTAAACCGTCCCCGTCCCCTAACCCTAACCCTAGCCCGAACCCTAACCCTAACCCTTCCCCGAAGCCTGACCCTCACCCGTCCCCTAATCCTAACCCGTACGCTAACACTAACCCGCACCCTCACACGCACGCTCCCCCTAAAGCGTTGCCGTACCCTCACCTGGACCCTAAACCATCCCCGTCCCCTAACCCTAACCCTAGCCCGAACCCTAACCCTAACCCTTCCCCGAAGCCTGACCCTCACCCGTCCCCTAATCCTAACCCGTACGCTAACACTAACCCGCGCCCTCACACGCACGCTCCCCCTAAAGCGTTGCCGTACCCTCACCTGGACCCTAAACCGTCCCCGTCCCCTAACCCTAACCCTAGCCCGAACCCTAAACCTAACCCTTCCCCGAAGCCTGACCCTCACCCGTCCCCTAATCCTAACCCATACCCTAACACTAACCCGCGCCCTCACACGCACGCTCCCCCTAAAGCGTTGCCGTACCCTCACCTGGACCCTAAACCGTCCCCGTCCCCTAACTCTAACCCTAGCCCGAACCCTAACCCTAACACTTCCCCGAAGCCTGACCCTCACCCGTCCCCTAATCCTAACCCGTACGCTAACGCTAACCCGCGCCCTCACACGCACGCTCCCCCTAAAGCGTTGCCGTACCCTCACCTGGACCCTAAACCGTCCCCGTCCCCTAACCCTAACCCTAGCCCTAACCCTAACCCTAACCCTTCCCCGAAGCCTGACCCTCACCCGTCCCCTAATCCTAACCCATACGCTAACGCTAACCCGCGCCCTCACACGCACGCTCCCCCTAAAGCGTTGCCGTACCCTCACCTGGACCCTAAACCGTCCCCGTCCCCTAACCCTAACCCTAGCCCGAACCCTAACCCTAACACTTCCCCGAAGCCTGACCCTCACCCGTCCCCTAATCCTAACCCGTACGCTAACACTAACCCGCGCCCTCACACGCACGCTCCCCCTAAAGTGTTGCCGTACCCTCACCTGGACCCTAAACCGTCCCCGTCCCCTAACCCTAACCCTAGCCCGAACCCTAACCCTAACCCTTCCCCGAAACCTGACCCTCACCCGTCCCCTAATCCTAACCCGTACGCTAACACTAAACCGCGCCCTCACATGCACGCTCCCCCTAAAGCATTGCCGTACCCTCACCTGGACCCTAAACCGTCCCTGTCCCCTAACCCTAACCCTAGCCCGAACCCTAACCCTAACCCTTCCCCGAAGCCTGACCCTCACCCGTCCCGTAATCCTCACCCGTACGCTAACACTAACCCGCGCCCTCACACGCACGCTCCCCCTAAAGCGTTGCCGTACCCTCACCTGGACCCGAAACCGTCCCCGTCCCCTAACCCTAACCCTAGCCCGAACCCTAACCCTAACCCTTCCCCGAAGCCTGACCCTCACCCGTCCCCTAATCCTAACCCGTACGCTAACACTAACCCGCGCCCTCACACGCACGCTCCCCCTAAAGCGTTGCCGTACCCTCACCTGGACCCTAAACCGTCCCCGTCCCCTAACCCTAACCCTAGCCCTAACCCTAACCCTAACCCTTCCCCGAAGCCTGACCCTCACCCGTCCCCTAATCCTAACCCGTACGCTAACCCTAACCCGCGCCCTCACACGCACGCTCCCCCTAAAGCGTTGCCGTATCCTCACCTGGACCCTAAACCGTCCCCGTCCCCTAACCCTAACCCTAGCCCGAACCCTAACCCTAACACTTCCCCGAAGCCTGACCCTCACCCGTCCCCTAATCCTAACCCATACCCTAACACTAACCCGCGCCCTCACACGCACGCTCCCCCTAAAGCGTTGCCGTACCCTCACCTGGACCCTAAACCGTCCCCGTCCCCTAACCCTAACCCTAGCCCGAACCCTAACCCTAACCCTTCCCCGAAGCCTGACCCTCACCCGTCCCTTAATCCTAAGCCGTATGCTAACACTATCGTGCGCCCTCACACGCACGCTCCCCCTAAAGCGTTGCCGTACCCTCACCTGGACCCTAAACCGTCCCCGTCCCCTAACCCTAACCCTAGCCCGAACCCTAACCCTAACCCTTCCCCGAAGCCTGACCCTCACCCGTCCCCTAATCCTAACCCGTACGCTAACACTAACCCGCGCCCTCACACGCACGCTCCCCCTAAAGCGTTGCCGTACCCTCACCTGGACCCTAAACCGTCCCCGTCCCCTAACCCTAACCCTAGCCCGAACCCTAACCCTAACCCTTCCCCGAAGCCTGACCCTCACCCGTCCCCTAATCCTAACCCGTACGCTAACACTAACCCGCGCCCTCACACGCACGTTCCCCCTAAAGCGTTGCCGTACCCTCACCTGGACCCTAAACCGTCCCCATCCCCTAACCCTAACCCTAGCCCGAACCCTAACCCTAACCCTTCCACGAAGCCTGACCCCCACCCGTCCCCTAATCCTAACCCGTACGCTAACACTAACCCGCGCCCTCACACGCACGCTCCCCCTAAAGCGTTGCCGTACCCTCACCTGGACCCTAAACCGTCCCCGTCCCCTAACCCTAACCCTAGCCCGAACCCTAACCCTAACCCTTCCCCGAAGCCTGACCCTCACCCGTCCCCTAATCCTAACCCGTACGCTAACACTAAACCTTGCCCTCACACGCACGCTCCCCCTAAAGCGTTGCCGTACCCTCACCTGGACCCTAAACCGTCCCCGTCCCCTAACCCTAACCCTAGCCCGAACCCTAACCCTAACCCTTCCCCGAAGCCTGACCCTCACCCGTCCCTTAATCCTAAGCCGTATGCTAACACTATCGTGCGCCCTCACATGCACGCTCCCCCTAAAGCGTTGCCGTACCCTCACCTGGACCCTAAACCGTCCCCGTCCCCTAACCCTAACCCTAGCCCGAACCCTAACCCTAACCCTTCCCCGAAGCCTGACCCTCACCCGTCCCCTAATCCTAACCCGTACGCTAACACTAACCCACACCCTCACACGCACGCTCCCACTAAAGCGTTGCCGTACCCTCACCTGGACCCTAAACCATCCCCGTCCCCTAACCCTAACCCTAGCCCGAACCCTAACCCTAACCCTTCCACGAAGCCTGACCCCCACCCGTCCCCTAATCCTAACCCGTACGCTAACACTAACCCGCGCCCTCACACGCACGCTCCCCCTAAAGCGTTGCCGTACCCTCACCTGGACCCTAAACCGTCCCCGTCCCCTAACCCTAACCCTAGCCCGAACCCTAACCCTAACCCTTCCCCGAAGCCTGACCCTCACCCGTCCCCTAATCCTAACCCGTACGCTAACACTAAACCGCGCCCTCACACGCACGCTCCCCCTAAAGCGTTGCCGTACCCTCACCTGGACCCTAAACCGTCCCCGTCCCCTAACCCTAACCCTAGCCCGAACCCTAACCCTAACCCTTCCCCGAAGCCTGACCCTCACCCGTCCCCTAATCCTAACCCGTACGCTAACACTAACCCGCGCCCTCACACGCACGCTCCCCCTAAAGCGTTGCCGTACTCTCACCTGGTCCCTAAACCATCCCCGTCCCCTAACCCTAACCCTAGCCCGAACCCTAACCCTAACCCTTCCCCGAAGCCTGACCCTCACCCGTCCCCTAATCCTAACCCGTACGCTACCACTAACCCGCGCCCTCACACGCACGCTCCCCCTAAAGCGTTGCCGTACCCTCACCTGGACCCTAATCCGTCCCCGTCCCCTAACCCTAACCCTAGCCCAAACCCTAACCCTAACCCTTCCCCGAAGCCTGACCCTCACCCGTCCCCTAATCCTAACCCATACCCTAACACTAACCCGCGCCCTCACACGCACGCTCCCCCTAAAGCGTTGCCGTACCCTCACCTGGACCCTAAACCGTCCCCGTCCCCTAACTCTAACCCTAGCCCGAACCCTAACCCTAACACTTCCCCGAAGCCTGACCCTCACCCGTCCCCTAATCCTAACCCGTACGCTAACACTAACCCGCGCCCTCACACGCACGCTCCCCCTAAAGCGTTGCCGTACCCTCACCTGGACCCTAAACCGTCCCCGTCCCCTAACCCTAACCCTAGCCCTAACCCTAACCCTTCCCCGAAGCCTGACCCTCACCCGTCCCCTAATCCTAACCCGTACGCTAACACTAACCCGCGCCCTCACACGCACGCTCCCCCTAAAGCGTTGCCGTACCCTCACCTGGACCCTAAACCGTCCCCGTCCCCTAACCCTAACCCTAGCCCAAACCCTAACCCTAACCCTTCCCCGAAGCCTGACCCTCACCCGTCCCCTAATCCTAACCCATACCCTAACACTAACCCGCGCCCTCACACGCACGCTCCCCCTAAAGCGTTGCCGTACCCTCACCTGGACCCTAAACCGTCCCCGTCCCCTAACTCTAACCCTAGACCGAACCCTAACCCTAACACTTCCCCGAAGCCTGACCCTCACCCGTCCCCTAATCCTAACCCGTACGCTAACACTAACCCGCGCCCTCACACGCACGCTCCCCCTAAAGCGTTGCCGTACCCTCACCTGGACCCTAAACCGTCCCCGTCCCCTAACCCTAGCCCTAACCCTAACCCTTCCCCGAAGCCTGACCCTCACCCGTCCCCTAATCCTAACCCGTACGCTAACACTAACCCGCGCCCTCACACGCACGCTCCCCCTAAAGCGTTGCCGTACCCTCACCTGGACCCTAAACCGTCCCCGTCCCCTAACCCTAACCCTAGCCCGAACCCTAACCCTAACCCTTCCCCGAAGCCTGACCCTCACCCGTCCCCTAAACCTAACCCGTACGCTAACACTAACCCGCGCCCTCACACGCACGCTCCCCCTAAAGCGTTGCCGTACCCTCACCTGGACCCTAAACCGTCCCCGTCCCCTAACCCTAACCCTAGCCCGAACCCTAACCCTAACCCTTCCCCGAAGCCTGACCCTCACCCGTCCCCTAATCCTAACCCGTACGCTAACACTAACCCGCACCCTCACACGCACGCTCCCCCTAAAGCGTTGCCGTACCCTCACCTGGACCCTAAACCATCCCCGTCCCCTAACCCTAACCCTAGCCCGAACCCTAACCCTAACCCTTCCCCGAAGCCTGACCCTCACCCGTCCCCTAATCCTAACCCGTACGCTAACACTAACCCGCGCCCTCACACGCACGCTCCCCCTAAAGCGTTGCCGTACCCTCACCTGGACCCTAAACCGTCCCCGTCCCCTAACCCTAACCCTAGCCCGAACCCTAAACCTAACCCTTCCCCGAAGCCTGACCCTCACCCGTCCCCTAATCCTAACCCATACCCTAACACTAACCCGCGCCCTCACACGCACGCTCCCCCTAAAGCGTTGCCGTACCCTCACCTGGACCCTAAACCGTCCCCGTCCCCTAACTCTAACCCTAGCCCGAACCCTAACCCTAACACTTCCCCGAAGCCTGACCCTCACCCGTCCCCTAATCCTAACCCGTACGCTAACGCTAACCCGCGCCCTCACACGCACGCTCCCCCTAAAGCGTTGCCGTACCCTCACCTGGACCCTAAACCGTCCCCGTCCCCTAACCCTAACCCTAGCCCTAACCCTAACCCTAACCCTTCCCCGAAGCCTGACCCTCACCCGTCCCCTAATCCTAACCCATACGCTAACGCTAACCCGCGCCCTCACACGCACGCTCCCCCTAAAGCGTTGCCGTACCCTCACCTGGACCCTAAACCGTCCCCGTCCCCTAACCCTAACCCTAGCCCGAACCCTAACCCTAACACTTCCCCGAAGCCTGACCCTCACCCGTCCCCTAATCCTAACCCGTACGCTAACACTAACCCGCGCCCTCACACGCACGCTCCCCCTAAAGTGTTGCCGTACCCTCACCTGGACCCTAAACCGTCCCCGTCCCCTAACCCTAACCCTAGCCCGAACCCTAACCCTAACCCTTCCCCGAAACCTGACCCTCACCCGTCCCCTAATCCTAACCCGTACGCTAACACTAAACCGCGCCCTCACATGCACGCTCCCCCTAAAGCATTGCCGTACCCTCACCTGGACCCTAAACCGTCCCTGTCCCCTAACCCTAACCCTAGCCCGAACCCTAACCCTAACCCTTCCCCGAAGCCTGACCCTCACCCGTCCCGTAATCCTCACCCGTACGCTAACACTAACCCGCGCCCTCACACGCACGCTCCCCCTAAAGCGTTGCCGTACCCTCACCTGGACCCGAAACCGTCCCCGTCCCCTAACCCTAACCCTAGCCCGAACCCTAACCCTAACCCTTCCCCGAAGCCTGACCCTCACCCGTCCCCTAATCCTAACCCGTACGCTAACACTAACCCGCGCCCTCACACGCACGCTCCCCCTAAAGCGTTGCCGTACCCTCACCTGGACCCTAAACCGTCCCCGTCCCCTAACCCTAACCCTAGCCCTAACCCTAACCCTAACCCTTCCCCGAAGCCTGACCCTCACCCGTCCCCTAATCCTAACCCGTACGCTAACCCTAACCCGCGCCCTCACACGCACGCTCCCCCTAAAGCGTTGCCGTATCCTCACCTGGACCCTAAACCGTCCCCGTCCCCTAACCCTAACCCTAGCCCGAACCCTAACCCTAACACTTCCCCGAAGCCTGACCCTCACCCGTCCCCTAATCCTAACCCATACCCTAACACTAACCCGCGCCCTCACACGCACGCTCCCCCTAAAGCGTTGCCGTACCCTCACCTGGACCCTAAACCGTCCCCGTCCCCTAACCCTAACCCTAGCCCGAACCCTAACCCTAACCCTTCCCCGAAGCCTGACCCTCACCCGTCCCTTAATCCTAAGCCGTATGCTAACACTATCGTGCGCCCTCACACGCACGCTCCCCCTAAAGCGTTGCCGTACCCTCACCTGGACCCTAAACCGTCCCCGTCCCCTAACCCTAACCCTAGCCCGAACCCTAACCCTAACCCTTCCCCGAAGCCTGACCCTCACCCGTCCCCTAATCCTAACCCGTACGCTAACACTAACCCGCGCCCTCACACGCACGCTCCCCCTAAAGCGTTGCCGTACCCTCACCTGGACCCTAAACCGTCCCCGTCCCCTAACCCTAACCCTAGCCCGAACCCTAACCCTAACCCTTCCCCGAAGCCTGACCCTCACCCGTCCCCTAATCCTAACCCGTACGCTAACACTAACCCGCGCCCTCACACGCACGTTCCCCCTAAAGCGTTGCCGTACCCTCACCTGGACCCTAAACCGTCCCCATCCCCTAACCCTAACCCTAGCCCGAACCCTAACCCTAACCCTTCCACGAAGCCTGACCCCCACCCGTCCCCTAATCCTAACCCGTACGCTAACACTAACCCGCGCCCTCACACGCACGCTCCCCCTAAAGCGTTGCCGTACCCTCACCTGGACCCTAAACCGTCCCCGTCCCCTAACCCTAACCCTAGCCCGAACCCTAACCCTAACCCTTCCCCGAAGCCTGACCCTCACCCGTCCCCTAATCCTAACCCGTACGCTAACACTAAACCTTGCCCTCACACGCACGCTCCCCCTAAAGCGTTGCCGTACCCTCACCTGGACCCTAAACCGTCCCCGTCCCCTAACCCTAACCCTAGCCCGAACCCTAACCCTAACCCTTCCCCGAAGCCTGACCCTCACCCGTCCCTTAATCCTAAGCCGTATGCTAACACTATCGTGCGCCCTCACATGCACGCTCCCCCTAAAGCGTTGCCGTACCCTCACCTGGACCCTAAACCGTCCCCGTCCCCTAACCCTAACCCTAGCCCGAACCCTAACCCTAACCCTTCCCCGAAGCCTGACCCTCACCCGTCCCCTAATCCTAACCCGTACGCTAACACTAACCCACACCCTCACACGCACGCTCCCACTAAAGCGTTGCCGTACCCTCACCTGGACCCTAAACCATCCCCGTCCCCTAACCCTAACCCTAGCCCGAACCCTAACCCTAACCCTTCCACGAAGCCTGACCCCCACCCGTCCCCTAATCCTAACCCGTACGCTAACACTAACCCGCGCCCTCACACGCACGCTCCCCCTAAAGCGTTGCCGTACCCTCACCTGGACCCTAAACCGTCCCCGTCCCCTAACCCTAACCCTAGCCCGAACCCTAACCCTAACCCTTCCCCGAAGCCTGACCCTCACCCGTCCCCTAATCCTAACCCGTACGCTAACACTAAACCGCGCCCTCACACGCACGCTCCCCCTAAAGCGTTGCCGTACCCTCACCTGGACCCTAAACCGTCCCCGTCCCCTAACCCTAACCCTAGCCCGAACCCTAACCCTAACCCTTCCCCGAAGCCTGACCCTCACCCGTCCCCTAATCCTAACCCGTACGCTAACACTAACCCGCGCCCTCACACGCACGCTCCCCCTAAAGCGTTGCCGTACTCTCACCTGGTCCCTAAACCATCCCCGTCCCCTAACCCTAACCCTAGCCCGAACCCTAACCCTAACCCTTCCCCGAAGCCTGACCCTCACCCGTCCCCTAATCCTAACCCGTACGCTACCACTAACCCGCGCCCTCACACGCACGCTCCCCCTAAAGCGTTGCCGTACCCTCACCTGGACCCTAATCCGTCCCCGTCCCCTAACCCTAACCCTAGCCCAAACCCTAACCCTAACCCTTCCCCGAAGCCTGACCCTCACCCGTCCCCTAATCCTAACCCATACCCTAACACTAACCCGCGCCCTCACACGCACGCTCCCCCTAAAGCGTTGCCGTACCCTCACCTGGACCCTAAACCGTCCCCGTCCCCTAACTCTAACCCTAGCCCGAACCCTAACCCTAACACTTCCCCGAAGCCTGACCCTCACCCGTCCCCTAATCCTAACCCGTACGCTAACACTAACCCGCGCCCTCACACGCACGCTCCCCCTAAAGCGTTGCCGTACCCTCACCTGGACCCTAAACCGTCCCCGTCCCCTAACCCTAACCCTAGCCCTAACCCTAACCCTTCCCCGAAGCCTGACCCTCACCCGTCCCCTAATCCTAACCCGTACGCTAACACTAACCCGCGCCCTCACACGCACGCTCCCCCTAAAGCGTTGCCGTACCCTCACCTGGACCCTAAACCGTCCCCGTCCCCTAACCCTAACCCTAGCCCAAACCCTAACCCTAACCCTTCCCCGAAGCCTGACCCTCACCCGTCCCCTAATCCTAACCCATACCCTAACACTAACCCGCGCCCTCACACGCACGCTCCCCCTAAAGCGTTGCCGTACCCTCACCTGGACCCTAAACCGTCCCCGTCCCCTAACTCTAACCCTAGACCGAACCCTAACCCTAACACTTCCCCGAAGCCTGACCCTCACCCGTCCCCTAATCCTAACCCGTACGCTAACACTAACCCGCGCCCTCACACGCACGCTCCCCCTAAAGCGTTGCCGTACCCTCACCTGGACCCTAAACCGTCCCCGTCCCCTAACCCTAGCCCTAACCCTAACCCTTCCCCGAAGCCTGACCCTCACCCGTCCCCTAATCCTAACCCGTACGCTAACACTAACCCGCGCCCTCACACGCACGCTCCCCCTAAAGCGTTGCCGTACCCTCACCTGGACCCTAAACCGTCCCCGTCCCCTAACCCTAACCCTAGCCCGAACCCTAACCCTAACCCTTCCCCGAAGCCTGACCCTCACCCGTCCCCTAAACCTAACCCGTACGCTAACACTAACCCGCGCCCTCACACGCACGCTCCCCCTAAAGCGTTGCCGTACCCTCACCTGGACCCTAAACCGTCCCCGTCCCCTAACCCTAACCCTAGCCCGAACCCTAACCCTAAACCTTCCCCGAAGCCTGACCCTCACCCGTCCCCTAATCCTAACCCGTACGCTAACACTATCCCGCGCCCTCACACGCACGCTCCCCCTAAAGCGTTGCCGTACCCTCACCTGGACCCTAAACCGTCCCCGTCCCCTAACCCTAACCCTAGCCCGAACCCTAACCATAACCCTTCCCCGAAGCCTGACCCTCACCCATCCCCTAATCCTAACCCGTACGCTAACACTAACCTGCGCCCTCACACGCACGCTCCCCCTAAAGCGTTGCCGTACCCTCACCTGGACCCTAAACCGTCCCCGTCCCCTAACCCTAACCCTAGCCCGAACACTAACCCTAACACTTCCCCGAAGCCTGACCCTCACCCGTCCCCTAATCCTAACCCGTACGCTAACACTAACCCGCGCCCTCACACGCACGCTCCCCCTAAAGCGTTGCCGTACCCTCACCTGGACCCTAAACCGTCCCCGTCCCCTAACCCTAACCCTAGCCCGAACCCTAACCCTAACCCTTACCCGAAGCCTGACCCTCAGCCGTCCCCTAATCCTAAAACGTACGCTAACACTAACCCGCGCCCTCACACGCACGCTCCCCCTAAAGCGTTGCCGTAGCCTCACCTGGACCCTACACCGTCCCCGTCCCCTAACCCTAACCCTAGCCCGAACCCTAACCCTAACCCTTCCCCGAAGCCTGACCCTCACCCGTCCCCTAATCCTAACCCGTACGCTAACACTACCCCGCGCCCTCACACGCACGCTCCCCCTAAAGCGTTGCCGTACCCTCACCTGGACCCTAAACCGTCCCCGTCCCCTAACCCTAACCCTAGCCCGAACCCTAACCCTAACCCTTCCCCGAAGCCTGACCCTCACCCGTCCCCTAAACCTAACCCGTACGCTAACACTAACCCGCGCCCTCACACGCACGCTCCCCCTAAAGCGTTGCCGTACCCTCACCTGGACCCTAAACCGTCCCCGTCCCCTAACCCTAACCCTAGCCCGAACCCTAACCCTAACACTTCCCAGAAGCCTGACCCTCACCCGTCCCCTAATACTAACCCATACCCTAACACTAACCCGCGCCCTCACACGCACGCTCCCCCTAAAGCGTTGCCATACCCTCACCTGGACCCTAAACCGTCCCCGTCCCCAAACCCTAACCCTAGCCCGAACCCTAACCCTAACACTTCCCCGAAGCCTGACCCTCACCCGTCCCCTAATCCTAACCCGTACGCTAACACTAACCCGCGCCCTCACACGCACGCTCCCCCTAAAGTGTTGCCATACCCTCACCTGGACCCTAAACCGTCCCCGTCCCCTAACCCTAACCCTAGCCCGAACCCTAACCCTAACCCTTCCCCGAAGCCTGACCCTCAACCGTCCCCTAATCCTAACCCGTAGGCTAACACTGATCCGCGCCCTCACACGCACGCTCCCCCTAAAGCGTTGCCGTACCCTCACCTGGTCCCTAAACCGTCCCCGTCCCCTAACCCTAACCCTAGCCCGAACCCTAACCCTAACCCTTCCCCGAAGCCTGACCCTCACCCGTCCCCTAATCCTAACCCGTACGCTAACACTAACCCGCGCCCTCACACGCACGCTCCCCCTAAAGCGTTGCCGTACCCTCACCTGGACCCTAAACCGTCCCCGTCCCCTAACCCTAACCCTAGCCCGAACCCTAACCGTAACCCTTCCCCGAAGCCTGACCCTCACCCGTCCCCTAATCCTAACCCGTACGCTAACACTAACCCGCGCCCTCACACGCACGCTCCCCCTAAAGCGTTGCCGTACCCTCACCTGGACCCTAAACCGTCCACGTCCCCTAACCCTAACCCGAACCCTAACCCTAACCCTTCCCCGAAGCCTGACCCTCACCCGTCCCATAATCCTAACCTGTACGCTAACACTAAACCGCGCCCTCACACGCACGCTCCCCCTAAAGCATTGCCGTACCCTCACCTGGACCCTAAACCGTCCCTGTCCCCTAACCCTAACCCTAGCCCGAACCCTAACCCTAACCCTTCCCCGAAGCCTGACCTTCACCCGTCCCGTAATCCTCACCCGTACGCTAACACTAACCCGCGCCCTCACACGCACGCTCCCCCTAAAGCGTTGCCGAACCCTCACCTGGACCCGAAACCGTCCCCGTCCCCTAACCCTAACCCTAGCCCGAACCCTAACCCTAACCCTTCCCCGAAGCCTGACCCTCACCCGTCCCCTAATCCTAACCCGTACGCTAACACTAACCCGCGCCCTCACACGCACGCTCCCCCTAAAGCGTTGCCGTACCCTCACCTGGACCCTAAACCGTCCCCGTCCCCTAACCCTAACCCTAGCCTGAACCCTAACCCTAACCCTTCCCCGAAGCCTGACCCTCTCCCGTCCCCTAATCCTAACCCGTACGCTAACACTAACCCGCGCCCTCACACGCACGCTCCCACTAAAGCGTTGCCGTACCCTCACCTGGACCCTAAACCGTCCCCGTCCCCTAACCCTAACCCTAGCCCGAACCCTAACCCTAACCCTTCCCCGAAGCCTGACCCTCACCCGTCCCCTAATCCTAACCCGTACGCTAACCCTAACCCGCGCCCTCACACGCACGCTCCCCCTAAAGCGTTGCCGTACCCTCACCTGGACCCGAAACCGTCCCCGTCCCCTAACCCTAACCCTAGCCCGAACCCTAACCCTAACCCTTCCCCGAAGCCTGACCCTCACCCGTCCCCTAATCCTAACCCATACCCTAACACTAACCCGCGCCCTCACACGCACGCTCCCCCTAAAGCGTTGCCGTACCCTCACCTGGACCCTAAACCGTCCCCGTCCCCTAACCCTAACCCTAGCCCGAACCCTAACCCTAACCCTTCTCCGAAGCCTGACCCTCACCCGTCCCTTAATCCTAAGCCGTATGCTAACACTATCGTGCGCCCTCACACGCACGCTCCCCCTAAAGCGTTGCCGTACCCTCACCTGGACCCTAAACCGTCCCCGTCCCCTAACCCTAACCCTAGCCCGAACCCTAACCCTAACCCTTCCCCGAAGCCTGACCCTCACCCGTCCCCTAATCCTAACCCGTACGCTAACACTAACCCGCACCCTCACACGCACGCTCCCCCTAAAGCGTTGCCGTACCCTCACCTGGACCCTAAACCATCCCCGTCCCCTAACCCTAACCCTAGCCCGAACCCTAACCCTAACCCTTCCCCGAAGCCTGACCCTCACCCGTCCCCTAATCCTAACCCATACGCTAACACTAACCCGCGCCCTCACACGCACGCTCCCCCTAAAGCGTTGCCGTACCCTCACCTGGACCCTAAACCGTCCCCGTCCCCTAACCCTAACCCTAGCCCGAACCCTAAACCTAACTCTTCCCCGAAGCCTGACCCTCACCCGTCCCCTAATCCTAACCCATACCCTAACACTAACCCGCGCCCTCACACGCACGCTCCCCCTAAAGCGTTGCCGTACCCTCACCTGGACCCTAAACCGTCCCCGTCCCCTAACTCTAACCCTAGCCCTAACCCTAACCCTAACACTTCCCCGAAGCCTGACACTCACCCGTCCCCTAATCCTAACCCGTACGCTAACACTAACCCGCGCCCTCACACGCACGCTCCCCCTAAAGCGTTGCCGTACCCTCACCTGGACCCTAAACCGTCCCCGTCCCCTAACCCTAACCCTAGCCCGAACCCTAACCCTAACCCTTCCCCGAAGCCTGACCCTCACCCGTCCCCTAATCCTAACCCGTACGCTAACCCTAACCCGCGCCCTCACACGCACGCTCCCCCTACAGCGTTGCCGTACCCTCACCTGGACCCTAAACCGTCCCCGTCCCCTAACCCTAACCCTAGCCCGAACCCTAACCCTAACCCTTCCCCGAAGCCTGACCCTCACCCGTCCCCTAATCCTAACCCATACCCTAACACTAACCCGCGCCCTCACACGCACGCTCCCCCTAAAGCGTTGCCGTACCCTCACCTGGACCCTAAACCGTCCCCGTCCCCTAACCCTAACCCTAGCCCGAACCCTAACCCTAACCCTTCCCCGAAGCCTGACCCTCACCCGTCCCTTAATCCTAAGCCGTATGCTAACACTATCGTGCGCCCTCACATGCACGCTCCCCCTAAAGCGTTGCCGTACCCTCACCTGGACCCTAAACCGTCCCCGTCCCCTAACCCTAACCCTAGCCCGAACCCTAACCCTAACCCTTCCCCGAAGCCTGACCCTCACCCGTCCCCTAATCCTAACCCGTACGCTAACACTAACCCGCACCCTCACACGCACGCTCCCCCTAAAGCGTTGCCGTACCCTCACCTGGACCCTAAACCATCCCCGTCCCCTAACCCTAACCCTAGCCCGAACCCTAACCCTAACCCTTCCCCGAAGCCTGACCCTCACCCGTCCCCTAATCCTAACCCGTACGCTAACACTAACCCGCGCCCTCACACGCACGCTCCCCCTAAAGCGCTGCCGTACCCTCACCTGGACCCTAAACCGTCCCCGTCCCCTAACCCTAACCCTAGCCCGAACCCTAAACCTAACCCTCCCCCGAAGCCTGACCCTCACCCGTCCCCTAATCCTAACCCATACCCTAACACTAACCCGCGCCCTCACACGCACGCTCCCCCTAAAGCGTTGCCGTACCCTCACCTGGACCCTAAACCGTCCCCGTCCCCTAACTCTAACCCTAGCCCGAACCCTAACCCTAACACTACCCCGAAGCCTGACCCTCACCCGTCCCCTAATCCTAACCCGTACGCTAACACTAACCCGCGCCCTCACACGCACGCTCCCCCTAAAGCGTTGCCGTACCCTCACCTGGACCCTAAACCGTCCCCGTCCCCTAACCCTAACCCTAGCCCGAACCCTAAACCTAACCCTTCCCCGAAGCCTGACCCTCACCCGTCCCCTAAACCTAACCCATACCCTAACACTAACCCGCGCCCTCACACGCACGCTCCCCCGAAAGCGTTGCCGTACCCTCACCTGGACCCTAAACCGTCCCCGTCCCCTAACCCTAACCCTAGCCCGAACCCTAACCCTAACCCTTCCCTGAAGCCTGACCCTCACCCGTCCCCTAATCCTAACCCGTACGCTAACCCTAACCCGCGCCCTCACACGCACGCTCCCCCTACAGCGTTGCCGTACCCTCACCTGGACCCTAAACCGTCCCCGTCCCCTAACCCTAACCCTAGCCCGAACCCTAACCCTAACCCTTCCCCGAAGCCTGACCCTCACCCGTCCCCTAATCCTAACCCATACCCTAACACTAACCCGCGCCCTCACACGCACGCTCCCCCTAAAGCGTTGCCGTACCCTCACCTGGACCCTAAACCGTCCCCGTCCCCTAACCCTAACCCTAGCCCGAACCCTAACCCTAACCCTTCCCCGAAGCCTGACCCTCACCCGTCCCTTAATCCTAAGCCGTATGCTAACACTATCGTGCGCCCTCACATGCACGCTCCCCCTAAAGCGTTGCCGTACCCTCACCTGGACCCTAAACCGTCCCCGTCCCCTAACCCTAACCCTAGCCCGAACCCTAACCCTAACACTACCCCGAAGCCTGACCCTCACCCGTCCCCTAATCCTAACCCGTACGCTAACACTAACCCGCGCCCTCACACGCACGCTCCCCCTAAAGCGTTGCCGTACCCTCACCTGGACCCTAAACCGTCCCCGTCCCCTAACCCTAACCCTAGCCCGAACCCTAAACCTAACCCTTCCCCGAAGCCTGACCCTCACCCGTCCCCTAATCCTAACCCATACCCTAACACTAACCCGCGCCCTCACACGCACGCTCCCCCTAAAGCGTTGCCGTACCCTCACCTGGACCCTAAACCGTCCCCGTCCCCTAACTCTAACCCTAGCCCGAACCCTAACCCTAACACTACCCCGAAGCCTGACCCTCACCCGTCCCCTAATCCTAACCCGTACGCTAACGCTAACCCGCGCCCTCACACGCACGCTCCCCCTAAAGCGTTGCCGTACCCTCACCTGGACCCTAAACCGTCCCCGTCCCCAAACCCTAACCCTAGCCCGAACCCTAACCCTAACACTTCCCCGAAGCCTGACCCTCACCCGTCCCCTAATCCTAACCCGTACGCTAACACTAACCCGCGCCCTCACACGCACGCTCCCCCTAAAGTGTTGCCGTACCCTCACCTGGACCCTAAACCGTCCCCGTCCCCTAACCATAACCCTAGCCTGAACCCTAAACCTAACCCTTCCCCGAAGCCTGACCCTCAGCCGTCCCCTAATCCTAAAACGTACGCTAACACTAACCCGCGCCCTCACACGCACGCTCCCCCTAAAGCGTTGCCGTACCCTCACCTGGACCCTAAACCGTCCCCGTCCCCTAACCCTAACCCTAGCCCTAACCCTAACCCTAAACCTTCCCCGAAGCCTGACCCTCACCCGTCCCCTAATGCTAACCCATACCCTAACACTAACCCGCGCCCTCACACGCACGCTCCCCCTAAAGCGTTGCCGTACCCTCACCTGGACCCTAAACCGTCCCCGTCCCCTAACCCTAACCCTAGCCCGAACCCTAAACCTAACTCTTCCCCGAAGCCTGACCCTCACCCGTCCCCTAATCCTAACCCATACCCTAACACTAACCCGCGCCCTCACACGCACGCTCCCCCTAAAGCGTTGCCGTACCCTCACCTGGACCCTAAACCGTCCCCGTCCCCTAACTCTAACCCTAGCCCGAACCCTAACCCTAACACTTCCCCGAAGCCTGACACTCACCCGTCCCCTAATCCTAACCCGTACGCTAACACTAACCCGCGCCCTCACACGCACGCTCCCCCTAAAGCGTTGCCGTACCCTCACCTGGACCCTAAACCGTCCCCGTCCCCTAACCCTAACCCTAGCCCGAACCCTAACCCTAACCCTTCCCCGAAGCCTGACCCTCACCCGTCCCCTAATCCTAACACGTACGCTAACCCTAACCCGCGCCCTCACACGCACGCTCCCCCTACAGCGTTGCCGTACCCTCACCTGGACCCTAAACCGTCCCCGTCCCCTAACCCTAACCCTAGCCCGAACCCTAACCCTAACCCTTCCCCGAAGCCTGATCCTCACCCGTCCCCTAATCCTAACCCATACCCTAAGACTAACCCGCGCCCTCACACGCACGCTCCCCCTAAAGCGTTGCCGTACCCTCACCTGGACCCTAAACCGTCCCCGTCCCCTAACCCTAACCCTAGCCCGAACCCTAACCCTAACCCTTCCCCGAAGCCTGACCCTCACCCGTCCCTTAATCCTAAGCCGTATGCTAACACTATCGTGCGCCCTCACATGCACGCTCCCCCTAAAGCGTTGCCGTACCCTCACCTGGACCCTAAACCGTCCCCGTCCCCTAACCCTAACCCTAGCCCGAACCCTAACCCTAACCCTTCCCCGAAGCCTGACCCTCACCCGTCCCCTAATCCTAACCCGTACGCTAACACTAACCCGCACCCTCACACGCACGCTCCCCCTAAAGCGTTGCCGTACCCTCACCTGGACCCTAAACCATCCCCGTCCCCTAACCCTAACCCTAGCCCGAACCCTAACCCTAACCCTTCCCCGAAGCCTGACCCTCACCCGTCCCCTAATCCTAACCCGTAAGCTAACACTAACCCGCGCCCTCACACGCACGCTCCCCCTAAAGCGCTGCCGTACCCTCACCTGGACCCTAAACCGTCCCCGTCCCCTAACCCTAACCCTAGCCCGAACCCTAAACCTAACCCTTCCCCGAAGCCTGACCCTCACCCGTCCCCTAATCCTAACCCATACCCTAACACTAACCCGCGCCCTCACACGCACGCTCCCCCTAAAGCGTTGCCGTACCCTCACCTGGACCCTAAACCGTCCCCGTCCCCTAACTCTAACCCTAGCCCGAACCCTAACCCTAACACTACCCCGAAGCCTGACCCTCACCCGTCCCCTAATCCTAACCCGTACGCTAACACTAACCCGCGCCCTCACACGCACGCTCCCCCTAAAGCGTTGCCGTACCCTCACCTGGACCCTAAACCGTCCCCGTCCCCTAACCCTAACCCTAGCCCGAACCCTAAACCTAACCCTTCCCCGAAGCCTGACCCTCACCCGTCCCCTAATCCTAACCCATACCCTAACACTAACCCGCGCCCTCACACGCACGCTCCCCCTAAAGCGTTGCCGTACCCTCACCTGGACCCTAAACCGTCCCCGTCCCCTAACTCTAACCCTAGCCCGAACCCTAACCCTAACACTACCCCGAAGCCTGACCCTCACCCGTCCCCTAATCCTAACCCGTATGCTAACACTAACCCGCGCCCTCACACGCACGCTCCCCCTAAAGCGTTGCCGTACCCTCACCTGGACCCTAAACCGTCCCCGTCCCCTAACCCTAACCCTAGCCCGAACCCTAACCCTAACCCTTCCCCGAAGCCTGACCCTCACCCGTCCCCTAATCCTAACCCGTACGCTAACACTAACCCGCGCCCTCACACGCACGTTCCCCCTAAAGCGTTGCCGTACCCTCACCTGGACCCTAAACCGTCCCCATCCCCTAACCCTAACCCTAGCCCGAACCCTAACCCTAACCCTTCCCCGAAGCCTGACCCTCACCCGTCCCCTAATCCTAACCCGTACGCTAACACTAACCCGCGCCCTCACACGCACGCTCCCCCTAAAGCGTTGCCGTACCCTCACCTGGACCCTAAACCGTCCCCGTCCCCTAACCCTAACCCTAGCCCGAACCCTAACCCTAACCCTTCCCCGAAGCCTGACCCTCACCCGTCCCCTAATCCTAACCCGTACGCTAACACTAACCCGCGCCCTCACACGCACGCTCCCCCTAAAGCGTTGCCGTACCCTCACCTGGACCCTAAACCGTCCCCGTCCCCTAACCCTAACTCTAGCCCTAACCCTAACCCTTCCCCGAAGCCTGACCCTCACCCGTCCCCTAATCCTAACCCGTACGCTAACACTAACCCGCACCCTCACACGCACGCTCCCCCTAAAGCGTTGCCGTACCCTCACCTGGACCCTAAACCGTCCCCGTCCCCTAACCCTAACCCTAGCCCTAACCCTAACCCTTCCCCGAAGCCTGACCCTCACCCGTCCCCTAATCCTAACCCGTACGCTAACACTAACCCGCGCCCTCACACGCACGCTCCCCCTAAAGCGTTGCCGTACCCTCACCTGGACCCTAAACCGTCCCCGTCCCCTAACCCTAACCCTAGCCCGAACCCTAACCCTAACCCTTCCCCGAAGCCTGACCCTCACCCGTCCCCTAATCCTAACCCGTACGCTAACACTAACCCGCGCCCTCACACACACGCTCCCCCTAAAACGTTGCCGTACCCTCACCTGGACCCTAAACCATCCCCGTCCCCTAACCCTAACCCTAGCCCGAACCCTAACCCTAACCCTTCCCCGAAGCCTGACCCTCACCCGTCCCCTAATGCTAACCCATACCCTAACACTAACCCGCGCCCTCACACGCACGCTCCCCCTAAAGCGTTGCCATACCCTCACCTGGACCCTAAACCGTCCCCGTCCCCTAACCCTAACCCTAGCCCGAACCCTAACCCTAACCCTTCCCCGAAGCCTGACCCTCACCCGTCCCCTAATCCTAACCCGTACGCTACCACTAACCCGCGCCCTCACACGCACGCTCCCCCTAAAGCGTTGCCGTACCCTCACCTGGACCCTAAACCGTCCCCGTCCCCTAACCCTAACCCTAGCCCAAACCCTAACCCTAACCCTTCCCCGAAGCCTGACCCTCACCCGTCCCCTAATCCTAACCCATACCCTAACACTAACCCGCGCCCTCACACGCACGCTCCCCCTAAAGCGTTGCCGTACCCTCACCTGGACCCTAAACCGTCCCCGTCCCCAAACCCTAACCCTAGCCCGAACCCTAACCCTAACACTTCCCCGAAGCCTGACCCTCACCCGTCCCCTAATCCTAACCCGTACGCTAACACTAACCCGCGCCCTCACACGCACGCTCCCCCTAAAGTGTTGCCGTACCCTCACCTGGACCCTAAACCGTCCCCGTCCCCTAACCATAACCCTAGCCTGAACCCTAAACCTAACCCTTCCCCGAAGCCTGACCCTCAGCCGTCCCCTAATCCTAAAACGTACGCTAACACTAACCCGCGCCCTCACACGCACGCTCCCCCTAAAGCGTTGCCGTACCCTCACCTGGACCCTAAACCGTCCCCGTCCCCTAACCCTAACCCTAGCCCTAACCCTAACCCTAAACCTTCCCCGAAGCCTGACCCTCACCCGTCCCCTAATGCTAACCCATACCCTAACACTAACCCGCGCCCTCACACGCACGCTCCCCCTAAAGCGTTGCCGTACCCTCACCTGGACCCTAAACCGTCCCCGTCCCCTAACCCTAACCCTAGCCCGAACCCTAAACCTAACTCTTCCCCGAAGCCTGACCCTCACCCGTCCCCTAATCCTAACCCATACCCTAACACTAACCCGCGCCCTCACACGCACGCTCCCCCTAAAGCGTTGCCGTACCCTCACCTGGACCCTAAACCGTCCCCGTCCCCTAACTCTAACCCTAGCCCGAACCCTAACCCTAACACTTCCCCGAAGCCTGACACTCACCCGTCCCCTAATCCTAACCCGGACGCTAACACTAACCCGCGCCCTCACACGCACGCTCCCCCTAAAGCGTTGCCGTACCCTCACCTGGACCCTAAACCGTCCCCGTCCCCTAACCCTAACCCTAGCCCGAACCCTAACCCTAACCCTTCCCCGAAGCCTGACCCTCACCCGTCCCCTAATCCTAACACGTACGCTAACCCTAACCCGCGCCCTCACACGCACGCTCCCCCTACAGCGTTGCCGTACCCTCACCTGGACCCTAAACCGTCCCCGTCCCCTAACCCTAACCCTAGCCCGAACCCTAACCCTAACCCTTCCCCGAAGCCTGACCCTTACCCGTCCCCTAATCCTAACCCATACCCTAACACTAACCCGCGCCCTCACACGCACGCTCCCCCTAAAGCGTTGCCGTACCCTCACCTGGACCCTAAACCGTCCCCGTCCCCTAACCCTAACCCTAGCCCGAACCCTAACCCTAACCCTTCCCCGAAGCCTGACCCTCACCCGTCCCTTAATCCTAAGCCGTATGCTAACACTATCGTGCGCCCTCACATGCACGCTCCCCCTAAAGCGTTGCCGTACCCTCACCTGGACCCTAAACCGTCCCCGTCCCCTAACCCTAACCCTAGCCCGAACCCTAACCCTAACCCTTCCCCGAAGCCTGACCCTCACCCGTCCCCTAATCCTAACCCGTACGCTAACACTAACCCGCACCCTCACATGCACGCTCCCCCTAAAGCGTTGCCGTACCCTCACCTGGACCCTAAACCATCCCCGTCCCCTAACCCTAACCCTAGCCCGAACCCTAACCCTAACCCTTCCCCGAAGCCTGACCCTCACCCGTCCCCTAATCCTAACCCGTAAGCTAACACTAACCCGCGCCCTCACACGCACGCTCCCCCTAAAGCGCTGCCGTACCCTCACCTGGACCCTAAACCGTCCCCGTCCCCTAACCCTAACCCTAGCCCGAACCCTAAACCTAACCCTTCCCCGAAGCCTGACCCTCAGCCGTCCCCTAATCCTAAAACGTACGCTAACACTAACCCGCGCCCTCACACGCACGCTCCCCCTAAAGCGTTGCCGTACCCTCACCTGGACCCTAAACCGTCCCCGTCCCCTAACCCTAACCCTAGCCCTAACCCTAACCCTAAACCTTCCCCGAAGCCTGACCCTCACCCGTCCCCTAATGCTAACCCATACCCTAACACTAACCCGCGCCCTCACACGCACGCTCCCCCTAAAGCGTTGCCGTACCCTCAACTGGACCCTAAACCGTCCCCGTCCCCTAACCCTAACCCTAGCCCGAACCCTAAACCTAACTCTTCCCCGAAGCCTGACCCTCACCCGTCCCCTAATCCTAACCCATACCCTAACACTAACCCGCGCCCTCACACGCACGCTCCCCCTAAAGCGTTGCCGTACCCTCACCTGGACCCTAAACCGTCCCCGTCCCCTAACTCTAACCCTAGCCCGAACCCTAACCCTAACACTTCCCCGAAGCCTGACACTCACCCGTCCCCTAATCCTAACCCGTACGCTAACACTAACCCGCGCCCTCACACGCACGCTCCCCCTAAAGCGTTGCCGTACCCTCACCTGGACCCTAAACCGTCCCCGTCCCCTAACCCTAACCCTAGCCCGAACCCTAACCCTAACCCTTCCCCGAAGCCTGACCCTCACCCGTCCCCTAATCCTAACACGTACGCTAACCCTAACCCGCGCCCTCACACGCACGCTCCCCCTACAGCGTTGCCGTACCCTCACCTGGACCCTAAACCGTCCCCGTCCCCTAACCCTAACCCTAGCCCGAACCCTAACCCTAACCCTTCCCCGAAGCCTGACCCTTACCCGTCCCCTAATCCTAACCCATACCCTAACACTAACCCGCGCCCTCACACGCACGCTCCCCCTAAAGCGTTGCCGTACCCTCACCTGGACCCTAAACCGTCCCCGTCCCCTAACCCTAACCCTAGCCCGAACCCTAACCCTAACCCTTCCCCGAAGCCTGACCCTCACCCGTCCCTTAATCCTAAGCCGTATGCTAACACTATCGTGCGCCCTCACATGCACGCTCCCCCTAAAGCGTTGCCGTACCCTCACCTGGACCCTAAACCGTCCCCGTCCCCTAACCCTAACCCTAGCCCGAACCCTAACCCTAACCCTTCCCCGAAGCCTGACCCTCACCCGTCCCCTAATCCTAACCCGTACGCTAACACTAACCCGCACCCTCACATGCACGCTCCCCCTAAAGCGTTGCCGTACCCTCACCTGGACCCTAAACCATCCCCGTCCCCTAACCCTAACCCTAGCCCGAACCCTAACCCTAACCCTTCCCCGAAGCCTGACCCTCACCCGTCCCCTAATCCTAACCCGTAAGCTAACACTAACCCGCGCCCTCACACGCACGCTCCCCCTAAAGCGCTGCCGTACCCTCACCTGGACCCTAAACCGTCCCCGTCCCCTAACCCTAACCCTAGCCCGAACCCTAAACCTAACCCTTCCCCGAAGCCTGACCCTCACCCGTCCCCTAATCCTAACCCATACCCTAACACTAACCCGCGCCCTCACACGCACGCTCCCCCTAAAGCGTTGCCGTACCCTCACCTGGACCCTAAACCGTCCCCGTCCCCTAACTCTAACCCTAGCCCGAACCCTAGCCCTAACACTACCCCGAAGCCTGACCCTCACCCGTCCCCTAATCCTAACCCGTACGCTAACACTAACCCGCGCCCTCACACGCACGCTCCCCCTAAAGCGTTGCCGTACCCTCACCTGGACCCTAAACCGTCCCCGTCCCCTAACCCTAACCCTAGCCCGAACCCTAACCCTAACCCTTCCCCGAAGCCTGACCCTCACCCGTCCCCTAATCCTAACCCGTACGCTAACACTAACCCGGGCCCTCACACGCACGCTCCCCCTAAAGCGTTGCCGTACCCTCACCTGGACCCTAAACCGTCCCCGTCCCCTAACCCTAACCCTAGCCCGAACCCTAACCCTAACCCTTCCCCGAAGCCTGACCCTCACCCGTCCCCTAATGCTAACCCATACCCTAACACTAACCCGCGCCCTCACACGCACGCTCCCCCTAAAGCGTTGCCGTACCCTCACCTGGACCCTAAACCGTCCCCGTCCCCTAACCCTAACCCTAGCCCGAACCCTAACCCTAACCCTTCCCCGAAGCCTGACCCTCACCCGTCCCTTAATCCTAAGCCATACGCTAACACTATCGCGCGCCCTCACACGCACGCTCTCCCTAAAGCGTTGCCGTACCCTCACCTGGACCCTAAACCGTCCCCGTCCCCTAACCCTAACCCTAGCCTGAACCCTAACCCTAACCCTTCCCCGAAGCCTGACCCTCACCCGTCCCCTAATCCTAACCCGTACGCTAACACTAACCCGCGCCCTCACACGCACGCTCCCCCTAAAGCGTTGCCGTACCCTCACCTGGACCCTAAACCGTCCCCGTCCCCTAACCCTAACCCTAGCCCGAACCCTAACCCTAACCCTTCCCCGAAGCCTGACCCTCACCCGTCCCCTAATCCTAACCCGTACGCTAACACTAACCCGCGCCCTCACACGCACGCTCCCCCTAAAGCGTTGCCGTACCCTCACCTGGACCCTAAACCGTCCCCGTCCCCTAACCCTAACCCTAGCCCGAACCCTAACCCTAACCCTTCCCCGAAGCCTGACCCTCACCCGTCCCCTAATCCTAACCCGTACGCTAACACTAACCCGCGCCCTCACACGCACGTTCCCCCTAAAGCGTTGCCGTACCCTCACCTGGACCCTAAACCGTCCCCATCCCCTAACCCTAACCCTAGCCCGAACCCTAACCCTAACCCTTCCACGAAGCCTGACCCCCACCCGTCCCCTAATCCTAACCCGTACGCTAACACTAACCCGCGCCCTCACACGCACGCTCCCCCTAAAGCGTTGCCGTACCCTCACCTGGACCCTAAACCGTCCCCGTCCCCTAACCCTAACCCTAGCCCGAACCCTAACCCTAACCCTTCCCCGAAGCCTGACCCTCACCCGTCCCCTAATCCTAACCCGTACGCTAACACTAAACCGCGCCCTCACACGCACGCTCCCCCTAAAGCGTTGCCGTACCCTCACCTGGACCCTAAACCGTCCCCGTCCCCTAACCCTAACCCTAGCCCGAACCCTAACCCTAACCCTTCCCCGAAGCCTGACCCTCACCCGTCCCTTAATCCTAAGCCGTATGCTAACACTATCGTGCGCCCTCACATGCACGCTCCCCCTAAAGCGTTGCCGTACCCTCACCTGGACCCTAAACCGTCCCCGTCCCCTAACCCTAACCCTAGCCCGAACCCTAACCCTAACCCTTCCCCGAAGCCTGACCCTCACCCGTCCCCTAATCCTAACCCGTACGCTAACACTAACCCGCACCCTCACACGCACGCTCCCCCTAAAGCGTTGCCGTACCCTCACCTGGACCCTAAACCATCCCCGTCCCCTAACCCTAACCCTAGCCCGAACCCTAACCCTAACCCTTCCCCGAAGCCTGACCCTCACCCGTCCCCTAATCCTAACCCGTACGCTAACACTAACCCGCGCCCTCACACGCACGCTCCCCCTAAAGCGTTGCCGTACCCTCACCTGGACCCTAAACCGTCCCCGTCCCCTAACCCTAACCCGAACCCTAAACCTAACCCTTCCCCGAAGCCTGACCCTCACCCGTCCCCTAATCCTAACCCATACCCTAACACTAACCCGCGCCCTCACACGCACGCTCCCCCTAAAGCGTTGCCGTACCCTCACCTGGACCCTAAACCGTCCCCGTCCCCTAACTCTAACCCTAGCCCGAACCCTAACCCTAACACTACCCCGAAGCCTGACCCTCACCCGTCCCCTAATCCTAACCCGTACGCTAACGCTAACCCGCGCCCTCACACGCACGCTCCCCCTAAAGCGTTGCCGTACCCTCACCTGGACCCTAAACCGTCCCCGTCCCTTAACCCTAACCCTAGCCCGAACCCTAACCCTAACACTTCCCCGAAGCCTGACCCTCACCCGTCCCCTAATCCTAACCCGTACGCTAACACTAACCCGCGCCCTCACACGCACGCTCCCCCTAAAGTGTTGCCGTACCCTCACCTGGACCCTAAACCGTCCCCGTCCCCTAACCCTAACCCTAGCCTGAACCCTAACCCTAACCCTTCCCCGAAGCCTGACCCTCAGCCGTCCCCTAATCCTAAAACGTACGCTAACACTAACCCGCGCCCTCACACGCACGCTCCCCCTAAAGCGTTGCCGTACCCTCACCTGGACCCTAAACCGTCCCCGTCCCCTAACCCTAACCCTAGCCCGAACCCTAACCCTAACCCTTCCCCGAAGCCTGACCCTCACCCGTCCCCTAATGCTAACCCATACCCTAACACTAACCCGCGCCCTCACACGCACGCTCCCCCTAAAGCGTTGCCATACCCTCACCTGGACCCTAAACCGTCCCCGTCCCCTAACCCTAACCCTAGCCCGAACCCTAACCCTAACCCTTCCCCGAAGCCTGACCCTCACCCGTCCCTTAATCCTAAGCCGTACGCTAACACTATCGCGCGCCCTCACACGCACGCTCTCCCTAAAGCGTTGCCGTACCCTCACCTGGACCCTAAACCGTCCCCGTCCCCTAACCCTAACCCTAGCCCGAACCCTAACCCTAACCCTTCCCCGAAGCCTGACCCTCAACCGTCCCCTAATCCTAACCCGTACGCTAACACTAACCCGCGCCCTCACACGCACGCTCCCCCTAAAGCGTTGCCGTACCCTCACCTGGACCCTAAACCGTCCCCGTCCCCTAACCCTAACCCTAGCCCGAACCCTAACCCTAACCCTTCCCCGAAGCCTGACCCTCACCCGTCCCCTAATCCTAACCCGTACGCTAACACTAACCCGCGCCCTCACACGCACGCTCCCCCTAAAGCGTTGCCGTACCCTCACCTGGACCCTAAACCGTCCCCGTCCCCTAACCCTAACCCTAGCCCGAACCCTAACCCTAACCCTTCCCCGAAGCCTGACCCTCACCCGTCCCCTAATCCTAACCCGTACGCTAACACTAACCCGCGCCCTCACACGCACGCTCCCCCTAAAGCGTTGCCGTACCCTCACCTGGACCCTAAACCGTCCCCATCCCCTAACCCTAACCCTAGCCCGAACCCTAACCCTAACCCTTCCCCGAAGCCTGACCCTCACCCGTCCCCTAATCCTAACCCGTACGCTAACACTAACCCGCGCCCTCACACGCACGCTCCCCCTAAAGCGTTGCCGTACCCTCACCTGGACCCTAAACCGTCCCCATCCCCTAACCCTAACCCTAGCCCGAACCCTAACCCTAACCCTTCCACGAAGCCTGACCCCCACCCGTCCCCTAATCCTAACCCGTACGCTAACACTAACCCGCGCCCTCACACGCACGCTCCCCCTAAAGCGTTGCCGTACCCTCACCTGGACCCTAAACCGTCCCCGTCCCCTAACCCTAACCCTAGCCCTAACCCTAACCCTTCCCCGAAGCCTGACCCTCACCCGTCCCCTAATCCTAACCCGTACGCTAACACTAACCCGCGCCCTCACACGCACGCTCCCCCTAAAGCGTTGCCGTACCCTCACCTGGACCCTAAACCGTCCCCGTCCCCTAACCCTAACCCTAGCCCGAATCCTAACCCTAACCCTTCCCCGAAGCCTGACCCTCACCCGTCCCCTAATCCTAACCCGTACGCTAACACTAACCCATGCCCTCACACGCACGCTCCTCCTAAAGCGTTGCCGTACCCTCACCTGGACCCTAAACCGTCCCCGTCCCCTAACCCTAACCCTAGCCCGAACCCTAACCCTAACCCTTCCCCGAAGCCTGACCCTCACCCGTCCCCTAATCCTAACCCGTACGCTAACACTAACCCGCGCCCTCACACGCACGCTCCCCCTAAAGCGTTGCCGTACCCTCACCTGGACCCTAAACCGTTCCCGTCCCCTAACCCTAACCCTAGCCCGAACCCTAACCCTAACCCTTCCCCGAAGCCTGACCCTCACCTGTCCCCTAATGCTAACCCGTACGCTAACACTAACCCGCGCCCTCACACGCACGCTCCCCCTAAAGCGTTGCCGTACCCTCACCTGGACCCTAAACCGTCCCCGTCCCCTAACCCTAACCCTAGCCCGAACCCTAACCCTAACCCTTCCCCGAAGCCTGACCCTCACCCGTCCCCTAATGCTAACCCGTACACTAACACTAACCCGCGCCCTCACACGCATGCTCCCCCTAAAGCGTTGCCGTACCCTCACCTGGACCCTAAACCGTCCCCGTCCCCTAACCCTAACCCTGGCCCGAACCGTATCTCTAACCCTTCCCCGAAGCCTGACCCTCACCCGTCCCCTAATCCTAACCCGTACGCTAACACTAACCCGCGCCCTCACACGCACGCTCGCCCTAAAGCATTGCCGTACCCTCACCTGGACCCTAAACCGTCCACGTCCCCTAACCCTAACCCTAGCCCGAACCCTAACCCTAAACCTTCCCCGTAGCCTGACCCTAACCCTACCCCTAATCCTAACCCGTACGATAACACTAACCCACGCCCTCACACGCACGCTCCCCCTAAAGCGTTGCCGTACCCTCACCTGGACCCTAAACCGTCCCCGTCCCCTAACCCTAACCCTAGCCCGAACCCTAACCCTAACCCTTCCCCGAAGCCGGACCCTCACCCGTCCCTTAATCCTAAACCGTACGCTAACACTAACCCGTGCCCTCACACGCACGCTCCCCCTAAAGCGTTGCCGTACCCTCACCTGGACCCTAAACCGTCCCCGTCCCCTAACCCTAACCCTAGCCCGAACCCTAACGCTAAGCCTTCCCCAAAGCCTGACCCTCACCCGTCCCCTAATCCTAACCCGTACGCTAACACTAACCCGCGCCCTCACACGCACGCTCCCCCTAAAGCGTTGTCGTACCCTCACCTGGACCCTAAACCGTCCCTGTCCCAAAACCCTAACCCTAGCCCGAACCCTAACCTTAACCATTCCCAGAAGCCTGACCCTCACCCGTCCCCTAATCCTAACCCGTACGCTAACACTAACCCGCGCCCTCACACACACGCTCCCCCTAAAGCATTGCCGTACCCTCACCTGGACCCTAAACCGTCCCCGTCCCCTAACCCTAACCCTAACAAGAACCCTAACCCTAACCCTTCCCCGAAGCCTGACCCTCACCCGTCCCCTAATCCTAACCCGTACGCTAACACTAACCCGCGCCCTCACATGCACGCACCCCCTAAAGCGTTGCCGTACCCTCACCTGGACCCTAAACCGTCCCCGTCCCCTAACCCTAACCCTAGCCCGAAACCTAACCCTAACCCTTCCCCGAAGCCTGACCCTCACCCGTCCCATAATCCTAACCCGTACGCTAACACTAACCCGCGCCCTCACACGCACGCTCCCCCTAAAACGTTTCCGTACCCTCACCTGGACCCTAAACCATCCCCGTCCCCTAACCCTAACCCTAGCCCGAACCCTAACCCTAACCCTTCCCCGAAGCCTAACCCTCACCAGTCCCCTAATCCTAACCCGTATGCTAACACTAACCCGCGCCCTCACCCGCACGCTCCCCCTAAAGCGTTGCCGTACCCTCACCTGGACCCTAAACCGTCCCCGTCCCCTAACCCTAACCCTAGCCCGAACCCTAACACTAATCCTAACCCTTCCCCGAAGCCTGACCCTCACCCGTCCCCTAATCCTAACCCGTACGCTAACACTAACCCACGCACTCACACGCACGCTCCCCCTAAAGCGTTGCCGTACCCTCACCTGGACCCTAAACCGTCCCCGTCCCCTAAACTTAACCCTAGCCCGAACCCTAACCCTAACACTTCCCCGAAGCCTGACCCTCACCCGTCCCCTAATCCTAACCCGTACGCTAACACTAACCCTTGCCCTCACATGCACGCTCCCCCTAAAGCGTTGCCGTACCCTCACCTGGACCCTAAACCGTCCCCGAACCCTAACCCTAACCCTAGCCCGAACCCTAACCCTAACCCTTCCCCGAAGCCTGACCCTCACCCGTCCCTTAATCCTAACCCGTACGCTAACACTAACCCGCGCCCTCACACGCACGCTCCCCCTAAAGCATTGCCGTACCCTCACCTGGACCCTAAACCGTCCCCGTCCCCTAACCCTAACCCTAGCCCCAACCCTAACCCTAACCCTTCCCCGAAGCCTGACCCTCACCCGTCCCATAATCCTAACCCGTACGCTAACACTAACCCGTGCCCTCACATGCACGCTCCCCCTAAAGCGTTGTCGTACCCTCACCTGGACCCTAAACCGTCCCCGTCCCCTAACCCTAACCCTTCCCCGAAGCCTGACCCTCACCCGTCCCCTAATCCTAACCCGTACGCTAACACTAACCCGCGCCCTCACACGCACGCTCCCCCTAAAGCGTTGCCGTACCCTCACCTGGACCCTAAACCGTCCCCATCCCCTAACCCTAACCCTAGCCCGAACCCTAACCCTAACCCTTCCCCGAAGCCTGACCCTCACCCGTCCCCTAATCCTAACCCGTACGCTAACACTAACCCACGCCCTCACACGCACGCTCCCCCTAAAGCATTGCCGTACCCTCACCTGGACCCTAAACCGTCCCCGTCCCCTAACCCTAACCCTAGCCCGAACCCTAACCCTAACCCTTCCCCGAAGCCTGACCCTCACCCGTCCCCTAATCCTAACCCGTACGCTGACACTAACCCGCGCCCTCACACGCACGCTCCCCCTAAAGCATTGCCGTACCCTCACCTGGACCCTAAACCGTCCCCGTCCCCTAACCCTAACCCTAACCCGAACCCTAACCCTATCCCTTCCCCGTAGCCTGACCCTAACCCGACCCCTAATCCTAACCCGTACGCTAACACTAACCCGCGCCCTCACACGCACGCTCCCCCTAAAGCGTTGCCGTACCCTCACCTGGACCCTAAACCGTCCCCGTCCCCTAACCCTAACCCTAGCCCGAACCCTAACCCTAACCCTTCCCCGAAGCCTGACCCTCACCCGTCCCTTAATCCTAAACCGTACGCTAACACTACCCGCGCCCTCACACGCACGCTCCCCCTAAAGCGTTGCCGTACCCTCACCTGGACCCTAAACCGTCCCCGTCCCCTAACCCTAACCCTAGCCAGAACCCTAACGCTAACCCTTCCCCGAAGCCTGACCCTCACCCGTCCCATAATCCTAACCCGTACGCTAACACTAACCCGCGCCCTCACACGCACGCTCCCCCTAAAGCGTTGCCGTACCCTCACCTGGACCCTAAACCGTCCCTGTCCCAAAACCCTAACCCTAGCCCGAACCCTAACCCTAACCCTTCCCAGAAGCCTGACTCTCACCCGTCCCCTAATCCTAACCCGTACGCTAACACTAACCCGCGCCCTCACACACACGCTCCCCCTAAAGCGTTGCCGTACCCTCACCTGGACCCTAAACCGTCCCCGTCCCCTAACCCTAACCCTAGCCCGAACCCTAACTCTAACCCTTCCCCGAAGCCTGACCCTCACCCGTCCCCTAATCCTAACCCGTACGCTAACACTAACCCACGCCCTCACATGCACGCTCCCCCTAAAGCGTTGCCGTACCCTCACCTGGACCCTAAACCGTCCCCGTCCCCTAACCCTAACCCTAGCCCGAACCCTAACCCTAACACTTCCCCGAAGCCTGACCCTCACCCGTCACCTAATCCTAACCCGTACGCTAACACTAACCCGCGCCCTCACACGCACGCTCCCCCTAAAGCGTTTCCGTACCCTCACCTGAACCCTAAACCATCCCCGTCCCCTAACCCTAATCCTAGCCCGAACCCTAACCCTAACCCTTCCCCGAAGCCTGACCCTCACCCGTCCCCTAATCCTAACCCGTATGCTAACACTAACCCGCGCCCTCACACGCACGCTCCCCCTAAAGCGTTGCCGTACCCTCACCTGGACCCTAAACCGTCCCCGTCCCCTAATCCTAACCCTAGCCCGAACCCTAACACTAATCCTAACACTTCCCCGAAGCCTGACCCTCACCCGTCCCCTAATCCTAACCCGTACGCTAACACTAACCCGCGCCCTCACACGCACGCTCCCCCTAAAGCATTGCCGTACCCTCACCTGGACCCTAAACCGTCCCCGTCCCCTAACCCTAACCCTAGCCCGAACCCTAACCCTAACCCTTCCCCGAAGCCTGACCCTCACCCGTCCCCTAATCCTAACCCGTACGCTAACACTAACCCGCGCCCTCACACGCACGCTCCCCCTAAAGCGTTGCCGTACCCTCACCTGGACCCTAAACCGTACCCGTCCCCTAACCCTAACCCTTCCCCGAAGCCTGACCCTCACCCGTCCCCTAATCCTAACCCGTACGCTAACACTAACCCGCGCCCTCACACGCACGCTCCCCCTAAAGCGTTGCCGTACCCTCACCTGGACCCTAAACCGTCCCCGTCCCCTAACCGTAACCCTAGCCCGAACCCTAACCCTAACCCTTCCACCAAGCCTGACCCTCACCCGTCCCCTAATTCTAACCCGTACGCTAACACTAACCCGCGCCCTCACACGCACGCTCCCCCTAAAGCGTTGCCGTACCCTCACCTGGACCCTAAACCGTTCCCGTCCCCTAACCCTAACCCTAGCCCGAACCCTAACCCTAACCCTTCCCGAAGCCTGACCCTCACCCGTCCCCTAATCCTAACCCGTACGCTAACACTAACCCGCGCCCTCACACGCACGCTCCCCCTAAAGCGTTGCCATACCCTCACCTGGACCGTAAACCGTCCCCGTCCCCTAACCCTAACCCAAGCCCGCACCCTAACCCTAAACCTTCCCCGAAGCCTGACCCTCACCCGTCCCTTAATCCTAACCCGTACGCTAACACTAACCCGCGCCCTCACACGCACGCTCCCCCTAAAGCGTTGCCGTACCCTCACCTGGACCCTAAACCGTCCCCGTCCCCTAACCCTAACCCTAGCCCGAACCCTAACCCTAACCCTTCCCCGAAGCCTGACCCTCACCCGTCCCCTAATCCTAACCCGTACGCTAACACTAACCATCGCCCTCACACGCACGCTCCCCCTAAAGCGTTGCCGTACCCTCACCTGGACCCTAAACCGTCCCCATCCCCTAACCCTAACCCTAGCCCGAACCCTAACCCTAACCCTTCCCCGAAGCCTGACCCTCACCCGTCCCCTAATCCTAACCCGTACGCTAACACTAACCCGCGCCCTCACACGAACGCTCCCCCTAAAGCATTGCCGTACCCTCACCTGGACCCTAAACCGTCCCCGTCCCCTAACCCTAACCCTAGCCCGATCCCTAACCCTAACCCTTCCCCGAAGCCTGACCCTCACCCGTCCCCTAATCCTAACCCGTACGCTAACACTACCCGCGCCCTCACACGCACGCTCCCCCTAAAGCGTTGCCGTACCCTCACCTGGACCCTAAACCGTCCCCGTCCCCTAACCCTAACCCTAGCCAGAACCCTAACGCTAACCCTTCCCCGAAGCCTGACCCTCACCCGTCCCCTAATCCTAACCCGTACGCTAACACTAACCCGCGCCCTCACACGCACGCTCCCCCTAAAGCGTTGCCGTACCCTCACCTGGACCCTAAACCGTCCCTGTCCCAAAACCCTAACCCTAGCCCGAACCCTAACCCTAACCCTTCCCAGAAGCCTGACCCTCACCCTTCCCCTAATCCTAACCCATACGCTAACACTAACCCGCGCCCTCACACACACGCTCCCCCTAAAGCGTTGCCGTACCCTCACCTGGACCATAAACCGTCCCCGTCCCCTAACCCTAACCCTAACCAGAACCCTAACCCTAACCCTCCCCCGAAGCCTGACCCTCACCCGTCCCCTAATCCTAACCCGTACGCTAACACTAACCCGCGCCCTCACATGCACGCTCCCCCTAAAGCGTTGCCGTAACCTCACCTGGACCCTAAACCGTCCCCGTCCCCTAACCCTAACCCTAGCCCGAACCCTAACCCTAACACTTCCTCGAAGCCTGACCCTCACCCGTCACCTAATCCTAACCCGTACGCTAACACTAACCCGCGCCCTCACACGCACGCTCCCCCTAAAGCGTTTCCGTACCCTCACCTGGACCCTAAACCATCCCCGTCCCCTAACCCTAACCCTAGCCCGAACCCTAACCCTAACCCTTTTCCGAAGCCTGACCCTCACCCGTCCCCTAATCCTAACCCGTATGCTAACACTAACCCGCGCCCTCACACGCACGCTCCCCCTAAAGCGTTGCCGTACCCTCACCTGGACCCTAAACCGTCCCCGTCCCCTAACCCTAACCCTAGCCCGAACCCTAACACTAATCCTAACACTTCCCCGAAGCCTGACCCTCACCCGTCCCCTAATCCTAACCCGTACGCTAACACTAACCCGCGCCCTCACACGCACGCACCCCCTAAAGCATTGCCGTACCCTCACCTGGACCCTAAACCGTCCCCGTCCCCTAACCCTAACCCTAGCCAGAACCCTAACCCTAACCCTTCCCCGAAGCCTGACCCTCACCCGTCCCCTAATCCTAACCCGTACGCTAACACTAACCCGTGCCCTCACACGCACGCTCCCCCTAAAGCGTTGCCGTACCCTCACCTGGACCCTAAACCGTACCCGTCCCCTAACCCTAACCCTTCCCCGAAGCCTGACCCTCACCCGTCCCCTAATCCTAACCCGTACGCTAACACTAACCCGCGCCCTCACACGAACGCTCCCCCTAAAGCGTTGCCGTACACTCACCTGGACCCTAAACCGTCCCCGTCCCCTAACCCTAACCCTAGCCCGAATCCTAACCCTAACCCTTCCACAAAGCCTGACCCTCACCCATCCCCTAATTCTAACCCGTACGCTAACACTAACCCGCGCCCTCACACGCACGCTCCCCCTAAAGCGTTGCCGTACCCTCACCTGGACCCTAAACCGTTCCCGTCCCCTAACCCTAACCCTAGCCCGAACCCTAACCCTAACCCTTCCCGAAGCCTGACCCTCACCCGTCCCCTAATCCTAACCCGTACGCTAACACTAACCCGCGCCCTCACACGCACGCTCCCCCTAAAGCGTTGCCATACCCTCACCTGGACCGTAAACCGTCCCCGTCCCCTAACCCTAACCCTAGCCCGAACCCTAACCCTAAACCTTCCCCGAAGCCTGACCCTCACCCGTCCCTTAATCCTAACCCGTACGCTAACACTAACCCGCGCCCTCACACGCACGCTCCCCCTAAAGCGTTGCCGTACCCTCACCTGGACCCTAAACCGTCCCCGTCCCCTAACCCTAACCCTAGCCCGAACCCTAACCCTAACCCTTCCCCGAAGCCTGACCCTCACCCGTCCCCTAATCCTAACGCGTACGCTAACACTAACCCGCGCCCTCACACGCACGCTCCCCCTAAAGCGTTGCCGTACCCTCACCTGGACCCAAAACGGTCCCCGTCCCCTAACCTTAACCCTAGCCCGAACCCTAACCCTAACCCTTCCCTGAAGCCTGACCCTCACCCGTCCCCTAATCCTAACCCGTATGCTAACACTAACCTGCGCCCTCACACGCACGCTCCTCCTAAAGCGTTGCCATACCCTCACCTGGACCCTAAACCGTCCCCGTCCCCTAACCCTAACCCTAGCCCGAACCCTAACCCTAACCCTTCCCCGAAGCCTGACCCTCACCCGTCCCCTAATCCTAACCCGTACGCTAACACTAACCCGCGCCCTCACACGCACGCTCCCCCTAAAGCATTGCCGTACCCTCACCTGGACCCTAAACCGTCCCCGTCCCCTAACCCTAACCCTAGCCCGAACCCTAACCGTAACCCTTCCCCGTAGCCTGACCCTAACCCGACCCCTAATCCTAACCCGTACGCTAACACTAACCCGCGCCCTCACACGCACGCTCCCGCTAAAGCGTTGCCGTACCCTCACCTGGACCCTAAACCGTCCCCGTCCCCTAACCCTAACCCTAGCCCGAACCCTAACCCTAACCCTTCCCCGAAGCCGGACCCTCACCCGTCCCTTAATCCTAAACCGTACGCTAACACTAACCCGCGCCCTCACACGCACGCTCCCCCTAAAGCGTTGCCGTACCCTCACCTGGACCCTAAACCGTCCCCGTCCCCTAACCCTAACCCTAGCCCGAACCCTAACGCTAACCCTTCCCCGAAGCCTGACCCTCACCCGTCCCCTAATCCTAACCCGTACGCTAACACTAACCCGCGCCCTCACACGCATGCTCCCCCTAAAGCGTTGCCGTACCCTCACCTGGACCCTAAACCGACCCTGTCCCAAAACCCTAACCCTAGCCCGAACCCTAACCCTAACCCTTCCCAGAAGCCTGACCCTCACCCGTCCCCTAATCCTAACCCGTACGCTAACACTAACCCGCGCCCTCACACGCACGCTCCCCCTAAAGCGTTGCCGTACCCTCACCTGGACCCTAAACCGTACCCGTCCCCTAACCCTAACCCTAGCCCGAACCCTAACCCTAACCCTTCCCCGAAGCCTGACCCTCACCCGTCCCCTAATCCTAACCCGTACGCTAACACTAACCCGCGCCCTCACACGCACGCTCCCCCTAAAGCGTTGCCGTACCCTCACCTGGACCCTAAACCGTCCCCGTCCCCTAACCCTAACCCTAGCCCGAACCCTAACCCTAACCCTTCCCCGAAGCCTGACCCTCACCCGTCCCCTAATCCTAACCCGTACGCTAACACTAACCCGCGCCCTCACACGCACGCTCCCCCTAAAGCGTTGCCGTACCCTCACCTGGACCCTAAACCGTCCCCGTCCCCTAACCCGAACCCTAGCCCGAACCCTAACCCTAAATCTTCCCCGAAGCCTGACCCTCACCCGTCCCCTAATCCTAAACCGTACGCTAACACTAACCCGCGCCCTCACACGCACGCTCCCCCTAAAGCGTTGCAGTACCCTCACCTGGACCCTAAACCGTCCCCGTCCCCTAACCCTAACCCTTCCCCGAAGCCTGACCCTCACCCGTCCCCTAATCCTAACGCGTACGCTAACACTAACCCGCGCCCTCACACGCACGCTCCCCCTAAAGCGTTGCCGTACCCTCACCTGGACCCAAAACGGTCCCCGTCCCCTAACCTTAACCCTAGCCCGAACCCTAACCCTAACCCTTCCCTGAAGCCTGACCCTCACCCGTCCCCTAATCCTAACCCGTATGCTAACACTAACCTGCGCCCTCACACGCACGCTCCTCCTAAAGCGTTGCCATACCCTCACCTGGACCCTAAACCGTCCCCGTCCCCTAACCCTAACCCTAGCCCGAACCCTAACCCTAACCCTTCCCCGAAGCCTGACCCTCACCCGTCCCCTAATCCTAACCCGTACGCTAACACTAATACGCGCCCTCACACGCACGCTCCCCCTAAAGCATTGCCGTACCCTCACCTGGACCCTAAACCGTCCCCGTCCCCTAACCCTAACCCTAGCCCGAACCCTAACCGTAACCCTTCCCCGTAGCCTGACCCTAACCCGACCCCTAATCCTAACCCGTACGCTAACACTAACCCGCGCCCTCACACGCACGCTCCCCCTAAAGCGTTGCCGTACCCTCACCTGGACCCTAAACCGTCCCCGTCCCCTAACCCTAACCCTAGCCCGAACCCTAACCCTAACCCTTCCCCGAAGCCGGACCCTCACCCGTCCCTTAATCCTAAACCGTACGCTAACACTAACCCGCGCCCTCACACGCACGCTCCCCCTAAAGCGTTGCCGTACCCTCACCTGGACCCTAAACCGTCCCCGTCCCCTAACCCTAACCCTAGCCCGAACCCTAACGCTAACCCTTCCCCGAAGCCTGACCCTCACCTGTCCCCTAATCCTAACCCGTACGCTAACACTAACCCGCGCCCTCACACGCATGCTCCCCCTAAAGCGTTGCCATACCCTCACCTGGACCCTAAACCGACCCTGTCCCAAAACCCTAACCCTAGCCCGAACCCTAACCCTAACCCTTCCCAGAAGCCTGACCCTCACCCGTCCCCTAATCCTAACCCGTACGCTAACACTAACCCGCGCCCTCACACGCACGCTCCCCCTAAAGCGTTGCCGTACCCTCACCTGGACCCTAAACCGTACCCGTCCCCTAACCCTAACCCTAGCCCGAACCCTAACCCTAACCCTTCCCCGAAGCCTGACCCTCACCCGTCCCCTAATCCTAACCCGTACGCTAACACTAACCCGCGCCCTCACACGCACGCTCCCCCTAAAGCGTTGCTGTACCCTCACCTGGACCCTAAACCGTCCCCGTCCCCTAACCCTAACCCTAGCCCGAACCCTAACCCTAACCCTTCCCCGAAGCCTGACCCTCACCCGTCCCCTAATCCTAACCCGTACGCTAACACTAACCCGCGCCCTCACACGCACGCTCCCCCTAAAGCGTTGCCGTAGCCTCACCTGGACCCTAAACCGTCCCCGTCCCCTAACCCTAACCCTAGCCCGAATCCTAACCCTAACCCTTCCCAGAAGCCTGACCCTCACCCGTCCCCTAATCCTAACCCATACCCTAACACTAACCCACGCACTCACACGCACGCTCCCCCTAAAGCGTTGCCGTACCCTCACCTGGACCCTAAACCGTCCCCATCCCCTAACCCTAACCCTAGCCCGAACCGTAACCCTAACCCTTCCCCGAAGCCTGACCCTCACCCGTCCCCTAATCCTAAGCCGTACGCTAACACTATCGCACGCCCTCACACGCACGCTCCCCCTAAAGCGTTGCCGTACCCTCACCTGGACCCTAAACCGTCCCCGTCCCCTAACCCTAACCCTAGACCGAATCTAACCCTAACCCTTCCCCGAAGCCTGACCCTCACCCGTCCCCTAATCCTTACCCATACCCTAACACTAACCCGCGCCCTCACACGCACGCTCCCCCTAAAGCGTTGCCGTACCCTCACCTGGACCCTAAACCGTCCCCGTCCCCTAACCCTAACCCTAGCCCGAACCCTAACCCTAACCCTTCCCCAAAGCCTGACCCTCACCCGTCCCCTAATCCTAACCTGTACGCTAACACTAACGCGCGCCCTCACACGCATGCTCCCCCTAAAGCGTTGCCATACCCTCACCTGGACCCTAAACCGTCCCCGTCCCCTAACCCTAACCCTAGCCCGAAACCTAACCCTAACCCTTCCCCGAAGCCTGACCCTCACCCGTCCCCTAATCCTAACCCGTACGCTGACACTAACCCGCGACCTCACACGCACGCTCCCCCTAAAGCGTTGCCGTACCCTCACCTGGACCCTAAACCGTCCCCGTCCCCTAACCCTAACCCTAGCCCGAACCCTAACCCTAACCCTTCCCCGAAGCCTGACACTCACCCG
The DNA here is from genome assembly GCF_951394435.1 of Stenella coeruleoalba. Taxonomy (NCBI): domain Eukaryota; kingdom Metazoa; phylum Chordata; class Mammalia; order Artiodactyla; family Delphinidae; genus Stenella; species Stenella coeruleoalba. Next base: position 217,375 of record NW_027646184.1, read on the forward strand.
TCCCCTAATCCTAACACGTACGCTGACACTAACCCGCGCCCTCACACGCACGCTCCCCCTAAAGCGTTGCCGTACCCTCACCTGGACCCTAAACCGTCCCCGTCCCCTAACCCTAACCCTAGCCCGAACCCTAACCCTAACCCTTCCCCGAAGCCTGACCCTCACCCGTCCCCTAATCCTAACCCGTACGCTAACACTAACCCGCGCCCTCACACGCACGCTCCCCCTAAAGCGTTGCCGTACCCTCACCTGGACCCAACCGTCCCCGTCACCTAACCCTAACCCTAGCCCGAACCCTAACCCTAACCCTTCCCCGAAGCCTGACCCTCACCCGTCCCCTAATCCTAACCCATACGCTAAAACTAACCCGCGCCCTCACACGCACGCTCCCTCTAAAGCGTTGCCGTACCCTCACCTGGACCCTAAACCGTCCCCGTCCCCTAACCCTAACCCTAGCCCGAACCCTAACCCTAACCCTTCCCCGAAGCCTGACCCTCACCCGTCCCCTAATCCTAACCCGTACGCTAACACTAACCCGCGCCCTCACACGCACGCTCCCCCTAAAGTGTTGCCGTACCCTCACCTGGACCCGAAACCGTCCCCGTCCCCGTCCCCTAACCCTAGCCCGAACCCTAACCCTAACCCTTCCCCGAAGCCTGACCCTCACCCGTCCCCTAATCCTAACCCGTACGCTAACACTAACCCGCGCCCTCACACGCACGCTCCCCCTAAAGCGTTGCCGTACCCTCACCTGGACCCTAAACCGTCCCCGTCCCCTAACCCTAACCCTAGCCCTAACCCTAACCCTAACCCTTCCCCGAAGCCTGACCCTCACCCGTCCCCTAATCCTAACCCGTACGCTAACACTAACACGCGCCCTCACACGCACGCTCCCCCTAAAGCGTTGCCGTACCCTCACCTGGACCCTAAACCGTCCCCGTCCCCTAACCCTAACCCTAGCCCGAACCCTAACCCTAACCCTTCCCCGAAGCCTGACCCTCACCCATCCCCTAATCCTAACCCGTACGCTAACACTAACCCGCGCCCTCACACGCACGCTCCCCCTAAAGCGTTGCCGTACCCTCACCTGGACCCTAAACCGTCCCCGTCCCCTAACCCTAACCCTAGCCCGAACCCTAACCCTAACCCTTCCCCGAAGCCTGACCCTCACCCGTCCCCTAATCCTAACCCGTACGCTAACACTAACCCGCGCCCTCACACGCACGCTCCCCCTAAAGCGTTGCCGTACCCTCACCTGGACCCTAAACCGTCCCCGTCCCCTAACCCTAACCCTAGCCCGAACCCTAACCCTAACCCTTCCCCGAAGCCTGACCCTCACCCGTCCCCTAATCCTAACCCGTACGCTAACACTAACCCGCGCCCTCACACGCACGCTCCCCCTAAAGTGTTGCCGTACCCTCACCTGGACCCTAAACCGTCCCCGTCCCCTAACCCTAACCCTAGCCCGAACCCTAACCCTAACCCTTCCCCGAAGCCTGACCCTCACCCGTCCCCTAATCCTAACCCGTACGCTAACACTAACCCGCGCCCTCACACGCACGCTCCCCCTAAAGCATTGCCGTACCCTCACCTGGACCCTAAACCGTCCCCGTCCCCTAACCCTAACCCTAGCCCGAACCCTAACCGTAACCCTTCCCCGTAGCCTGACCCTAACCCGACCCCTAATCCTAACCCGTACGCTAACACTAACCCGCGCCCTCACACGCACGCTCCCGCTAAAGCGTTGCCGTACCCTCACCTGGACCCTAAACCGTCCCCGTCCCCTAACCCTAACCCTAGCCCGAACCCTAACCCTAACCCTTCCCCGAAGCCGGACCCTCACCCGTCCCTTAATCCTAAACCGTACGCTAACACTAACCCGCGCCCTCACACGCACGCTCCCCCTAAAGCGTTGCCGTACCCTCACCTGGACCCTAAACCGTCCCCGTCCCCTAACCCTAACCCTAGCCCGAACCCTAACGCTAACCCTTCCCCGAAGCCTGACCCTCACCCGTCCCCTAATCCTAACCCGTACGCTAACACTAACCCGCGCCCTCACACGCATGCTCCCCCTAAAGCGTTGCCGTACCCTCACCTGGACCCTAAACCGACCCTGTCCCAAAACCCTAACCCTAGCCCGAACCCTAACCCTAACCCTTCCCAGAAGCCTGACCCTCACCCGTCCCCTAATCCTAACCCGTACGCTAACACTAACCCGCGCCCTCACACGCACGCTCCCCCTAAAGCGTTGCCGTACCCTCACCTGGACCCTAAACCGTACCCGTCCCCTAACCCTAACCCTAGCCCGAACCCTAACCCTAACCCTTCCCCGAAGCCTGACCCTCACCCGTCCCCTAATCCTAACCCGTACGCTAACACTAACCCGCGCCCTCACACGCACGCTCCCCCTAAAGCGTTGCCGTACCCTCACCTGGACCCTAAACCGTCCCCGTCCCCTAACCCTAACCCTAGCCCGAACCCTAACCCTAACCCTTCCCCGAAGCCTGACCCTCACCTGTCCCCTAATCCTAACCCGTACGCTAACACTAACCCGCGCCCTCACACGCACGCTCCCCCTAAAGCGTTGCCGTACCCTCACCTGGACCCTAAACCGTCCCCGTCCCCTAACCCTAACCCTAGCCCGAACCCTAACCCTAAATCTTCCCCGAAGCCTGACCCTCACCCGTCCCCTAATCCTAAGCCGTACGCTAACACTAACCCGCGCCCTCACACGCACGCTCCCCCTAAAGCGTTGCAGTACCCTCACCTGGACCCTAAACCGTCCCCGTCCCCTAACCCTAACCCTTCCCCGAAGCCTGACCCTCACCCGTCCCCTAATCCTAACGCGTACGCTAACACTAACCCGCGCCCTCACACGCACGCTCCCCCTAAAGCGTTGCCGTACCCTCACCTGGACCCAAAACGGTCCCCGTCCCCTAACCTTAACCCTAGCCCGAACCCTAACCCTAACCCTTCCCTGAAGCCTGACCCTCACCCGTCCCCTAATCCTAACCCGTATGCTAACACTAACCTGCGCCCTCACACGCACGCTCCTCCTAAAGCGTTGCCATACCCTCACCTGGACCCTAAACCGTCCCCGTCCCCTAACCCTAACCCTAGCCCGAACCCTAACCCTAACCCTTCCCCGAAGCCTGACCCTCACCCGTCCCCTAATCCTAACCCGTACGCTAACACTAATACGCGCCCTCACACGCACGCTCCCCCTAAAGCATTGCCGTACCCTCACCTGGACCCTAAACCGTCCCCGTCCCCTAACCCTAACCCTAGCCCGAACCCTAACCGTAACCCTTCCCCGTAGCCTGACCCTAACCCGACCCCTAATCCTAACCCGTACGCTAACACTAACCCGCGCCCTCACACGCACGCTCCCCCTAAAGCGTTGCCGTACCCTCACCTGGACCCTAAACCGTCCCCGTCCCCTAACCCTAACCCTAGCCCGAACCCTAACCCTAACCCTTCCCCGAAGCCGGACCCTCACCCGTCCCTTAATCCTAAACCGTACGCTAACACTAACCCGCGCCCTCACACGCACGCTCCCCCTAAAGCGTTGCCGTACCCTCACCTGGACCCTAAACCGTCCCCGTCCCCTAACCCTAACCCTAGCCCGAACCCTAACGCTAACCCTTCCCCGAAGCCTGACCCTCACCTGTCCCCTAATCCTAACCCGTACGCTAACACTAACCCGCGCACTCACACGCATGCTCCCCCTAAAGCGTTGCCATACCCTCACCTGGACCCTAAACCGACCCTGTCCCAAAACCCTAACCCTAGCCCGAACCCTAACCCTAACCCTTCCCAGAAGCCTGACCCTCACCCGTCCCCTAATCCTAACCCGTACGCTAACACTAACCCGCGCCCTCACACGCACGCTCCCCCTAAAGCGTTGCCGTACCCTCACCTGGACCCTAAACCGTACCCGTCCCCTAACCCTAACCCTAGCCCGAACCCTAACCCTAACCCTTCCCCGAAGCCTGACCCTCACCCGTCCCCTAATCCTAACCCGTACGCTAACACTAACCCGCGCCCTCACACGCACGCTCCCCCTAAAGCGTTGCCGTACCCTCACCTGGACCCTAAACCGTCCCCGTCCCCTAACCCTAACCCTAGCCCGAACCCTAACCCTAACCCTTCCCCGAAGCCTGACCCTCACCCGTCCCCTAATCCTAACCCGTACGCTAACACTAACCCGCGCCCTCACACGCACGCTCCCCCTAAAGCGTTGCCGTACCCTCACCTGGACCCTAAACCGTCCCCGTCCCCTAACCCTAACCCTAGCCCGAACCCTAACCCTAAATCTTCCCCGAAGCCTGACCCTCACCCGTCCCCTAATCCTAAGCCGTACGCTAACACTAACCCGCGCCCTCACACGCACGCTCCCCCTAAAGCGTTGCAGTACCCTCACCTGGACCCTAAACCGTCCCCGTCCCCTAACCCTAACCCTAGCCCGAACCCTAACCCTAACCCTTCCCCGAAGCCTGACCCTCACCCGTCCCCTAATCCTAACTCGTACGCTAACACTAACCCACGCCCTCACACGCACGCTCCCCCTAAAGCGTTGCCGTACCCTCACCTGGACCCTAAACCGTCCCCGTCCCCTAACCCTAACCCTAGCCCGAACCCTAACCCTAACCCTTCCCCGAAGCCTGACCCTCACCCGTCCCCTAATCCTAACCCGTACGCTAACACTAACCCGCGCCCTCACACGCACGCTCCCCCTAAAGCGTTGCCGAACCCTCACCTGGACCCTAAACCGTCCCCGTCCCCTAACCCTAACCCTAGCCCGAACCCTAACCCTAACCCTTCCCCGAAGCCTGACCCTCACCCGTCCCCTAATCCTAACCCGTACGCTAACACTAACCCGCGCCCTCACACGCACGCTCCCCCTAAAGCGTTGCTGTACCCTCACCTGGACCCTAAACCGTCCCCGTCCCCTAACCCTAACCCTAGCCCGAACCCTAACCCTAACCCTTCCCCGAAGCCTGACCCTCACCCGTCCCCTAATCCTAACCCGTACGCTAACACTAACCCGCACCCTCACACGCACGCTCCCCCTAAAGCGTTGCCGTAGCCTCACCTGGACCCTAAACCGTCCCCGTCCCCTAACCCTAACCCTAGCCCGAATCCTAACCCTAACCCTTCCCAGAAGCCTGACCCTCACCCGTCCCCTAATCCTAACCCATACCCTAACACTAACCCACGCACTCACACGCACGCTCCCCCTAAAGCGTTGCCGTACCCTCACCTGGACCCTAAACCGTCCCCATCCCCTAACCCTAACCCTAGCCCGAACCGTAACCCTAACCCTTCCCCGAAGCCTGACCCTCACCCGTCCCCTAATCCTAAGCCGTACGCTAACACTATCGCACGCCCTCACACGCACGCTCCCCCTAAAGCGTTGCCGTACCCTCACCTGGACCCTAAACCGTCCCCGTCCCCTAACCCTAACCCTAGACCGAATCTAACCCTAACCCTTCCCCGAAGCCTGACCCTCACCCGTCCCCTAATCCTTACCCATACCCTAACACTAACCCGCGCCCTCACACGCACGCTCCCCCTAAAGCGTTGCCGTACCCTCACCTGGACCCTAAACCGTCCCCGTCCCCTAACCCTAACCCTAGCCCGAACCCTAACCCTAACCCTTCCCCAAAGCCTGACCCTCACCCGTCCCCTAATCCTAACCTGTACGCTAACACTAACGCGCGCCCTCACACGCATGCTCCCCCTAAAGCGTTGCCATACCCTCACCTGGACCCTAAACCGTCCCCGTCCCCTAACCCTAACCCTAGCCCGAAACCTAACCCTAACCCTTCCCCGAAGCCTGACCCTCACCCGTCCCCTAATCCTAACCCGTACGCTGACACTAACCCGCGACCTCACACGCACGCTCCCCCTAAAGCGTTGCCGTACCCTCACCTGGACCCTAAACCGTCCCCGTCCCCTAACCCTAACCCTAGCCCGAACCCTAACCCTAACCCTTCCCCGAAGCCTGACACTCACCCGTCCCCTAATCCTAACACGTACGCTGACACTAACCCGCGCCCTCACACGCACGCTCCCCCTAAAGCGTTGCCGTACCCTCACCTGGACCCTAAACCGTCCCCGTCCCCTAACCCTAACCCTAGCCCGAACCCTAACCCTAAATCTTCCCCGAAGCCTGACCCTCACCCGTCCCCTAATCCTAAGCCGTACGCTAACACTAACCCGCGCCCTCACACGCACGCTCCCCCTAAAGCGTTGCCGTACCCTCACCTGGACCCTAAACCGTCCCCGTCCCCTAACCCTAACCCTAGCCCGAACCCTAACCCTAACCCTTCCCCGAAGCCTGACCCTCACCCGTCCCCTAATCCTAACTCGTACGCTAACACTAACCCACGCCCTCACACGCACGCTCCCCCTAAAGCGTTGCCGTACCCTCACCTGGACCCTAAACCGTCCCCGTCCCCTAACCCTAACCCTAGCCCGAACCCTAACCCTAACCCTTCCCCGAAGCCTGACCCTCACCCGTCCCCTAATCCTAACCCGTACGCTAACACTAACCCGCGCCCTCACACGCACGCTCCCCCTAAAGTGTTGCCGTACCCTCACCTGGACCCGAAACCGTCCCCGTCCCCGTCCCCTAACCCTAGCCCGAACCCTAACCCTAACCCTTCCCCGAAGCCTGACCCTCACCCGTCCCCTAATCCTAACCCGTACCCTAACACTAACCCGCGCCCTCACACGCACGCTCCCCCTAAAGCGTTGCCGTACCCTCACCTGGACCCTAAACCGTCCCCGTCCCCTAACCCTAACCCTAGCCCTAACCCTAACCCTAACCCTTCCCCGAAGCCTGACCCTCACCCGTCCCCTAATCCTAACCCGTACGCTAACACTAACACGCGCCCTCACACGCACGCTCCCCCTAAAGCGTTGCCGTACCCTCACCTGGACCCTAAACCGTCCCCGTCCCCTAACCCTAACCCTAGCCCGAACCCTAACCCTAACCCTTCCCCGAAGCCTGACCCTCACCCATCCCCTAATCCTAACCCGTACGCTAACACTAACCCGCGCCCTCACACGCACGCTCCCCCTAAAGCGTTGCCGTACCCTCACCTGGACCCTAAACCGTCCCCGTCCCCTAACCCTAACCCTAGCCCGAACCCTAACCCTAACCCTTCCCCGAAGCCTGACCCTCACCCGTCCCCTAATCCTAACCCGTACGCTAACACTAACCCGCGCCCTCACACGCACGCTCCCCCTAAAGCGTTGCCGTACCCTCACCTGGACCCTAAACCGTCCCCGTCCCCTAACCCTAACCCTAGCCCGAACCCTAACCCTAACCCTTCCCCGAAGCCTGACCCTCACCCGTCCCCTAATCCTAACCCGTACGCTAACACTAACCCGCGCCCTCACACGCACGCTCCCCCTAAAGTGTTGCCGTACCCTCAACTGGACCCGAAACCGTCCCCGTCCCCTAACCCTAACCCTAGCCCGAACCCTAACCCTAACCCTTCCCCGAAGCCTGACCCTCACCCGTCCCCTAATCCTAACCCGTACGCTAACACTAACCCGCGCCCTCACACGCACGCTCCCCCTAAAGCGTTGCCGTACCCTCACCTGGACCCTAAACCGTCCCCGTCCCCTAACCCTAACCCTAGCCCTAACCCTAACCCTAACCCTTACCCGAAGCCTGACCCTCACCCGTCCCCTAATCCTAACCCGTACGCTAACACTAACCCGCGCCCTCACACGCACGCTCCCCCTAAAGCGTTGCCATACCCTCACCTGGACCCTAAACCGTCCCTGTCCCCTAACCCTAACCCTAGCCCGAACCCTAACCCTAACCCTTACCCGAAGCCTGACCCTCACCCGTCCCCTAATCCTAACCCGTTCGCTAACACTAACCCGCGCCCTCACACGCACGCTCCCCCAAAAGCGTTGCTGTACCCTCAACTGGACCCTAAACCGTCCCCGTCCCCTAACCCTAACCCTAGCCCGAACCCTAACCCTAACCCTTCCCCGAAGCCTGACCCTCACCCGTCCCCTAATCCTAACCCGTACGCTAACACTAACCCGCGCCCTCACACGCACGCTCCCCCTAAAGCGTTGCTGTACCCTCACCTGGACCCTAAACCGTCCCCGTCCCCTAACCCTAACCCTAGCCCGAACCCTAACCCTAACCCTTCCCCGAAGCCTGACCCTCACCCGTCCCCTAATCCTAAGCCGTACGCTAACACTATCGCACGCCCTCACACGCACGCTCCCCCTAAAGCGTTGCCGTACCCTCACCTGGACCCTAAACCGTCCCCGTCCCCTAACCCTAACCCTAGACCGAATCTAACCCTAACCCTTCCCCGAAGCCTGACCCTCACCCGTCCCCTAATCCTTACCCATACCCTAACACTAACCCGCGCCCTCACACGCACGCTCCCCCTAAAGCGTTGCCGTACCCTCACCTGGACCCTAAACCGTCCCCGTCCCCTAACCCTAACCCTAGCCCGAACCCTAACCCTAACCCTTCCCCAAAGCCTGACCCTCACCCGTCCCCTAATCCTAACCCGTACGCTAACATTAACGCGCGCCCTCACACGCATGCTCCCCCTAAAGCGTTGCCATACCCTCACCTGGACCCTAAACCGTCCCCGTCCCCTAACCCTAACCCTAGCCCGAAACCTAACCCTAACCCTTCCCCGAAGCCTGACCCTCACCCGTCCCCTAATCCTAACCCGTACGCTGACACTAACCCGCGCCCTCACACGCACGCTCCCCCTAAAGCGTTGCCGTACCCTCACCTGGACCCTAAACCGTCCCCGTCCCCTAACCCTAACCCTAGCCCGAACCCTAACCCTAACCCTTCCCCGAAGCCTGACACTCACCCGTCCCCTAATCCTAACCCGTACGCTGACACTAACCCGCACCCTCACACGCACGCTCCCCCTAAAGCGTTGCCGTACCCTCACCTGGACCCTAAACCGTCCCCGTCCCCTAACCCTAACCCTAGCCCGAACCCTAACCCTAACCCTTCCCCGAAGCCTGACCCTCACCCGTCCCCTAATCCTAACCCGTACGCTAACACTAACCCGCGCCCTCACACGCACGCTCCCCCTAAAGCGTTGCCGTACCCTCACCTGGACCCAACCGTCCCCGTCACCTAACCCTAACCCTAGCCCGAACCCTAACCCTAACCCTTCCCCGAAGCCTGACCCTCACCCGTCCCCTAATCCTAACCCATACGCTAAAACTAACCCGCGCCCTCACACGCACGCTCCCTCTAAAGCGTTGCCGTACCCTCACCTGGACCCTAAACCGTCCCCGTCCCCTAACCCTAACCCTAGCCCGAACCCTAACCCTAACCCTTCCCCGAAGCCTGACCCTCACCCGTCCCCTAATCCTAACCCGTACGCTAACACTAACCCGCGCCCTCACACGCACGCTCCCCCTAAAGCGTTGCCGTACCCTCACCTGGACCCGAAACCGTCCCCGTCCCCTAACCCTAACCCTAGCCCGAACCCTAACCCTAACCCTTCCCCGAAGCCTGACCCTCACCCGTCCCCTAATCCTAACCCGTACGCTAACACTAACCCGCGCCCTCACACGCACGCTCCCCCTAAAGCGTTGCCGTACCCTCACCTGGACCCTAAACCGTCCCCGTCCCCTAACCCTAACCCTAGCCCGAACCCTAACCCTAACCCTTCCCCGAAGCCTGACCCTCACCCGTCCCCTAATCCTAACCCATACGCTAAAACTAACCCGCGCCCTCACACGCACGCTCCCTCTAAAGCGTTGCCGTACCCTCACCTGGACCCTAAACCGTCCCCGTCCCCTAACCCTAACCCTAGCCCGAACCCTAACCCTAACCCTTCCCCGAAGCCTGACCCTCACCCGTCCCCTAATCCTAACCCGTTCGCTAACACTAACCCGCGCCCTCACACGCACGCTCCCCCAAAAGCGTTGCTGTACCCTCACCTGGACCCTAAACCGTCCCCGTCCCCTAACCCTAACCCTAGCCCGAACCCTAACCCTAACCCTTCCCCGAAGCCTGACACTCACCCGTCCCCTAATCCTAACCCGTACGCTAACACTAACCCGCGCCCTCACACGCACGCTCCCCCTAAAGCGTTGCTGTACCCTCACCTGGACCCTAAACCGTCCCCGTCCCCTAACCCTAACCCTAGCCCGAACCCTAACCCTAACCCTTCCCCGAAGCCTGACCCTCACCCGTCCCCTAATCCTAACCCGTACGCTAACACTAACCTGCGCCCTCACACGCACGCTCCCCCTAAAGCGTTGCCGTACCCTCACCTGGACCCTAAACCGTCCCCGTCCCCTAACCCTAACCCTAGCCCGAACCCTAACCCTAACCCTTCCCCGAAGCCTGACCCTCACCCGTCCCCTAATCCTAACCCATACCCTAACACTAACCCGCACACTCACACGCACGCTCCCCCTAAAGCGTTGCCGTACCCTCACCTGGACCCTAAACCGTCCCCGTTCCCTAACCCTAACCCTAGCCCGAACCCTAACCCTAACCCTTCCCCGAAGCCTGACCCTCACCCGTCCCCTAATCCTAAGCCGTACGCTAACACTAACGCGCGCCCTCACACGTACGCTCCCCCTAAAGCGTTGCCATACCCTAACCTGGACCCTAAACCGTCCCCGTCCCCTAACCCTAACCCTAGCCCGAACCCTAACCCTAACCCTTCCCCGAAGCCTGACCCTCACCCGTCCCCTAATCCTAACCCGTACGCTGACACTAACCCGCGCCCTCACACGCACGCTCCCCCTAAAGTGTTACCGTACCCTCACCTGGACCCTAAACCGTCCCCGTCCCCTAACCCTAACCCTAGCCCGAACCCTAACCCTAACCCTTCCCCGAAGCCTGACCCTAACCCGTCCCCTAATCCTAACCCGTACGCTAACACTAACCCGCGCCCTCACACGCACGCTCCCCCTAAAGCGTTGCCGTACCCTCACCTGGACCCTAAACCGTCCCCGTCACCTAACCCTAACCCTAGCCCGAACCCTAACCCTAACCCTTCCCCGAAGCCTGACCCTCACCCGTCCCCTAATCCTAACCCGTACGCTAACACTAACACGCGCCCTCACACGCACGCTCCCCCTAAAGCGTTGCCGTACCCTCACCTGGACCCTAAACCGTCCCCATCCCCTAACCCTAACCCTAGCCCGAACCCTAACCCTAACCCTTCCCCAAAGCCTGACCCTCACCCGTCCCCTAATCCTAACCCGTACCCTAACACTAACCCGCGCCCTCACACGCACGCTCCCCCTAAAGCGTTGCCGTACCCTCACCTGGACCCTAAACCGTCCCCGTCCCCTAACCCTAACCCTAGCCCGAACCCTAACCCTAACCCTTCCCCGAAGCCTGACCCTCACCCGTCCCCTAATCCTAACCCGTACGCTAACACTAACCCGCGCCCTCACACGCACGCTCCCCCTAAAGCGTTGCCGTACCCTCACCTGGACCCTAAACCGTCCCCGTCCCCTAACCCTAACCCTAGCCCGAACCCTAACCCTAACCCTTCCCCGAAGCCTGACCCTCACCCGTCCCCTAATCCTAACCCGTACGCTAACACTAACCCGCGCCCTCACACGCACGCTCCCCCTAAAGCGTTGCCGTACCCTCACCTGGACCCTAAACCGTCCCCGTCCCCTAACCCTAACCCTAGCCCGAACCCTAACCCTAACCCTTCCCCGAAGCCTGACCCTCAACCGTCCCCTAATCCTAACCCGTTCGCTAACACTAACCCGCGCCCTCACACGCACGCTCCCCCTAAAGCGTTGCTGTACCCTCACCTGGACCCTAAACCATCCCCGTCCCCTAACCCTAACCCTAGCCCGAACCCTAACTCTAACCCTTCCCCGAAGCCTGACCCTCACCCGTCCCCTAATCCTAACCCGTACGCTAACACTAACCCGCGCCCTCACACGCACGCTCCCCCTAAAGCGTTGCCGTACCCTCACCTGGACCATAAACCATCCCCGTCCCCTAACCCTAACCCTAGCCCGAACCCTAACCCTAACCCTTCCCCGAAGCCTGACCCTCACCCGTCCCGTAATCCTCACCCGTACGCTAACACTAACCCGCGCCCTCACACGCACGCTCCCCCTAAAGCGTTGCCGTACCCTCACCTGGACCCAAAACCGTCCCCGTCCCCTAACCCTAAGCCTAGCCCGAACCCTAACCCTAACCCTTCCCCGAAGCCTGACCCTCACCCGTCCCCTAATCCTAACCCATACGCTAACACTAACCCACGCCCTCACACGCACGCTCCCCCTAAAGCGTTGCCGTACCCTCACCTGGACCCGAAACCGTCCCCGTCCCCTAACCCTAACCCTAGCCCGAACCCTAACCCTAACCCTTCCCCGAAGCCTGACCCTCACCCGTCCCCTAATCCTAACCCGTACGCTAACACTAACCCGCGCCCTCACACGCACGCTCCCCCTAAAGCGTTGCCGTACCCTCACCTGGACCCTAAACCGTCCCCGTCCCCTAACCCTAACCCTAGCCCGAACCCTAACCCTAACCCTTACCCGAAGCCTGACACTCACCCGTCCCCTAATCCTAACCCGTTCGCTAACACTAACCCGCGCCCTCACACGCACGCTCCCCCAAAAGCGTTGCTGTACCCTCACCTGGACCCTAAACCGTCCCCGTCCCCTAACCCTAACCCTAGCCCGAACCCTAACCCTAACCCTTACCCGAAGCCTGACACTCACCCGTCCCCTAATCCTAACCCGTTCGCTAACACTAACCCGCGCCCTCACACGCACGCTCCCCCAAAAGCGTTGCTGTACCCTCACCTGGACCCTAAACCGTCCCCGTCCCCTAACCCTAACCCTAGCCCGAACCCTAACCCTAACCCTTCCCCGAAGCCTGACCCTCACCCGTCCCCTAATCCTAACCCGTACGCTAACACTAACCCGCGCCCTCACACGCACGCTCCCCCTAAAGCGTTGCTGTACCCTCACCTGGACCCTAAACCGTCCCCGTCCCCTAACCCTAACCCTAGCCCGAACCCTAACCCTAACCCTTCCCCGAAGCCTGACCCTCACCCGTCCCCTAATCCTAAGCCGTACGCTAACACTATCGCACGCCCTCACACGCACGCTCCCCCTAAAGCGTTGCCGTACCCTCACCTGGACCCTAAACCGTCCCCGTCCCCTAACCCTAACCCTAGACCGAATCTAACCCTAACCCTTCCCCGAAGCCTGACCCTCACCCGTCCCCTAATCCTTACCCATACCCTAACACTAACCCGCGCCCTCACACGCACGCTCCCCCTAAAGCGTTGCCGTACCCTCACCTGGACCCTAAACCGTCCCCGTCCCCTAACCCTAACCCTAGCCCGAACCCTAACCCTAACCCTTCCCCAAAGCCTGACCCTCACCCGTCCCCTAATCCTAACCCGTACGCTAACATTAACGCGCGCCCTCACACGCATGCTCCCCCTAAAGCGTTGCCATACCCTCACCTGGACCCTAAACCGTCCCCGTCCCCTAACCCTAACCCTAGCCCGAAACCTAACCCTAACCCTTCCCCGAAGCCTGACCCTCACCCGTCCCCTAATCCTAACCCGTACGCTGACACTAACCCGCGCCCTCACACGCACGCTCCCCCTAAAGCGTTGCCGTACCCTCACCTGGACCCTAAACCGTCCCCGTCCCCTAACCCTAACCCTAGCCCGAACCCTAACCCTAACCCTTCCCCGAAGCCTGACACTCACCCGTCCCCTAATCCTAACCCGTACGCTGACACTAACCCGCACCCTCACACGCACGCTCCCCCTAAAGCGTTGCCGTACCCTCACCTGGACCCTAAACCGTCCCCGTCCCCTAACCCTAACCCTAGCCCGAACCCTAACCCTAACCCTTCCCCGAAGCCTGACCCTCACCCGTCCCCTAATCCTAACCCGTACGCTAACACTAACCCGCGCCCTCACACGCACGCTCCCCCTAAAGCGTTGCCGTACCCTCACCTGGACCCAACCGTCCCCGTCACCTAACCCTAACCCTAGCCCGAACCCTAACCCTAACCCTTCCCCGAAGCCTGACCCTCACCCGTCCCCTAATCCTAACCCATACGCTAAAACTAACCCGCGCCCTCACACGCACGCTCCCTCTAAAGCGTTGCCGTACCCTCACCTGGACCCTAAACCGTCCCCGTCCCCTAACCCTAACCCTAGCCCGAACCCTAACCCTAACCCTTCCCCGAAGCCTGACCCTCACCCGTCCCCTAATCCTAACCCGTACGCTAACACTAACCCGCGCCCTCACACGCACGCTCCCCCTAAAGCGTTGCCGTACCCTCACCTGGACCCGAAACCGTCCCCGTCCCCTAACCCTAACCCTAGCCCGAACCCTAACCCTAACCCTTCCCCGAAGCCTGACCCTCACCCGTCCCCTAATCCTAACCCGTACGCTAACACTAACCCGCGCCCTCACACGCACGCTCCCCCTAAAGCGTTGCCGTACCCTCACCTGGACCCTAAACCGTCCCCGTCCCCTAACCCTAACCCTAGCCCGAACCCTAACCCTAACCCTTCCCCGAAGCCTGACCCTCACCCGTCCCCTAATCCTAACCCATACGCTAAAACTAACCCGCGCCCTCACACGCACGCTCCCTCTAAAGCGTTGCCGTACCCTCACCTGGACCCTAAACCGTCCCCGTCCCCTAACCCTAACCCTAGCCCGAACCCTAACCCTAACCCTTCCCCGAAGCCTGACCCTCACCCGTCCCCTAATCCTAACCCGTTCGCTAACACTAACCCGCGCCCTCACACGCACGCTCCCCCAAAAGCGTTGCTGTACCCTCACCTGGACCCTAAACCGTCCCCGTCCCCTAACCCTAACCCTAGCCCGAACCCTAACCCTAACCCTTCCCCGAAGCCTGACACTCACCCGTCCCCTAATCCTAACCCGTACGCTAACACTAACCCGCGCCCTCACACGCACGCTCCCCCTAAAGCGTTGCTGTACCCTCACCTGGACCCTAAACCGTCCCCGTCCCCTAACCCTAACCCTAGCCCGAACCCTAACCCTAACCCTTCCCCGAAGCCTGACCCTCACCCGTCCCCTAATCCTAACCCGTACGCTAACACTAACCTGCGCCCTCACACGCACGCTCCCCCTAAAGCGTTGCCGTACCCTCACCTGGACCCTAAACCGTCCCCGTCCCCTAACCCTAACCCTAGCCCGAACCCTAACCCTAACCCTTCCCCGAAGCCTGACCCTCACCCGTCCCCTAATCCTAACCCATACCCTAACACTAACCCGCACACTCACACGCACGCTCCCCCTAAAGCGTTGCCGTACCCTCACCTGGACCCTAAACCGTCCCCGTTCCCTAACCCTAACCCTAGCCCGAACCCTAACCCTAACCCTTCCCCGAAGCCTGACCCTCACCCGTCCCCTAATCCTAAGCCGTACGCTAACACTAACGCGCGCCCTCACACGTACGCTCCCCCTAAAGCGTTGCCATACCCTAACCTGGACCCTAAACCGTCCCCGTCCCCTAACCCTAACCCTAGCCCGAACCCTAACCCTAACCCTTCCCCGAAGCCTGACCCTCACCCGTCCCCTAATCCTAACCCGTACGCTGACACTAACCCGCGCCCTCACACGCACGCTCCCCCTAAAGTGTTACCGTACCCTCACCTGGACCCTAAACCGTCCCCGTCCCCTAACCCTAACCCTAGCCCGAACCCTAACCCTAACCCTTCCCCGAAGCCTGACCCTAACCCGTCCCCTAATCCTAACCCGTACGCTAACACTAACCCGCGCCCTCACACGCACGCTCCCCCTAAAGCGTTGCCGTACCCTCACCTGGACCCTAAACCGTCCCCGTCACCTAACCCTAACCCTAGCCCGAACCCTAACCCTAACCCTTCCCCGAAGCCTGACCCTCACCCGTCCCCTAATCCTAACCCGTACGCTAACACTAACACGCGCCCTCACACGCACGCTCCCCCTAAAGCGTTGCCGTACCCTCACCTGGACCCTAAACCGTCCCCATCCCCTAACCCTAACCCTAGCCCGAACCCTAACCCTAACCCTTCCCCAAAGCCTGACCCTCACCCGTCCCCTAATCCTAACCCGTACCCTAACACTAACCCGCGCCCTCACACGCACGCTCCCCCTAAAGCGTTGCCGTACCCTCACCTGGACCCTAAACCGTCCCCGTCCCCTAACCCTAACCCTAGCCCGAACCCTAACCCTAACCCTTCCCCGAAGCCTGACCCTCACCCGTCCCCTAATCCTAACCCGTACGCTAACACTAACCCGCGCCCTCACACGCACGCTCCCCCTAAAGCGTTGCCGTACCCTCACCTGGACCCTAAACCGTCCCCGTCCCCTAACCCTAACCCTAGCCCGAACCCTAACCCTAACCCTTCCCCGAAGCCTGACCCTCACCCGTCCCCTAATCCTAACCCGTACGCTAACACTAACCCGCGCCCTCACACGCACGCTCCCCCTAAAGCGTTGCCGTACCCTCACCTGGACCCTAAACCGTCCCCGTCCCCTAACCCTAACCCTAGCCCGAACCCTAACCCTAACCCTTCCCCGAAGCCTGACCCTCAACCGTCCCCTAATCCTAACCCGTTCGCTAACACTAACCCGCGCCCTCACACGCACGCTCCCCCTAAAGCGTTGCTGTACCCTCACCTGGACCCTAAACCATCCCCGTCCCCTAACCCTAACCCTAGCCCGAACCCTAACTCTAACCCTTCCCCGAAGCCTGACCCTCACCCGTCCCCTAATCCTAACCCGTACGCTAACACTAACCCGCGCCCTCACACGCACGCTCCCCCTAAAGCGTTGCCGTACCCTCACCTGGACCATAAACCATCCCCGTCCCCTAACCCTAACCCTAGCCCGAACCCTAACCCTAACCCTTCCCCGAAGCCTGACCCTCACCCGTCCCGTAATCCTCACCCGTACGCTAACACTAACCCGCGCCCTCACACGCACGCTCCCCCTAAAGCGTTGCCGTACCCTCACCTGGACCCAAAACCGTCCCCGTCCCCTAACCCTAAGCCTAGCCCGAACCCTAACCCTAACCCTTCCCCGAAGCCTGACCCTCACCCGTCCCCTAATCCTAACCCATACGCTAACACTAACCCACGCCCTCACACGCACGCTCCCCCTAAAGCGTTGCCGTACCCTCACCTGGACCCGAAACCGTCCCCGTCCCCTAACCCTAACCCTAGCCCGAACCCTAACCCTAACCCTTCCCCGAAGCCTGACCCTCACCCGTCCCCTAATCCTAACCCGTACGCTAACACTAACCCGCGCCCTCACACGCACGCTCCCCCTAAAGCGTTGCCGTACCCTCACCTGGACCCTAAACCGTCCCCGTCCCCTAACCCTAACCCTAGCCCGAACCCTAACCCTAACCCTTACCCGAAGCCTGACACTCACCCGTCCCCTAATCCTAACCCGTTCGCTAACACTAACCCGCGCCCTCACACGCACGCTCCCCCAAAAGCGTTGCTGTACCCTCACCTGGACCCTAAACCGTCCCCGTCCCCTAACCCTAACCCTAGCCCGAACCCTAACCCTAACCCTTCCCCGAAGCCTGACCCTCACCCGTCCCATAATCCTAACCTGTACGCTAACACTAACCCGCGCCCTCACACGCACGCTCCCCCTAAAGCGTTGCTGTACCCTCACCTGGACCCTAAACCGTCCCCGTCCCCTAACCCTAACCCTAGCCCGAACCCTAACCCTAACCCTTCCCCGAAGCCTGACCCTCACCCGTCCCCTAATCCTAACCCGTACGCTAACACTAACCTGCGCCCTCACACGCACGCTCCCACTAAAGCGTTGCCGTACCCTCACCTGGACCCTAAACCGTCCCCGTCCCCTAACCCTAACCCTAGCCCGAACCCTAACCCTAACCCTTCCCCGAAGCCTGACCCTCACCCGTCCCCTAATCCTAACCCATACCCTAACACTAACCCGCACACTCACACGCACGCTCCCCCTAAAGCGTTGCCTTACCCTTACCTGGACCCTAAACCGTCCCCGTCCCCTAACCCTAACCCTAGCCCGAACCCTAACCCTAACCCTTCCCCGAAGCCTGACCCTCACCCGTCCCCTAATCCTAAGCCGTACGCTAACACTAACGCGCGCCCTCACACGCACGCTCCCCCTAAAGCGTTGCCATACCCTAACCTGGACCCTAAACCGTCCCCGTCCCCTAACCCTAACCCTAGCCCGAACCCTAACCCTAACCCTTCCCCGAAGCCTGACCCTCACCCGTCCCCTAATCCTAACCCGTACGCTGACACTAACCAGCGCCCTCACACGCACGCTCCCCCTAAAGTGTTACCGTACCCTCACCTGGACCCTAAACCGTCCCCGTCCCCTAACCCTAACCCTAGCCCGAACCCTAACCCTAACCCTTCCCCGAAGCCTGACCCTCACCCGTCCCCTAATCCTAACCCGTACGCTAACACTAACCCGCGCCCTCACACGCACGCTCCCCCTAAAGCGTTGCCGTACCCTCACCTGGACCCTAAACCGTCCCCGTCCTCTAACCCTATCCCTAGCCCTAACCCTAACCCTAACCCTTCCCCGAAGCCTGACACTCACCCGTCCCCTAATCCTAACCCGTACGCTAACACTAACACGCGCCCTCACACGCACGCTCCCCCTAAAGCGTTGCCGTACCCTCACCTGGACCCTAAACCGTCCCCGTCCCCTAACCCTAACCCTAGCCCGAACCCTAACCCTAACACTTCCCCAAAGCCTGACCCTCACCCGTCCCCTAATCCTAACCCGTACCCTAACACTAACCCGCGCCCTCACACGCACGCTCCCCCTAAAGCGTTGCCGTACCCTCACCTGGACCCTAAACCGTCCCCGTCCCCTAACCCTAACCCTAGCCCGAACCCTAACCCTAACCCTTCCCCGAAGCCTGACCCTCACCCGTCCCCTAATCCTAACCCGTACGCTAACACTAACCCGCGCCCTCACACGCACGCTCCCCCTAAAGCGTTGCCGTACCCTCACCTGGACCCTAAACCGTCCCCGTCCCCTAACCCTAACCCTAGCCCGAACCCTAACCCTAACCCTTCCCCGAAGCCTGACCCTCACCCGTCCCCTAATCCTAACCCGTTCGCTAACACTAACCCGCGCCCTCACACGCACGCTCCCCCAAAAGCGTTGCTGTACCCTCACCTGGACCCTAAACCGTCCCCGTCCCCTAACCCTAACCCTAGCCCGAACCCTAACCCTAACCCTTCCCCGAAGCCTGACCCTCACCCGTCCCCTAATCCTAACCCGTACGCTAACACTAACCCGCGCCCTCACACGCATGCTCCCCCTAAAGCGTTGCCGTACCCTCACCTGGACCATAAACCATCCCCGTCCCCTAACCCTAACCCTAGCCCGAACCCTAACCCTAACCCTTCCCCGAAGCCTGACCCTCACCCGTCCCGTAATCCTCACCCGTACGCTAACACTAACCCGCGCCCTCACACGCACGCTCCCCCTAAAGCGTTGCCGTACCCTCACCTGGACCCAAAACCGTCCCCGTCCCCTAACCCTAAGCCTAGCCCGAACCCTAACCCTAACCCTTCCCCGAAGCCTGACCCTCACCCGTCCCCTAATCCTAACCCATACGCTAACACTAACCCACGCCCTCACACGCACGCTCCCCCTAAAGCGTTGCCGTACCCTCACCTGGACCCTAAACCGTCCCCGTCCCCTAACCCTAACCCTAGCCCGAACCCTAACCCTAACCCTTCCCCGAAGCATGACCCTCTCCCGTCCCCTAATCCTAACCCGTACGCTGACACTAACCCGCGCCCTCACACGCACGCTCCCCCTAAAGCGTTGCCGTACCCTCACCTGGACCCTAAACCGTCCCCGTCCCCTAACCCTAACCCTAGCCCGAACCCTAACCCTAACCCTTCCCCGAAGCCTGACACTCACCCGTCCCCTAATCCTAACACGTACGCTGACACTAACCCGCGCCCTCACACGCACGCTCCCCCTAAAGCGTTGCCGTACCCTCACCTGGACCCTAAACCGTCCCCGTCCCCTAACCCTAACCCTAGCCCGAACCCTAACCCTAACCCTTCCCCGAAGCCTGACCCTCACCCGTCCCCTAATCCTAACCCGTACGCTAACACTAACCCGCGCCCTCACACGCACGCTCCCCCTAAAGCGTTGCCGTACCCTCACCTGGACCCTAAACCGTCCCCGTCCCCTAACCCTAACCCTAGCCCGAACCCTAACCCTAACCCTTCCCCGAAGCCTGACCCTCACCCGTCCCCTAATCCTAACCCGTACGCTAACACTAACCCGCGCCCTCACACGCACGCTCCCCCTAAAGCGTTGCCGTACCCTCACCTGGACCCTAAACCGTCCCTGTCCCCTAACCCTAACCCTAGCCCGAACCCTAACCCTAACCCTTCCCCGAAGCCTGACCCTCACCCGTCCCCTAATCCTAACCCGTACGCTAACACTAACCCGCGCCCTCACACGCACGCTCCCCCTAAAGTGTTGCCGTACCCTCACCTGGACCCGAAACCGTCCCCGTCCCCTAACCCTAACCCTAGCCCGAACCCTAACCCTAACCCTTCCCCGAAGCCTGACCCTCACCCGTCCCCTAATCCTAACCCGTACGCTAACACTAACCCGCGCCCTCACACGCACGCTCCCCCTAAAGCGTTGCCGTACCCTCACCTGGACCCTAAACCGTCCCCGTCCCCTAACCCTAACCCTAGCCCTAACCCTAACCCTAACCCTTCCCCGAAGCCTGACCCTCACCCGTCCCCTAATCCTAACCCGTACGCTAACACTAACCCGCGCCCTCACACGCACGCTCCCCCTAAAGCGTTGCCGTACCCTCACCTGGACCCTAAACCGTCCCCGTCCCCTAACCCTAACCCTAGCCCGAACCCTAACCCTAACCCTTACCCGAAGCCTGACCCTCACCCGTCCCCTAATCCTAACCCGTTCGCTAACACTAACCCGCGCCCTCACACGCACGCTCCCCCAAAAGCGTTGCTGTACCCTCAACTGGACCCTAAACCGTCCCCGTCCCCTAACCCTAACCCTAGCCCGAACCCTAACCCTAACCCTTCCCCGAAGCCTGACCCTCACCCGTCCCCTAATCCTAACCCGTACGCTAACACTAACCCGCGCCCTCACACGCACGCTCCCCCTAAAGCGTTGCTGTACCCTCACCTGGACCCTAAACCGTCCCCGTCCCCTAACCCTAACCCTAGCCCGAACCCTAACCCTAACCCTTCCCCGAAGCCTGACCCTCACCCGTCCCCTAATCCTAAGCCGTACGCTAACACTATCGCACGCCCTCACACGCACGCTCCCCCTAAAGCGTTGCCGTACCCTCACCTGGACCCTAAACCGTCCCCGTCCCCTAACCCTAACCCTAGACCGAATCTAACCCTAACCCTTCCCCGAAGCCTGACCCTCACCCGTCCCCTAATCCTTACCCATACCCTAACACTAACCCGCGCCCTCACACGCACGCTCCCCCTAAAGCGTTGCCGTACCCTCACCTGGACCCTAAACCGTCCCCGTCCCCTAACCCTAACCCTAGCCCGAACCCTAACCCTAACCCTTCCCCAAAGCCTGACCCTCACCCGTCCCCTAATCCTAACCCGTACGCTAACATTAACGCGCGCCCTCACACGCATGCTCCCCCTAAAGCGTTGCCATACCCTCACCTGGACCCTAAACCGTCCCCGTCCCCTAACCCTAACCCTAGCCCGAAACCTAACCCTAACCCTTCCCCGAAGCCTGACCCTCACCCGTCCCCTAATCCTAACCCGTACGCTGACACTAACCCGCGCCCTCACACGCACGCTCCCCCTAAAGCGTTGCCGTACCCTCACCTGGACCCTAAACCGTCCCCGTCCCCTAACCCTAACCCTAGCCCGAACCCTAACCCTAACCCTTCCCCGAAGCCTGACACTCACCCGTCCCCTAATCCTAACCCGTATGCTGACACTAACCCACACCCTCACACGCACGCTCCCCCTAAAGCGTTGCCGTACCCTCACCTGGACCCTAATCCGTCCCCGTCCCCTAACCCTAACCCTAGCCCGAACCCTAACCCTAACCCTTCCCCGAAGCCTGACCCTCACCCGTCCCCTAATCCTAACCCGTACGCTAACACTAACCCGCGCCCTCACACGCACGCTCCCCCTAAAGCGTTGCCGTACCCTCACCTGGACCCGAAACCGTCCCCGTCCCCTAACCCTAACCCTAGCCCGAACCCTAACCCTAACCCTTCCCCGAAGCCTGACCCTCACCCGTCCCCTAATCCTAACCCGTACGCTAACACTAACCCGCGCCCTCACACGCACGCTCCCCCTAAAGCGTTGCCGTACCCTCACCTGGACCCTAAACCGTCCCCTAACCCTAACCCTAACCCTAGCCCGAACCCTAACCCTAACCCTTCCCCGAAGCCTGACCCTCACCCGTCCCCTAATCCTAACCCGTACGCTAACACTAACCTGCGCCCTCACACGCACGCTCCCCCTAAAGCGTTGCCGTACCCTCACCTGGACCCTAAACCGTCCCCGTCCCCTAACCCTAATCCTAGCCCGAACCCTAACCCTAACCCTTCCCCGAAGCCTGACCCTCACCCGTCCCCTAATCCTAACCCATACGCTAAAACTAACCCGCGCCCTCACAGGCACGCTCCCTCTAAAGCGTTGCCGTACCCTCACCTGGACCCTAAACCGTCCCCGTCCCCTAACCCTAACCCTAGCCCGAACCCTAACCCTAACCCTTCCCCGAAGCCTGACCCTCACCCGTCCCCTAATCCTAACCCGTTCGCTAACACTAACCCGCGCCCTCACACGCACGCTCCCCCAAAAGCGTTGCTGTACCCTCACCTGGACCCTAAACCGTCCCCGTCCCCTAACCCTAACCCTAGCCCGAACCCTAACCCTAACCCTTCCCCGAAGCCTGACACTCACCCGTCCCCTAATCCTAACCCGTACGCTAACACTAACCCGCGCCCTCACACGCACGCTCCCCCTAAAGCGTTGCTGTACCCTCACCTGGACCCTAAACCGTCCCCGTCCCCTAACCCTAACCCTAGCCCGAACCCTAACCCTAACCCTTCCCCGAAGCCTGACCCTCACCCGTCCCCTAATCCTAACCCGTACGCTAACACTAACCTGCGCCCTCACACGCACGCTCCCCCTAAAGCGTTGCCGTACCCTCACCTGGACCCTAAACCGTCCCCGTCCCCTAACCCTAACCCTAGCCCGAACCCTAACCCTAACCCTTCCCCGAAGCCTGACCCTCACCCGTCCCCTAATCCTAACCCATACCCTAACACTAACCCGCACACTCACACGCACGCTCCCCCTAAAGCGTTGCCGTACCCTCACCTGGACCCTAAACCGTCCCCGTTCCCTAACCCTAACCCTAGCCCGAACCCTAACCCTAACCCTTCCCCGAAGCCTGACCCTCACCCGTCCCCTAATCCTAAGCCGTACGCTAACACTAACGCGCGCCCTCACACGCACGCTCCCCCTAAAGCGTTGCCATACCCTAACCTGGACCCTAAACCGTCCCCGTCCCCTAACCCTAACCCTAGCCCGAACCCTAACCCTAACCCTTCCCCGAAGCCTGACCCTCACCCGTCCCCTAATCCTAACCCGTACGCTGACACTAACCCGCGCCCTCACACGCACACTCCCCCTAAAGTGTTACCGTACCCTCACCTGGACCCTAAACCGTCCCCGTCCCCTAACCCTAACCCTAGCCCGAACCCTAACCCTAACCCTTCCCCGAAGCCTGACCCTAACCCGTCCCCTAATCCTAACCCGTACGCTAACACTAACCCGCGCCCTCACACGCACGCTCCCCCTAAAGCATTGCCGTACCCTCACCTGGACCCTAAACCGTCCCCGTCACCTAACCCTAACCCTAGCCCGAACCCTAACCCTAACCCTTCCCCGAAGCCTGACCCTCACCCGTCCCCTAATCCTAACCCGTACGCTAACACTAACACGCGCCCTCACACGCACGCTCCCCCTAAAGCGTTGCCGTACCCTCACCTGGACCCTAAACCGTCCCCATCCCCTAACCCTAACCCTAGCCCGAACCCTAACCCTAACCCTTCCCCAAAGCCTGACCCTCACCCGTCCCCTAATCCTAACCCGTACCCTAACACTAACCCGCGCCCTCAACGCACGCTCCCCCTAAAGCGTTGCCGTACCATCACCTGGACCCTAAACCGTCCCCGTCCCCTAACCCTAACCCTAGCCCGAACCCTAACCCTAACCCTTCCCCGAAGCCTGACCCTCACCCGTCCCCTAATCCTAACCCGTACGCTAACACTAACCCGCGCCCTCACACGCACGCTCCCCCTAAAGCGTTGCCGTACCCTCACCTGGACCCTAA
The DNA here is from genome assembly GCF_951394435.1 of Stenella coeruleoalba. Classification (NCBI taxonomy): domain Eukaryota; kingdom Metazoa; phylum Chordata; class Mammalia; order Artiodactyla; family Delphinidae; genus Stenella; species Stenella coeruleoalba. The sequence continues at coordinate 241,792 of NW_027646184.1, forward strand.
ACCGTCCCCGTCCCCTAACCCTAACCCTAGCCCGAACCCTAACCCTAACCCTTCCCCGAAGCCTGACCCTCACCCGTCCCCTAATCCTAACCCGTACGCTAACACTAACCCGCGCCCTCACACGCACGCTCCCCCTAAAGCGTTGCCGTACCCTCACCTGGACCCTAAACCGTCCCCGTCCCCTAACCCTAACCCTAGCCCGAACCCTAACCCTAACCCTTCCCCGAAGCCTGACCCTCACCCGTCCCCTAATCCTGACCCGTTCGCTAACACTAACCCGCGCCCTCACACGCACGCTCCCCCTAAAGCGTTGCTGTACCCTCACCTGGACCCTAAACCATCCCCGTCCCCTAACCCTAACCCTAGCCCGAACCCTAACTCTAACCCTTCCCCGAAGCCTGACCCTCACCCGTCCCCTAATCCTAACCCGTACGCTAACACTAACCCGCGCCCTCACACGCACGCTCCCCCTAAAGCGTTGCCGTACCCTCACCTGGAACATAAACCATCCCCGTCCCCTAACCCTAACCCTAGCCCGAACCCTAACCCTAACCCTTCCCCGAAGCCTGACCCTCACCCGTCCCGTAATCCTCACACGTACGCTAACACTAACCCGCGCCCTCACACGCACGCTCCCCCTAAAGCGTTGCCGTACCCTCACCTGGACCCAAAACCGTCCCCGTCCCCTAACCCTAAGCCTAGCCCGAACCCTAACCCTAACCCTTCCCCGAAGCCTGACCCTCACCCGTCCCCTAATCCTAACCCATACGCTAACACTAACCCACGCCCTCACACGCACGCTCCCCCTAAAGCGTTGCCGTACCCTCACCTGGACCCGAAACCGTCCCCGTCCCCTAACCCTAACCCTAGCCCGAACCCTAACCCTAACCCTTCCCCGAAGCCTGACCCTCACCCGTCCCCTAATCCTAACCCGTACGCTAACACTAACCCGCGCCCTCACACGCACGCTCCCCCTAAAGCGTTGCCGTACCCTCACCTGGACCCTAAACCGTCCCCGTCCCCTAACCCTAACCCTAGCCCGAACCCTAACCCTAACCCTTACCCGAAGCCTGACACTCACCCGTCCCCTAATCCTAACCCGTTCGCTAACACTAACCCGCGCCCTCACACGCACGCTCCCCCAAAAGCGTTGCTGTACCCTCACCTGGACCCTAAACCGTCCCCGTCCCCTAACCCTAACCCTAGCCCGAACCCTAACCCTAACCCTTCCCCGAAGCCTGACACTCACCCGTCCCATAATACTAACCCGTACGCTAACACTAACCCGCGCCCTCACACGCACGCTCCCCCTAAAGCGTTGCTGTACCCTCACCTGGACCCTAAACCGTCCCCGTCCCCTAACCCTAACCCTAGCCCGAACCCTAACCCTAACCCTTCCCCGAAGCCTGACCCTCACCCGTCCCCTAATCCTAACCCGTACGCTAACACTAACCTGCGCCCTCACACGCACGCTCCCACTAAAGCGTTGCCGTACCCTCACCTGGACCCTAAACCGTCCCCGTCCCCTAACCCTAACCCTAGCCCGAACCCTAACCCTAACCCTTCCCCGAAGCCTGACCCTCACCCGTCCCCTAATCCTAACCCATACCCTAACACTAACCCGCACACTCACACGCACGCTCCCCCTAAAGCGTTGCCTTACCCTCACCTGGACCCTAAACCGTCCCCGTCCCCTAACCCTAACCCTAGCCCGAACCCTAACCCTAACCCTTCCCCGAAGCCTGACCCTCACCCGTCCCCTAATCCTAAGCCGTACGCTAACACTAACGCGCGCCCTCACACGCACGCTCCCCCTAAAGCGTTGCCATACCCTAACCTGGACCCTAAACCGTCCCCGTCCCCTAACCCTAACCCTAGCCCGAACCCTAACCCTAACCCTTCCCCGAAGCCTGACCCTCACCCGTCCCCTAATCCTAACCCGTACGCTGACACTAACCAGCGCCCTCACACGCACGCTCCCCCTAAAGTGTTACCGTACCCTCACCTGGACCCTAAACCGTCCCCGTCGCCTAACCCTAACCCTAGCCCGAACCCTAACCCTAACCCTTCCCCGAAGCCTGACCCTCACCCGTCCCCTAATCCTAACCCGTACGCTAACACTAACCCGCGCCCTCACACGCACGCTCCCCCTAAAGCGTTGCCGTACCCTCACCTGGACCCTAAACCGTCCCCGTCCCCTAACCCTAACCCTAGCCCTAACCCTAACCCTAACCCTTCCCCGAAGCCTGACCCTCACCCGTCCCCTAATCCTAACCCGTACGCTAACACTAACACGCGCCCTCACACGCACGCTCCCCCTAAAGCGTTGCCGTACCCTCACCTGGACCCTAAACCGTCCCCGTCCCCTAACCCTAACCCTAGCCCGAACCCTAACCCTAACCCTTCCCCGAAGCCTGACCCTCACCCGTCCCCTAATCCTAACCCGTACGCTAACACTAACCCGCGCCCTCACACGCACGCTCCCCCTAAAGCGTTGCCGTACCCTCACCTGGACCCTAAACCGTCCCCGTCCCCTAACCCTAACCCTAGCCCGAACCCTAACCCTAACCCTTCCCCGAAGCCTGACCCTCACCCGTCCCCTAATCCTAACCCGTTCGCTAACACTAACCCGCGCCCTCACACGCACGCTCCCCCAAAAGCGTTGCTGTACCCTCACCTGGACCCTAAACCGTCCCCGTCCCCTAACCCTAACCCTAGCCCGAACCCTAACCCTAACCCTTCCCCGAAGCCTGACCCTCACCCGTCCCCTAATCCTAACCCGTACGCTAACACTAACCCGCGCCCTCACACGCACGCTCCCCCTAAAGCGTTGCCGTACCCTCACCTGGACCCTAAACCGTCCCCGTCCCCTAACCCTAACCCTAGCCCGAACCCTAACCCTAACCCTTCCCCGAAGCCTGACCCTCACCCGTCCCCTAATCCTAACCCATACCCTAACACTAACCCGCACACTCACACGCACGCTCCCCCTAAAGCGTTGCCTTACCCTCACCTGGACCCTAAACCGTCCCCGTCCCCTAACCCTAACCCTAGCCCGAACCCTAACCCTAACCCTTCCCCGAAGCCTGACCCTCACCCGTCCCCTAATCCTAAGCCGTACGCTAACACTAACGCGCGCCCTCACACGCACGCTCCCCCTAAAGCGTTGCCATACCCTAACCTGGACCCTAAACCGTCCCCGTCCCCTAACCCTAACCCTAGCCCGAACCCTAACCCTAACCCTTCCCCGAAGCCTGACCCTCACCCGTCCCCTAATCCTAACCCGTACGCTGACACTAACCAGCGCCCTCACACGCACGCTCCCCCTAAAGTGTTACCGTACCCTCACCTGGACCCTAAACCGTCCCCGTCCCCTAACCCTAACCCTAGCCCGAACCCTAACCCTAACCCTTCCCCGAAGCCTGACCCTCACCCGTCCCCTAATCCTAACCCGTACGCTAACACTAACCCGCGCCCTCACACGCACGCTCCCCCTAAAGCGTTGCCGTACCCTCACCTGGACCCTAAACCGTCCCCGTCCCCTAACCCTAACCCTAGCCCTAACCCTAACCCTAACCCTTCCCCGAAGCCTGACCCTCACCCGTCCCCTAATCCTAACCCGTACGCTAACACTAACACGCGCCCTCACACGCACGCTCCCCCTAAAGCGTTGCCGTACCCTCACCTGGACCCTAAACCGTCCCCGTCCCCTAACCCTAACCCTAGCCCGAACCCTAACCCTAACACTTCCCCAAAGCCTGACCCTCACCCGTCCCCTAATCCTAACCCGTACCCTAACACTAACCCGCGCCCTCACACGCACGCTCCCCCTAAAGCGTTGCCGTACCCTCACCTGGACCCTAAACCGTCCCCGTCCCCTAACCCTAACCCTAGCCCGAACCCTAACCCTAACCCTTCCCCGAAGCCTGACCCTCACCCGTCCCCTAATCCTAACCCGTACGCTAACACTAACCCGCGCCCTCACACGCACGCTCCCCCTAAAGCGTTGCCGTACCCTCACCTGGACCCTAAACCGTCCCCGTCCCCTAACCCTAACCCTAGCCCGAACCCTAACCCTAACCCTTCCCCGAAGCCTGACCCTCACCCGTCCCCTAATCCTAACCCGTTCGCTAACACTAACCCGCGCCCTCACACGCACGCTCCCCCAAAAGCGTTGCTGTACCCTCACCTGGACCCTAAACCGTCCCCGTCCCCTAACCCTAACCCTAGCCCGAACCCTAACCCTAACCCTTCCCCGAAGCCTGACCCTCACCCGTCCCCTAATCCTAACCCGTACGCTAACACTAACCCGCGCCCTCACACGCACGCTCCCCCTAAAGCGTTGCCGTACCCTCACCTGGACCATAAACCATCCCCGTCCCCTAACCCTAACCCTACCCCGAACCCTAACCCTAACCCTTCCCCGAAGCCTGACCCTCACCCGTCCCGTAATCCTCACCCGTACGCTAACACTAACCCGCGCCCTCACACGCACGCTCCCCCTAAAGCGTTGCCGTACCCTCACCTGGACCCAAAACCGTCCCCGTCCCCTAACCCTAAGCCTAGCCCGAACCCTAACCCTAACCCTTCCCCGAAGCCTGACCCTCACCCGTCCCCTAATCCTAACCCATACGCTAACACTAACCCACGCCCTCACACGCACGCTCCCCCTAAAGCGTTGCCGTACCCTCACCTGGACCCTAAACCGTCCCCGTCCCCTAACCCTAACCCTAGCCCGAACCCTAACCCTAACCCTTCCCCGAAGCATGACCCTCTCCCGTCCCCTAATCCTAACCCGTACGCTAACACTAACCCGTGCCCTCACACGCACGCTCCCCCTAAAGCGTTGCCGTACCCTCACCTGGACCCTAAACCGTCCCCGTCCCCTAACCCTAACCCTAGCCCGAACCCTAACCCTAACCCTTCCCCGAAGCCTGACCCTCACCCGTCCCCTAATCCTAACCCGTACGCTAACACTAACCCGCGCCCTCACACGCACGCTCCCCCTAAAGCGTTGCTGTACCCTCACCTGGACCCTAAACCGTCCCCGTCCCCTAACCCTAACCCTAGCCCGAACCCTAACCCTAACCCTTCCCCGAAGCCTGACCCTCACCCGTCCCCTAATCCTAAGCCGTACGCTAACACTATCACTCGCCCTCACACGCACGCTCCCCCTACAGCGTTGCCGTACCCTCACCTGGACCCTAAACCGTCCCCGTCCCCTAACCCTAACCCTAGCCCGAACCCTAACCCTAACCCTTCCCCGAAGCCTGACCCTCACCCGTCCCCTAATCCTAACCCGTACGCTGAAACTAACCCGCGCCCTCACACGCACGCTCCCCCTAAAGTGTTACCGTACCCTCACCTGGACCCTAAACCGTACCCGTCCCGTAACCCTAACCCTAGCCCGAACCCTAACCCTAACCCTTCCCCGAAGCCTGACCCTCACCCGTCCCCTAATCCTAACCCTTACGCTAACACTAACCCGCGCCCTCACACGCACGCTCCCCCTAAAGCGTTGCCGTACCCTCACCTGGACCCTAAACCGTCCCTGTCCCAAAACCCTAACCCTAGCCCGAACCCTAACCCTAACCCTTCCCAGAAGCCTGACCCTCACCCGTCCCCTAATCCTAACCCGTACGCTAACACTAACCCGCGCCCTCACACGCACGCTCCCCCTAAAGCGTTGCCGTACCCTCACCTGGACCCTAAACCGTCCCCGTCCCCTAACCCTAACCCTAGCCCGAACCCTAACCCTAACCCTTCCCCGAAGCCTTACCCTCACCCGTCCCCTAATCCTAACCCGTACGCTAACACTAACCCGCGCCCTCACACGCACGCTCCCCCTAAAGCGTTGCCGTACCCTCACCTGGACCCAAAACCGTCCCCGTCCCCTAACCCTAAGCCTAGCCCGAACCCTAACCCTAACCCTTCCCCGAAGCCTGACCCTCACCCGTCCCCTAATCCTAACCCATACGCTAACACTAACCCACGCCCTCACACGCACGCTCCCCCTAAAGCGTTGCCGTACCCTCACCTGGACCCGAAACCGTCCCCGTCCCCTAACCCTAACCCTAGCCCGAACCCTAACCCTAACCCTTCCCCGAAGCCTGACCCTCACCCGTCCCCTAATCCTAACCCGTACGCTAACACTAACCCGCGCCCTCACACGCACGCTCCCCCTAAAGCGTTGCCGTACCCTCACCTGGACCCTAAACCGTCCCCGTCCCCTAACCCTAACCCTAGCCCGAACCCTAACCCTAACCCTTACCCGAAGCCTGACACTCACCCGTCCCCTAATCCTAACCCGTTCGCTAACACTAACCCGCGCCCTCACACGCACGCTCCCCCAAAAGCGTTGCTGTACCCTCACCTGGACCCTAATCCGTCCCCGTCCCCTAACCCTAACCCTAGCCCGAACCCTAACCCTAACCCTTCCCCGAAGCCTGACACTCACCCGTCCCCTAATCCTAACCCGTACGCTAAAACTAACCCGCGCCCTCACACGCACGCTCCCCCTAAAGCGTTGCTGTACCCTCACCTGGACCCTAAACCGTCCCCGTCCCCTAACCCTAACCCTAGCCCGAACCCTAACCCTAACCCTTCCCAGAAGCCTGACCCTCACCCGTCCCCTAATCCTAACCCGTACGCTAACACTAACCTGCGCCCTCACACGCACGCTCCCCCTAAAGCGTTGCCGTACCCTCACCTGGACCCTAAACCGTCCCCGTCCCCTAACCCTAACCCTAGCCCGAACCCTAACACTAACCCTTCCCCGAAGCCTGACCCTCACCCGTCCCCTAATCCTAACCCGTACGCTAACACTAACCCGCGCCCTCACACGCACGCTCCCCCTAAAGCGTTGCCGTACCCTCACCTGGACCATAAACCATCCCCGTCCCCTAACCCTAACCCTAGCCCGAACCCTAACCCTAACCCTTCCCCGAAGCCTGACCCTCACCCGTCCCGTAATCCTCACCCGTACGCTAACACTAACCCGCGCCCTCACACGCACGCTCCCCCTAAAGCGTTGCCGTACCCTCACCTGGACCCAAAACCGTCCCCGTCCCCTAACCCTAAGCCTAGCCCGAACCCTAACCCTAACCCTTCCCCGAAGCCTGACCCTCACCCGTCCCCTAATCCTAACCCATACGCTAACACTAACCCACGCCCTCACACGCACGCTCCCCCTAAAGCGTTGCCGTACCCTCACCTGGACCCGAAACCGTCCCCGTCCCCTAACCCTAACCCTAGCCCGAACCCTAACCCTAACCCTTCCCCGAAGCCTGACCCTCACCCGTCCCCTAATCCTAACCCGTACGCTAACACTAACCCGCGCCCTCACACGCACGCTCCCCCTAAAGCGTTGCCGTACCCTCACCTGGACCCTAAACCGTCCCCGTCCCCTAACCCTAACCCTAGCCCGAACCCTAACCCTAACCCTTACCCGAAGCCTGACACTCACCCGTCCCCTAATCCTAACCCGTTCGCTAACACTAACCCGCGCCCTCACACGCACGCTCCCCCAAAAGCGTTGCTGTACCCTCACCTGGACCCTAATCCGTCCCCGTCCCCTAACCCTAACCCTAGCCCGAACCCTAACCCTAACCCTTCCCCGAAGCCTGACACTCACCCGTCCCCTAATCCTAACCCGTACGCTAACACTAACCCGCGCCCTCACACGCACGCTCCCCCTAAAGCGTTGCTGTACCCTCACCTGGACCCTAAACCGTCCCCGTCCCCTAACCCTAACCCTAGCCCGAACCCTAACCCTAACCCTTCCCAGAAGCCTGACCCTCACCCGTCCCCTAATCCTAATCCGTACGCTAACACTAACCTGCGCCCTCACACGCACGCTCCCCCTAAAGCGTTGCCGTACCCTCACCTGGACCCTAAACCGTCCCCGTCCCCTAACCCTAACCCTAGCCCGAACCCTAACCCTAAACCTTCCCCGAAGCCTGACCCTCACCCGTCCCCTAATCCTAACCCATACCCTAACACTAACCCGCACACTCACACGCACGCTCCCCCTAAAGCGTTGCCGTACCCTCACCTGGACCCTAAACCGTCCCCGTCCCCTAACCCTAACCCTAGCCCGAACCCTAACCCTAACCCTTCCCCGAAGCCTGACCCGCACCCGTCCCCTAATCCTAAGCCGTACGCTAACACTAACGCGCGCCCTCACACGCACGCTCCCCCTAAAGCGTTGCCATACCCTAACCTGAACCCTAAACCGTCCCCGTCCCCTAACCCTAACCCTAGCCCGAACCCTAACCCTAACCCTTCCCCGAAGCCTGACCCTCACCCGTCCCCTAATCCTAACCCGTACGCTGACACTAACCCGCGCCCTCACACGCACGCTCCCCCTAAAGTGTTACCGTACCCTCACCTGGACCCTAAACCGTCCCCGTCCCCTAACCCTAACCCTAGCCCGAACCCTAACCCTAACCCTTCCCCGAAGCCTGACCCTCACCCGTCCCCTAATCCTAACCCGTACGCTAACACTAACCCGCGCCCTCACACGCACGTTCCCCCTAAAGCGTTGCCGTACCCTCACCTGGACCCTAAACCGTCCCCGTCACCTAACCCTAACCCTAGCCCGAACCCTAACCCTAACCCTTCCCCGAAGCCTGACCCTCACCCGTCCCCTAATCCTAACCCGTACGCTAACACTAACACGCACCCTCACACGCACGCTCCCCCTAAAGCGTTGCCGTACCCTCACCTGGACCCTAAACCGTCCCCATCCCCTAACCCTAACCCTAGCCCGAACCCTAACCCTAACACTTCCCCAAAGCCTGACCCTCACCCGTCCCCTAATCCTAACCCGTACCCTAACACTAACCCGCGCCCTCACACGCACGCTCCCCCTAAAGCGTTGCCGTACCCTCACCTGGACCCTAAACCGTCCCCGTCCCCTAACCCTAACCCTAGCCCGAACCCTAACCCTAACCCTACCCCGAAGCCTCACCCTCACCCGTCCCGTAATCCTCACCCGTACGCTAACACTAACCCGCGCCCTCACACGCACGCTCCCCCTAAAACGTTGCCGTACCCTCACCTGGACCCAAAACCGTCCCCGTCCCCTAACCCTAAGCCTAGCCCGAAACCTAACCCTAAACCTTCCCCGAAGCCTGACCCTCACCCGTCCCCTAATCCTAACCCATACGCTAACACTAACCCATGCCCTCACACGCACGCTCCCCCTAAAGCGTTGCCGTACCCTCACCTGGACCCTAAACCGTCCCCGTCCCCTAACCCTAACCCTAGCCCGAACCCTAACCCTAACCCTTCCCCGAAGCATGACCCTCTCCCGTCCCCTAATCCTAACCCGTACGCTAACACTAACCCGCGCCCTCACACGCACGCTCCCCCTAAAGCGTTGCCGTACCCTCACCTGGACCCTAAACCGTCCCCGTCCCCTAACCCTAACCCTAGCCTGAACCCTAACCCTAACCCTTCCCCGAAGCCTGACCCTCACCCGTCCCCTAATCCTAACCCATACGCTAACACTAACCCGCGCCCTCACACGCACGCTCCCCCTAAAGCGTTGCCGTACCCTCACCTGGACCCTAAACCGTCCCCGTCCCCTAACCCTAACCCTAGCCCGAACCCTAACCCTAACCCTTCCCCGAAGCCTGACCCTCACCCGTCCCCTAATCCTAAGCCATACGCTAACACTATCACGCGCCCTCACACGCACGCTCCCCCTACAGCGTTGCCGTACCCTCACCTGGACCCTAAACCGTCCCCGTCCCCTAACCCTAACCCTAGCCCGAACCCTAACCCTAACCCTTCCCTGAAGCCTGACCCTCACCCGTCCCCTAATCCTAACCCGTACGCTAACACTAACCCGCGCCCTCACACGCACGCTCCCCCTAAAGCGTTGCCGTACCCTCACCTGGACCCTAAACCGTCCCCGTCCCCTAACCCTAACCCTAGCCCGAACCCTAACCCTAACCCTTCCCCGAAGCCTGACCCTCACCCGTCCCCTAATCCTAACCCGTACATTAACACTAACCTGCGCCCTCACACGCACACTCCCCCTAAAGCGTTGCCGTACCCTCACCTGGACCCTAAACCGTCCCCGTCCCCTAACCCTAACCCTAGCCCGAACCCTAACCCTAACCCTTCCCCGAAGCCTGACCCTCACCCGTCCCCTAATCCTAACCCGTACGCTAACACTACCCCGCGCCCTCACACGCACGCTCCCCCTAAAGCGTTGCCGTACCCTCACCTGGACCCTAAACCGTCCCCGTCCCCTAACCCTAACCCTAGCCCGAACCCTAATCCTAACCCTTCCCCGAAGCCTGACCCTCACTCGTCCCCTAATCCTAACCCGTACACTAACACTAACGCGCGCCCTCACACACACGCTCCCCCTAAAGCGTTGCCGTACCCTCACCTGGACCCTAAACCGTCCCCGTCCCCTAACCCTAACCCTAGCCCGAACCCTAACCCTAACCCTTCCCCGAAGCCTGACCCTCACCCGTCCCCTAATCCTAAGCCGTACGCTAACACTAACCCGCGCCCTCACACGCACGCTCCCCCTAAAGCGTTGCCGTACCCTCACCTGGACCCTAAACCGTCCCCGTCCCCTAACCCTAACCCTAGCCCGAACCCTAACCCTAACCCTTCCCCGAAGCCTGACCCTCACCCGTCCCCTAATCCTAACCCGTACGCTAACACTAACCCGCGCCCTCACATGCACGCTCCCCCTAAAGCGTTGCCGTACCCTCACCTGGACCCTAAACCGTCCCCGTCTCCTAACACTAACCCTAGCCCTAACCCTAACCCTAACCCTTCCCCGAAGCCTGACCCTCTCCCGTCCCCTAATCCTAACCCGTACGCTAACACTAACCCGCGCCCTCACACGCACGCTCCCCCTAAAGCGTTGCCGTACCCTCACCTGGACCCTAAACCGTCCCCGTCCCCTAACCCTAACCCTAGACCGAACCCTAACCCTAACCCGTCCCCGAAGCCTGACCCTCACCCGTCCCCTAATCCTAACCCGTACGCTAACACTAACCCGCGCCCTCACACGCACGCTCCCCCTAAAGCGTTGCCGTACCCTCACCTGGACCCTAAACCGTCCCCGTCCCCTAACCCTAACCCTAGCCCGAACCCTAACCCTAACCCTTACCCGAAGCCTGACACTCACCCGTCCCCTAATCCTAACCCGTTCGCTAACACTAACCCGCGCCCTCACACGCACGCTCCCCCAAAAGCGTTGCTGTACCCTCACCTGGACCCTAATCCGTCCCCGTCCCCTAACCCTAACCCTAGCCCGAACCCTAACCCTAACCCTTCCCCGAAGCCTGACACTCACCCGTCCCCTAATCCTAACCCGTACGCTAACACTAACCCGCGCCCTCACACGCACGCTCCCCCTAAAGCGTTGCTGTACCCTCACCTGGACCCTAAACCGTCCCCGTCCCCTAACCCTAACCCTAGCCCGAACCCTAACCCTAACCCTTCCCAGAAGCCTGACCCTCACCCGTCCCCTAATCCTAACCCGTACGCTAACACTAACCTGCGCCCTCACACGCACGCTCCCCCTAAAGCGTTGCCGTACCCTCACCTGGACCCTAAACCGTCCCCGTCCCCTAACCCTAACCCTAGCCCGAACCCTAACCCTAAACCTTCCCCGAAGCCTGACCCTCACCCGTCCCCTAATCCTAACCCATACCCTAACACTAACCCGCACACTCACACGCACGCTCCCCCTAAAGCGTTGCCGTACCCTCACCTGGACCCTAAACCGTCCCCGTCCCCTAACCCTAACCCTAGCCCGAACCCTAACCCTAACCCTTCCCCGAAGCCTGACCCGCACCCGTCCCCTAATCCTAAGCCGTACGCTAACACTAACGCGCGCCCTCACACGCACGCTCCCCCTAAAGCGTTGCCATACCCTAACCTGAACCCTAAACCGTCCCCGTCCCCTAACCCTAACCCTAGCCCGAACCCTAACCCTAACCCTTCCCCGAAGCCTGACCCTCACCCGTCCCCTAATCCTAACCCGTACGCTGACACTAACCCGCGCCCTCACACGCACGCTCCCCCTAAAGTGTTACCGTACCCTCACCTGGACCCTAAACCGTCCCCGTCCCCTAACCCTAACCCTAGCCCGAACCCTAACCCTAACCCTTCCCCGAAGCCTGACCCTCACCCGTCCCCTAATCCTAACCCGTACGCTAACACTAACCCGCGCCCTCACACGCACGTTCCCCCTAAAGCGTTGCCGTACCCTCACCTGGACCCTAAACCGTCCCCGTCACCTAACCCTAACCCTAGCCCGAACCCTAACCCTAACCCTTCCCCGAAGCCTGACCCTCACCCGTCCCCTAATCCTAACCCGTACGCTAACACTAACACGCACCCTCACACGCACGCTCCCCCTAAAGCGTTGCCGTACCCTCACCTGGACCCTAAACCGTCCCCATCCCCTAACCCTAACCCTAGCCCGAACCCTAACCCTAACACTTCCCCAAAGCCTGACCCTCACCCGTCCCCTAATCCTAACCCGTACCCTAACACTAACCCGCGCCCTCACACGCACGCTCCCCCTAAAGCGTTGCCGTACCCTCACCTGGACCCTAAACCGTCCCCGTCCCCTAACCCTAACCCTAGCCCGAACCCTAACCCTAACCCTACCCCGAAGCCTCACCCTCACCCGTCCCGTAATCCTCACCCGTACGCTAACACTAACCCGCGCCCTCACACGCACGCTCCCCCTAAAACGTTGCCGTACCCTCACCTGGACCCAAAACCGTCCCCGTCCCCTAACCCTAAGCCTAGCCCGAAACCTAACCCTAAACCTTCCCCGAAGCCTGACCCTCACCCGTCCCCTAATCCTAACCCATACGCTAACACTAACCCATGCCCTCACACGCACGCTCCCCCTAAAGCGTTGCCGTACCCTCACCTGGACCCTAAACCGTCCCCGTCCCCTAACCCTAACCCTAGCCCGAACCCTAACCCTAACCCTTCCCCGAAGCATGACCCTCTCCCGTCCCCTAATCCTAACCCGTACGCTAACACTAACCCGCGCCCTCACACGCACGCTCCCCCTAAAGCGTTGCCGTACCCTCACCTGGACCCTAAACCGTCCCCGTCCCCTAACCCTAACCCTAGCCCGAACCCTAACCCTAACCCTTCCCCGAAGCCTGACCCTCACCCGTCCCCTAATCCTAACCCGTACGCTAACACTACCCCGCGCCCTCACACGCACGCTCCCCCTAAAGCGTTGCCGTACCCTCACCTGGACCCTAAACCGTCCCCGTCCCCTAACCCTAACCCTAGCCCGAACCCTAATCCTAACCCTTCCCCGAAGCCTGACCCTCACTCGTCCCCTAATCCTAACCCGTACACTAACACTAACGCGCGCCCTCACACACACGCTCCCCCTAAAGCGTTGCCGTACCCTCACCTGGACCCTAAACCGTCCCCGTCCCCTAACCCTAACCCTAGCCCGAACCCTAACCCTAACCCTTCCCCGAAGCCTGACCCTCACCCGTCCCCTAATCCTAAGCCGTACGCTAACACTAACCCGCGCCCTCACACGCACGCTCCCCCTAAAGCGTTGCCGTACCCTCACCTGGACCCTAAACCGTCCCCGTCCCCTAACCCTAACCCTAGCCCGAACCCTAACCCTAACCCTTCCCCGAAGCCTGACCCTCACCCGTCCCCTAATCCTAACCCGTACGCTAACACTAACCCGCGCCCTCACACGCACGCTCCCCCTAAAGCGTTGCCGTACCCTCACCTGGACCCTAAACCGTCCCCGTCTCCTAACACTAACCCTAGCCCTAACCCTAACCCTAACCCTTCCCCGAAGCCTGACCCTCTCCCGTCCCCTAATCCTAACCCGTACGCTAACACTAACCCGCGCCCTCACACGCACGCTCCCCCTAAAGCGTTGCCGTACCCTCACCTGGACCCTAAACCGTCCCCGTCCCCTAACCCTAACCCTAGACCGAACCCTAACCCTAACCCGTCCCCGAAGCCTGACCCTCACCCGTCCCCTAATCCTAACCCGTACGCTAACACTAACCCGCGCCCTCACACGCACGCTCCCCCTAAAGCGTTGCCGTACCCTCACCTGGACCCTAAACCGTCCCCGTCCCCTAACCCTAACCCTAGCCCGAACCCTAACCCTAACCCTTCCCCGAAGCCTGACCCTCACCCGTCCCCTAATCCTAACCCGTACGCCGACACTAACCCGCGCCCTCACACGCACGCTCCCCCTAAAGTGTTACCGTACCCTCACCTGGACCCTAAACCGTACCCGTCCCCTAACCCTAACCCTAGCCCGAACCCTAACCCTAACCCTTCCCCGAAGCCTGACCCTCACCCGTCCCCTAATCCTAACCCGTACGCTAACACTAACCCGCGCCCTCACACGCACGCTCCCCCTAAAGCGTTGCCGTACCCTCACCTGGACCCTAAACCGTCCCTGTCCCAAAACCCTAACCCTAGCCCGAACCCTAACCCTAACGATTCCCAGAAGCCTGATCCTCACCCGTCCCCTAATCCTAACCCGTACGCTAACACTAACCCGCGCCCTCACACGCACGCTCCCCCTAAAGCGTTGCCGTACCCTCACCTGGACCCTAAACCGTCCCCGTCCCCTAACCCTAACCCTAGCCCGAACCCTAACCCTAACCCTTCCCCGAAGCCTGACCCTCACCCGTCCCCTAATCCTAACCCGTACGCTAACACTAACCCGCGCCCTCACACGCACGCTCCCCCTAAAGCGTTGCCGTACCCTCACCTGGACCCTAAACCGTCCCCGTCCCCTAACCCTAACCCTAGCCCGAACCCTAACCCTAACCCTTCCCCGAAGCCTGACCCTCACCCGTCCCCTAATCCTAACCCTTACCCTAACACTAACCCGCACCCTCACACGCACGCTCCACCTAAAGCGTTGCCGTACCCTCACCTGGACCCTAACACCGTCCCCATCCCCTAACCCTAACCCTAGCCCGAACCCTAACCCTAACCCTTCCCCGAAGCCTGACCCTCACCCGTCCCCTAATCCTAAGCCGTACGCTAACACTAACGCGCGCCCTCACACGCACGCTCCCCCTAAAGCGTTTCCATACCCTAACCTGGACCCTAAACCGTCCCCGTCCCCTAACCCTAACCCTAGCCCGAACCCTAACCCTAACCCTTCCCCGAAGCCTGACCCTCACCCGTCACCTAATCCTAACCCGTACGCTGACACTAACCCGCGCCCTCACACGCACGCTCCCCCTAAAGCGTTACCGTACCCTCACCTGGACCCTAAACCGTCCCCGTCCCCTAACCCTAACCCTAGCCCGAACCCTAAACCTAACCCTTCCCCGAAGCCTGACCCTCACTCGTCCCCTAATCCTAACCCGTACGCTAACACTAACCCGCGCCCTCACACGCACGCTCCCCCTAAAGCGTTGCCGTACCCTCACCTGGACCCTAAACCGTCCCCGTCACCTAACCCTAACCCTAGCCCGAACCCTAACCCTAACCCTTCCCCGAAGCCTGACCCTCACCCGTCCCCTAATCCTAACCCGTACGCTAACACTAACCCGCGCCCTCACACGCACGCTCCCCCTAAAGCGTTGCCGTACCCTCACCTGGACACTAAACCGTCCCCGTCCCCTAACCCTAACCCTAGCCCGAACCCTAACCCTAACCCTTCCCTGAAGCCTGACCCTCACCCGTCCCCTAATCCTAACCCGTACGCTAACACTAACCCGCGCCCTCACACGCACGCT
The DNA here is from genome assembly GCF_951394435.1 of Stenella coeruleoalba. Taxonomy (NCBI): domain Eukaryota; kingdom Metazoa; phylum Chordata; class Mammalia; order Artiodactyla; family Delphinidae; genus Stenella; species Stenella coeruleoalba. Next base: position 257,547 of record NW_027646184.1, read on the forward strand.
CCCCCTAAAGCGTTGCCGTACCCTCACCTGGACCCTAAACCGTCCCCGTCCCCTAACCCTAACCCTAGCCCGAACCCTAACCCTAACCCTTCCCCGAAGCCTGACCCTCACCCGTCCCCTAATCCTAACCCGTACGCTAACACTAACCCGCGCCCTCACACGCACGCTCCCCCTAAAGCGTTGCCGTACCCTCACCTGGACCCTAAACCGTCCCCGTCCCCTAACCCTAACCCTAGCCCGAACCCTAACCCTAACCCTTCCCCGAAGCCTGACCCTCACCCGTCCCCTAATCCTAACCCGTACGCTAACACTAACCCGCGCCCTCACACGCACGCTCCCCCTAAAGCGTTGCCGTACCCTCACCTGGACCCTAAACCGTCCCCGTCCCCTAACCCTAACCCTAGCCCGAACCCTAACCCTAACCCTTCCCCGAAGCCTGACCCTCACCCGTCCCCTAATCCTAACCCGTACCCTAACACTAACCCGCGCCCTCACACGCACGCTCCCCCTAAAGCGTTGCCGTACCCTCACCTGGACCCTAAACCGTCCCCGTCCCCTAACCCTAACCCTAGCCCGAACCCTAACCCTAACCCTTCCCCGAAGCCTGACTCTCACCCGTCCCCTAATCCTAACCCGTACGCTAACACTAACCCGCGCCCTCACACGCACGCTCCCCCTAAAGCGTTGCCGTACCCTCACCTGGACCCTAAACCGTCCCCGTCCCCTAACCCTAACCCTAGCCCGAACCCTAACCCTAACCCTTCCCCGAAGCCTGACCCTCACCCGTCCCCTAATCCTAACCCGTACGCTAACACTAACCCGCGCCCTCACACGCACGCTCCCCCTAAAGCGTTGCCGTACCCTCACCTGGACCCTAAACCGTCCCCGTCCCCTAACCCTAACCCTAGCCCGAACCCTAACCCTAACCCTTCCCCGAAGCCTGACCCTCACCCGTCCCCTAATCCTAACCCGTACGCTAAAACTAACCCGCGCCCTCACACGCACGCTCCCCCTAAAGCGTTGCCGTACCCTCACCTGGACCCTAAACCGTCCCCGTCACCTAACCCTAACCCTAGCCCGAACCCTAACCCTAACCCTTCCCCGAAGCCTGACCCTCACCCGTCCCCTAATCCTAACCCGTACGCTAACACTAACCCGCGCCCTCACACGCACGCTCCCCCTAAAGCGTTGCCGTACCCTCACCTGGACCCAAAAAAGTCCCCGTCCCATAACCCTAACCCTAGCCCGAACCCTAACCCTAACCCTTCCCCGAAACATGACCCTCTCCCGTCCCCTAATCCTAACACGTACGCTAACACTAACCCGCGCCCTCACACGCACGCTCCCCCTAAAGCGTTGCCGTACCCTCACCTGGACCCTAAACCGTCCCCGTCCCCTAACCCTAACCCTAGCCCGAACCCTAACCCTAACCCTTCCCCGAAGCCTGACCCTCACCCGTCCCCTAATCCTAACCCGTACCCTAACACTAACCCGCGCCCTCACACGCACGCTCCCCCTAAAGCGTTGCCGTACCCTCACCTGGACCCTAAACCGTCCCCGTCCCCTAACCCTAACCCTAGCCCGAACCCTAACCCTAACCCTTCCCCGAAGCCTGACCCTCACCCGTCCCCTAATCCTAACCCGTACGCTAACACTAACCCGCGCCCTCACACGCACGCTCCCCCTAAAGCGTTGCCGTACCCTCACCTGGACCCTAAACCGTCCCCGTCCCCTAACCCTAACCCTAGCCCGAACCCTAACCCTAACCCTTCCCCGAAGCCTGACCCTCACCCGTCCCCTAATCCTAACCCGTACCCTAACACTAACCCGCGCCCTCACACGCACGCTCCCCCTAAAGCGTTGCCGTACCCTCACCTGGACCCTAAACCGTCCCCGTCCCCTAACCCTAACCCTAGCCCGAACCCTAACCCTAACCCTTCCCCGAAGCCTGACCCTCACCCGTCCCCTAATCCTAACCCGTACGCTAAAACTAACCCGCGCCCTCACACGCACGCTCCCCCTAAAGCGTTGCCGTACCCTCACCTGGACCCTAAACCGTCCCCGTCACCTAACCCTAACCCTAGCCCGAACCCTAACCCTAACCCTTCCCCGAAGCCTGACCCTCACCCGTCCCCTAATCCTAACCCGTACGCTAACACTAACCCGCGCCCTCACACGCACGCTCCCCCTAAAGCGTTGCCGTACCCTCACCTGGACCCAAAACCGTCCCCGTCCCATAACCCTAACCCTAGCCCGAACCCTAACCCTAACCCTTCCCCGAAACATGACCCTCTCCCGTCCCCTAATCCTAACACGTACGCTAACACTAACCCGCGCCCTCACACGCACGCTCCCCCTAAAGCGTTGCCGTACCCTCACCTGGACCCTAAACCGTCCCCGTCCCCTAACCCTAACCCTAGCCCGAACCCTAACCCTAACCCTTCCCCGAAGCCTGACCCTCACCCGTCCCCTAATCCTAACCCGTACCCTAACACTAACCCGCGCCCTCACACGCACGCTCCCCCTAAAGCGTTGCCGTACCCTCACCTGGACCCTAAACCGTCCCCGTCCCCTAACCCTAACCCTAGCCCGAACCCTAACCCTAACCCTTCCCCGAAGCCTGACTCTCACCCGTCCCCTAATCCTAACCCGTACGCTAACACTAACCCGCGCCCTCACACGCACGCTCCCCCTAAAGCGTTGCCGTACCCTCACCTGGACCCTAAACCGTCCCCGTCCCCTAACCCTAACCCTAGCCCGAACCCTAACCCTAACCCTTCCCCGAAGCCTGACCCTCACCCGTCCCCTAATCCTAACCCGTACGCTAACACTAACCCGCGCCCTCACACGCACGCTCCCCCTAAAGCGTTGCCGTACCCTCACCTGGACCCTAAACCGTCCCCGTCCCCTAACCCTAACCCTAGCCCGAACCCTAACCCTAACCCTTCCCCGAAGCCTGACCCTCACCCGTCCCCTAATCCTAACCCGTACGCTAAAACTAACCCGCGCCCTCACACGCACGCTCCCCCTAAAGCGTTGCCGTACCCTCACCTGGACCCTAAACCGTCCCCGTCACCTAACCCTAACCCTAGCCCGAACCCTAACCCTAACCCTTCCCCGAAGCCTGACCCTCACCCGTCCCCTAATCCTAACCCGTACGCTAACACTAACCCGCGCCCTCACACGCACGCTCCCCCTAAAGCGTTGCCGTACCCTCACCTGGACCCAAAACCGTCCCCGTCCCATAACCCTAACCCTAGCCCGAACCCTAACCCTAACCCTTCCCCGAAACATGACCCTCTCCCGTCCCCTAATCCTAACACGTACGCTAACACTAACCCGCGCCCTCACACGCACGCTCCCCCTAAAGCGTTGCCGTACCCTCACCTGGACCCTAAACCGTCCCCGTCCCCTAACCCTAACCCTAGCCCGAACCCTAACCCTAACCCTTCCCCGAAGCCTGACCCTCACCCGTCCCCTAATCCTAACCCATACCCTAACACTAACCCGCGCCCTCACACGCACGCTCCCCCTAAAGCGTTGCCGTACCCTCACCTGGACCCTAAACCGTCCCCGTCACCTAACCCTAACCCTAGCCCGAACCCTAACCCTAACCCTTCCCCGAAGCCTGACCCTCACCCGTCCCCTAATCCTAAGCCGTACGCTAACACTATCACGCGCCCTCACACGCACGCTCCCCCTACAGCGTTGCCGTACCCTCACCTGGACCCTAAACCATCCCCGTCCCCTAACCCTAACCCTAGCCCGAACCCTAACTCTAACCCTTCCCCGAAGCCTGACCCTCACCCGTCCCCTAATCCTAACCCGTACGCTAACACTAACCCGCGCCCTCACACGCACGCTCCCCCTAAAGCGTTGCCGTACCCTCACCTGGACCATAAACCATCCCCGTCCCCTAACCCTAACCCTAGCCCGAACCCTAACCCTAACCCTTCCCCGAAGCCTGACCCTCACCCGTCCCGTAATCCTCACCCGTACGCTAACACTAACCCGCGCCCTCACACGCACGCTCCCCCTAAAGCGTTGCCGTACCCTCACCTGGACCCAAAACCGTCCCCGTCCCCTAACCCTAAGCCTAGCCCGAACCCTAACCCTAACCCTTCCCCGAAGCCTGACCCTCACCCGTCCCCTAATCCTAACCCATACGCTAACACTAACCCACGCCCTCACACGCACGCTCCCCCTAAAGCGTTGCCGTACCCTCACCTGGACCCGAAACCGTCCCCGTCCCCTAACCCTAACCCTAGCCCGAACCCTAACCCTAACCCTTCCCCGAAGCCTGACCCTCACCCGTCCCCTAATCCTAACCCGTACGCTAACACTAACCCGCGCCCTCACACGCACGCTCCCCCTAAAGCGTTGCCGTACCCTCACCTGGACCCTAAACCGTCCCCGTCCCCTAACCCTAACCCTAGCCCGAACCCTAACCCTAACCCTTACCCGAAGCCTGACACTCACCCGTCCCCTAATCCTAACCCGTTCGCTAACACTAACCCGCGCCCTCACACGCACGCTCCCCCAAAAGCGTTGCTGTACCCTCACCTGGACCCTAATCCGTCCCCGTCCCCTAACCCTAACCCTAGCCCGAACCCTAACCCTAACCCTTCCCCGAAGCCTGACACTCACCCGTCCCCTAATCCTAACCCGTACGCTAACACTAACCCGCGCCCTCACACGCACGCTCCCCCTAAAGCGTTGCTGTACCCTCACCTGGACCCTAAACCGTCCCCGTCCCCTAACCCTAACCCTAGCCCGAACCCTAACCCTAACCCTTCCCAGAAGCCTGACCCTCACCCGTCCCCTAATCCTAACCCGTACGCTAACACTAACCTGCGCCCTCACACGCACGCTCCCCCTAAAGCGTTGCCGTACCCTCACCTGGACCCTAAACCGTCCCCGTCCCCTAACCCTAACCCTAGCCCGAACCCTAACCCTAAACCTTCCCCGAAGCCTGACCCTCACCCGTCCCCTAATCCTAACCCATACCTTAACACTAACCCGCACACTCACACGCACGCTCCCCCTAAAGCGTTGCCGTACCCTCACCTGGACCCTAAACCGTCCCCGTCCCCTAACCCTAACCCTAGCCCGAACCCTAACCCTAACCCTTCCCCGAAGCCTGACCCGCACCCGTCCCCTAATCCTAAGCCGTACGCTAACACTAACGCGCGCCCTCACACGCACGCTCCCCCTAAAGCGTTGCCATACCCTAACCTGAACCCTAAACCGTCCCCGTCCCCTAACCGTAACCCTAGCCCGAACCCTAACCCTAACCCTTCCCCGAAGCCTGACCCTCACCCGTCCCCTAATCCTAACCCGTACGCTGACACTAACCCGCGCCCTCACACGCACGCTCCCCCTAAAGTGTTACCGTACCCTCACCTGGACCCTAAACCGTCCCCGTCCCCTAACCCTAACCCTAGCCCGAACCCTAACCCTAACCCTTCCCCGAAGCCTGACCCTCACCCGTCCCCTAATCCTAACCCGTACGCTAACACTAACCCGCGCCCTCACACGCACGTTCCCCCTAAAGCGTTGCCGTACCCTCACCTGGACCCTAAACCGTCCCCGTCACCTAACCCTAACCCTAGCCCGAACCCTAACCCTAACCCTTCCCCGAAGCCTGACCCTCACCCGTCCCCTAATCCTAACCCGTACGCTAACACTAACACGCGCCCTCACACGCACGCTCCCCCTAAAGCGTTGCCGTACCCTCACCTGGACCCTAAACCGTCCCCGTCCCCTAACCCTAACCCTAGCCCGAACCCTAACCCTAACACTTCCCCAAAGCCTGACCCTCACCCGTCCCCTAATCCTAACCCATACCCTAACACTAACCCGCGCCCTCACACGCACGCTCCCCCTAAAGCGTTGCCGTACCCTCACCTGGACCCTAAACCGTCCCCGTCCCCTAACCCTAACCCTAGCCCGAACCCTAACCCTAACCCTACCCCGAAGCCTCACCCTCACCCGTCCCGTAATCCTCACCCGTACGCTAACACTAACCCGCGCCCTCACACGCACGCTCCCCCTAAAACGTTGCCGTACCCTCACCTGGACCCAAAACCGTCCCCGTCCCCTAACCCTAAGCCTAGCCCGAACCCTAACCCTAAACCTTCCCCGAAGCCTGACCCTCACCCGTCCCCTAATCCTAACCCATACGCTAACACTAACCCACGCCCTCACACGCACGCTCCCCCTAAAGCGTTGCCGTACCCTCACCTGGACCCTAAACCGTCCCCGTCCCCTAACACTAACCCTAGCCCGAACCCTAACCCTAACCCTTCCCCGAAGCATGACCCTCTCCCGTCCCCTAATCCTAACCCGTACGCTAACACTAACCCGCGCCCTCACACGCACGCTCCCCCTAAAGCGTTGCCGTACCATCACCTGGACCCTAAACCGTCCCCGTCCCCTAACCCTACCCTAGCCCGAACCCTAACCCTAACCCTTCCCCGAAGCCTGACCCTCACCCGTCCCCTAATCCTAACCCATACGCTAACACTAACCCGCGCCCTCACACGCACGCTCCCCCTAAAGCGTTGCCGTACCCTCACCTGGACCCTAAACCGTCCCCGTCCCCTAACCCTAACCCTAGCCCGAACCCTAACCCTAACCCTTCCCCGAAGCCTGACCCTCACCCGTCCCCTAATCCTAAGCCGTACGCTAACACTATCACGCGCCCTCACACGCACGCTCCCCCTACAGCGTTGCCGTACCCTCACCTGGACCCTAAACCGTCCCCGTCCCCTAACCCTAACCCTAGCCCGAACCCTAACCCTAACCCTTCCCCGAAGCCTGACCCTCACCCGTCCCCTAATCCTAACCCGTACGCTAACACTAACCCGCGCCCTCACACGCACGCTCCCCCTAAAGCGTTGCCGTACCCTCACCTGGACCCTAAACCGTCCCCGTCCCCTAACCCTAACCCTAGCCCGAACCCTAACCCTAACCCTTCCCAGAAGCCTGACCCTCACCCGTCCCCTAATCCTAACCCGTACATTAACACTAACCTGCGCCCTCACACGCACACTCCCCCTAAAGCGTTGCCGTACCCTCACCTGGACCCTAAACCGTCCCCGTCCCCTAACCCTAACCCTAGCCCGAACCCTAACCCTAACCCTTCCCCGAAGCCTGACCCTCACCCGTCCCCTAATCCTAACCCGTACGCTAACACTACCCCGCGCCCTCACACGCACGCTCCCCCTAAAGCGTTGCCGTACCCTCACCTGGACCCTAAACCGTCCCCGTCCCCTAACCCTAACCCTAGCCCGAACCCTAACCCTAACCCTTCCCCGAAGCCTGACCCTCACTCGTCCCCTAATCCTAACCCGTACGCTAACACTAACGCGCGCCCTCACACACACGCTCCCCCTAAAGCGTTGCCGTACCCTCACCTGGACCCTAAACCGTCCCCGTCCCCTAACCCTAACCCTAGCCCGAACCCTAACCCTAACCCTTCCCCGAAGCCTGACCCTCACCCGTCCCCTAATCCTAAGCCGTACGCTAACACTAACCCGCGCCCTCACACGCACGCTCCCCCTAAAGCGTTGCCGTACCCTCACCTGGACCCTAAACCGTCCCCGTCCCCTAACCCTAACCCTAGCCCGAACCCTAACCCTAACCCTTCCCCGAAGCCTGACCCTCACCCGTCCCCTAATCCTAACCCGTACGCTAACACTAACCCGCGCCCTCACACGCACGCTCCCCCTAAAGCGTTGCCGTACCCTCACCTGGACCCTAAACCGTCCCCGTCTCCTAACACTAACCCTAGCCCTAACCCTAACCCTAACCCTTCCCCGAAGCCTGACCCTCACCCGTCCCCTAATCCTAACCCGTACGCTAACACTAACCCGCGCCCTCACACGCACGCTCCCCCTAAAGCGTTGCCGTACCCTCACCTGGACCCTAAACCGTCCCCGTCCCCTAACCCTAACCCTAGCCCGAAACCTAACCCTAACCCGTCCCCGAAGCCTGACCCTCACCCGTCCCCTAATCCTAACCCGTACGCTAACACTAACCCGCGCCCTCACACGCACGCTCCCCCTAAAGCGTTGCCGTACCCTCACCTGGACCCTAAACCGTCCCCGTCCCCTAACCCTAACCCTAGCCCGAACCCTAACCCTAACCCTTCCCCGAAGCCTGACCCTCACCCGTCCCCTAATCCTAACCCGTACGCCGACACTAACCCGCGCCCTCACACGCACGCTCCCCCTAAAGTGTTACCGTACCCTCACCTGGACCCTAAACCGTACCCGTCCCCTAACCCTAACCCTAGCCCGAACCCTAACCCTAACCCTTCCCCGAAGCCTGACCCTCACCCGTCCCCTAATCCTAACCCGTACGCTAACACTAACCCGCGCCCTCACACGCACGCTCCCCCTAAAGCGTTGCCGTACCCTCACCTGGACCCTAAACCGTCCCTGTCCCAAAACCCTAACCCTAGCCCGAACCCTAACCCTAACGATTCCCAGAAGCCTGATCCTCACCCGTCCCCTAATCCTAACCCGTACGCTAACACTAACCCGCGCCCTCACACGCACGCTCCCCCTAAAGCGTTGCCGTACCCTCACCTGGACCCTAAACCGTCCCCGTCCCCTAACCCTAACCCTAGCCCGAACCCTAACCCTAACCCTTCCCCGAAGCCTGACCCTCACCTGTCCCCTAATCCTAACCCGTACGCTAACACTAACCCGCGCCCTCACACGCACGCTCCCCCTAAAGCGTTGCCGTACCCTCACCTGGACCCTAAACCGTCCCCGTCCCCTAACCCTAACCCTAGCCCGAACCCTAACCCTAACCCTTCCCCGAAGCCTGACCCTCACCCGTCCCCTAATCCTAACCCTTACCCTAACACTAACCCGCGCCCTCACACGCACGCTCCCCCTAAAGCGTTACCGTACCCTCACCTGGACCCTAAACCGTCCCCGTCCCCTAACCCTAACCCTAGCCCGAACCCTAAACCTAACCCTTCCCCGAAGCCTGACCCTCACTCGTCCCCTAATCCTAACCCGTACGCTAACACTAACCCGCGCCCTCACACGCACGCTCCCCCTAAAGCGTTGCCGTACCCTCACCTGGACCCTAAACCGTCCCCGTCACCTAACCCTAACCCTAGCCCGAACCCTAACCCTAACCCTTCCCCGAAGCCTGACCCTCACCCGTCCCCTAATCCTAACCCGTACGCTAACACTAACCCGCGCCCTCACACGCACGCTCCCCCTAAAGCGTTGCCGTACCCTCACCTGGACACTAAACCGTCCCCGTCCCCTAACCCTAACCCTAGCCCGAACCCTAACCCTAACCCTTCCCTGAAGCCTGACCCTCACCCGTCCCCTAATCCTAACCCGTACGCTAACACTAACCCGCGCCCTCACACGCACGCTCCCCCTAAAGCGTTGCCGTACCCTCACCTGGACCCTAAACCGTCCCCGTCCCCTAACCCTAACCCTAGCCCGAACCCTAACCCTAACCCTTCCCCGAAGCCTGACCCTCACCCGTCCCCTAATCCTAACCCGTACGCTAACACTAACCCGCGCCCTCACACGCACGCTCCCCCTAAAGCGTTGCCGTACCCTCACCTGGACCCTAAACCGTCCCCGTCCCCTAACCCTAACCCTAGCCCGAACCCTAACCCTAACCCTTCCCCGAAGCCTGACCCTCACCCGTCCCCTAATCCTAACCCGTACGCTAACACTAACCCACGCCCTCACACGCACGCTCCCCCTAAAGCGTTGCCGTACCCTCACCTGGACCCTAAACCGTCCCCGTCCCCTAACCCTAACCCTAGCCCGAACCCTAACCCTAACCCTTCCCCGAAGCCTGACCCTCACCCGTCCCCTAATCCTAACCCGTACCCTAACACTAACCCGCGCCCTCACACGCACGCTCCCCCTAAAGCGTTGCCGTACCCTCACCTGGACCCTAAACCGTCCCCGTCCCCTAACCCTAACCCTAGCCCGAACCCTAACCCTAACCCTTCCCCGAAGCCTGACTCTCACCCGTCCCCTAATCCTAACCCGTACGCTAACACTAACCCGCGCCCTCACACGCACGCTCCCCCTAAAGCGTTGCCGTACCCTCACCTGGACCCTAAACCGTCCCCGTCCCCTAACCCTAACCCTAGCCCGAACCCTAACCCTAACCCTTCCCCGAAGCCTGACCCTCACCCGTCCCCTAATCCTAACCCGTACGCTAACACTAACCCGCGCCCTCACACGCACGCTCCCCCTAAAGCGTTGCCGTACCCTCACCTGGACCCTAAACCGTCCCCGTCCCCTAACCCTAACCCTAGCCCGAACCCTAACCCTAACCCTTCCCCGAAGCCTGACCCTCACCCGTCCCCTAATCCTAACCCGTACGCTAAAACTAACCCGCGCCCTCACACGCACGCTCCCCCTAAAGCGTTGCCGTACCCTCACCTGGACCCTAAACCGTCCCCGTCACCTAACCCTAACCCTAGCCCGAACCCTAACCCTAACCCTTCCCCGAAGCCTGACCCTCACCCGTCCCCTAATCCTAACCCGTACGCTAACACTAACCCGCGCCCTCACACGCACGCTCCCCCTAAAGCGTTGCCGTACCCTCACCTGGACCCAAAACCGTCCCCGTCCCATAACCCTAACCCTAGCCCGAACCTTAACCCTAACCCTTCCCCGAAACATGACCCTCTCCCGTCCCCTAATCCTAACACGTACGCTAACACTAACCCGCGCCCTCACACGCACGCTCCCCCTAAAGCGTTGCCGTACCCTCACCTGGACCCTAAACCGTCCCCGTCCCCTAACCCTAACCCTAGCCCGAACCCTAACCCTAACCCTTCCCCGAAGCCTGACCCTCACCCGTCCCCTAATCCTAACCCGTACCCTAACACTAACCCGCGCCCTCACACGCACGCTCCCCCTAAAGCGTTGCCGTACCCTCACCTGGACCCTAAACCGTCCCCGTCCCCTAACCCTAACCCTAGCCCGAACCCTAACCCTAACCCTTCCCCGAAGCCTGACTCTCACCCGTCCCCTAATCCTAACCCGTACGCTAACACTAACCCGCGCCCTCACACGCACGCTCCCCCTAAAGCGTTGCCGTACCCTCACCTGGACCCTAAACCGTCCCCGTCCCCTAACCCTAACCCTAGCCCGAACCCTAACCCTAACCCTTCCCCGAAGCCTGACCCTCACCCGTCCCCTAATCCTAACCCGTACGCTAACACTAACCCGCGCCCTCACACGCACGCTCCCCCTAAAGCGTTGCCGTACCCTCACCTGGACCCTAAACCGTCCCCGTCCCCTAACCCTAACCCTAGCCCGAACCCTAACCCTAACCCTTCCCCGAAGCCTGACCCTCACCCGTCCCCTAATCCTAACCCGTACGCTAAAACTAACCCGCGCCCTCACACGCACGCTCCCCCTAAAGCGTTGCCGTACCCTCACCTGGACCCTAAACCGTCCCCGTCACCTAACCCTAACCCTAGCCCGAACCCTAACCCTAACCCTTCCCCGAAGCCTGACCCTCACCCGTCCCCTAATCCTAACCCGTACGCTAACACTAACCCGCGCCCTCACACGCACGCTCCCCCTAAAGCGTTGCCGTACCCTCACCTGGACCCAAAACCGTCCCCGTCCCATAACCCTAACCCTAGCCCGAACCTTAACCCTAACCCTTCCCCGAAACATGACCCTCTCCCGTCCCCTAATCCTAACACGTACGCTAACACTAACCCGCGCCCTCACACGCACGCTCCCCCTAAAGCGTTGCCGTACCCTCACCTGGACCCTAAACCGTCCCCGTCCCCTAACCCTAACCCTAGCCCGAACCCTAACCCTAACCCTTCCCCGAAGCCTGACCCTCACCCGTCCCCTAATCCTAACCCATACCCTAACACTAACCCGCGCCCTCACACGCACGCTCCCCCTAAAGCGTTGCCGTACCCTCACCTGGACCCTAAACCGTCCCCGTCACCTAACCCTAACCCTAGCCCGAACCCTAACCCTAACCCTTCCCCGAAGCCTGACCCTCACCCGTCCCCTAATCCTAAGCCGTACGCTAACACTATCACGCGCCCTCACACGCACGCTCCCCCTACAGCGTTGCCGTACCCTCACCTGGACCCTAAACCGTCCCCGTCCCCTAACCCTAACCCTAGCCCGAACCCTAACCCTAACCCTTCCCCGAAGCCTGACCCTCACCCGTCCCCTAATCCTAACCCGTACGCTAACACTAACCCGCGCCCTCACACGCACGCTCCCCCTAAAGCGTTGCCGTACCCTCACCTGGACACTAAACCGTCCCCGTCCCCTAACCCTAACCCTAGCCCGAACCCTAACCCTAACCCTTCCCCGAAGCCTGACCCTCACCCGTCCCCTAATCCTAACCCGTACGCTAACACTAACCCGCGCCCTCACACGCATGCTCCCCCTAAAGCGTTGCCGTACCCTCACCTGGACACGAAACCGTCCCCGTTCCCTAACCCTAACCCTAGCCCGAACCCTAACCCTAACCCTTCCCCGAAGCCTAACACTCACCCGTCCCCTAATTCTAACCCATACCCTAACACTAACCCACGCCCTCACACGCACGCTCCCCCTAAAGCGTTGCCGTACCCTCACCTGGACCCTAAACCGTCCCCGTCCCCTAACCCTAACCCTAGCCCGAACCCTAACCCTAACCCTTCCCCGAAGCCTGACCCTCTCCCGTCCCCTAATCCTAACCCGTACGCTAACACTAACCCGCGCCCTCACACGCACGCTCCCCCTAAAGCGTTGCCGTACCCTCACCTGGACCCTAAACCGTCCCCGTCCCCTAACCCTAGCCCGAACCCTAACCCTAACCCTTCCCCGAAGCCTGACCCTCACCCGTCCCCTAATCCTAACCCGTACGCTAACACTAACCCGCGCCCTCACACGCACGCTCCCCCTAAAGCGTTGCCGTACCCTCACCTGGACCCTAAACCGTCCCCGTCCCCTAACCCTAACCCTAGCCCGAACCCTAACCCTAACCCTTCCCCGAAGCCTGACCCTCACCCGTCCCCTAATCCTAACCCGTACGCTAACACTAACCCGCGCCCTCACACGCACGCTCCCCCTAAAGCGTTGCCGTACCCTCACCTGGACCCTAAACCGTCCCCGTCCCCTAACCCTAACCCTAGCCCGAACCCTAACCCTAACCCTTCCCCGAAGCCTGACCCTCACCCGTCCCCTAATCCTAACCCGTACCCTAACACTAACCCGCGCCCTCACACGCACGCTCCCCCTAAAGCGTTGCCGTACCCTCACCTGGACCCTAAACCGTCCCCGTCCCCTAACCCTAACCCTAGCCCGAACCCTAACCCTAACCCTTCCCCGAAGCCTGACTCTCACCCGTCCCCTAATCCTAACCCGTACGCTAACACTAACCCGCGCCCTCACACGCACGCTCCCCCTAAAGCGTTGCCGTACCCTCACCTGGACCCTAAACCGTCCCCGTCCCCTAACCCTAACCCTAGCCCGAACCCTAACCCTAACCCTTCCCCGAAGCCTGACCCTCACCCGTCCCCTAATCCTAACCCGTACGCTAACACTAACCCGCACCCTCACACGCACGCTCCCCCTAAAGCGTTGCCGTACCCTCACCTGGACCCTAAACCGTCCCCGTCCCCTAACCCTAACCCTAGCCCGAACCCTAACCCTAACCCTTCCCCGAAGCCTGACCCTCACCCGTCCCCTAATCCTAACCCGTACGCTAAAACTAACCCGCGCCCTCACACGCACGCTCCCCCTAAAGCGTTGCCGTACCCTCACCTGGACCCTAAACCGTCCCCGTCCCCTAACCCTAACCCTAGCCCGAACCCTAACCCTAACCCTTCACCGAAGCCTGACCCTCACCCGTCCCCTAATCCTAACCCGTACGCTAACACTAACCCGCGCCCTCACACGCACGCTCCCCCTAAAGCGTTGCCGTACCCTCACCTGGACCCAAAACCGTCCCCGTCCCATAACCCTAACCCTAGCCCGAACCTTAACCCTAACCCTTCCCCGAAACATGACCCTCTCCCGTCCCCTAATCCTAACACGTAAGCTAACACTAACCCGCGCCCTCACACGCACGCTCCCCCTAAAGCGTTGCCGTACCCTCACCTGGACCCTAAACCGTCCCCGTCCCCTAACCCTAACCCTAGCCCGAACCCTAACCCTAACCCTTCCCCGAAGCCTGACCCTCACCCGTCCCCTAATCCTAACCCATACCCTAACACTAACCCGCGCCCTCACACGCACGCTCCCCCTAAAGCGTTGCCGTACCCTCACCTCGACCCTAAACCGTCCCCGTCACCTAACCCTAACCCTGGCCCGAACCCTAACCCTAACCCTTCCCCGAAGCCTGACCCTCACCCGTCCCCTAATCCTAAGCCGAACGCTAACACTATCACGCGCCCTCACACGCACGCTCCCCCTACAGCGTTGCCGTACCCTCACCTGGACCCTAAACCGTCCCCGTCCCCTAACCCTAACCCTAGCCCGAACCCTAACCCTAACCCTTCCCCGAAGCCTGACCCTCACCCGTCCCCTAATCCTAACCCGTACGCTAACACTAACCCGCGCCCTCACACGCACGCTCCCCCTAAAGCGTTGCCGTACCCTCACCTGGACACTAAACCGTCCCCGTCCCCTAACCCTAACCCTAGCCCGAACCCTAACCCTAACCCTTCCCCGAAGCCTGACCCTCACCCGTCCCCTAATCCTAACCCGTACGCTAACACTAACCCGCGCCCTCACACGCATGCTCCCCCTAAAGCGTTGCCGTACCCTCACCTGGACACGAAACCGTCCCCGTTCCCTAACCCTAACCCTAGCCCGAACCCTAACCCTAACCCTTCCCCGAAGCCTAACACTCACCCGTCCCCTAATTCTAACCCATACCCTAACACTAACCCACGCCCTCACACGCCCGCTACCCCTAAAGCGTTGCCGTACCCTCACCTGGACCCTAAACCGTCCCCGTCCCCTAACCCTAACCCTAGCCCGAACCCTAACCCTAACCCTTCCCCGAAGCCTGACCCTCTCCCGTCCCCTAATCCTAACCCGTACGCTAACACTAACCCGCGCCCTCACACGCACGCTCCCCCTAAAGCGTTGCCGTACCCTCACCTGGACCCTAAACCGTACCCGTCCCCTAACCCTAACCCTAGCCCGAACCCTAACCCTAACCCTTCCCCGAAGCCTGACCCTCACCCGTCCCCTAATCCTAACCCGTACGCTAACACTAACCCGCGCCCTCACATGCACGCTCCCCCTAAAGCGTTGCCGTACCCTCACCTGGACCCTAAACCGTCCCTGTCCCAAAACCCTAACCCTAGCCCGAACCCTAACCCTAACCCTTCCCAGAAGCCTGACCCTCACCCGTCCCCAAATCCTAACCCGTACGCTAACACTAAACCGCGCCCTCACACGCACGCTCCCCCTAAAGCGTTGCCGTACCCTCACCTGGACCCTAAACCGTCCCCGTCCCCTAACCCTAACCCTAGCCCGAACCCTAACCCTAACCCTTCCCCGAAGCCTGACCCTCACCCGTCCCCTAATCCAAACCCGTACGCTAACACTAACCCGCGCCCTCACACGCACGCTCCCCCTAAAGCGTTGCCGAACCCTCACCTGGACCCTAAACCGTCCCCGTCCCCTAACCCTAACCCTAGCCCGAACCCTAACCCTAGCCCTTCCCCGAAGCCTGACCCTCACCCGTCCCCTAATCCTAACCCATACACTAACACTAACCCGCACCCTCACACGCACGCTCCCCCTAAAGCGTTGCCGTACCCTCACCTGGACCCTAACACCGTCCCCGTCCCCTAACCCTAACCCTAGCCCGAACCCTAACCCTAACCCTTCCCCGAAGCCTGACCCTCACCCGTCCCCTAATCCTAAGCCGTACGCTAACACTAACGCGCGCCCTCACACGCACGCTCCCCCTAAAGCGTTTCCGTACCCTAACCTGGACCCTAAACCGTCCCCGTCCCCTAACCCTAACCCTAGCCCGAACCCTAACCCTAACCCTTCCCCGAAGCCTGACCCTCACCCGTCCCCTAATCCTAACCCGTACGCTGACACTAACCCGCGCCCTCACACGCACGCTCCCCCTAAAGCGTTACCGTACCCTCACCTGGACCCTAAACCGTCCCCGTCCCCTAACCCTAACCCTAGCCCGAACCCTAACCCTAACCCTTCCCCGAAGCCTGACCCTCACCCGTCCCCTAATCCTAACCCGTACGCTAACACTAACCCGCGCCCTCACACGCACGCTCCCCCTAAAGCGTTGCCGTACCCTCACCTGGACCCTAAACCGTCACCGTCCCCTAACCCTAACCCTAGCCCGAACCCTAACCCTAACCCTTCCCCGAAGCCTGACCCTCACCCGTCCCCTAATCCTAACCCGTACGCTAACACTAACCCGCGCCCTCACACGCACGTTCCCCCTAAAGCGTTGCCGTACCCTCACCTGGACCCTAAACCGTCCCCGTCCCCTAACCCTAACCCTAGCCCGAACCCTAACCCTAACCCTACCCCGAAGCCTGACCCTCACCCGTCCCCTAATCCTAACCCGTACCCTAACACTAACCCGCGCCCTCACACGCACGCTCCCCCTAAAGCGTTGCCGTACCCTCACCTGGACCCTAAACCGTCCCCGTCCCCTAACCCTAACCCTAGCCCGAACCCTAACCCTAACCCTTCCCCGAAGCCTGACCCTCACCCGTCCCCTAATCCTAACCCGTACGCTAACACTAACCCGCGCCCTGACACGCACGCTCCCCCTAAAGCGTTGCCGTACCCTCACCTGGACCCTAAACCGTCCCCGTCCCCTAACCCTAACCCTAGCCCGAACCCTAACCCTAACCCTTCCCCGAAGCCTGACCCTCACCCGTCCCCTAATCCTAACCGGTACGCTAACACTAACCCGCGCCCTCACACGCACGCTCCCCCTAAAGCGTTGCCGTACCCTCACCTGGACCCTAAACCGTCCCCGTCCCCTAACCCTAACCCTAGCCCGAACCCTAACCCTAACCCTTCCCCGAAGCCTGACCCTCACCCGTCCCCTAATCCTAACCCGTACGCTAAAACTAACCCGCGCCCTCACACGCACGCTCCCCCTACAGCGTTGCCGTACCCTCACCTGGACCCTAAACCGTCCCCGTCCCCTAACCCTAACCCTAGCCCGAACCCTAACCCTAACCCTTCCCCGAAGCCTGACCCTCACCCGTCCCCTAATCCTAACCCGTACGCTAACACTAACCCGCGCCCTCACACGCACGCTCCCCCTAAAGCGTTGCCGTACCCTCACCTGGACACTAAACCGTCCCCGTCCCCTAACCCTAACCCTAGCCCGAACCCTAACCCTAACCCTTCCCCGAAGCCTGACCCTCACCCGTCCCCTAATCCTAACCCGTACGCTAACACTAACCCGCGCCCTCACACGCATGCTCCCCCTAAAGCGTTGCCGTACCCTCACCTGGACACGAAACCGTCCCCGTTCCCTAACCCTAACCCTAGCCCGAACCCTAACCCTAACCCTTCCCCGAAGCCTAACACTCACCCGTCCCCTAATTCTAACCCATACCCTAACACTAACCCACGCCCTCACACGCCCGCTCCCCCTAAAGCGTTGCCGTACCCTCACCTGGACCCTAAACCGTCCCCGTCCCCTAACCCTAACCCTAGCCCGAACCCTAACCCTAACCCTTCCCCGAAGCCTGACCCTCTCCCGTCCCCTAATCCTAACCCGTACGCTAACACTAACCCGCGCCCTCACACGCACGCTCCCCCTAAAGCGTTGCCGTACCCTCACCTGGACCCTAAACCGTACCCGTCCCCTAACCCTAACCCTAGCCCGAACCCTAACCCTAACCCTTCCCCGAAGCCTGACCCTCACCCGTCCCCTAATCCTAACCCGTACGCTAACACTAACCCGCGCCCTCACATGCACGCTCCCCCTAAAGCGTTGCCGTACCCTCACCTGGACCCTAAACCGTCCCTGTCCCAAAACCCTAACCCTAGCCCGAACCCTAACCCTAACCCTTCCCAGAAGCCTGACCCTCACCCGTCCCCAAATCCTAACCCGTACGCTAACACTAAACCGCGCCCTCACACGCACGCTCCCCCTAAAGCGTTGCCGTACCCTCACCTGGACCCTAAACCGTCCCCGTCCCCTAACCCTAACCCTAGCCCGAACCCTAACCCTAACCCTTCCCCGAAGCCTGACCCTCACCCGTCCCCTAATCCTAACCCGTACGCTAACACTAACCCGCGCCCTCACACGCACGCTCCCCCTAAAGCGTTGCCGAACCCTCACCTGGACCCTAAACCGTCCCCGTCCCCTAACCCTAACCCTAGCCCGAACCCTAACCCTAACCCTTCCCAGAAGCCTGACCCTCACCCGTCCCCAAATCCTAACCCGTACGCTAACACTAAACCGCGCCCTCACACGCACGCTCCCCCTAAAGCGTTGCCGTACCCTCACCTGGACCCTAAACCGTCCCCGTCCCCTAACCCTAACCCTAGCCCGAACCCTAACCCTAACCCTTCCCCGAAGCCTGACCCTCACCCGTCCCCTAATCCTAACCCGTACGCTAACACTAACCCGCGCCCTCACACGCACGCTCCCCCTAAAGCGTTGCCGAACCCTCACCTGGACCCTAAACCGTCCCCGTCCCCTAACCCTAACCCTAGCCCGAACCCTAACCCTAGCCCTTCCCCGAAGCCTGACCCTCACCCGTCCCCTAATCCTAACCCATACACTAACACTAACCCGCACCCTCACACGCACGCTCCCCCTAAAGCGTTGCCGTACCCTCACCTGGACCCTAACACCGTCCCCATCCCCTAACCCTAACCCTAGCCCGAACCCTAACCCTAACCCTTCCCCGAAGCCTGACCCTCACCCGTCCCCTAATCCTAAGCCGTACGCTAACACTAACGCGCGCCCTCACACGCACGCTCCCCCTAAAGCGTTTCCGTACCCTAACCTGGACCCTAAACCGTCCCCGTCCCCTAACCCTAACCCTAGCCCGAACCCTAACCCTAACCCTTCCCCGAAGCCTGACCCTCACCCGTCCCCTAATCCTAACCCGTACGCTGACACTAACCCGCGCCCTCACACGCACGCTCCCCCTAAAGCGTTACCGTACCCTCACCTGGACCCTAAACCGTCCCCGTCCCCTAACCCTAACCCTAGCCCGAACCCTAACCCTAACCCTTCCCCGAAGCCTGACCCTCACCCGTCCCCTAATCCTAACCCGTACGCTAACACTAACCCGCGCCCTCACACGCACGCTCCCCCTAAAGCGTTGCCGTACCCTCACCTGGACCCTAAACCGTCCCCGTCCCCTAACCCTAACCCTAGCCCGAACCCTAACCCTAACCCTTCCCCGAAGCCTGACCCTCACCCGTCCCCTAATCCTAACCCGTACGCTAACACTAACCCGCGCCCTCACACGCACGTTCCCCCTAAAGCGTTGCCGTACCCTCACCTGGACCCTAAACCGTCCCCGTCCCCTAACCCTAACCCTAGCCCGAACCCTAACCCTAACCCTTCCCCGAAGCCTGACCCTCACCCGTCCCCTAATCCTAACCCGTACGCTAACACTAACCCGCGCCCTCACACGCACGTTCCCCCTAAAGCGTTGCCGTACCCTCACCTGGACCCTAAACCGTCCCCGTCCCCTAACCCTAACCCTAGCCCGAACCCTAACCCTAACCCTACCCCGAAGCCTGACCCTCACCCGTCCCCTAATCCTAACCCGTACCCTAACACTAACCCGCGCCCTCACACGCACGCTCCCCCTAAAGCGTTGCCGTACCCTCACCTGGACCCTAAACCGTCCCCGTCCCCTAACCCTAACCCTAGCCCGAACCCTAACCCTAACCCTTCCCCGAAGCCTGACCCTCACCCGTCCCCTAATCCTAACCCGTACGCTAACACTAACCCGCGCCCTGACACGCACGCTCCCCCTAAAGCGTTGCCGTACCCTCACCTGGACCCTAAACCGTCCCCGTCCCCTAACCCTAACCCTAGCCCGAACCCTAACCCTAACCCTTCCCCGAAGCCTGACCCTCACCCGTCCCCTAATCCTAACCGGTACGCTAACACTAACCCGCGCCCTCACACGCACGCTCCCCCTAAAGCGTTGCCGTACCCTCACCTGGACCCTAAACCGTCCCCGTCCCCTAACCCTAACCCTAGCCCGAACCCTAACCCTAACCCTTCCCCGAAGCCTGACCCTCACCCGTCCCCTAATCCTAACCCGTACGCTAAAACTAACCCGCGCCCTCACACGCACGCTCCCCCTACAGCGTTGCCGTACCCTCACCTGGACCCTAAACCGTCCCCGTCCCCTAACCCTAACCCTAGCCCGAACCCTAACCCTAACCCTTCCCCGAAGCCTGACCCTCACCCGTCCCCTAATCCTAACCCGTACGCTAACACTAACCCGCGCCCATACACGCACGCTCCCCCTAAAGCGTTGCCGTACCCTCACCTGGACACTAAACCGTCCCCGTCCCCTAACCCTAACCCTAGCCCGAACCCTAACCCTAACCCTTCCCCGAAGCCTGACCCTCACCCGTCCCCTAATCCTAACCCGTACGCTAACACTAACCCGCGCCCTCACACGCATGCTCCCCCTAAAGCGTTGCCGTACCCTCACCTGGACACGAAACCGTCCCCGTTCCCTAACCCTAACCCTAGCCCGAACCCTAACCCTAACCCTTCCCCGAAGCCTAACACTCACCCGTCCCCTAATTCTAACCCATACCCTAACACTAACCCACGCCCTCACACGCACGCTCCCCCTAAAGCGTTGCCGTACCCTCACCTGGACCCTAAACCGTCCCCGTCCCCTAACCCTAACCCTAGCCCGAACCCTAACCCTAACCCTTCCCCGAAGCCTGACCCTCTCCCGTCCCCTAATCCTAACCCGTACGCTAACACTAACCCGCGCCCTCACACGCACGCTCCCCCTAAAGCGTTGCCGTACCCTCACCTGGACCCTAAACCGTACCCGTCCCCTAACCCTAACCCTAGCCCGAACCCTAACCCTAACCCTTCCCCGAAGCCTGACCCTCACCCGTCCCCTAATCCTAACCCGTACGCTAACACTAACCCGCGCCCTCACATGCACGCTCCCCCTAAAGCGTTGCCGTACCCTCACCTGGACCCTAAACCGTCCCTGTCCCAAAACCCTAACCCTAGCCCGAACCCTAACCCTAACCCTTCCCAGAAGCCTGACCCTCACCCGTCCCCAAATCCTAACCCGTACGCTAACACTAAACCGCGCCCTCACACGCACGCTCCCCCTAAAGCGTTGCCGTACCCTCACCTGGACCCTAAACCGTCCCCGTCCCCTAACCCTAACCCTAGCCCGAACCCTAACCCTAACCCTTCCCCGAAGCCTGACCCTCACCCGTCCCCTAATCCTAACCCGTACGCTAACACTAACCCGCGCCCTCACACGCACGCTCCCCCTAAAGCGTTGCCGAACCCTCACCTGGACCCTAAACCGTCCCCGTCCCCTAACCCTAACCCTAGCCCGAACCCTAACCCTAACCCTTCCCAGAAGCCTGACCCTCACCCGTCCCCAAATCCTAACCCGTACGCTAACACTAAACCGCGCCCTCACACGCACGCTCCCCCTAAAGCGTTGCCGTACCCTCACCTGGACCCTAAACCGTCCCCGTCCCCTAACCCTAACCCTAGCCCGAACCCTAACCCTAACCCTTCCCCGAAGCCTGACCCTCACCCGTCCCCTAATCCTAACCCGTACGCTAACACTAACCCGCGCCCTCACACGCACGCTCCCCCTAAAGCGTTGCCGAACCCTCACCTGGACCCTAAACCGTCCCCGTCCCCTAACCCTAACCCTAGCCCGAACCCTAACCCTAGCCCTTCCCCGAAGCCTGACCCTCACCCGTCCCCTAATCCTAACCCATACACTAACACTAACCCGCACCCTCACACGCACGCTCCCCCTAAAGCGTTGCCGTACCCTCACCTGGACCCTAACACCGTCCCCATCCCCTAACCCTAACCCTAGCCCGAACCCTAACCCTAACCCTTCCCCGAAGCCTGACCCTCACCCGTCCCCTAATCCTAAGCCGTACGCTAACACTAACGCGCGCCCTCACACGCACGCTCCCCCTAAAGCGTTTCCGTACCCTAACCTGGACCCTAAACCGTCCCCGTCCCCTAACCCTAACCCTAGCCCGAACCCTAACCCTAACCCTTCCCCGAAGCCTGACCCTCACCCGTCCCCTAATCCTAACCCGTACGCTGACACTAACCCGCGCCCTCACACGCACGCTCCCCCTAAAGCGTTACCGTACCCTCACCTGGACCCTAAACCGTCCCCGTCCCCTAACCCTAACCCTAGCCCGAACCCTAACCCTAACCCTTCCCCGAAGCCTGACCCTCACCCGTCCCCTAATCCTAACCCGTACGCTAACACTAACCCGCGCCCTCACACGCACGCTCCCCCTAAAGCGTTGCCGTACCCTCACCTGGACCCTAAACCGTCCCCGTCCCCTAACCCTAACCCTAGCCCGAACCCTAACCCTAACCCTTCCCCGAAGCCTGACCCTCACCCGTCCCCTAATCCTAACCCGTACGCTAACACTAACCCGCGCCCTCACACGCACGTTCCCCCTAAAGCGTTGCCGTACCCTCACCTGGACCCTAAACCGTCCCCGTCCCCTAACCCTAACCCTAGCCCGAACCCTAACCCTAACCCTACCCCGAAGCCTGACCCTCACCCGTCCCCTAATCCTAACCCGTACCCTAACACTAACCCGCGCCCTCACACGCACGCTCCCCCTAAAGCGTTGCCGTACCCTCACCTGGACCCTAAACCGTCCCCGTCCCCTAACCCTAACCCTAGCCCGAACCCTAACCCTAACCCTTCCCCGAAGCCTGACCCTCACCCGTCCCCTAATCCTAACCCGTACGCTAACACTAACCCGCGCCCTGACACGCACGCTCCCCCTAAAGCGTTGCCGTACCCTCACCTGGACCCTAAACCGTCCCCGTCCCCTAACCCTAACCCTAGCCCGAACCCTAACCCTAACCCTTCCCCGAAGCCTGACCCTCACCCGTCCCCTAATCCTAACCGGTACCCTAACACTAACCCGCGCCCTCACACGCACGCTCCCCCTAAAGCGTTGCCGTACCCTCACCTGGACCCTAAACCGTCCCCGTCCCCTAACCCTAACCCTAGCCCGAACCCTAACCCTAACCCTTCCCCGAAGCCTGACCCTCACCCGTCCCCTAATCCTAACCCGTACGCTAAAACTAACCCGCGCCCTCACACGCACGCTCCCCCTAAAGCGTTGCCGTACCCTCACCTGGACCCTAAACCGTCCCCGTCACCTAACCCTAAGCCTAGCCCGAACCCTAACCCTAACCCTTCCCCGAAGCCTGACCCTCACCCGTCCCCTAATCCTAACCCGTACGCTAACACTAACCCGCGCCCTCACACGCACGCTCCCCCTAAAGCGTTGCCGTAACCTCACCTGGACCCAAAACCGTCCCCGTCCCCTAACCCTAACCCTAGCCCGAACCCTAACCCTAACACTTCCCCGAAGCATGACCCTCTCCCGTCCCCTAATCCTAACACGTACGCTAACACTAACCCGCGCCCTCACACGCACGCTCCCCCTAAAGCGTTGCCGTACCCTCACCAGGACCCTAAACCGTCCCCGTCCCCTAACCCTAACCCTAGCCCGAACCCTAACCCTAACCCTTCCCCGAAGCCTGACCCTCACCCGTCCCCTAATCCTAACCCGTACGCTAACACTAACCCGCGCCCTCACACGCACGCTCCCCCTAAAGCGTTGCCGTACCCTCACCTGGACACGAAACCGTCCCCGTTCCCTAACCCTAACCCTAGCCCGAACCCTAACCCTAACCCTTCCCCGAAGCCTAACACTCACCCGTCCCCTAATTCTAACCCATACCCTAACACTAACCCACGCCCTCACACGCACGCTCCCCCTAAAGCGTTGCCGTACCCTCACCTGGACCCTAAACCGTCCCCGTCCCCTAACCCTAACCCTAGCCCGAACCCTAACCCTAACCCTTCCCCGAAGCCTGACCCTCACCCATCCCCTAATCCTAACCCGTACGCTAACACTAACACGCGCCCTCACACGCACGCTCCCCCTAAAGCGTTGCCGTACCCTCACCTGGACCCTAAACCGTCCCCGTCCCCTAACCCTAACCCTAGCCCGAACCCTAACCCTAACACTTCCCCAAAGCCTGACCCTCACCCGTCCCCTAATCCTAACCCGTACCCTAACACTAACCCGTGCCCTCACACGCACGCTCCCCCTAAAGCGTTGCCGTACCCTCACCTGGACCCTAAACCGTCCCCGTCCCCTAACCCTAACCCTAGCCCGAACCCTAACCCTAACCCTTCCCCGAAGCCTGACCCTCACCCGTCCCCTAATCCTAACCCGTACGCTAACACTAACCCGCGCCCTCACACGCACGCTCCCCCTAAAGCGTTGCCGTACCCTCACCTGGACCCTAAACCGTCCCCGTCCCCTAACCCTAACCCTAGCCCGAACCCTAACCCTAACCCTTCCCCGAAGCCTGACCCTCACCCGTCCCCTAATCCTAACCCGTTCGCTAACACTAATCCACGCCCTCACACGCACGCTCCCCCTAAAGCGTTGCTGTACCCTCACCTGGACCCTAAACCGTCCCCGTCCCCTAACCCTAACCCTAGCCCGAACCCTAACCCTAACCCTTCCCCGAAGCCTGACCCTCACCCGTCCCCTAATCCTAACCCGTACGCTAACACTAACCCGCGCCCTCACACGCACGCTCCCCCTAAAGCGTTGCCGTACCCTCACCTGCACCCAAAACCGTCCCCGTCCCCTAACCCTAAGCCTAGCCCGAACCCTAACCCTAACCCTTCCCAGAAGCCTGACCCTCACCCGTCCCCTAATCCTAACCCATACGCTAACACTAACCCACGCCCTCACACGCACGCTCCCCCTAAAGCGTTGCCGTACCCTCACCTGGACCCTAAACCGTCCCCGTCCCCTAACCCTAACCCTAGCCCGAACCCTAACCCTAACCCTTCCCCGAAGCATGACCCTCTCCCGTCCCCTAATCCTAACCCGTACGCTAACACTAACCCACGCCCTCACACGCACGCTCCCCCTAAAGCGTTGCCGTACCCTCACCTGGACCCTAAACCGTCCCCGTCCCCTAACCCTAACCCTAGCCCGAACCCTAACCCTAACCCTTCCCCGAAGCCTGACCCTCACCCGTCCCCTAATCCTAACCCGTACGCTAACACTAACCCGCGCCCTCACACGCACGCTCCCCCTAAAGCGTTGCCGTACCCTCACCTGGACCCTAAACCGTCCCCGTCCCCTAACCCTAACCCTAGCCCGAACCCTAACCCTAACCCTTCCCCGAAGCCTGACCCTCACCCGTCCCCTAATCCTAACCCATACCCTAACACTAACCCGCGCCCTCACACGCACGCTCCCCCTAAAGCGTTGCCGTACCCTCACCTGGACCCTAAACCGTCCCCGTCACCTAACCCTAACCCTAGCCCGAACCCTAACCCTAACCCTTCCCCGAAGCCTGACCCTCACCCGTCCCCTAATCCTAAGCCGTACGCTAACACTATCACGCGCCCTCACACGCACGCTCCCCCTACAGCGTTGCCGTACCCTCACCTGGACCCTAAACCGTCCCCGTCCCCTAACCCCAACCCTAGCCCGAACCCTAACCCTAACCCTTCCCCGAAGCCTGACCCTCACCCGTCCCCTAATCCTAACCCGTACGCTAACACTAACCCGCGCCCTCACACGCACGCTCCCCCTAAAGTGTTGCCGTACCCTCACCTGGACCCGAAACCGTCCCCGTTCCCTAACCCTAACCCTAGCCCGAACCCTAACCCTAACCCTTCCCCGAAGCCTAACACTCACCCGTCCCCTAATCCTAACCCATACCCTAACACTAACCCACGCCCTCACATGCACGCTCCCCCTAAAGCGTTGCCGTACCCTCACCTGGACCCTAAACCGTCCCCGTCCCCTAACCCTAACCCTAGCCCGAACCCTAACCCTAACCCTTCCCCGAAGCCTGACCCTCACCCGTCCCCTAATCGTAACCCGTACATTAACACTAACCTGCGCCCTCACACGCACGCTCCCCCTAAAGCGTTGCCGTACTCTCACCTAGACCCTAAACCGTCCCCGTCCCCTAACCCTAACCCTAGCCCGAACCCTAACCCTAACCCTTCCCCGAAGCCTGACCCTCACCCGTCCCCTAATCCTAACCCGTACGCTAACACTACCCCGCGCCCTCACACGCACGCTCCCCCTAAAGCGTTACCGTACCCTCACCTGGACCCTAAACCGTCCCCGTCCCCTAACCCTAACCCTAGCCCGAACCCTAACCCTAACCCTTCCCCGAAGCCTGACCCTCACTCGTCCCCTAATCCTAACCCGTACGCTAACACTAACGCGCGCCCTCACACACACGCTCCCCCTAAAGCGTTGCCGTACCCTCACCTGGACCCTAAACCGTCCCCGTCCCCTAACCCTAACCCTAGCCCGAACCCTAACCCTAACCCTTCCCCGAAGCCTGACCCTCACCCGTCCCCTAATCCTAAGCCGTACGCTAACACTAACCCGCGCCCTCACACGCACGCTCCCCCTAAAGCGTTGCCGTACCCTCACCTGGACCCTAAACCGTCCCCGTCCCCTAACCCTAACCCTAGCCCGAACCCTAACCCTAACCCTTCCCCGAAGCCTGACCCTCACCCGTCCCCTAATCCTAACCCGTACGCTAACACTATCCCGCGCCCTCACACGCACGCTCCCCCTAAAGCGTTGCCGTACCCTCACCTGGACCCTAAACCGTCCCCGTCACCTAACCCTAACCCTAGCCCGAACCCTAACCCTAACCCTTCCCCGAAGCCTGACCCTCACCCGTCCCCTAATCCTAACCCGTACGCTAAAACTAACCCGCGCCCTCACACGCACGCTCCCCCTAAAGCGTTGCCGTACCCTCACCTGGACCCTAAACCGTCCCCGTCACCTAACCCTAACCCTAGCCCGAACCCTAACCCTAACCCTTCCCCGAAGCCTGACCCTCACCCGTCCCCTAATCCTAACCCGTACGCTAACACTAACCCGCGCCCTCACACGCACGCTCCCCCTAAAGCGTTGCCGTACCCTCACCTGGACCCAAAACCGTCCCCGTCCCCTAACCCTAAGCCTAGCCCGAACCCTAACCCTAACCCTTCCCCGAAGCATGACCCTCTCCCGTCCCCTAATCCTAACACGTACGCTAACACTAACCCGCGCCCTCACACGCACGCTCCCCCTAAAGCGTTGCCGTACCCTCACCTGGACCCTAAACCGTCCCCATCCCCTAACCCTAACCCTAGCCCGAACCCTAACCCTAACCCTTCCCCGAAGCCTGACCCTCACCCGTCCCCTAATCCTAACCCGTACGCTAACACTAACCCACGCCCTCACACGCACGCTCCCCCTAAAGCGTTGCCGTACCCTCACCTGGACCCGAAACCTTCCCCATTCCCTAACCCTAACCCTAGCCCGAACCCTAACCCTAACCCTTCCCCGAAGCCTAACACTCACACGTCCCCTAATCCTAACCCATACCCTAACACTAACCCACGCCCTCACACGCACGCTCCCCCTAAAGCGTTGCCGTACCCTCACCTGGACCCTAAACCGTCCCCGTCCCCTAACCCTAACCCTAGCCCGAACCCTAACCCTAACCCTTCCCCGAAGCCTGACCCTCTCCCGTCCCCTAATCCTAACCCGTACGCTAACACTAACCCGCGCCCTCACACGCACGCTCCCCCTAAAGCGTTGCCGTACCCTCACCTGGACCCTAAACCGTCCCCGTCCCCTAACCCTAACCCTAGCCCGAACCCTAACCCTAACCCGTCCCCGAAGCCTGACCCTCACCCGTCCCCTAATCCTAACCCGTACGCTAACACTAACCCGCGCCCTCACACGCACGCTCCCCCTAAAGCGTTGCCGTACCCTCACCTGGACCCTAAACCGTCCCCGTCCCCTAACCCTAACCCTAGCCCGAACCCTAACCCTAACCCTTCCCCGAAGCCTGACCCTCACCCGTCCCCTAATCCTAACCCGTACGCTGACACTAACCCGCGCCCTCACACGCACACTCCCCCTAAAGTGTTACCGTACCCTCACCTGGACCCTAAACCGTACCCGTCCCCTAACCCTAACCCTAGCCCGAACCCTAACCCTAACCCTTCCCCGAAGCCTGACCCTCACCCGTCCCCTAATCCTAACCCGTACGCTAACACTAACCCGCGCCCTCACACGCACGCTCCCCCTAAAGCGTTGCCGTACCCTCACCTGGACCCTAAACCGTCCCTGTCCCAAAACCCTAACCCTAGCCCGAACCCTAACCCTAACCCTTCCCAGAAGCCTGACCCTCACCCGTCCCCTAATCCTAACCCGTTCGCTAACACTAACCCGCGCCCTCACACGCACGCTCCCCCTAAAGCGTTGCCGTACCCTCACCTGGACCCTAAACCGTCCCCGTCCCCTAACCCTAACCCTAGCCCGAACCCTAACCCTAACCCTTACCCGAAGCCTGACCCTCACCCGTCCCCTAATCCTAACCCGTACGCTAACACTAACCCACGCCCTCACACGCACGCTCCCCCTAAAGCGTTGCCGTACCCTCACCTGGACCCTAAACCGTCCCCGTCCCCTAACCCTAACCCTAGCCCGAACCCTAACCCTAACCCTTCCCCGAAGCCTGACCCTCACCCGTCCCCTAATCCTAACCCATACCTTAACACTAACCCGCACCCTCACACGCACACTCCCCCTAAAGCGTTGCTGTACCCTCACCTGGACCCTAAACCGTCCCCGTCCCCTAACCCTAACCCTAGCCCGAACCCTAACCCTAACCCTTCCCCGAAGCCTGACCCTCACCCGTCCCCTAATCCTAAGCCGTACTCTAACACTAACGCGCCCTCACACGCACGCTCCCCCTAAAGCGTTGCCATACCCTAACCTGGACCCTAAACCGTCCCCGTCCCCTAACCCTAACCCTAGCCCGAACCCTAACCCTAACCCTTCCCCGAAGCCTGACCCTCACCCGTCCCCTAATCCTAACCCGTACGCTAACACTAACCCGCGCCCTCACACGCACGCTCCCCTTAAAGCGTTGCCGTACCCTCACCTGGACCCTAAACCGTCCCCGTCACCTAACCCTAACCCTAGCCCGAACCCTAACCCTAACCCTTCCCCGAAGCCTGACCCTCACCCGTCCCCTAATCTTAACCCGTACGCTAACACTAACCCGCGCCCTCACACGCACGCTCCCCCTAAAGCGTTGCCGTACCCTCACCTGGACCCTAAACCGTCCCCGTCCCCTAACCCTAACCCTAGCCCGAACCCTAACCCTAACCCTTCCCCGAAGCCTGACCCTCACCCGTCCCCTAATCCTAACCCGTACGCTAACACTATCCCGCGCCCTCACACGCACGCTCCCCCTAAAGCGTTGCCGTACCCTCACCTGGACCCTAAACCGTCCCCGTCACCTAACCCTAACCCTAGCCCGAACCCTAACCCTAACCCTTCCCCGAAGCCTGACCCTCACCCGTCCCCTAATCCTAACCCGTACGCTAAAACTAACCCGCGCCCTCACACGCACGCTCCCCCTAAAGCGTTGCCGTACCCTCACCTGGACCCTAAACCGTCCCCGTCACCTAACCCTAACCCTAGCCCGAACCCTAACCCTAACCCTTCCCCGAAGCCTGACCCTCACCCGTCCCCTAATCCTAACCCGTACGCTAACACTAACCCGCGCCCTCACACGCACGCTCCCCCTAAAGCGTTGCCGTACCCTCACCTGGACCCAAAACCGTCCCCGTCCCCTAACCCTAACCCTAGCCCGAACCCTAACCCTAACCCTTCCCCGAAGCATGACCCTCTCCCGTCCCCTAATCCTAACACGTACGCTAACACTAACCCGCGCCCTCACACGCACGCTCCCCCTAAAGCGTTGCCGTACCCTCACCTGGACCCTAAACCGTCCCCGTCCCCTAACCCTAACCCTAGCCCGAACCCTAACCCTAACCCTTCCCCGAAGCATGACCCTCTCCCGTCCCCTAATCCTAACACGTACGCTAACACTAACCCGCGCCCTCACACGCACGCTCCCCCTAAAGCGTTGCCGTACCCTCACCTGGACCCTAAACCGTCCCCGTCCCCGTCCCCTAACCCTAGCCCGAACCCTAACCCTAACCCTTCCCCGAACCTGACCCTCACCCGTCCCCTAATCCTAACCCGTACGCTAACACTAACGCGCGCCCTCACACGCACGCTCCCCCTAAAGCGTTGCCGTACCCTCACCTGGACCCTAAACCGTCCCCGTCCCCTAACCCTAACCCTAGCCCGAACCCTAACCCTAACCCTTCCCCGAAGCCTGACCCTCACCCGTCCCCTAATCCTAACCCATACCCTAACACTAACCCGCGCCCTCACACGCACGCTCCCCCTAAAGCGTTGCCGTACCCTCACCTGGACCCTAAACCGTCCCCGTCACCTAACCCTAACCCTAGCCCGAACCCTAACCCTAACCCTTCCCCGAAGCCTGACCCTCACCCGTCCCCTAATCCTAAGCCGTACGCTAACACTATCACGCGCCCTCACACGCACGCTCCCCCTACAGCGTTGCCGTACCCTCACCTGGACCCTAAACCGTCCCCGTCCCCTAACCCTAACCCTAGCCCGAACCCTAACCCTAACCCTTCCCCGAAGCCTGACCCTCACCCGTCCCCTAATCCTAACCCGTACGCTAACACTAACCCGCGCCCTCACACGCACGCTCCCCCTAAAGCGTTGCCGTACCCTCACCTGGACCCTAAACCGTCCCCATCCCCTAACCCTAACCCTAGCCCGAACCCTAACCCTAACCCTTCCCCGAAGCCTGACCCTCACCCGTCCCCTAATCCTAACCCGTACGCTAACACTAACCCGCGCCCTCACACGCACGCTCCCCCTAAAGCGTTGCCGTACCCTCACCTGGACCCGAAACCGTCCCCGTTCCCTAACCCTAACCCTAGCCCGAACCCTAACCCTAACCCTTCCCCGAAGCCTAACACTCACCCGTCCCCTAATCCTAACCCATACCCTAACACTAACCCACGCCCTCACACGCACGCTCCCCCTAAAGCGTTGCCGTACCCTCACCTGGACCCTAAACCGTCCCCGTCCCCTAACCCTAACCCTAGCCCGAACCCTAACCCTAACCCTTCCCCGAAGCCTGACCCTCTCCCGTCCCCTAATCCTAACCCGTACGCTAACACTAACCCGCGCCCTCACACGCACGCTCCCCCTAAAGCGTTGCCGTACCCTCACCTGGACCCTAAACCGTCCCCGTCCCCTAACCCTAACCCTAGCCCGAACCCTAACCCTAACCCGTCCCCGAAGCCTGACCCTCACCCGTCCCCTAATCCTAACCCGTACGCTAACACTAACCCGCGCCCTCACACGCACGCTCCCCCTAAAGCGTTGCCGTACCCTCACCTGGACCCTAAACCGTCCCCGTCCCCTAACCCTAACCCTAGCCCGAACCCTAACCCTAACCCGTCCCCGAAGCCTGACCCTCACCCGTCCCCTAATCCTAACCCGTACGCTAACACTAACCCGCGCCCTCACACGCACGCTCCCCCTAAAGCGTTGCCGTACCCTCACCTGGACCCTAAACCGTCCCCGTCCCCTAACCCTAACCCTAGCCCGAACCCTAACCCTAACCCTTCCCCGAAGCCTGACCCTCACCCGTCCCCTAATCCTAACCCGTACGCTAACACTAACCCGCGCCCTCACACGCACGCTCCCCCTAAAGCGTTGCCGTACCCTCACCTGGACCCTAAACCGTCCCTGTCCCAAAACCCTAACCCTAGCCCGAACCCTAACCCTAACCCTTCCCAGAAGCCTGACCCTCACCCGTCCCGTAATCCTCACCCGTACGCTAACACTAACCCGCGCCCTCACACGCACGCTCCCCCTAAAGCGTTGCCGTACCCTCACCTGGACCCAAAACCGTCCCCGTCCCCTAACCCTAAGCCTAGCCCGAACCCTAACCCTAAACCTTCCCCGAAGCCTGACCCTCACCCGTCCCCTAATCCTAACCCGTACTCTAACACTAACCCGCGCCCTCACACGCACGCTCCCCCTAAAGCGTTGCCGTACCCTCACCTGGACCCTAAACCGTCCCCGTCCCCTAACCCTAACCCTAGTCCGAACCCTAACCCTAACCCTTACCCGAAGCCTGACCCTCACCCGTCCCCTAATCCTAACCCGTTTGCTAACACTAACCCGCGCCCTCACACGCACGCTCCCCCAAAAGCGTTGCTGTACCCTCACCTGGACCCTAAACCGTCCCCGTCCCCTAACCCTAACCTTAGCCCGAACCCTAACCCTAACCCTTCCCCGAAGCCTGACCCTCACCCGTCCCCTAATCCTAACCCGTACGCTGACACTAACCCGCGCACTCACACGCACGCTCCCCCTAAAGTGTTACCGTACCCTCACCTGGACCCTAAACCGTCCCCGTCCCCTAACCCT
Organism: Stenella coeruleoalba; assembly: GCF_951394435.1. NCBI lineage: Eukaryota > Metazoa > Chordata > Mammalia > Artiodactyla > Delphinidae > Stenella > Stenella coeruleoalba. The sequence goes on from NW_027646184.1 coordinate 290,192, forward strand.
AAACCTAGCCCGAACCCTAACCCTAACCCTTCCCCGAAGCCTGACCCTCACCCGTCCCCTAATCCTAACCCGTACGCTAACACTAACCCACGCCCTCACACGCACGCTCCCCCTAAAGCGTTGCCGTACCCTCACCTGGACCCTAAACCGTCCCCGTCCCCTAACCCTAACCCTAGCCCGAACCCTAACCCTAACCCTTCCCCGAAGCCTGACCCTCACCCGTCCCCTAATCCTAACCCATACCTTAACACTAACCCGCACCCTCACACGCACGCTCCCCCTAAAGCGTTGCTGTACCCTCACCTGGACCCTAAACCGTCCCCGTCCCCTAACCCTAACCCTAGCCCGAACCCTAACCCTAACCCTTCCCCGAAGCCTGACCCTCACCCGTCCCCTAATCCTAAGCCGTACGCTAACACTAACGCGCCCTCACACGCACGCTCCCCCTAAAGCGTTGCCATACCCTAACCTGGACCCTAAACCGTCCCCGTCCCCTAACCCTAACCCTAGCCCGAACCCTAACCCTAACCCTTCCCCGAAGCCTGACCCTCACCCGTCCCCTAATCCTAACCCGTACGCTAACACTAACCCGCGCCCTCACACGCACGCTCCCCTTAAAGCGTTGCCGTACCCTCACCTGGACCCTAAACCGTCCCCGTCACCTAAGCCTAACCCTAGCCCGAACCCTAACCCTAACCCTTCCCCGAAGCCTGACCCTCACCCGTCCCCTAATCTTAACCCGTACGCTAACACTAACCCGCGCCCTCACACGCACGCTCCCCCTAAAGCGTTGCCGTACCCTCACCTGGACCCTAAACCGTCCCCGTCCCCTAACCCTAACCCTAGCCCGAACCCTAACCCTAACCCTTCCCCGAAGCCTGACCCTCACCCGTCCCCTAATCCTAACCCGTACGCTAACACTATCCCGCGCCCTCACACGCACGCTCCCCCTAAAGCGTTGCCGTACCCTCACCTGGACCCTAAACCGTCCCCGTCACCTAACCCTAACCCTAGCCCGAACCCTAACCCTAACCCTTCCCCGAAGCCTGACCCTCACCCGTCCCCTAATCCTAACCCGTACGCTAAAACTAACCCGCGCCCTCACACGCACGCTCCCCCTAAAGCGTTGCCGTACCCTCACCTGGACCCTAAACCGTCCCCGTCACCTAACCCTAACCCTAGCCCGAACCCTAACCCTAACCCTTCCCCGAAGCCTGACCCTCACCCGTCCCCTAATCCTAACCCGTACGCTAACACTAACCCGCGCCCTCACACGCACGCTCCCCCTAAAGCGTTGCCGTACCCTCACCTGGACCCAAAACCGTCCCCGTCCCCTAACCCTAACCCTAGCCCGAACCCTAACCCTAACCCTTCCCCGAAGCATGACCCTCTCCCGTCCCCTAATCCTAACACGTACGCTAACACTAACCCGCGCCCTCACACGCACGCTCCCCCTAAAGCGTTGCCGTACCCTCACCTGGACCCTAAACCGTCCCCGTCCCCTAACCCTAACCCTAGCCCGAACCCTAACCCTAACCCTTCCCCGAAGCATGACCCTCTCCCGTCCCCTAATCCTAACACGTACGCTAACACTAACCCGCGCCCTCACACGCACGCTCCCCCTAAAGCGTTGCCGTACCCTAACCTGGACCCTAAACCGTCCCCGTCCCCTAACCCTAACCCTAGCCCGAACCCTAACCCTAACCCTTCCCCGAACCTGACCCTCACCCGTCCCCTAATCCTAACCCGTACGCTAACACTAACGCGCGCCCTCACACGCACGCTCCCCCTAAAGCGTTGCCGTACCCTCACCTGGACCCTAAACCGTCCCCGTCCCCTAACCCTAACCCTAGCCCGAACCCTAACCCTAACCCTTCCCCGAAGCCTGACCCTCACCCGTCCCCTAATCCTAACCCATACCCTAACACTAACCCGCGCCCTCACACGCACGCTCCCCCTAAAGCGTTGCCGTACCCTCACCTGGACCCTAAACCGTCCCCGTCACCTAACCCTAACCCTAGCCCGAACCCTAACCCTAACCCTTCCCCGAAGCCTGACCCTCACCCGTCCCCTAATCCTAAGCCGTACGCTAACACTATCACGCGCCCTCACACGCACGCTCCCCCTACAGCGTTGCCGTACCCTCACCTGGACCCTAAACCGTCCCCGTCCCCTAACCCTAACCCTAGCCCGAACCCTAACCCTAACCCTTCCCCGAAGCCTGACCCTCACCCGTCCCCTAATCCTAACCCGTACGCTAACACTAACCCGCGCCCTCACACGCACGCTCCCCCTAAAGCGTTGCCGTACCCTCACCTGGACCCTAAACCGTCCCCATCCCCTAACCCTAACCCTAGCCCGAACCCTAACCCTAACCCTTCCCCGAAGCCTGACCCTCACCCGTCCCCTAATCCTAACCCGTACGCTAACACTAACCCGCGCCCTCACACGCACGCTCCCCCTAAAGCGTTGCCGTACCCTCACCTGGACCCGAAACCGTCCCCGTTCCCTAACCCTAACCCTAGCCCGAACCCTAACCCTAACCCTTCCCCGAAGCCTAACACTCACCCGTCCCCTAATCCTAACCCATACCCTAACACTAACCCACGCCCTCACACGCACGCTCCCCCTAAAGCGTTGCCGTACCCTCACCTGGACCCTAAACCGTCCCCGTCCCCTAACCCTAACCCTAGCCCGAACCCTAACCCTAACCCTTCCCCGAAGCCTGACCCTCTCCCGTCCCCTAATCCTAACCCGTACGCTAACACTAACCCGCGCCCTCACACGCACGCTCCCCCTAAAGCGTTGCCGTACCCTCACCTGGACCCTAAACCGTCCCCGTCCCCTAACCCTAACCCTAGCCCGAACCCTAACCCTAACCCGTCCCCGAAGCCTGACCCTCACCCGTCCCCTAATCCTAACCCGTACGCTAACACTAACCCGCGCCCTCACACGCACGCTCCCCCTAAAGCGTTGCCGTACCCTCACCTGGACCCTAAACCGTCCCCGTCCCCTAACCCTAACCCTAGCCCGAACCCTAACCCTAACCCTTCCCCGAAGCCTGACCCTCACCCGTCCCCTAATCCTAACCCGTACGCTGACACTAACCCGCGCCCTCACACGCACGCTCCCCCTAAAGTGTTACCGTACCCTCACCTGGACCCTAAACCGTACCCGTCCCCTAACCCTAACCCTAGCCCGAACCCTAACCCTAACCCTTCCCCGAAGCCTGACCCTCACCCGTCCCCTAATCCTAACCCGTACGCTAACACTAACCCGCGCCCTCACACGCACGCTCCCCCTAAAGCGTTGCCGTACCCTCACCTGGACCCTAAACCGTCCCTGTCCCAAAACCCTAACCCTAGCCCGAACCCTAACCCTAACCCTTCCCAGAAGCCTGACCCTCACCCGTCCCGTAATCCTCACCCGTACGCTAACACTAACCCGCGCCCTCACACGCACGCTCCCCCTAAAGCGTTGCCGTACCCTCACCTGGACCCAAAACCGTCCCCGTCCCCTAACCCTAAGCCTAGCCCGAACCCTAACCCTAACCCTTCCCCGAAGCCTGACCCTCACCCGTCCCCTAATCCTAACCCGTACTCTAACACTAACCCGCGCCCTCACACGCACGCTCCCCCTAAAGCGTTGCCGTACCCTCACCTGGACCCAAAACCGTCCCCGTCCCCTAACCCTAACCCTAGCCCGAACCCTAACCCTAACACTTCCCCGAAGCATGACCCTCTCCCGTCCCCTAATCCTAACACGTACGCTAACACTAACCCGCGCCCTCACACGCACGCTCCCCCTAAAGCGTTGCCGTACCCTCACCAGGACCCTAAACCGTCCCCGTCCCCTAACCCTAACCCTAGCCCGAACCCTAACCCTAACCCTTCCCCGAAGCCTGACCCTCACCCGTCCCCTAATCCTAACCCGTACGCTAACACTAACCCGCGCCCTCACACGCACGCTCCCCCTAAAGCGTTGCCGTACCCTCACCTGGACACGAAACCGTCCCCGTTCCCTAACCCTAACCCTAGCCCGAACCCTAACCCTAACCCTTCCCCGAAGCCTAACACTCACCCGTCCCCTAATTCTAACCCATACCCTAACACTAACCCACGCCCTCACACGCACGCTCCCCCTAAAGCGTTGCCGTACCCTCACCTGGACCCTAAACCGTCCCCGTCCCCTAACCCTAACCCTAGCCCGAACCCTAACCCTAACCCTTCCCCGAAGCCTGACCCTCTCCAGTCCCCTAATCCTAACCCGTACGCTAACACTAACCCGCGCCCTCACACGCACGCTCCCCCTAAAGCGTTGCCGTACCCTCACCTGGACCCTAAACCGTCCCCGTCCCCTAACCCTAACCCTAGCCCGAACCCTAACCCTAACCCTTCCCCGAAGCCTGACCCTCACCCGTCCCCTAATCCTAACCCGTACGCTAACACTAACCCGCGCCCTCACACGCACGCTCCCCCTAAAGCGTTGCCGTACCCTCACCTGGACCCGAAACCGTCCCCGTTCCCTAACCCTAACCCTAGCCCGAACCCTAACCCTAACCCTTCCCCGAAGCCTAACACTCACCCGTCCCCTAATCCTAACCCATACCCTAACACTAACCCACGCCCTCACACGCACGCTCCCCCTAAAGCGTTGCCGTACCCTCACCTGGACCCTAAACCGTCCCCGTCCCCTAACCCTAACCCTAGCCCGAACCCTAACCCTAACCCTTCCCCGAAGCCTGACCCTCTCCCGTCCCCTAATCCTAACCCGTACGCTAACACTAACCCGCGCCCTCACACGCACGCTCCCCCTAAAGCGTTGCCGTACCCTCACCTGGACCCTAAACCGTCCCCGTCCCCTAACCCTAACCCTAGCCCGAACCCTAACCCTAACCCGTCCCCGAAGCCTGACCCTCACCCGTCCCCTAATCCTAACCCGTACGCTAACACTAACCCGCGCCCTCACACGCACGCTCCCCCTAAAGCGTTGCCGTACCCTCACCTGGACCCTAAACCGTCCCCGTCCCCTAACCCTAACCCTAGCCCGAACCCTAACCCTAACCCTTCCCCGAAGCCTGACCCTCACCCGTCCCCTAATCCTAACCCGTACGCTGACACTAACCCGCGCCCTCACACGCACGCTCCCCCTAAAGTGTTACCGTACCCTCACCTGGACCCTAAACCGTACCCGTCCCCTAACCCTAACCCTAGCCCGAACCCTAACCCTAACCCTTCCCCGAAGCCTGACCCTCACCCGTCCCCTAATCCTAACCCGTACGCTAACACTAACCCGCGCCCTCACACGCACGCTCCCCCTAAAGCGTTGCCGTACCCTCACCTGGACCCTAAACCGTCCCTGTCCCAAAACCCTAACCCTAGCCCGAACCCTAACCCTAACCCTTCCCAGAAGCCTGACCCTCACCCGTCCCGTAATCCTCACCCGTACGCTAACACTAACCCGCGCCCTCACACGCACGCTCCCCCTAAAGCGTTGCCGTACCCTCACCTGGACCCAAAACCGTCCCCGTCCCCTAACCCTAAGCCTAGCCCGAACCCTAACCCTAACCCTTCCCCGAAGCCTGACCCTCACCCGTCCCCTAATCCTAACCCGTACTCTAACACTAACCCGCGCCCTCACACGCACGCTCCCCCTAAAGCGTTGCCGTACCCTCACCTGGACCCAAAACCGTCCCCGTCCCCTAACCCTAACCCTAGCCCGAACCCTAACCCTAACACTTCCCCGAAGCATGACCCTCTCCCGTCCCCTAATCCTAACACGTACGCTAACACTAACCCGCGCCCTCACACGCACGCTCCCCCTAAAGCGTTGCCGTACCCTCACCAGGACCCTAAACTGTCCCCGTCCCCTAACCCTAACCCTAGCCCGAACCCTAACCCTAACCCTTCCCCGAAGCCTGACCCTCACCCGTCCCCTAATCCTAACCCGTACGCTAACACTAACCCGCGCCCTCACACGCACGCTCCCCCTAAAGCGTTGCCGTACCCTCACCTGGACACGAAACCGTCCCCGTTCCCTAACCCTAACCCTAGCCCGAACCCTAACCCTAACCCTTCCCCGAAGCCTAACACTCACCCGTCCCCTAATTCTAACCCATACCCTAACACTAACCCACGCCCTCACACGCACGCTCCCCCTAAAGCGTTGCCGTACCCTCACCTGGACCCTAAACCGTCCCCGTCCCCTAACCCTAACCCTAGCCCGAACCCTAACCCTAACCCTTCCCCGAAGCCTGACCCTCTCCAGTCCCCTAATCCTAACCCGTACGCTAACACTAACCCGCGCCCTCACACGCACGCTCCCCCTAAAGCGTTGCCGTACCCTCACCTGGACCCTAAACCGTCCCCGTCCCCTAACCCTAACCCTAGCCCGAACCCTAACCCTAACCCTTCCCCGAAGCCTGACCCTCACCCGTCCCCTAATCCTAACCCGTACGCTAACACTAACCCGCGCCCTCACACGCACGCTCCCCCTAAAGCGTTGCCGTACCCTCACCTGGACCCTAAACCGTCCCCGTCCCCTAACCCTAACCCTAGCCCGAACCCTAACCCTAACCCTTCCCCGAAGCCTGACCCTCACCCGTCCCCTAATCCTAACCCGTACGCTGACACTAACCCGCGCCCTCACACGCACGCTCCCCCTAAAGTGTTACCGTACCCTCACCTGGACCCTAAACCGTACCCGTCCCCTAACCCTAACCCTAGCCCGAACCCTAACCCTAACCCTTCCCCGAAGCCTGACCCTCACCCGTCCCCTAATCCTAACCCGTACGCTAACACTAACCCGCGCCCTCACACGCACGCTCCCCCTAAAGCGTTGCCATACCCTCACCTGGACCCTAAACCGTCCCCGTCCCCTAACCCTAACCCTAGCCCGAACCCTAACCCTAACACTTCCCCAAAGCCTGACCCTCACCCGTCCCCTAATCCTAACCCGTACCCTAACACTAACCCGCGCCCTCACACGCACGCTCCCCCTAAAGCGTTGCCGTACCCTCACCTGGACCCTAAACCGTCCCCGTCCCCTAACCCTAACCCTAGCCCGAACCCTAACCCTAACCCTTCCCCGAAGCCTGACCCTCACCCGTCCCCTAATCCTAACCCGTACGCTAACACTAACCCGCGCCCTCACACGCACGCTCCCCCTAAAGCGTTGCCGTACCCTCACCTGGACCCTAAACCGTCCCCGTCCCCTAACCCTAACCCTAGCCCGAACCCTAACCCTAACCCTTCCCCGAAGCCTGACCCTCACCCGTCCCCTAATCCTAACCCGTACGCTGACACTAACCCGCGCCCTCACACGCACGCTCCCCCTAAAGTGTTACCGTACCCTCACCTGGACCCTAAACCGTACCCGTCCCCTAACCCTAACCCTAGCCCGAACCCTAACCCTAACCCTTCCCCGAAGCCTGACCCTCACCCGTCCCCTAATCCTAACCCGTACGCTAACACTAACCCGCGCCCTCACACGCACGCTCCCCCTAAAGCGTTGCCGTACCCTCACCTGGACCCTAAACCGTCCCTGTCCCAAAACCCTAATCCTAGCCCGAACCCTAACCCTAACCCTTCCCAGAAGCCTGACCCTCACCCGTCTCCTAATCCTAACCCGTTCGCTAACACTAACCCGCGCCCTCACACGCACGCTCCCCCTAAAGCGTTGCCGTACCCTCACCTGGACCCTAAACCGTCCCCGTCCCCTAACCCTAACCCTAGCCCGAACCCTAACCCTAACCCTTCCCCGAAGCCTGACCCTCACCCGTCCCCTAATCCTAACCCGTACGCTAACACTAACCCACGCCCTCACACGCACGCTCCCCCTAAAGCGTTGCCGTACCCTCACCTGGACCCTAAACCGTCCCCGTCCCCTAACCCTAACCCTAGCCCGAACCCTAACCCTAACCCTTCCCCGAAGCCTGACCCTCACCCGTCCCCTAATCCTAACCCATACCCTAACACTAACCCGCACCCTCACACGCACGCTCCCCCTAAAGCGTTGCTGTACCCTCACCTGGACCCTAAACCGTCCCCGTCCCCTAACCCTAACCCTAGCCCGAACCCTAACCCTAACCCTTCCCCGAAGCCTGACCCTCACCCGTCCCCTAATCCTAAGCCGTACGCTAACACTAACGCGCCCTCACACGCACGCTCCCCCTAAAGCGTTGCCATACCCTAACCTGGACCCTAAACCGTCCCCGTCCCCTAACCCTAACCCTAGCCCGAACCCTAACCCTAACCCTTCCCCGAAGCCTGACCCTCACCCGTCCCCTAATCCTAACCCGTACGCTAACACTAACCCATGCCCTCACACGCACGCTCCCCTTAAAGCGTTGCCGTACCCTCACCTGGACCCTAAACCGTCCCCGTCACCTAACCCTAACCCTAGCCCGAACCCTAACCCTAACCCTTCCCCGAAGCCTGACCCTCACCCGTCCCCTAATCTTAACCCGTACGCTAACACTAACCCGCGCCCTCACACGCACGCTCCCCCTAAAGCGTTGCCGTACCCTCACCTGGACCCTAAACCGTCCCCGTCCCCTAACCCTAACCCTAGCCCGAACCCTAACCCTAACCCTTCCCCGAAGCCTGACCCTCACCCGTCCCCTAATCCTAACCCGTACGCTAACACTATCCCGCGCCCTCACACGCACGCTCCCCCTAAAGCGTTGCCGTACCCTCACCTGGACCCTAAACCGTCCCCGTCACCTAACCCTAACCCTAGCCCGAACCCTAACCCTAACCCTTCCCCGAAGCCTGACCCTCACCCGTCCCCTAATCCTAACCCGTACGCTAAAACTAACCCGCGCCCTCACACGCACGCTCCCCCTAAAGCGTTGCCGTACCCTCACCTGGACCCTAAACCGTCCCCGTCCCCTAACCCTAACCCTAGCCCGAACCCTAACCCTAACCCTTCCCCGAAGCCTGACCCTCACCCGTCCCCTAATCCTAACCCGTACGCTAACACTAACCCGCGCCCTCACACGCACGCTCCCCCTAAAGCGTTGCCGTACCCTCACCTGGACCCAAAACCGTCCCCGTCCCCTAACCCTAACCCTAGCCCGAACGCTAACCCTAACCCTTCCCCGAAGCATGACCCTCTCCCGTCCCCTAATCCTAACACGTACGCTAACACTAACCCGCGCCCTCACACGCACGCTCCCCCTAAAGCGTTGCCGTACCCTCACCTGGACCCTAAACCGTCCCCGTCCCCTAACCCTAACCCTAGCCCGAACCCTAACCCTAACCCTTCCCCGAACCTGACCCTCACCCATCCCCTAATCCTAACCCGTACGCTAACACTAACCCGCGCCCTCACACGCACGCTCCCCCTAAAGCGTTGCCGTACCCTCACCTGGACCCTAAACCGTCCCCGTCCCCTAACCCTAACCCTAGCCCGAACCCTAACCCTAACCCTTCCCCGAAGCCTGACCCTCACCCGTCCCCTAATCCTAACCCGTACGCTAACACTAACCCGCGCCCTCACACGCACACTCCCCCTAAAGCGTTGCCGTACCCTCACCTGGACCCAAAACCGTCCCCGTCCCCTAACCCTAACCCTAGCCCGAACCCTAACCCTAACCCTTCCCCGAAGCATGACCCTCTCCCGTCCCCTAATCCTAACTCGTACGCTAACACTAACCCGCGCCCTCACACGCACGCTCCCCCTAAAGCGTTGCCGTACCCTCACCTGGACCCTAAACCGTCCCCGTCCCCTAACCCTAACCCTAGCCCGAACCCTAACCCTAACCCTTCCCCGAACCTGACCCTCACCCGTCCCCTAATCCTAACCCGTACGCTAACACTAACCCGCGCCCTCACACGCACGCTCCCCCTAAAGCGTTGCCGTACCCTCACCTGGACCCTAAACCGTCCCCGTCCCCTAACCCTAACCCTAGCCCGAACCCTAACCCTAACCCTTCCCCGAAGCCTGACCCTCACCCGTCCCCTAATCCTAACCCATACCCTAACACTAACCCGCGCCCTCACACGCACGCTCCCCCTAAAGCGTTGCCGTACCCTCACCTGGACCCTAAACCGTCCCCGTCACCTAACCCTAACCCTAGCCCGAACCCTAACCCTAACCCTTCCCCGAAGCCTGACCCTCACCCGTCCCCTAATCCTAAGCCGTACGCTAACACTATCATGCGCCCTCACACGCACGCTCCCCCTACAGCGTTGCCGTACCCTCACCTGGACCCTAAACCGTCCCCGTCCCCTAACCCTAACCCTAGCCCGAACCCTAACCCTAACCCTTCCCCGAAGCCTGACCCTCACCCGTCCCCTAATCCTAACCCGTACGCTAACACTAACCCGCGCCCTCACACGCACGCTCCCCCTAAAGCGTTGCCGTACCCTCACCTGGACCCTAAACCGTCCCCGTCCCCTAACCCTAACCCTAGCCCGAACCCTAAACCTAACCCTTCCCCGAAGCATGACCCTCTCCCGTCCCCTAATCCTAACACGTACGCTAACACTAACCCGCGCCCTCACACGCACGCTCCCCCTAAAGCGTTGCCGTACCCTCACCTGGACCCTAAACCGTCCCCGTACCCTAACCCTAACCCTAGCCCGAACCCTAACCCTAACCCTTCCCCGAACCTGACCCTCACCCGTCCCCTAATCCTAAACCGTACGCTAACACTAACCCGCGCCCTCACACGCACGCTCCCCCTAAAGCGTTGCCGTACCCTCACCTGGACCCTAAACCGTCCCCGTACCCTAACCCTAACCCTAGCCCGAACCCTAACCCTAACCCTTCCCCGAAGCCTGACCCTCACCCGTCCCCTAATCCTAACCCGTACGCTAACACTAACCCACGCCCTCACACGCACGTTCCCCCTAAAGCGTTGCCGTACCCTCACCTGGACCCTAAACCGTCCCCGTCCCCTAACCCTAACCCTAGCCCGAAGCCTAACCCTAACCCTTCCCCGAAGCCTGACCCTCACCCGTCCCCTAATCCTAACCCATACCCTAACACTAACCCGCACCCTCACACGCACGCTCCCCCTAAAGCGTTGCTGTACCCTCACCTGGACCCTAAACCGTCCCCGTCCCCTAACCCTAACCCTAGCCCGAACCCTAACCCTAACCCTTCCCCGAAGCCTGACCCTCACCCGTCCCCTAATCCTAAGCCGTACGCTAACACTAACGCGCCCTCACACGCACGCTCCCCCTAAAGCGTTGCCATACCCTAACCTGGACCCTAAACCGTCCCCGTCCCCTAACCCAAACCCTAGCCCGAACCCTAACCCTAACCCTTCCCCGAAGCCTGACCCTCACCCGTCCCCTAATCCTAACCCGTACGCTAACACTAACCCGTGCCCTCACACGCACGCTCCCCTTAAAGCGTTGCCGTACCCTCACCTGGACCCTAAACCGTCCCCGTCACCTAACCCTAACCCTAGCCCGAACCCTAACCCTAACCCTTCCCCGAAGCCTGACCCTCACCCGTCCCCTAATCTTAACCCGTACGCTAACACTAACCCGCGCCCTCACACGCACGCTCCCCCTAAAGCGTTGCCGTACCCTCACCTGGACCCTAAACCGTCCCCGTCCCCTAACCCTAACCCTAGCCCGAACCCTAACCCTAACCCTTCCCCGAAGCCTGACCCTCACCCGTCCCCTAATCCTAACCCGTACGCTAACACTATCCCGCGCCCTCACACGCACGCTCCCCCTAAAGCGTTGCCGTACCCTCACCTGGACCCTAAACCGTCCCCGTCACCTAACCCTAACCCTAGCCCGAACCCTAACCCTAACCCTTCCCCGAAGCCTGACCCTCACCCGTCCCCTAATCCTAACCCGTACGCTAAAACTAACCCGCGCCCTCACACGCACGCTCCCCCTAAAGCGTTGCCGTACCCTCACCTGGACCCTAAACCGTCCCCGTCCCCTAACCCTAACCCTAGCCCGAACCCTAACCCTAACCCTTCCCCGAAGCCTGACCCTCACCCGTCCCCTAATCCTAACCCGTACGCTAACACTAACCCGCGCCCTCACACGCACGCTCCCCCTAAAGCGTTGCCGTACCCTCACCTGGACCCAAAACCGTCCCCGTCCCCTAACCCTAACCCTAGCCCGAACGCTAACCCTAACCCTTCCCCGAAGCATGACCCTCTCCCGTCCCCTAATCCTAACACGTACGCTAACACTAACCCGCGCCCTCACACGCACGCTCCCCCTAAAGCGTTGCCGTACCCTCACCTGGACCCTAAACCGTCCCCGTCCCCTAACCCTAACCCTAGCCCGAACCCTAACCCTAACCCTTCCCCGAACCTGACCCTCACCCGTCCCCTAATCCTAACCCGTACGCTAACACTAACCCGCGCCCTCACACGCACGCTCCCCCTAAAGCGTTGCCGTACCCTCACCTGGACCCTAAACCGTCCCCGTCCCCTAACCCTAACCCTAGCCCGAACCCTAACCCTAACCCTTCCCCGAAGCCTGACCCTCACCCGTCCCCTAATCCTAACCCGTACGCTAACACTAACCCGCGCCCTCACACGCACACTCCCCCTAAAGCGTTGCCGTACCCTCACCTGGACCCAAAACCGTCCCCGTCCCCTAACCCTAACCCTAGCCCGAACCCTAACCCTAACCCTTCCCCGAAGCATGACCCTCTCCCGTCCCCTAATCCTAACTCGTACGCTAACACTAACCCGCGCCCTCACACGCACGCTCCCCCTAAAGCGTTGCCGTACCCTCACCTGGACCCTAAACCGTCCCCGTCCCCTAACCCTAACCCTAGCCCGAACCCTAACCCTAACCCTTCCCCGAACCTGACCCTCACCCGTCCCCTAATGCTAACCCGTACGCTAACACTAACCCGCGCCCTCACACGCACGCTCCCCCTAAAGCGTTGCCGTACCCTCACCTGGACCCTAAACCGTCCCCGTCCCCTAACCCTAACCCTAGCCCGAACCCTAACCCTAACCCTTCCCCGAAGCCTGACCCTCACCCGTCCCCTAATCCTAACCCATACCCTAACACTAACCCGCGCCCTCACACGCACGCTCCCCCTAAAGCGTTGCCGTACCCTCACCTGGACCCTAAACCGTCCCCGTCACCTAACCCTAACCCTAGCCCGAACCCTAACCCTAACCCTTCCCCGAAGCCTGACCCTCACCCGTCGCCTAATCCTAAGCCGTACGCTAACACTATCACGCGCCCTCACACGCACGCTCCCCCTCCAGCGTTGCCGTACCCTCACCTGGACCCTAAACCGTCCCCGTCCCCTAACCCTAACCCTAGCCCGAACCCTAACCCTAACCCTTCCCCGAAGCCTGACCCTCACCCGTCCCCTAATCCTAACCCGTACGCTAACACTAACCCGCGCCCTCACACGCACGCTCCCCCTAAAGCGTTGCCGTACCCTCACCTGGACCCTAAACCGTCCCCGTACCCTAACCCTAACCCTAGCCCGAACCCTAACCCTAACCCTTCCCCGAAGCCTGACCCTCACCCGTCCCCTAATCCTAACCCGTACGCTAACACTAACCCACGCCCTCACACGCACGTTCCCCCTAAAGCGTTGCCGTACCCTCACCTGGACCCTAAACCGTCCCCGTCCCCTAACCCTAACCCTAGCCCGAACCCTAACCCTAACCCTTCCCGAAGCCTGACCCTCACCCGTCCCCTAATCCTAACCCATACCCTAACACTAACCCGCACCCTCACACGCACGCTCCCCCTAAAGCGTTGCTGTACCCTCACCTGGACCCTAAACCGTCCCCGTCCCCTAACCCTAACCCTAGCCCGAACCCTAACCCTAACCCTTCCCCGAAGCCTGACCCTCACCCGTCCCCTAATCCTAAGCCGTACGCTAACACTAACGCGCCCTCACACGCACGCTCCCCCTAAAGCGTTGCCATACCCTAACCTGGACCCTAAACCGTCCCCGTCCCCTAACCCAAACCCTAGCCCGAACCCTAACCCTAACCCTTCCCCGAAGCCTGACCCTCACCCGTCCCCTAATCCTAACCCGTACGCTAACACTAACCCGCGCCCTCACACGCACGCTCCCCTTAAAGCGTTGCCGTACCCTCACCTGGACCCTAAACCGTCCCCGTCACCTAACCCTAACCCTTGCCCGAACCCTAACCCTAACCCTTCCCCGAAGCCTGACCCTCACCCGTCCCCTAATCTTAACCCGTACGCTAACACTAACCCGCGCCCTCACACGCACGCTCCCCCTAAAGCGTTGCCGTACCCTCACCTGGACCCTAAACCGTCCCCGTCCCCTAACCCTAACCCTAGCCCGAACCCTAACCCTAACCCTTCCCCGAAGCCTGACCCTCACCCGTCCCCTAATCCTAACCCGTACGCTAACACTATCCCGCGCCCTCACACGCACGCTCCCCCTAAAGCGTTGCCGTACCCTCACCTGGACCCTAAACCGTCCCCGTCACCTAACCCTAACCCTAGCCCGAACCCTAACCCTAACCCTTCCCCGAAGCCTGACCCTCACCCGTCCCCTAATCCTAACCCGTACGCTAAAACTAACCCGCGCCCTCACACGCACGCTCCCCCTAAAGCGTTGCCGTACCCTCACCTGGACCCTAAACCGTCCCCGTCACCTAACCCTAACCCTAGCCCGAACCCTAACCCTAACCCTTCCCCGAAGCCTGACCCTCACCCGTCCCCTAATCCTAACCCGTACGCTAACACTAACCCGCGCCCTCACACGCACGCTCCCCCTAAAGCGTTGCCGTACCCTCACCTGGACCCAAAACCGTCCCCGTCCCCTAACCCTAACCCTAGCCCGAACCCTAACCCTAACCCTTCCCCGAAGCATGACCCTCTCCCGTCCCCTAATCCTAACACGTACGCTAACACTAACCCGCGCCCTCACACGCACGCTCCCCCTAAAGCGTTGCCGTACCCTCACCTGGACCCTAAACCGTCCCCGTCCCCTAACCCTAACCCTAGCCCGAACCCTAACCCTAACCCTTCCCCGAACCTGACCCTCACCCGTCCCCTAATCCTAACCCGTACGCTAACACTAACCCGCGCCCTCACACGCACGCTCCCCCTAAAGCGTTGCCGTACCCTCACCTGGACCCTAAACCGTCCCCGTCCCCTAACCCTAACCCTAGCCCGAACCCTAACCCTAACCCTTCCCCGAAGCCTGACCCTCACCCGTCCCCTAATCCTAACCCGTACGCTAACACTAACCCGCGCCCTCACACGCACGCTCCCCCTAAAGCGTTGCCGTACCCTCACCTGGACCCAAAACCGTCCCCGTCCCCTAACCCTAACCCTAGCCCGAACCCTAACCCTAACCCTTCCCCGAAGCATGACCCTCTCCCGTCCCCTAATCCTAACACGTACGCTAACACTAACCCGCGCCCTCACACGCACGCTCCCCCTAAAGCGTTGCCGTACCCTCACCTGGACCCTAAACCGTCCCCGTCCCCTAACCCTAACCCTAGCCCGAACCCTAACCCTAACCCTTCCCCGAACCTGACCCTCACCCGTCCCCTAATCCTAACCCGTACGCTAACACTAACCCGCGCCCTCACACGCACGCTCCCCCTAAAGCGTTGCCGTACCCTCACCTGGACCCTAAACCGTCCCCGTCCCCTAACCATAACCCTAGCCCGAAACCTAACCCTAACCCTTCCCCGAAGCCTGACCCTCACCCGTCCCCTAATTCTAACCCATACCCTAACACTAACCCGCGCCCTCACACGCACGCTCCCCCTAAAGCGTTGCCGTACCCTCACCTGGACCCTAAACCGTCCCCGTCACCTAACCCTAACCCTAGCCCGAACCCTAACCCTAACCCTTCCCCGAAGCCTGACCCTCACCCGTCCCCTAATCCTAAGCCGTACGCTAACACTATCACGCGCCCTCACACGCACGCTCCCCCTACAGCGTTGCCGTACCCTCACCTGGACCCTAAACCGTCCCCGTCCCCTAACCCTAACCCTAGCCCGAACCCTAACCCTAACCCTTCCCCGAAGCCTGACCCTCACCCGTCCCCTAATCCTAACCCGTACGCTAACACTAACCCGCGCCCTCACACGCACGCTCCCCCTAAAGCGTTGCCGTACCCTCACCTGGACCCTAAACCGTCCCCGTCCCCTAACCCTAACCCTAGCCCGAACCCTAACCCTAACCCTTCCCCGAAGCATGACCCTCTCCCGTCCCCTAATCCTAACACGTACGCTAACACTAACCCGCGCCCTCAAACGCACGCTCCCCCTAAAGCGTTGCCGTACCCTCACCTGGACCCTAAACCGTCCCCGTCCCCTAACCCTAACCCTAGCCCGAACCCTAACCCTAAACCTTCCCCGAACCTGACCCTCACCCGTCCCCTAATCCTAACCCGTACGCTAACACTAACCCGCGCCCTCACACGCACGCTCCCCCTAAAGCGTTGCCGTACCCTCACCTGGACCCTAAACCGTCCCCGTCCCCTAACCCTAACCCTAGCCCGAACCCTAACCCTAACCCTTCCCCGAAGCCTGACCCTCACCCGTCCCCTAATCCTAACCCATACCCTAACACTAACCCGCGCCCTCACACGCACGCTCCCCCTAAAGCGTTGCCGTACCCTCACCTGGACCCTAAACCGTCCCCGTCACCTAACCCTAACCCTAGCCCGAACCCTAAACCTAACCCTTCCCCGAAGCCTGACCCTCACCCGTCCCCTAATCCTAAGCCGTACGCTAACACTATCACGCGCCCTCACACGCACGCTCCCCCTACAGCGTTGCCGTACCCTCACCTGGACCCTAAACCGTCCCCGTCCCCTAACCCTAACCCTAGCCCGAACCCTAACCCTAACCCTTCCCCGAAGCCTGACCCTCACCCGTCCCCTAATCCTAACCCGTACGCTAACACTAACCCGCGCCCTCACACGCACGCTCCCCCTAAAGCGTTGCCGTACCCTCACCTGGACCCTAAACCATCCCCGTCCCCTAACCCTAACCCTAGCCCGAACCCTAACCCTAACCCTTCCCCGAAGCCTGACCCTCACCCGTCCCCTAATCCTAACCCATACCCTAACACTAACCCGCGCCCTCACACGCACGCTCCCCCTAAAGCGTTGCCGTACCCTCACCTGGACCCGAAACCGTCCCCGTTCCCTAACCCTAACCCTAGCCCGAACCCTAACCCTAACCCTTCCCCGAAGCCTAACACTCACCCGTCCCCTAATCCTAACCCATACCCTAACACTAACCCACGCCCTCACACGCACGCTCCCCCTAAAGCGTTGCCGTACCCTCACCTGGACCCTAAACCGTCCCCGTCCCCTAACCCTAACCCTAGCCCGAACCCTAACCCTAACCCTTCCCCGAAGCCTGACCCTCTCCCGTCCCCTAATCCTAACCCGTACGCTAACACTAACCCGCGCCCTCACACGCACGCTCCCCCTAAAGCGTTGCCGTACCCTCACCTGGACCCTAAACCGTCCCCGTCCCCTAACCCTAACCCTAGCCCGAACCCTAACCCTAACCCGTCCCCGAAGCCTGACCCTCACCCGTCCCCTAATCCTAACCCGTACGCTAACACTAACCCGCGCCCTCACACGCACGCTCCCCCTAAAGCGTTGCCGTACCCTCACCTGGACCCTAAACCGTCCCCGTCCCCTAACCCTAACCCTAGCCCGAACCCTAACCCTAACCCTTCCCCGAAGCCTGACCCTCACCCGTCCCCTAATCCTAACCCGTACGCTGACACTAACCCGCGCCCTCACACGCACGCTCCCCCTAAAGTGTTACCGTACCCTCACCTGGACCCTAAACCGTACCCGTCCCCTAACCCTAACCCTAGCCCGAACCCTAACCCTAACCCTTCCCCGAAGCCTGACCCTCACCCGTCCCCTAATCCTAACCCGTACGCTAACACTAACCCGCGCCCTCACACGCACGCTCCCCCTAAAGCGTTGCCGTACCCTCACCTGGACCCTAAACCGTCCCTGTCCCAAAACCCTAACCCTAGCCCGAACCCTAACCCTAACCCTTCCCAGAAGCCTGACCCTCACCCGTCCCCTAATCCTAACCCGTACGCTAACACTAACCCGCGCCCTCACACGCACGCTCCCCCTAAAGCGTTGCCGTACCCTCACCTGTACCCTAAACCGTCCCCGTCCCCTAACCCTAACCCTAGCCCGAACCCTAACCCTAACCCTTCCCCGAAGCCTGACCCTCACCCGTCCCCTAATCCTAACCCGTACGCTAACACTAACCCACGCCCTCACACGCACGCTCCCCCTAAAGCGTTGCCGTACCCTCACCTGGACCCTAAACCGTCCCCGTCCCCTAACCCTAACCCTAGCCCGAACCCTAACCCTAACCCTTCCCCGAAGCCTGACCCTCACCCGTCCCCTAATCCTAACCCATACCCTAACACTAACCCGCACCCTCACACGCACGCTCCCCCTAAAGCGTTGCTGTACCCTCACCTGGACCCTAAACCGTCCCCGTCCCCTAACCCTAACCCTAGCCCGAACCCTAACCCTAACCCTTCCCCGAAGCCTGACCCTCACCCGTCCCCTAATCCTAAGCCGTACGCTAACACTAACGCGCCCTCACACGCACGCTCCCCCTAAAGCGTTGCCATACCCTAACCTGGACCCTAAACCGTCCCCGTCCCCTAACCCTAAACCTAGCCCGAACCCTAACCCTAACCCTTCCCCGAAGCCTGACCCTCACCCGTCCCCTAATCCTAACCCGTACGCTAACACTATCCCGCGCCCTCACACGCACGCTCCCCCTAAAGCGTTGCCGTACCCTCACCTGGACCCTAAACCGTCCCCGTCACCTAACCCTAACCCTAGCCCGAACCCTAACCCTAACCCTTCCCCGAAGCCTGACCCTCACCCGTCCCCTAATCCTAACCCGTACGCTAAAACTAGCCCGCGCCCTCACACGCACGCTCCCCCTAAAGCGTTGCCGTACCCTCACCTGGACCCTAAACCGTCCCCGTCTCCTAACCCTAACCCTAGCCCGAACCCTAACCCTAACCCTTCCCCGAAGCCTGACCCTCACCCGTCCCCTAATCCTAACCCGTACGCTAACACTAACCCGCGCCCTCACACGCACGCTCCCCCTAAAGCGTTGCCGTACCCTCACCTGGACCCAAAATCGTCCCCGTCCCCTAACCCTAACCCTAGCCCGAGCCCTAACCCTAACCCTTCCCCGAAGCATGACCGTCTCCCGTCCCCTAATCCTAACACGTACGCTAACACTAACCCGCGCCCTCACACGCACGCTCCCCCTAAAGCGTTGCCGTACCCTCACCTGGACCCTAAACCGTCCCCGTCCCCTAACCCTAACCCTAGCCCGAACCCTAACCCTAACCCTTCCCCGAACCTGACCCTCACCCGTCCCCTAATCCTAACCCGTACGCTAACACTAACCCGCGCCCTCACACGCACGCTCCCCCTAAAGCGTTGCCGTACCCTCACCTGGACCCTAAACCGTCCCCGTCCCCTAACCCTAACCCTAGCCCGAACCCTAACCCTAACCCTTCCCCGAAGCCTGACACTCACCCGTCCCCTAATCCTAACCCATACCCTAACACTAACCCGCGCCCTCACACGCACGCTCCCCCTAAAGCGTTGCCGTACCCTCACCTGGACCCTAAACCGTCCCCGTCACCTAACCCTAACCCTAGCCCGAACCCTAACCCTAACCCTTCCCCGAAGCCTGACCCTCACCCGTCGCCTAATCCTAAGCCGTACGCTAACACTATCACGCGCCCTCACACGCACGCTCCCCCTCCAGCGTTGCCGTACCCTCACCTGGACCCTAAACCGTCCCCGTCCCCTAACCCTAACCCTAGCCCGAACCCTAACCCTAACCCTTCCCCGAAGCCTGACCCTCACCCGTCCCCTAATCCTAACCCGTACGCTAACACTAACCCGCGCCCTCACACGCACGCTCCCCCTAAAGCGTTGCCGTACCCTCACCTGGACCCTAAACCGTCCCCGTACCCTAACCCTAACCCTAGCCCGAACCCTAACCCTAACCCTTCCCCGAAGCCTGACCCTCACCCGTCCCCTAATCCTAACCCGTACGCTAACACTAACCCACGCCCTCACACGCACGTTCCCCCTAAAGCGTTGCCGTACCCTCACCTGGACCCTAAACCGTCCCCGTCCCCTAACCCTAACCCTAGCCCGAACCCTAACCCTAACCCTTCCCCGAAGCCTGACCCTCACCCGTCCCCTAATCCTAACCCATACCCTAACACTAACCCGCACCCTCACACGCACGCTCCCCCTAAAGCGTTGCTGTACCCTCAGCTGGACCCTAAACCGTCCCCGTCCCCTAACCCTAACCCTAGCCCGAACCCTAACCCTAACCCTTCCCCGAAGCCTGACCCTCACCCGTCCCCTAATCCTAAGCCGTACGCTAACACTAACGCGCCCTCACACGCACGCTCCCCCTAAAGCGTTGCCATACCCTAACCTGGACCCTAAACCGTCCCCGTCCCCTAACCCAAACCCTAGCCCGAACCCTAACCCTAACCCTTCCCCGAAGCCTGACCCTCACCCGTCCCCTAATCCTAACCCGTACGCTAACACTAACCCGCGCCCTCACACGCACGCTCCCCTTAAAGCGTTGCCGTACCCTCACCTGGACCCTAAACCGTCCCCGTCACCTAACCCTAACCCTAGCCCGAACCCTAACCCTAACCCTTCCCCGAAGCCTGACCCTCACCCGTCCCCTAATCTTAACCCGTACGCTAACACTAACCCGCGCCCTCACACGCACGCTCCCCCTAAAGCGTTGCCGTACCCTCACCTGGACCCTAAACCGTCCCCGTCCCCTAACCCTAACCCTAGCCCGAACCCTAACCCTAACCCTTCCCCGAAGCCTGACCCTCACCCGTCCCCTAATCCTAACCCGTACGCTAACACTATCCCGCGCCCTCACACGCACGCTCCCCCTAAAGCGTTGCCGTACCCTCACCTGGACCCTAAACCGTCCCCGTCACCTAACCCTAACCCTAGCCCGAACCCTAACCCTAACCCTTCCCCGAAGCCTGACCCTCACCCGTCCCCTAATCCTAACCCGTACGCTAAAACTAACCCGCGCCCTCACACGCACGCTCCCCCTAAAGCGTTGCCGTACCCTCACCTGGACCCTAAACCGTCCCCGTCACCTAACCCTAACCCTAGCCCGAACCCTAACCCTAACCCTTCCCCGAAGCCTGACCCTCACCCGTCCCCTAATCCTAACCCGTACGCTAACACTAACCCGCGCCCTCACACGCACGCTCCCCCTAAAGCGTTGCCGTACCCTCACCTGGACCCAAAACCGTCCCCGTCCCCTAACCCTAACCCTAGCCCGAACCCTAACCCTAACCCTTCCCCGAAGCATGACCCTCTCCCGTCCCCTAATCCTAACACGTACGCTAACACTAACCCGCGCCCTCACACGCACGCTCCCCCTAAAGCGTTGCCGTACCCTCACCTGGACCCTAAACCGTCCCCGTCCCCTAACCCTAACCCTAGCCCGAACCCTAACCCTAACCCTTCCCCGAACCTGACCCTCACCCGTCCCCTAATCCTAACCCGTACGCTAACACTAACCCGCGCCCTCACACGCACGCTCCCCCTAAAGCGTTGCCGTACCCTCACCTGGACCCTAAACCGTCCCCGTCCCCTAACCCTAACCCTAGCCCGAACCCTAACCCTAACCCTTCCCCGAAGCCTGACCCTCACCCGTCCCCTAATCCTAACCCGTACGCTAACACTAACCCGCGCCCTCACACGCACGCTCCCCCTAAAGCGTTGCCGTACCCTCACCTGGACCCAAAACCGTCCCCGTCCCCTAACCCTAACCCTAGCCCGAACCCTAACCCTAACCCTTCCCCGAAGCATGACCCTCTCCCGTCCCCTAATCCTAACACGTACGCTAACACTAACCCGCGCCCTCACACGCACGCTCCCCCTAAAGCGTTGCCGTACCCTCACCTGGACCCTAAACCGTCCCCGTCCCCTAACCCTAACCCTAGCCCGAACCCTAACCCTAACCCTTCCCCGAACCTGACCCTCACCCGTCCCCTAATCCTAACCCGTACGCTAACACTAACCCGCGCCCTCACACGCACGCTCCCCCTAAAGCGTTGCCGTACCCTCACCTGGACCCTAAACCGTCCCCGTCCCCTAACCATAACCCTAGCCCGAACCCTAACCCTAACCCTTCCCCGAAGCCTGACCCTCACCCGTCCCCTAATTCTAACCCATACCCTAACACTAACCCGCGCCCTCACACGCACGCTCCCCCTAAAGCGTTGCCGTACCCTCACCTGGACCCTAAACCGTCCCCGTCACCTAACCCTAACCCTAGCCCGAACCCTAACCCTAACCCTTCCCCGAAGCCTGACCCTCACCCGTCCCCTAATCCTAAGCCGTACGCTAACACTATCACGCGCCCTCACACGCACGCTCCCCCTACAGCGTTGCCGTACCCTCACCTGGACCCTAAACCGTCCCCGTCCCCTAACCCTAACCCTAGCCCGAACCCTAACCCTAACCCTTCCCCGAAGCCTGACCCTCACCCGTCCCCTAATCCTAACCCGTACGCTAACACTAACCCGCGCCCTCACACGCACGCTCCCCCTAAAGCGTTGCCGTACCCTCACCTGGACCCTAAACCGTCCCCGTCCCCTAACCCTAACCCTAGCCCGAACCCTAACCCTAACCCTTCCCCGAAGCATGACCCTCTCCCGTCCCCTAATCCTAACACGTACGCTAACACTAACCCGCGCCCTCAAACGCACGCTCCCCCTAAAGCGTTGCCGTACCCTCACCTGGACCCTAAACCGTCCCCGTCCCCTAACCCTAACCCTAGCCCGAACCCTAACCCTAAACCTTCCCCGAACCTGACCCTCACCCGTCCCCTAATCCTAACCCGTACGCTAACACTAACCCGCGCCCTCACACGCACGCTCCCCCTAAAGCGTTGCCGTACCCTCACCTGGACCCTAAACCGTCCCCGTCCCCTAACCCTAACCCTAGCCCGAACCCTAACCCTAACCCTTCCCCGAAGCCTGACCCTCACCCGTCCCCTAATCCTAACCCATACCCTAACACTAACCCGCGCCCTCACACGCACGCTCCCCCTAAAGCGTTGCCGTACCCTCACCTGGACCCTAAACCGTCCCCGTCACCTAACCCTAACCCTAGCCCGAACCCTAAACCTAACCCTTCCCCGAAGCCTGACCCTCACCCGTCCCCTAATCCTAAGCCGTACGCTAACACTATCACGCGCCCTCACACGCACGCTCCCCCTACAGCGTTGCCGTACCCTCACCTGGACCCTAAACCGTCCCCGTCCCCTAACCCTAACCCTAGCCCGAACCCTAACCCTAACCCTTCCCCGAAGCCTGACCCTCACCCGTCCCCTAATCCTAACCCGTACGCTAACACTAACCCGCGCCCTCACACGCACGCTCCCCCTAAAGCGTTGCCGTACCCTCACCTGGACCCTAAACCATCCCCGTCCCCTAACCCTAACCCTAGCCCGAACCCTAACCCTAACCCTTCCCCGAAGCCTGACCCTCACCCGTCCCCTAATCCTAACCCATACCCTAACACTAACCCGCGCCCTCACACGCACGCTCCCCCTAAAGCGTTGCCGTACCCTCACCTGGACCCGAAACCGTCCCCGTTCCCTAACCCTAACCCTAGCCCGAACCCTAACCCTAACCCTTCCCCGAAGCCTAACACTCACCCGTCCCCTAATCCTAACCCATACCCTAACACTAACCCACGCCCTCACACGCACGCTCCCCCTAAAGCGTTGCCGTACCCTCACCTGGACCCTAAACCGTCCCCGTCCCCTAACCCTAACCCTAGCCCGAACCCTAACCCTAACCCTTCACCGAAGCCTGACCCTCTCCCGTCCCCTAATCCTAACCCGTACGCTAACACTAACCCGCGCCCTCACACGCACGCTCCCCCTAAAGCGTTGCCGTACCCTCACCTGGACCCTAAACCGTCCCCGTCCCCTAACCCTAACCCTAGCCCGAACCCTAACCCTAACCCGTCCCCGAAGCCTGACCCTCACCCGTCCCCTAATCCTAACCCGTACGCTAACACTAACCCGCGCCCTCACACGCACGCTCCCCCTAAAGCGTTGCCGTACCCTCACCTGGACCCTAAACCGTCCCCGTCCCCTAACCCTAACCCTAGCCCGAACCCTAACCCTAACCCTTCCCCGAAGCCTGACCCTCACCCGTCCCCTAATCCTAACCCGTACGCTGACACTAACCCGCGCCCTCACACGCACGCTCCCCCTAAAGTGTTACCGTACCCTCACCTGGACCCTAAACCGTACCCGTCCCCTAACCCTAACCCTAGCCCGAACCCTAACCCTAACCCTTCCCCGAAGCCTGACCCTCACCCGTCCCCTAATCCTAACCCGTACGCTAACACTAACCCGCGCCCTCACACGCACGCTCCCCCTAAAGCGTTGCCGTACCCTCACCTGGACCCTAAACCGTCCCTGTCCCAAAACCCTAACCCTAGCCCGAACCCTAACCCTAACCCTTCCCAGAAGCCTGACCCTCACCCGTCCCCTAATCCTAACCCGTACGCTAACACTAACCCGCGCCCTCACACGCACGCTCCCCCTAAAGCGTTGCCGTACCCTCACCTGTACCCTAAACCGTCCCCGTCCCCTAACCCTAACCCTAGCCCGAACCCTAACCCTAACCCTTCCCCGAAGCCTGACCCTCACCCGTCCCCTAATCCTAACCCGTACGCTAACACTAACCCACGCCCTCACACGCACGCTCCCCCTAAAGCGTTGCCGTACCCTCACCTGGACCCTAAACCGTCCCCGTCCCCTAACCCTAACCCTAGCCCGAACCCTAACCCTAACCCTTCCCCGAAGCCTGACCCTCACCCGTCCCCTAATCCTAACCCATACCCTAACACTAACCCGCACCCTCACACGCACGCTCCCCCTAAAGCGTTGCTGTACCCTCACCTGGACCCTAAACCGTCCCCGTCCCCTAACCCTAACCCTAGCCCGAACCCTAACCCTAACCCTTCCCCGAAGCCTGACCCTCACCCGTCCCCTAATCCTAAGCCGTACGCTAACACTAACGCGCCCTCACACGCACGCTCCCCCTAAAGCGTTGCCATACCCTAACCTGGACCCTAAAC
This sequence comes from Stenella coeruleoalba, assembly GCF_951394435.1. Taxonomy (NCBI): domain Eukaryota; kingdom Metazoa; phylum Chordata; class Mammalia; order Artiodactyla; family Delphinidae; genus Stenella; species Stenella coeruleoalba. The sequence continues at coordinate 315,344 of NW_027646184.1, forward strand.
CGTCCCCGTCCCCTAACCCTAACCCTAGCCCGAACCCTAACCCTAACCCTTCCCCGAAGCCTGACCCTCACCCGTCCCCTAATCCTAAACCGTACGCTAACACTATCCCGCGCCCTCACACGCACGCTCCCCCTAAAGCGTTGCCGTACCCTCACCTGGACCCTAAACCGTCCCCGTCACCTAACCCTAACCCTAGCCCGAACCCTAACCCTAACCCTTCCCCGAAGCCTGACCCTCACCCGTCCCCTAATCCTAACCCGTACGCTAAAACTAGCCCGCGCCCTCACACGCACGCTCCCCCTAAAGCGTTGCCGTACCCTCACCTGGACCCTAAACCGTCCCCGTCTCCTAACCCTAACCCTAGCCCGAACCCTAACCCTAACCCTTCCCCGAAGCCTGACCCTCACCCGTCCCCTAATCCTAACCCGTACGCTAACACTAACCCGCGCCCTCACACGCACGCTCCCCCTAAAGCGTTGCCGTACCCTCACCTGGACCCAAAATCGTCCCCGTCCCCTAACCCTAACCCTAGCCCGAGCCCTAACCCTAACCCTTCCCCGAAGCATGACCGTCTCCCGTCCCCTAATCCTAACACGTACGCTAACACTAACCCGCGCCCTCACACGCACGCTCCCCCTAAAGCGTTGCCGTACCCTCACCTGGACCCTAAACCGTCCCCGTCCCCTAACCCTAACCCTAGCCCGAACCCTAACCCTAACCCTTCCCCGAACCTGACCCTCACCCGTCCCCTAATCCTAACCCGTACGCTAACACTAACCCGCGCCCTCACACGCACGCTCCCCCTAAAGCGTTGCCGTACCCTCACCTGGACCCTAAACCGTCCCCGTCCCCTAACCCTAACCCTAGCCCGAACCCTAACCCTAACCCTTCCCCGAAGCCTGACCCTCACCCGTCCCCTAATCCTAACCCGTACGCTAACACTAACCCGCGCCCTCACACGCACGCTCCCCCTAAAGCGTTGCCGTACCCTCACCTGGACCCAAAACCGTCCCCGTCCCCTAACCCTAACCCTAGCCCGAACCCTAACCCTAACCCTTCCCCGAAGCATGACCCTCTCCCGTCCCCTAATCCTAACACGTACGCTAACACTAACCCGCGCCCTCACACGCACGCTCCCCCTAAAGCGTTGCCGTACCCTCACCTGGACCCTAAACCGTCCCCGTCCCCTAACCCTAACCCTAGCCCGAACCCTAACCCTAACCCTTCCCCGAACCTGACCCTCACCCGTCCCCTAATCCTAACCCGTACGCTAACACTAACCCGCGCCCTCACACGCACGCTCCCCCTAAAGCGTTGCCGTACCCTCACCTGGACCCTAAACCGTCCCCGTCCCCTAACCCTAACCCTAGCCCGAACCCTAACCCTAACCCTTCCCCGAAGCCTGACCCTCACCCGTCCCCTAATCCTAACCCATACCCTAACACTAACCCGCGCCCTCACACGCACGCTCCCCCTAAAGCGTTGCCGTACCCTCACCTGGACCCTAAACCGTCCCCGTCACCTAACCCTAACCCTAGCCCGAACCCTAACCCTAACCCTTCCCCGAAGCCTGACCCTCACCCGTCCCCTAATCCTAAGCCGTACGCTAACACTATCACGCGCCCTCACACGCACGCTCCCCCTACAGCGTTGCCGTACCCTCACCTGGACCCTAAACCGTCCCCGTCCCCTAACCCTAACCCTAGCCCGAACCCTAACCCTAACCCTTCCCCGAAGCCTGACCCTCACCCGTCCCCTAATCCTAACCTGTACGCTAACACTAACCCGCGCCCTCACACGCACGCTCCCCCTAAAGCGTTGCCGTACCCTCACCTGGACCCTAAACCGTCCCCGTCCCCTAACCCTAACCCTAGCCCGAACCATAACCCTAACCCTTCCCCGAAGCATGACCCTCTCCCGTCCCCTAATCCTAACACGTACGCTAACACTAACCCGCGCCCTCACACGCACGCTCCCCCTAAAGCGTTGCCGTACCCTCACCTGGACCCTAAACCGTCCCCGTACCCTAACCCTAACCCTAGCCCGAACCCTAACCCTAACCCTTCCCCGAACCTGACCCTCACCCGTCCCCTAATCCTAACCCGTACGCTAACACTAACCCGCGCCCGCACACGCACGCTCCCCCTAAAGCGTTGCCGTACCCTCACCTGGACCCTAAACCGTCCCCGTTCCCTAACCCTAACCCTAGCCCGAACCCTAACCCTAACCCTTCCCCGAACCTGACCCTCACCCGTCCCCTAATCCTAACCCGTACGCTAACACTAACCCGCGCCCTCACACGCACGCTCCCCCTAAAGCGTTGCCGTACCCTCACCTGGACCCTAAACCGTCCCCGTCCCCTAACCCTAACCCTAGCCCGAACCCTAACCCGAAGCCTGACCCTCACCCGTCCCCTAATCCTAACCCATACCCTAACACTAACCCGCGCCCTCACACGCACGCTCCCCCTAAAGCGTTGCCGTACCCTCACCTGGACCCTAAACCGTCCCCGTCACCTAACCCTAACCCTAGCCCGAACCCTAACCCTAACCCTTCCCCGAAGCCTGACCCTCACCCGTCCCCTAATCCTAAGCCGTACGCTAACACTATCACGCGCCCTCACACGCACGCTCCCCCTACAGCGTTGCCGTACCCTCACCTGGACCCTAAACCGTCCCCGTCCCCTAACCCTAACCCTAGCCCGAACCCTAACCCTAACCCTTCCCCGAAGCCTGACCCTCACCCGTCCCCTAATCCTAACCCGTACGCTAACACTAACCCGCGCCCTCAAACGCACGCTCCCCCTAAAGCGTTGCCGTACCCTCACCTGGACCCTAAACCGTCCCCGTCCCCTAACCCTAACCCTAGCCCGAACCCTAACCCTAACCCTTCCCCGAAGCATGACCCTCTCCCGTCCCCTAATCCTAACACGTACGCTAACACTAACCCGCGCCCTCACATGCACGCTCCCCCTAAAGCGTTGCCGTACCCTCACCTGGACCCTAAACCGTCCCCGTACCCTAACCCTAACCCTAGCCCGAACCCTAACCCTAACACTTCCCCGAACCTGACCCTCACCCGTCCCCTAATCCTAACCCGTACGCTAACACTAACCCGCGCCCTCACACGCACGCTCCCCCTAAAGCGTTGCCGTACCCTCACCTGGACCCTAAACCGTCCCCGTACCCTAACCCTAACCCTAGCCCGAACCCTAACCCTAACCCTTCCCCGAAGCCTGACCCTCACCCGTCCCCTAATCCTAACCCGTACGCTAACACTAACCCACGCCCTCACACGCACGTTCCCCCTAAAGCGTTGCCGTACCCTCACCTGGACCCTAAACCGTCCCCGTCCCCTAACCCTAACCCTAGCCCGAACCCTAACCCTAACCCTTCCCCGAAGCCTGACCCTCACCCGTCCCCTAATCCTAACCCATACCCTAACACTAACCCGCACCCTCACACGCACGCTCCCCCTAAAGCGTTGCTGTACCCTCACCTGGACCCTAAACCGTCCCCGTCCCCTAACCCTAACCCTAGCCCGAACCCTAACCCTAACCCTTCCCCGAAGCCTGACCCTCACCCGTCCCCTAATCCTAAGCCGTACGCTAACACTAACGCGCCCTCACACGCACGCTCCCCCTAAAGCGTTGCCATACCCTAACCTGGACCCTAAACCGTCCCCGTCCCCTAACCCTAACCCTAGCCCGAACCCTAACCCTAACCCTTCCCCGAAGCCTGACCCTCACCCGTCCCCTAATCCTAACCCGTACGCTAACACTAACCCGCGCCCTCACACGCACGCTCCCCTTAAAGCGTTGCCGTACCCTCACCTGGACCCTAAACCGTCCCCATCACCTAACCCTAACCCTAGCCCGAACCCTAACCCTAACCCTTCCCCGAAGCCTGACCCTCACCCGTCCCCTAATCTTAACCCGTACGCTAACACTAACCCGCGCCCTCACACGCACGCTCCCCCTAAAGCGTTGCCGTACCCTCACCTGGACCCTAAACCGTCCCCGTCCCCTAACCCTAACCCTAGCCCGAACCCTAACCCTAACCCTTCCCCGAAGCCTGACCCTCACCCGTCCCCTAATCCTAACCCGTACGCTAACACTATCCCGCGCCCTCACACGCACGCTCCCCCTAAAGCGTTGCCGTACCCTCACCTGGACCCTAAACCGTCCCCGTACCCTAACCCTAACCCTAGCCCGAACCCTAACCCTAACCCTTCCCCGAACCTGACCCTCACCCGTCCCCTAATCCTAACCCGTACGCTAACACTAACCCGCGCCCTCACACGCACGCTCCCCCTAAAGCGTTGCCGTACCCTCACCTGGACCCTAAACCGTCCCCGTCCCCTAACCCTAACCCTAGCCCGAACCCTAACCCTAACCCTTCCCCGAAGCCTGACCCTCACCCGTCCCCTAATCCTAACCCATACCCTAACACTAACCCGCGCCCTCACACGCACGCTCCCCCTAAAGCGTTGCCGTACCCTCACCTGGACCCTAAACCGTCCCCGTCACCTAACCCTAACCCTAGCCCGAACCCTAACCCTAACCCTTCCCCGAAGCCTGACCCTCACCCGTCCCCTAATCCTAAGCCGTACGCTAACACTATCACGCGCCCTCACACGCACGCTCCCCCTACAGCGTTGCCGTACCCTCACCTGGACCCTAAACCGTCCCCGTCCCCTAACCCTAACCCTAGCCCGAACCCTAACCCTAACCCTTCCCCGAAGCCTGACCCTCACCCGTCCCCTAATCCTAACCCGTACGCTAACACTAACCCGCGCCCTCACACGCACGCTCCCCCTAAAGCGTTGCCGTACCCTCACCTGGACCCTAAACCGTCCCCGTCCCCTAACCCTAACCCTAGCCCGAACCCTAACCCTAACCCTTCCCCGAAGCCTGACCCTCACCCGTCCCCTAATCCTAACCCATACCCTAACACTAACCCGCGCCCTCACACGCACGCTCCCCCTAAAGCGTTGCCGTACCCTCACCTGGACCCGAAACCGTCCCCGTTCCCTAACCCTAACCCGAGCCCGAACCCTAACCCTAACCCTTCCCCGAAGCCTAACACTCACCCGTCCCCTAATCCTAACCCATACCCTAACACTAACCCACGCCCTCACACGCACGCTCCCCCTAAAGCGTTGCCGTACCCTCACCTGGACCCTAAACCGTCCCCGTCCCCTAACCCTATCCCTAGCCTGAACCCTAACCCTAACCCTTCCCCGAAGCCTGACCCTCTCCCGTCCCCTAATCCTAACCCGTACGCTAACACTAACCCGCGCCCTCACACGCACGCTCCCCCTAAAGCGTTGCCGTACCCTCACCTGGACCCTAAACCGTCCCCGTCCCCTAACCCTAACCCTAGCCCGAACCCTAACCCTAACCCGTCCCCGAAGCCTGACCCTCACCCGTCCCCTAATCCTAACCCGTACGCTAACACTAACCCGCGCCCTCACACGCACGCTCCCCCTAAAGCGTTGCCGTACCCTCACCTGGACCCTAAACCGTCCCCGTCCCCTAACCCTAACCCTAGCCCGAACCCTAACCCTAACCCTTCCCCGAAGCCTGACCCTCACCCGTCCCCTAATCCTAACCCGTACGCTGACACTAACCCGCGCCCTCACACGCACGCTCCCCCTAAAGTGTTACCGTACCCTCACCTGGACCCTAAACCGTACCCGTCCCCTAACCCTAACCCTAGCCCGAACCCTAACCCTAACCCTTCCCCGAAGCCTGACCCTCACCCGTCCCCTAATCCTAACCCGTACGCTAACACTAACCCGCGCCCTCACACGCACGCTCCCCCTAAAGCGTTGCCGTACCCTCACCTGGACCCTAAACCGTCCCTGTCCCAAAACCCTAACCCTAGCCCGAACCCTAACCCTAACCCTTCCCAGAAGCCTGACCCTCACCCGTCCCCTAATCCTAACCCGTACGCTAACACTAACCCGCGCCCTCACACGCACGCTCCCCCTAAAGCGTTGCCGTACCCTCACCTGGACCCTAAACCGTCCCCGTCCCCTAACCCTAACCCTAGCCCGAACCCTAACCCTAACCCTTCCCCGAAGCCTGACCCTCACCCGTCCCCTAATCCTAACCCGTACGCTAACACTAACCCACGCCCTCACACGCACGCTCCCCCTAAAGCGTTGCCGTACCCTCACCTGGACCCTAAACCGTCCCCGTCCCCTAACCCTAACCCTAGCCCGAACCCTAACCCTAACCCTTCCCCGAAGCCTGACCCTCACCTGTCCCCTAATCCTAACCCATACCCTAACACTAACCCGCACCCTCACACGCACGCTCCCCCTAAAGCGTTGCTGTACCCTCACCTGGACCCTAAACCGTCCCCATCCCCTAACCCTAACCCTAGCCCGAACCCTAACCCTAACCCTTCCCCGAAGCCTGACCCTCACCCGTCCCCTAATCCTAAGCCGTACGCTAACACTAACGCGCCCTCACACGCACGCTCCCCCTAAAGCGTTGCCATACCCTAACCTGGACCCTAAACCGTCCCCGTCCCCTAACCCTAACCCTAGCCCGAACCCTAACCCTAACCCTTCCCCGAACCTGACCCTCACCCGTCCCCTAATCCTAACCCGTACGCTAACACTAACCCGCGCCCTCACACGCACGCTCCCCCTAAAGCGTTGCCGTACCCTCACCTGGACCCTAAACCGTCCCCGTCCCCTAACCCTAACCCTAGCCCGAACCCTAACCCTAACCCTTCCCCGAAGCCTGACCCTCACCCGTCCCCTAATCCTAACCCATACCCTAACACTAACCCGCGCCCTCACACGCACGCTCCCCCTAAAGCGTTGCCGTACCCTCACCTGGACCCTAAACCGTCCCCGTCACCTAACCCTAACCCTAGCCCGAACCCTAACCCTAACCCTTCCCCGAAGCCTGACCCTCACCCGTCCCCTAATCCTAAGCCGTACGCTAACACTATCACGCGCCCTCACACGCACGCTCCCCCTACAGCGTTGCCGTACCCTCACCTGGACCCTAAACCGTCCCCGTCCCCTAACCCTAACCCTAGCCCGAACCCTAACCCTAACCCTTCCCCGAAGCCTGACCCTCACCCGTCCCCTAATCCTAACCCGTACGCTAACACTAACCCGCGCCCTCACACGCACGCTCCCCCTAAAGCGTTGCCGTACCCTCACCTGGACCCTAAACCGTCCCCGTCCCCTAACCCTAACCCTAGCCCGAACCCTAACCCTAACCCTTCCCCGAAGCCTGACCCTCACCCGTCCCCTAATCCTAACCCATACCCTAACACTAACCCGCGCCCTCACACGCACGCTCCCCCTAAAGCGTTGCCGTACCCTCACCTGGACCCTAAACCGTCCCCGTACCCTAACCCTAACCCTAGCCCGAACCCTAACCCTAACCCTTCCCCGAAGCCTGACCCTCACCCGTCCCCTAATCCTAAGCCGTACGCTAACACTATCACGCGCCCTCACACGCACGCTCCCCCTACAGCGTTGCCGTACCCTCACCTGGACCCTAAACCGTCCCCGTCCCCTAACCCTAACCCTAGCCCGAACCCTAACCCTAACCCTTCCCCGAAGCCTGACCCTCACCCGTCCCCTAATCCTAACCCGTACGCTAACACTAACCCGCGCCCTCACACGCACGCTCCCCCTAAAGCGTTGCCGTACCCTCACCTGGACCCTAAACCGTCCCCGTCCCCTAACCCTAACCCTAGCCCGAACCCTAACCCTAACCCTTCCCCGAAGCCTGACCCTCACCCGTCCCCTAATCCTAACCCATACCCTAACACTAACCCGCGCCCTCACACGCACGCTCCCCCTAAAGCGTTGCCGTACCCTCACCTGGACCCGAAACCGTCCCCGTTCCCTAACCCTAACCCGAGCCCGAACCCTAACCCTAACCCTTCCCCGAAGCCTAACACTCACCCGTCCCCTAATCCTAACCCATACCCTAACACTAACCCACGCCCTCACACGCACGCTCCCCCTAAAGCGTTGCCGTACCCTCACCTGGACCCTAAACCGTCCCCGTCCCCTAACCCTATCCCTAGCCTGAACCCTAACCCTAACCCTTCCCCGAAGCCTGACCCTCTCCCGTCCCCTAATCCTAACCCGTACGCTAACACTAACCCGCGCCCTCACACGCACGCTCCCCCTAAAGCGTTGCCGTACCCTCACCTGGACCCTAAACCGTCCCCGTCCCCTAACCCTAACCCTAGCCCGAACCCTAACCCTAACCCGTCCCCGAAGCCTGACCCTCACCCGTCCCCTAATCCTAACCCGTACGCTAACACTAACCCGCGCCCTCACACGCACGCTCCCCCTAAAGCGTTGCCGTACCCTCACCTGGACCCTAAACCGTCCCCGTCCCCTAACCCTAACCCTAGCCCGAACCCTAACCCTAACCCTTCCCCGAAGCCTGACCCTCACCCGTCCCCTAATCCTAACCCGTACGCTGACACTAACCCGCGCCCTCACACGCACGCTCCCCCTAAAGTGTTACCGTACCCTCACCTGGACCCTAAACCGTACCCGTCCCCTAACCCTAACCCTAGCCCGAACCCTAACCCTAACCCTTCCCCGAAGCCTGACCCTCACCCGTCCCCTAATCCTAACCCGTACGCTAACACTAACCCGCGCCCTCACACGCACGCTCCCCCTAAAGCGTTGCCGTACCCTCACCTGGACCCTAAACCGTCCCTGTCCCAAAACCCTAACCCTAGCCCGAACCCTAACCCTAACCCTTCCCAGAAGCCTGACCCTCACCCGTCCCCTAATCCTAACCCGTACGCTAAGACTAACCCGCGCCCTCACACGCACGCTCCCCCTAAAGCGTTGCCGTACCCTCACCTGGACCCTAAACCGTCCCCGTCCCCTAACCCTAACCCTAGCCCGAACCCTAACCCTAACCCTTCCCCGAAGCCTGACCCTCATCCGTCCCCTAATCCTAACCCGTACGCTAACACTAACCCACGCCCTCACACGCACGCTCCCCCTAAAGCGTTGCCGTACCCTCACCTGGACCCTAAACCGTCCCCGTCCCCTAACCCTAACCCTAGCCCGAACCCTAACCCTAACCCTTCCCCGAAGCCTGACCCTCACCCGTCCCCTAATCCTAACCCATACCCTAACACTAACCCGCACCCTCACACGCACGCTCCCCCTAAAGCGTTGCTGTACCCTCACCTGGACCCTAAACCGTCCCCGTCCCCTAACCCTAACCCTAGCCCGAACCCTAACCCTAACCCTTCCCCGAAGCCTGACCCTCACCCGTCCCCTAATCCTAAGCCGTACGCTAACACTAACGCGCCCTCACACGCACGCTCCCCCTAAAGCGTTGCCATACCCTAACCTGGACCCTAAACCGTCCCCGTCCCCTAACCCTAACCCTAGCCCGAACCCTAACCCTAACCCTTCCCCGAAGCCTGACCCTCACCCGTCCCCTAATCCTAACCCGTACGCTAACACTAACCCGCGCCCTCACACGCACGCTCCCCCTAAAGCGTTGCCGTACCCTCACCTGGACCCTAAACCGTCCCCGTCACCTAACCCTAACCCTAGCCCGAACCCTAACCCTAACCCTTCCCCGAAGCCTGACCCTCACCCGTCCCCTAATCCTAACCCGTACGCTAACACTAACCCGCGCCCTCACACGCACGCTCCCCCTAAAGCGTTGCCGTACCCTCACCTGGACCCTAAACCGTCCCCGTCCCCTAACCCTAACCCTAGCCCGAACCCTAACCCTAACCCTTCCCCGAAGCCTGACCCTCACCCGTCCCCTAATCCTAACCCGTACGCTAACACTATCCCGCGCCCTCACACGCACGCTCCCCCTAAAGCGTTGCCGTACCCTCACCTGGACCCTAAACCGTCCCCGTCACCTAACCCTAACCCTAGCCCGAACCCTAACCCTAACCCTTCCCCGAAGCCTGACCCTCACCCGTCCCCTAATCCTAACCCGTACGCTAAAACTAGCCCGCGCCCTCACACGCGCGCTCCCCCTAAAGCGTTGCCGTACCCTCACCTGGACCCTAAACCGTCCCCGTCACCTAACCCTAACCCTAGCCCGAACCCTAACCCTAACCCTTCCCCGAAGCCTGACCCTCACCCGTCCCCTAATCCTAACCCGTACGCTAACACTAACCCGCGCCCTCACACGCACGCTCCCCCTAAAGCGTTGCCGTACCCTCACCTGGACCCAAAATCGTCCCCGTCCCCTAACCCTAACCCTAGCCCGAACCCTAACCCTAACCCTTCCCCGAAGCATGACCCTCTCCCGTCCCCTAATCCTAACACGTACGCTAACACTAACCCGCGCCCTCACACGCACGCTCCCCCTAAAGCGTTGCCGTACCCTCACCTGGACCCTAAACCGTCCCCGTCCCCTAACCCTAACCCTAGCCCGAACCCTAACCCTAACCCTTCCCCGAACCTGACCCTCACCCGTCCCCTAATCCTAACCCGTACGCTAACACTAACCCGCGCCCTCACACGCACGCTCCCCCTAAAGCGTTGCCGTACCCTCACCTGGACCCTAAACCGTCCCCGTCCCCTAACCCTAACCCTAGCCCGAACCCTAACCCTAACCCTTCCCCGAAGCCTGACCCTCACCCGTCCCCTAATCCTAACCCGTACGCTAACACTAACCCGCGCCCTCACACGCACGCTCCCCCTAAAGCGTTGCCGTACCCTCACCTGGACCCAAAACCGTCCCCGTCCCCTAACCCTAACCCTAGCCCGAACCCTAACCCTAACCCTTCCCCGAAGCATGACCCTCTCCCGTCCCCTAATCCTAACACGTACGCTAACACTAACCCGCGCCCTCACACGCACGCTCCCCCTAAAGCGTTGCCGTACCCTCACCTGGACCCTAAACCGTCCCCGTCCCCTAACCCTAACCCTAGCCCGAACCCTAACCCTAACCCTTCCCCGAACCTGACCCTCACCCGTCCCCTAATCCTAACCCGTACGCTAACACTAACCCGCGCCCTCACACGCACGCTCCCCCTAAAGCGTTGCCGTACCCTCACCTGGACCCTAAACCGTCCCCGTCCCCTAACCCTAACCCTAGCCCGAACCCTAACCCTAACCCTTCCCCGAAGCCTGACCCTCACCCGTCCCCTAATCCTAACCCATACCCTAACACTAACCCGCGCCCTCACACGCACGCTCCCCCTAAAGCGTTGCCGTACCCTCACCTGGACCCTAAACCGTCCCCGTCACCTAACCCTAACCCTAGCCCGAACCCTAACCCTAACCCTTCCCCGAAGCCTGACCCTCACCCGTCCCCTAATCCTAAGCCGTACGCTAACACTATCACGCGCCCTCACACGCACGCTCCCCCTACAGCGTTGCCGTACCCTCACCTGGACCCTAAACCGTCCCCGTCCCCTAACCCTAACCCTAGCCCGAACCCTAACCCTAACCCTTCCCCGAAGCCTGACCCTCACCCGTCCCCTAATCCTAACCTGTACGCTAACACTAACCCGCGCCCTCACACGCACGCTCCCCCTAAAGCGTTGCCGTACCCTCACCTGGACCCTAAACCGTCCCCGTCCCCTAACCCTAACCCTAGCCCGAACCATAACCCTAACCCTTCCCCGAAGCATGACCCTCTCCCGTCCCCTAATCCTAACACGTACGCTAACACTAACCCGCGCCCTCACACGCACGCTCCCCCTAAAGCGTTGCCGTACCCTCACCTGGACCCTAAACCGTCCCCGTACCCTAACCCTAACCCTAGCCCGAACCCTAACCCTAACCCTTCCCCGAACCTGACCCTCACCCGTCCCCTAATCCTAAGCCGTACGCTAACACTAACCCGCGCCCTCACACGCACGCTCCCCCTAAAGCGTTGCCGTACCCTCACCTGGACCCTAAACCGTCCCCGTCCCCTAACCCTAACCCTAGCCCGAACTCTAACCCTAACCCGTCCCCGAAGCCTGATCCTCACCCGTCCCCTAATCCTAACCCGTACGCTAACACTAACCCACGCCCTCACACGCACGCTCCCCCTAAAGCGTTGCCGTACCCTCACCTGGACCCTAAACCGTCCCCGTCCCCTAACCCTAACCCTAGCCCGAACCCTAACCCTAACCCTTCCCCGAAGCCTGACCCTCACCCGTCCCCTAATCCTAACCCGTACGCTGACACTAACCCGCGCCCTCACACGCACGCTCCCCCTAAAGTGTTACCGTACCCTCACCTGGACCCTAAACCGTACCCGTCCCCTAACCCTAACCCTAGCCCGAACCCTAACCCTAACCCTTCCCCGAAGCCTGACCCTCACCCGTCCCCTAATCCTAACCCGTACGCTAACACTAACCCGCGCCCTCACACGCACGCTCCCCCTAAAGCGTTGCCGTACCCTCACCTGGACCCTAAACCGTCCCTGTCCCAAAACCCTAACCCTAGCCCGAACCCTAACCCTAACCCTTCCCAGAAGCCTGACCCTCACCCGTCCCCTAATCCTAACCCGTACGCTAACACTAACCCACGCCCTCACACGCACGCTCCCCCTAAAGCGTTGCCGTACCCTCACCTGGACCCTAAACCGTCCCCGTCCCCTAACCCTAACCCTAGCCCAAACCCTAACCCTAACCCTTCCCCGAAGCCTGACCCTCACCCGTCCCCTAATCCTAACCCATACCCTAACACTAACCCGCGCCCTCACACGCACGCTCCCCCTAAAGCGTTGCCGTACCCTCACCTGGACCCGAAACCGTCCCCGTTCCCTAACCCTAACCCGAGCCCGAACCCTAACCCTAACCCTTCCCCGAAGCCTAACACTCACCCGTCCCCTAATCCTAACCCATACCCTAACACTAACCCACGCCCTCACACGCACGCTCCCCCTAAAGCGTTGCCGTACCCTCACCTGGACCCTAAACCGTCCCCGTCCCCTAACCCTATCCCTAGCCTGAACCCTAACCCTAACCCTTCCCCGAAGCCTGACCCTCTCCCGTCCCCTAATCCTAACCCGTACGCTAACACTAACCCGCGCCCTCACACGCACGCTCCCCCTAAAGCGTTGCCGTACCCTCACCTGGACCCTAAACCGTCCCCGTCCCCTAACCCTAACCCTAGCCCGAACCCTAACCCTAACCCGTCCCCGAAGCCTGACCCTCACCCGTCCCCTAATCCTAACCCGTACGCTAACACTAACCCGCGCCCTCACACGCACGCTCCCCCTAAAGCGTTGCCGTACCCTCACCTGGACCCTAAACCGTCCCCGTCCCCTAACCCTAACCCTAGCCCGAACCCTAACCCTAACCCTTCCCCGAAGCCTGACCCTCACCCGTCCCCTAATCCTAACCCGTACGCTGACACTAACCCGCGCCCTCACACGCACGCTCCCCCTAAAGTGTTACCGTACCCTCACCTGGACCCTAAACCGTACCCGTCCCCTAACCCTAACCCTAGCCCGAACCCTAACCCTAACCCTTCCCCGAAGCCTGACCCTCACCCGTCCCCTAATCCTAACCCGTACGCTAACACTAACCCGCGCCCTCACACGCACGCTCCCCCTAAAGCGTTGCCGTACCCTCACCTGGACCCTAAACCGTCCCTGTCCCAAAACCCTAACCCTAGCCCGAACCCTAACCCTAACCCTTCCCAGAAGCCTGACCCTCACCCGTCCCCTAATCCTAACCCGTACGCTAAGACTAACCCGCGCCCTCACACGCACGCTCCCCCTAAAGCGTTGCCGTACCCTCACCTGGACCCTAAACCGTCCCCGTCCCCTAACCCTAACCCTAGCCCGAACCCTAACCCTAACCCTTCCCCGAAGCCTGACCCTCATCCGTCCCCTAATCCTAACCCGTACGCTAACACTAACCCACGCCCTCACACGCACGCTCCCCCTAAAGCGTTGCCGTACCCTCACCTGGACCCTAAACCGTCCCCGTCCCCTAACCCTAACCCTAGCCCGAACCCTAACCCTAACCCTTCCCCGAAGCCTGACCCTCACCCGTCCCCTAATCCTAACCCATACCCTAACACTAACCCGCACCCTCACACGCACGCTCCCCCTAAAGCGTTGCTGTACCCTCACCTGGACCCTAAACCGTCCCCGTCCCCTAACCCTAACCCTAGCCCGAACCCTAACCCTAACCCTTCCCCGAAGCCTGACCCTCACCCGTCCCCTAATCCTAAGCCGTACGCTAACACTAACGCGCCCTCACACGCACGCTCCCCCTAAAGCGTTGCCATACCCTAACCTGGACCCTAAACCGTCCCCGTCCCCTAACCCTAACCCTAGCCCGAACCCTAACCCTAACCCTTCCCCGAAGCCTGACCCTCACCCGTCCCCTAATCCTAACCCGTACGCTAACACTAACCCGCGCCCTCACACGCACGCTCCCCCTAAAGCGTTGCCGTACCCTCACCTGGACCCTAAACCGTCCCCGTCACCTAACCCTAACCCTAGCCCGAACCCTAACCCTAACCCTTCCCCGAAGCCTGACCCTCACCCGTCCCCTAATCCTAACCCGTACGCTAACACTAACCCGCGCCCTCACACGCACGCTCCCCCTAAAGCGTTGCCGTACCCTCACCTGGACCCTAAACCGTCCCCGTCCCCTAACCCTAACCCTAGCCCGAACCCTAACCCTAACCCTTCCCCGAAGCCTGACCCTCACCCGTCCCCTAATCCTAACCCGTACGCTAACACTATCCCGCGCCCTCACACGCACGCTCCCCCTAAAGCGTTGCCGTACCCTCACCTGGACCCTAAACCGTCCCCGTCACCTAACACTAACCCTAGCCCGAACCCTAACCCTAACCCTTCCCCGAAGCCTGACCCTCACCCGTCCCCTAATCCTAACCCGTACGCTAAAACTAGCCCGCGCCCTCACACGCACGCTCCCCCTAAAGCGTTGCCGTACCCTCACCTGGACCCTAAACCGTCCCCGTCACCTAACCCTAACCCTAGCCCGAACCCTAACCCTAACCCTTCCCCGAAGCCTGACCCTCACCCGTCCCCTAATCCTAACCCGTACGCTAACACTAACCCGCGCCCTCACACGCACGCTCCCCCTAAAGCGTTGCCGTACCCTCACCTGGACCCAAAATCGTCCCCGTCCCCTAACCCTAACCCTAGCCCGAACCCTAACCCTAACCCTTCCCCGAAGCATGACCCTCTCCCGTCCCCTAATCCTAACACGTACGCTAACACTAACCCGCGCCCTCACACGCACGCTCCCCCTAAAGCGTTGCCGTACCCTCACCTGGACCCTAAACCGTCCCCGTCCCCTAACCCTAACCCTAGCCCGAACCCTAACCCTAACCCTTCCCCGAACCTGACCCTCACCCGTCCCCTAATCCTAACCCGTACGCTAACACTAACCCGCGCCCTCACACGCACGCTCCCCCTAAAGCGTTGCCGTACCCTCACCTGGACCCTAAACCGTCCCCGTCCCCTAACCCTAACCCTAGCCCGAACCCTAACCCTAACCCTTCCCCGAAGCCTGACCCTCACCCGTCCCCTAATCCTAACCCATACGCTAACACTAACCCGCGCCCTCACACGCACGCTCCCCCTAAAGCGTTGCCGTACCCTCACCTGGACCCAAAACCGTCCCCGTCCCCTAACCCTAACCCTAGCCCGAACCCTAACCCTAACCCTTCCCCGAAGCATGACCCTCTCCCGTCCCCTAATCCTAACACGTACGCTAACACTAACCCGCGCCCTCACACGCACGCTCCCCCTAAAGCGTTGCCGTACCCTCACCTGGACCCTAAACCGTCCCCGTCCCCTAACCCTAACCCTAGCCCGAACCCTAACCCTAACCCTTCCCCGAACCTGACCCTCACCCGTCCCCTAATCCTAACCCGTACGCTAACACTAACCCGCGCCCTCACACGCACGCTCCCCCTAAAGCGTTGCCGTACCCTCACCTGGACCCTAAACCGTCCCCGTCCCCTAACCCTAACCCTAGCCCGAACCCTAACCCTAACCCTTCCCCGAAGCCTGACCCTCACCCGTCCCCTAATCCTAACCCATACCCTAACACTAACCCGCGCCCTCACACGCACGCTCCCCCTAAAGCGTTGCCGTACCCTCACCTGGACCCTAAACCGTCCCCGTCACCTAACCCTAACCCTAGCCCGAACCCTAACCCTAACCCTTCCCCGAAGCCTGACCCTCACCCGTCCCCTAATCCTAAGCCGTACGCTAACACTATCACGCGCCCTCACACGCACGCTCCCCCTACAGCGTTGCCGTACCCTCACCTGGACCCTAAACCGTCCCCGTCCCCTAACCCTAACCCTAGCCCGAACCCTAACCCTAACCCTTCCCCGAAGCCTGACCCTCACCCGTCCCCTAATCCTAACCTGTACGCTAACACTAACCCGCGCCCTCACACGCACGCTCCCCCTAAAGCGTTGCCGTACCCTCACCTGGACCCTAAACCGTCCCCGTCCCCTAACCCTAACCCTAGCCCGAACCATAACCCTAACCCTTCCCCGAAGCATGACCCTCTCCCGTCCCCTAATCCTAACACGTACGCTAACACTAACCCGCGCCCTCACACGCACGCTCCCCCTAAAGCGTTGCCGTACCCTCACCTGGACCCTAAACCGTCCCCGTACCCTAACCCTAACCCTAGCCCGAACCCTAACCCTAACCCTTCCCCGAACCTGACCCTCACCCGTCCCCTAATCCTAAGCCGTACGCTAACACTAACCCGCGCCCTCACACGCACGCTCCCCCTAAAGCGTTGCCGTACCCTCACCTGGACCCTAAACCGTCCCCGTCCCCTAACCCTAACCCTAGCCCGAACTCTAACCCTAACCCGTCCCCGAAGCCTGATCCTCACCCGTCCCCTAATCCTAACCCGTACGCTAACACTAACCCGCGCCCTCACACGCTCGCTCCCCCTAAAGCGTTGCCGTACCCTCACCTGGACCCTAAACCGTCCCCATCCCCTAACCCTAACCCTAGCCCGAACCCTAACCCTAACCCTTCCCCGAAGCCTGACCCTCACCCGTCCCCTAATCCTAACCCGTACGCTGACACTAACCCGCGCCCTCACACGCACGCTCCCCCTAAAGTGTTACCGTACCCTCACCTGGACCCTAAACCGTACCCGTCCCCTAACCCTAACCCTAGCCCGAACCCTAACCCTAACCCTTCCCCGAAGCCTGACCCTCACCCGTCCCCTAATCCTAACCCGTACGCTAACACTAACCCGCGCCCTCACACGCACGCTCCCCCTAAAGCGTTGCCGTACCCTCACCTGGACCCTAAACCGTCCCTGTCCCAAAACCCTAACCCTAGCCCGAACCCTAACCCTAACCCTTCCCAGAAGCCTGACCCTCACCCGTCCCCTAATCCTAACCCGTACGCTAACACTAACCCACGCCCTCACACGCACGCTCCCCCTAAAGCGTTGCCGTACCCTCACCTGGACCCTAAACCGTCCCCGTCCCCTAACCCTAACCCTAGCCCAAACCCTAACCCTAACCCTTCCCCGAAGCCTGACCCTCACCCGTCCCCTAATCCTAACCCATACCCTAACACTAACCCGCACCCTCACACGCACGCTCCCCCTAAAGCGTTGCTGTACCCTCACCTGGACCCTAAACCGTCCCCGTCCCCTAACCCTAACCCTAGCCCGAACCCTAACCCTAACCCTTCCCCGAAGCCTGACCCTCACCCGTCCCCTAATCCTAAGCCGTACGCTAACACTAACGCGCCCTCACACGCACGCTCCCCCTAAAGCGTTGCCATACCCTAACCTGGACCCTAAACCGTCCCCGTCCCCTAACCCTAACCCTAGCCCGAACCCTAACCCTAACCCTTCCCCGAAGCCTGACCCTCACCCGTCCCCTAATCCTAACCCGTACGCTAACACTAACCCGCGCCCTCACACGCACGCTCCCCCTAAAGCGTTGCCGTACCCTCACCTGGACCCTAAACCGTCCCCGTCACCTAACCCTAACCCTAGCCCGAACCCTAACCCTAACCCTTCCCCGAAGCCTGACCCTCACCCGTCCCCTAATCCTAACCCGTACGCTAACACTAACCCGCGCCCTCACACGCACGCTCCCCCTAAAGCGTTGCCGTACCCTCACCTGGACCCTAAACCGTCCCCGTCCCCTAACCCTAACCCTAGCCCGAACCCTAACCCTAACCCTTCCCCGAAGCCTGACCCTCACCCGTCCCCTAATCCTAACCCGTACGCTAACACTATCCCGCGCCCTCACACGCACGCTCCCCCTAAAGCGTTGCCGTACCCTCACCTGGACCCTAAACCGTCCCCGTCACCTAACCCTAACCCTAGCCCGAACCCTAACCCTAACCCTTCCCCGAAGCCTGACCCTCACCCGTCCCCTAATCCTAACCCGTACGCTAAAACTAACCCGCGCCCTCACACGCACGCTCCCCCTAAAGCGTTGCCGTACCCTCACCTGGACCCTAAACCGTCCCCGTCACCTAACCCTAACCCTAGCCCGAACCCTAACCCTAACCCTTCCCCGAAGCCTGACCCTCACCCGTCCCCTAATCCTAACCCGTACGCTAACACTAACCCGCGCCCTCACACGCACGCTCCCCCTAAAGCGTTGCCGTACCCTCACCTGGACCCAAAATCGTCCCCGTCCCCTAACCCTAACCCTAGCCCGAACCCTAACCCTAACCCTTCCCCGAAGCATGACCCTCTCCCGTCCCCTAATCCTAACACGTACGCTAACACTAACCCGTGCCCTCACACGCACGCTCCCCCTAAAGCGTTGCCGTACCCTCACCTGGACCCTAAACCGTCCCCGTCCCCTAACCCTAACCCTAGCCCGAACCCTAACCCTAACCCTTCCCCGAACCTGACCCTCACCCGTCCCCTAATCCTAACCCGTACGCTAACACTAACCCGCGCCCTCACACGCACGCTCCCCCTAAAGCGTTGCCGTACCCTCACCTGGACCCTAAACCGTCCCCGTCCCCTAACCCTAACCCTAGCCCGAACCCTAACCCTAACCCTTCCCCGAAGCCTGACCCTCACCCGTCCCCTAATCCTAACCCGTACGCTAACACTAACCCGCGCCCTCACACGCACGCTCCCCCTAAAGCGTTGCCGTACCCTCACCTGGACCCAAAACCGTCCCCGTCCCCTAACCCTAACCCTAGCCCGAACCCTAACCCTAACCCTTCCCCGAAGCATGACCCTCTCCCGTCCCCTAATCCTAACACGTACGCTAACACTAACCCGCGGCCTCACACGCACGCTCCCCCTAAAGCGTTGCCGTACCCTCACCTGGACCCTAAACCGTCCCCGTCCCCTAACCCTAACCCTAGCCCGAACCCTAACCCTAACCCTTCCCCGAAGCCTGACCCTCACCCTTCCCCTAATCCTAACCCATACCCTAACACTAACCCGCGCCCTCACACGCACGCTCCCCCTAAAGCGTTGCCGTACCCTCACCTGGACCCTAAACCGTCCCCGTCACCTAACCCTAACCCTAGCCCGAACCCTAAACCTAACCCTTCCCCGAAGCCTGACCCTCACCCGTCCCCTAATCCTAAGCCGTACGCTAACACTATCACGCGCCCTCACACGCACGCTCCCCCTACAGCGTTGCCGTACCCTCACCTGGACCCTAAACCGTCCCCGTCCCCTAACCCTAACCCTAGCCCGAACCCTAACCCTAACCCTTCCCCGAAGCCTGACCCTCACCCGTCCCCTAATCCTAACCCGTACGCTAACACTAACCCGCGCCCTCACACGCACGCTCCCCCTAAAGCGTTGCCGTACCCTCACCTGGACCCTAAACCGTCCCCGTCCCCTAACCCTAACCCTAGCCCGAACCCTAACCCTAACCCTTCCCAGATGCCTGACCCTCACCCGTCCCCTAATCCTAACCCGTACGCTAACACTAACCCGCGCCCTCACACGCACGCTCCCCCTAAAGCGTTGCCGTACCCTCACCTGGACCCTAAACCGTCCCCGTCCCCTAACCCTAACCCTAGCCCGAACCCTAGCCCTAACCCTTCCCCGAAGCCTGACCCTCACCCGTCCCCTAATCCTAACCCGTACGCTAACACTAACACGCGCCCTCACACGCACGCTCCCCCTAAAGCGTTGCCGTACCCTCACCTGGACCCTAAACCGTCCCCGTCCCCTAACCCTAACCCTAGCCCGAACCCTAACACTAACCCTTCCCCGAAGCCTGACCCTCACCCGTCCCCTAATCCTAACCCATACCCTAACACTAACCCGCACCCTCACACGCACGCTCCCCCTAAAGCGTTGCTGTACCCTCACCTGGACCCTAAACCGTCCCCGTCCCCTAACCCTAACCCTAGCCCGAACCCTAACCCTAACCCTTCCCCGAAGCCTGACCCTCACCCGTCCCCTAATCCTAAGCCGTACGCTAACACTAACGCGCCCTCACACGCACGCTCCCCCTAAAGCGTTGCCATACCCTAACCTGGACCCTAAACCGTCCCCGTCCCCTAACCCTAACCCTAGCCCGAACCCTAACCCTAACCCTTCCCCGAAGCCTGACCCTCACCCGTCCCCTAATCCTAACCCGTACGCTGACACTAACCCGCGCCCTCACACGCACGCTCCCCCTAAAGCGTTACCGTACCCTCACCTGGACCCTAAACCGTCCCCGTCCCCTAACCCTAACCCTAGCCCGAACCCTAACCCTAACCCTTCCCCGAAGCCTGACCCTCACCCGTCCCCTAATCCTAACCCGTACGCTAACACTAACCCGCGCCCTCACACGCACGCTCCCCCTAAAGCGTTGCCGTACCCTCACCTGGACCCTAAACCGTCCCCGTCACCTAACCCTAACCCTAGCCCGAACCCTAACCCTAACCCTTCCCCGAAGCCTGACCCTCACCCGTCCCCTAATCCTAACCCGTACGCTAACACTAACCCGCGCCCTCACACGCACGCTCCCCCTAAAGCGTTGCCGTACCCTCACCTGGACCCTAAACCGTCCCCGTCCCCTAACCCTAACCCTAGCCCGAACCCTAACCCTAACCCTTCCCCGAAGCCTGACCCTCACCCGTCCCCTAATCCTAACCCGTACGCTAACACTATCCCGCGCCCTCACACGCACGCTCCCCCTAAAGCGTTGCCGTACCCTCACCTGGACCCTAAACCGTCCCCGTCACCTAACCCTAACCCTAGCCCGAACCCTAACCCTAACCCTTCCCCGAAGCCTGACCCTCACCCGTCCCCTAATCCTAACCCGTACGCTAAAACTAACCCGCGCCCTCACACGCACGCTCCCCCTAAAGCGTTGCCGTACCCTCACCTGGACCCTAAACCGTCCCCGTCACCTAACCCTAACCCTAGCCCGAACCCTAACCCTAACCCTTCCCCGAAGCCTGACCCTCACCCGTCCCCTAATCCTAACCCGTACGCTAACACTAACCCGCGCCCTCACACGCACGCTCCCCCTAAAGCGTTGCCGTACCCTCACCTGGACCCAAAACCGTCCCCGTCCCCTAACCCTAACCCTAGCCCGAACCCTAACCCTAACCCTTCCCCGAAGCATGACCCTCTCCAGTCCCCTAATCCTAACACGTACGCTAACACTAACCCGCGCCCTCACACGCACGCTCCCCCTAAAGCGTTGCCGTACCCTCACCTGGACCCTAAACCGTCCCCGTCCCCTAACCCGAACCCTAACCCTAACCCTTCCCCGAACCTGACCCTCACCCGTCCCCTAATCCTAACCCGTACGCTAACACTAACCCGCGCCCTCACACGCACGCTCCCCCTAAAGCGTTGCCGTACCCTCACCTGGACCCTAAACCGTCCCCGTCCCCTAACCCTAACCCTAGCCCGAACCCTAACCCTAACCCTTCCCCGAAGCCTGACCGTCACCCGTCCCCTAATCCTAACTCATACCCTAACACTAACCCGCGCCCTCACACGCACGCTCCCCCTAAAGCGTTGCCGTACCCTCACCTGGACCCTAAACCGTCCCCGTCACCTAACCCTAACCCTAGCCCGAACCCTAACCCTAACCCTTCCCCGAAGCCTGACCCTCACCCGTCCCCTAATCCTAAGCCGTACGCTAACACTATCACGCACCCTCACACGCACGCTCCCCCTACAGCGTTGCCGTACCCTCACCTGGACCCTAAACCGTCCCTGTCCCCTAACCCTAACCCTAGCCCGAACCCTAACCCTAACCCTTCCCCGAAGCCTGACCCTCACCCGTCCCCTAATCCTAACCCGTACGCTAACACTAACCCGCGCCCTCACACGCACGCTCCCCCTAAAGCGTTGCCGTACCCTCACCTGGACCCTAAACCGTCCCCGTCCCCTAACCCTAACCCTAGCCCGAACCCTAACCCTAACCCGTCCCCGAAGCCTGACCCTCACCCGTCCCCTAATCCTAACCCGTACGCTAACACTAACCCGCGCCCTCACACGCACGCTCCCCCTAAAGCGTTGCCGTACCCTCACCTGGACCCTAAACCGTCCCCGTCCCCTAACCCTAACCCTAGCCCGAACCCTAACCCTAACCCTTC
The DNA here is from genome assembly GCF_951394435.1 of Stenella coeruleoalba. Classification (NCBI taxonomy): domain Eukaryota; kingdom Metazoa; phylum Chordata; class Mammalia; order Artiodactyla; family Delphinidae; genus Stenella; species Stenella coeruleoalba. The sequence continues at coordinate 337,857 of NW_027646184.1, forward strand.
CCCGAAGCCTGACCCTCACCCGTCCCCTAATCCTAACCCGTACGCTGACACTAACCCGCGCCCTCACACGCACGCTCCCCCTAAAGTGTTACCGTACCCTCACCTGGACCCTAAACCGTACCCGTCCCCTAACCCTAACCCTAGCCCGAACCCTAACCCTAACCCTTCCCCGAAGCCTGACCCTCACCCGTCCCCTAATCCTAACCCGTACGCTAACACTAACCCGCGCCCTCACACGCACGCTCCCCCTAAAGCGTTGCCGTACCCTCACCTGGACCCTAAACCGTCCCTGTCCCAAAACCCTAACCCTAGCCCGAACCCTAACCCTAACCCTTCCCAGAAGCCTGACCCTCACCCGTCCCCTAATCCTAACCCGTACGCTAACACTAACCCGCGCCCTCACACGCACGCTCCCCCTAAAGCGTTGCCGTACCCTCACCTGGACCCTAAACCGTCCCCGTCCCCTAACCCTAACCCTAGCCCGAACCCTAACCCTAACCCTTCCCCGAAGCCTGACCCTCACCCGTCCCCTAATCCTAACCCGTACGCTAACACTAACCCGCGCCCTCACACGCACGCTCCCCCTAAAGCGTTGCCGTACCCTCACCTGGACCCTAAACCGTCCCCGTCCCCTAACCCTAACCCTAGCCCGAACCCTAACCCTAACCCTTCCCCGAAGCCTGACCCTCACCCGTCCCCTAATCCTAACCCATACCCTAACACTAACCCGCACCCTCACACGCACGCTCCCCCTAAAGCGTTGCTGTACCCTCACCTGGACCCTAAACCGTCCCCGTCCCCTAACCCTAACCCTAGCCCGAACCCTAACCCTAACCCTTCCCCGAAGCCTGACCCTCACCCGTCCCCTAATCCTAAGCCGTACGCTAACACTAACGCGCCCTCACACGCACGCTCCCCCTAAAGCGTTGCCATACCCTAACCTGGACCCTAAACCGTCCCCGTCCCCTAACCCTAACCCTAGCCCGAACCCTAACCCTAACCCTTCCCCGAAGCCTGACCCTCACCCGTCCCCTAATCCTAACCCGTACGCTGACACTAACCCGCGCCCTCACACGCACGCTCCCCCTAAAGCGTTACCGTACCCTCACCTGGACCCTAAACCGTCCCCGTCCCCTAACCCTAAACCTAGCCCAATCCCTAACCCTAACCCTTCCCCGAAGCCTGACCCTCACCCGTCCCCTAATCCTAACCCATAACCTAACACTAACCCGCGCCCTCACACGCACGCTCCCCCTAAAGCGTTGCCGTACCCTCACCTGGACCCTAAACCGTCCCCGTCACCTAACCCTAACCCTAGCCCGAACCCTAACCCTAACCCTTCCCCGAAGCCTGACCCTCTCCCGTCCCCTAATCCTAACCCGTACGCTAACACTAACCCGCGCCCTCACACGCACGCTCCCCCTAAAGCGTTGCCGTACCCTCACCTGGACCCTAAACCGTCCCCGTCCCCTAACCCTAACCCTAGCCCGAACCCTAACCCTAACCCGTCCCCGAAGCCTGACCCTCACCCGTCCCCTAATCCTAACCCGTACGCTAACACTAACCCGCGCCCTCACACGCACGCTCCCCCTAAAGCGTTGCCGTACCCTCACCTGGACCCTAAACCGTCCCCGTCCCCTAACCCTAACCCTAGCCCGAACCCTAACCCTAACCCTTCCCCGAAGCCTGACCCTCACCCGTCCCCTAATCCTAACCCGTACGCTGACACTAACCCGCGCCCTCACACGCACGCTCCCCCTAAAGTGTTACCGTACCCTCACCTGGACCCTAAACCGTACCCGTCCCCTAACCCTAACCCTAGCCCGAACCCTAACCCTACCCCTTCCCCGAAGCCTGACCCTCACCCGTCCCCTAATCCTAACCCGTACGCTAACACTAACCCGCGCCCTCACACGCACGCTCCCCCTAAAGCGTTGCCGTACCCTCACCTGGACCCTAAACCGTCCCTGTCCCAAAACCCTAACCCTAGCCCGAACCCTAACCCTAACCCTTCCCAGAAGCCTGACCCTCACCCGTCCCCTAATCCTAACCCGTACGCTAACACTAACCCGCGCCCTCACACGCACGCTCCCCCTAAAGCGTTGCCGTACCCTCACCTGGACCCTAAACCGTCCCCGTCCCCTAACCCTAACCCTAGCCCGAACCCTAACCCTAACCCTTCCCCGAAGCCTGACCCTCACCCGTCCCCTAATCCTAACCCGTACGCTAACACTAACCCGCCCCCTCACACGCACGCTCCCCCTAAAGCGTTGCCGTACCCTCACCTGGACCCTAAACCGTCCCCGTCCCCTAACCCTAACCCTAGCCCGAACCCTAACCCTAACCCTTCCCCGAAGCCTGACTCTCACCCGTCCCCTAATCCTAACCCATACCCTAACACTAACCCGCACCCTCACACGCACGCTCCCCCTAAAGCGTTGCTGTACCCTCACCTGGACCCTAAACCGTCCCCGTCCGCTAACCCTAACCCTAGCCCGAACCCTAACCCTTCCCCGAAGCCTGACCCTCACCCGTCCCCTAATCCTAAGCCGTACGCTAACACTAACGCGCCCTAACACGCACGCTCCCCCTAAAGCGTTGCCATACCCTAACCTGGACCCTAAACCGTCCCCGTCCCCTAACCCTAACCCTAGCCCGAACCCTAACCCTAACCCTTCCCCGAAGCCTGACCCTCACCCGTCCCCTAATCCTAACCCGTACGCTGACACTAACCCGCGCCCTCACACGCACGCTCCCCCTAAAGCGTTACCGTACCCTCACCTGGACCCTAAACCGTCCCCGTCCCCTAACCCTAACCCTAGCCCGAACCATAACCCTAACCCTTCCCCGAAGCCTGACCCTCACCCGTCCCCTAATCCTAACCCGTACGCTAACACTAACCCGCGCCCTCACACGCACGCTCCCCCTAAAGCGTTGCCGTACCCTCACCTGGACCCTAAACCGTCCCCGTCCCCTAACCCTAACCCTAGCCCGAACCCTAACCCTAACCCTTCCCCGAAGCCTGACCCTCACCCGTCCCCTAATCCTAACCCGTACGCTAACACTAACCCGCGCCCTCACACGCACGCTCCCCCTAAAGCGTTGCCGTACCCTCACCTGGACACTAAACCGTCCCCGTCCCCTAACCCTAACCCTAGCCCGAACCCTAACCCTAACCCTTCCCCGAACCCTGACCCTCACCCGTCCCCTAATCCTAACCCGTACCCTAACACTAACCCGCGCCCTCACACGCACGCTCCCCCTAAAGCGTTGCCGTACCCTCACCTGGACCCTAAACCGTCCCCGTCCCCTAACCCTAACCCTAGCCCGAACCCTAACCCTAACCCTTCCCCGAAGCCTGACCCTCACCCGTCCCCTAATCCTAACCCGTACGCTAACACTAACCCGCGCCCTCACACGCACGCTCCCCCTAAAGCGTTGCCGTACCCTCACCTGGACACTAAACCGTCCCCGTCCCCTAACCCTAACCCTAGCCCGAACCCTAACCCTAACCCTAACCCTTACCCGAAGCCTGACCCTCACCCGTCCCCTAATCCTAACCCGTTCGCTAACACTAACCCGCGCCCTCACACGCACGCTCCCCCTAAAGCGTTGCTGTACCCTCACCTGGACCCTAAACCGTCCCCGTCCCCTAACCCTAACCCTAGCCCGAACCCTAACCCTAACCCTTCCCCGAAGCCTGACCCTCACCCGTCCCCTAATCCTAACCCGTACGCTAACACTAACCCGCGCCCTCACACGCACGCTCCCCCTAAAGCGTTGCCGTACCCTCACCTGGACCCTAAACCGTCCCCGTCCCCTAACCCTAACCCTAGCCCGAACCCTAACCCTAACCCTTCCCCGAAGCCTGACCCTCACCCGTCCCCTAATCCTAACCCGTACGCTAACACTATCCCGCGCCCTCACACGCACGCTCCCCCTAAAGCGTTGCCGTACCCTCACCTGGACCCTAAACCGTCCCCGTCACCTAACCCTAACCCTAGCCCGAACCCTAACCCTAACCCTTCCCCGAAGCCTGACCCTCACCCGTCCCCTAATCCTAACCCGTACGCTAAAACTAACCCGCGCCCTCACACGCACGCTCCCCCTAAAGCGTTGCCGTACCCTCACCTGGACCCTAAACCGTCCCCGTCACCTAACCCTAACCCTAGCCCGAACCCTAACCCTAACCCTTCCCCGAAGCCTGACCCTCACCCGTCCCCTAATCCTAACCCGTACGCTAACACTAACCCGCGCCCTCACACGCACGCTCCCCCTAAAGCGTTGCCGTACCCTCACCTGGACCCAAAACCGTCCCCGTCCCCTAACCCTAACCCTAGCCCGAACCCTAACCCTAACCCTTCCCCGAAGCATGACCCTCTCCAGTCCCCTAATGCTAACACGTACGCTAACACTAACCCGCGCCCTCACACGCACGCTCCCCCTAAAGCGTTGCCGTACCCTCACCTGGACCCTAAACCGTCCCCGTCCCCTAACCCTAACCCTAGCCCGAACCCTAACCCTAACCCTTCCCCGAACCTGACCCTCACCCGTCCCCTAATCCTAACCCGTACGCTAACACTAACCCGCGCCCTCACACGCACGCTCCCCCTAAAGCGTTGCCGTACCCTCACCTGGACCCTAAACCGTCCCCGTCCCCTAACCCTAACCCTAGCCCGAACCCTAACCCTAACCCTTCCCCGAAGCCTGACCCTCACCCGTCCCCTAATCCTAACCCATACCCTAACACTAACCCGCGCCCTCACACGCACGCTCCCCCTAAAGCGTTGCCGTACCCTCACCTGGACCCTAAACCGTCCCCGTCACCTAACCCTAACCCTAGCCCGAACCCTAACCCTAACCCTTCCCCGAAGCCTGACCCTCACCCGTCCCCTAATCCTAAGCCGTACGCTAACACTATCACGCGCCCTCACACGCACGCTCCCCCTACAGCGTTGCCGTACCCTCACCTGGACCCTAAACCGTCCCCGTCCCCTAACCCTAACCCTAGCCCGAACCCTAACCCTAACCCTTCCCCGAAGCCTGACCCTCACCCGTCCCCTAATCCTAACCCGTACGCTAACACTAACCCGCGCCCTCACACGCACGCTCCCCCTAAAGCGTTGCCGTACCCTCACCTGGACCCTAAACCGTCCCCGTCCCCTAACCCTAACCCTAGCCCGAACCCTAACCCTAACCCTTCCCCGAAGCCTGACCCTCACCCGTCCCCTAATCCTAACCCGTACGCTAACACTAACCCGCGCCCTCACACGCACGCTCCCCCTAAAGCGTTGCCGTACCATCACCTGGACCCGAAACCGTCCCCGTTCCCTAACCCTAACCCTAGCCCGAACCCTAACCCTAACCCTTCCCCGAAGCCTAACACTCACCCGTCCCCTAATCCTAACCCATACCCTAACACTAACCCACGCCCTCACACGCACGCTCCCCCTAAAGCGTTGCCGTACCCTCACCTGGACCCTAAACCGTCCCCGTCCCCTAACCCTAACCCTAGCCCGAACCCTAACCCTAACACTTCCCCGAAGCCTGACCCTCTCCCGTCCCCTAATCCTAACCCGTACGCTAACACTAACCCGCGCCCTCACACGCACGCTCCCCCTAAAGCGTTGCCGTACCCTCACCTGGACCCTAAACCGTCCCCGTCCCCTAACCCTAACCCTAGCCCGAACCCTAACCCTAACCCGTCCCCGAAGCCTGACCCTCACCCGTCCCCTAATCCTAACCCGTACGCTAACACTAACCCGCGCCCTCACACGCACGCTCCCCCTAAAGCGTTGCCGTACCCTCACCTGGACCCTAAACCGTCCCCGTCACCTAACCCTAACCCTAGCCCGAACCCTAACCCTAACCCTTCCCCGAAGCCTGACCCTCACCCGTCCCCTAATCCTAACCCGTACGCTGACACTAACCCGCGCCCTCACACGCACGCTCCCCCTAAAGTGTTACCGTACCCTCACCTGGACCCTAAACCGTCCCCGTCCCCTAACCCTAACCCTAGCCCGAACCCTAACCCTAACCCTTCCCCGAAGCCTGACCCTCATCCGTCCCCTAATCCTAACCCGTACGCTAACACTAACCCGCGCCCTCACACGCACGCTCCCCCTAAAGCGTTGCCGTACCCTCACCTGGACCCTAAACCGTCCCTGTCCCAAAACCCTAACCCTAGCCCGAACCCTAACCCTAACCCTTCCCAGAAGCCTGACCCTCACCCGTCCCCTAATCCTAACCCGTACGCTAACACTAACCCGCGCCCTCACACGCACGCTCCCCCTAAAGGGTTGCCGTACCCTCACCTGGACCCTAAACCGTCCCCGTCCCCTAACCCTAACCCTAGCCCGAACCCTAACCCTAACCCTTCCCCGAAGCCTGACCCTCACCCGTCCCCTAATCCTAACCCGTACGCTAACACTAACCCGCGCCCTCACACGCACGCTCCCCCTAAAGCGTTGCCGTACCCTCACCTGGACCCTAAACCGTCCCCGTCCCCTAACCCTAACCCTAGCCCGAACCCTAACCCTAACCCTTCCCCGAAGCCTGACCCTCACCCGTCCCCTAATCCTAACCCATACCCTAACACTAACCCGCACCCTCACACGCACGCTCCCCCTAAAGCGTTGCTGTACCCTCACCTGGACCCTAAACCGTCCCCGTCCCCTAACCCTAACCCTAGCCCGAACCCTAACCCTAACCCTTCCCCGAAGCCTGACCCTCACCCGTCCCCTAATCCTAAGCCGTACGCTAACACTAACGCGCCCTCACACGCACGCTCCCCCTAAAGCGTTGCCATACCCTAACCTGGACCCTAAACCGTCCCCGTCCCCTAACCCTAACCCTAGCCCGAACCCTAACCCTAACCCTTCCCCGAAGCCTGACCCTCACCCGTCCCCTAATCCTAACCCGTACGCTGACACTAACCCGCGCCCTCACACGCACGCTCCCCCTAAAGCGTTACCGTACCCTCACCTGGACCCTAAACCGTCCCCGTCCCCTAACCCTAACCCTAGCCCGAACCCTAACCCTAACCCTTCCCCGAAGCCTGACCCTCACCCGTCCCCTAATCCTAACGCATAACCTAACACTAACCCGCGCCCTCACACGCACGCTCCCCCTAAAGCGTTGCCGTACCCTCACCTGGACCCTAAACCGTCCCCGTCACCTAACCCTAACCCTAGCCCGAACCCTAACCCTAACCCTTCCCCGAAGCCTGACCCTCACCCGTCCCCTAATCCTAACCCGTACGCTGACACTAACCCGCGCCCTCACACGCACGCTCCCCCTAAAGTGTTACCGTACCCTCACCTGGACCCTAAACCGTACCCGTCCCCTAACCCTAACCCTAGCCCGAACCCTAACCCTACCCCTTCCCCGAAGCCTGACCCTCACCCGTCCCCTAATCCTAACCCGTACGCTAACACTAACCCGCGCCCTCACACGCACGCTCCCCCTAAAGCGTTGCCGTACCCTCACCTGGACCCTAAACCGTCCCTGTCCCAAAACCCTAACCCTAGCCCGAACCCTAACCCTAACCCTTCCCAGAAGCCTGACCCTCACCCGTCCCCTAATCCTAACCCGTACGCTAACACTAACCCGCGCCCTCACACGCACGCTCCCCCTAAAGCGTTGCCGTACCCTCACCTGGACCCTAAACCGTCCCCGTCCCCTAACCCTAACCCTAGCCCGAACCCTAACCCTAACCCTTCCCCGAAGCCTGACCCTCACCCGTCCCCTAATCCTAACCCATACCCTAACACTAACCCGCACCCTCACACGCACGCTCCCCCTAAAGCGTTGCTGTACCCTCACCTGGACCCTAAACCGTCCCCGTCCCCTAACCCTAACCCTAGCCCGAACCCTAACCCTTCCCCGAAGCCTGACCCTCACCCGTCCCCTAATCCTAAGCCGTACGCTAACACTAACGCGCCCTCACACGCACGCTCCCCCTAAAGCGTTGCCATACCCTAACCTGGACCCTAAACCGTCCCCGTCCCCTAACCCTAACCCTAGCCCGAACCCTAACCCTAACACTTCCCCGAAGCCTGACCCTCACCCGTCCCCTAATCCTAACCCGTACGCTGACACTAACCCGCGCCCTCACACGCACGCTCCCCCTAAAGCGTTACCGTACCCTCACCTGGACCCTAAACCGTCCCCGTCCCCTAACCCTAACCCTAGCCCGAACCATAACCCTAACCCTTCCCCGAAGCCTGACCCTCACCCGTCCCCTAATCCTAACCCGTACGCTAACACTAACCCTCGCCCTCACACGCACGCTCCCCCTAAAGCGTTGCCGTACCCTCACCTGGACCCTAAACCGTCCCCGTCCCCTAACCCTAGCCCGAACCCTAACCCTAACCCTTCCCCGAAGCCTGACCCTCACCCGTCCCCTAATCCTAACCCGTACGCTAACACTAACCCGCGCCCTCACACGCACGCTCCCCCTAAAGCGTTGCCGTACCCTCACCTGGACACTAAACCGTCCCCGTCCCCTAACCCTAACCCTAGCCCGAACCCTAACCCTAACCCTTCCCCGAAGCCTGACCCTCACCCGTCCCCTAATCCTAACCCGTACCCTAACACTAACCCGCGCCCTCACACGCACGCTCCCCCTAAAGCGTTGCCGTACCCTCACCTGGACCCTAAACCGTCCCCGTCCCCTAACCCTAACCCTAGCCCGAACCCTAACCCTAACCCTAACCCTTACCCGAAGCCTGACCCTCACCCGTCCCCTAATCCTAACCCGTTCGCTAACACTAACCCGCGCCCTCACACGCACGCTCCCCCTAAAGCGTTGCTGTACCCTCACCTGGACCCTAAACCGTCCCCGTCCCCTAACCCTAACCCTAGCCCGAACCCTAACCCTAACCCTTCCCCGAAGCCTGACCCTCACCCGTCCCCTAATCCTAACCCGTACGCTAACACTAACCCGCGCCCTCACACGCACGCTCCCCCTAAAGCGTTGCCGTACCCTCACCTGGACCCTAAACCGTCCCCGTCCCCTAACCCTAACCCTAGCCCGAACCCTAACCCTAACCCTTCCCCGAAGCCTGACCCTCACCCGTCCCCTAATCCTAACCCGTACGCTAACACTATCCCGCGCCCTCACACGCACGCTCCCCCTAAAGCGTTGCCGTACCCTCACCTGGACACTAAACCGTCCCCGTCACCTAACCCTAACCCTAGCCCGAACCCTAACCCTAACCCTTCCCCGAAGCCTGACCCTCACCCGTCCCCTAATCCTAACCCGTACGCTAAAACTAACCCGCGCCCTCACACGCACGCTCCCCCTAAAGCGTTGCCGTACCCTCACCTGGACCCTAAACCGTCCCCGTCCCCTAACCCTAACCCTAGCCCGAACCCTAACCCTAACCCTTCCCCGAAGCCTGACCCTCTCCAGTCCCCTAATCCTAACACGTACGCTAACACTAACCCGCGCCCTCACACGCACGCTCCCCCTAAAGCGTTGCCGTACCCTCACCTGGACCCTAAACCGTCCCCGTCCCCTAACCCTAACCCTAGCCCGAACCCTAACCCTAACCCTTCCCCGAACCTGACCCTCACCCGTCCCCTAATCCTAACCCGTACGCTAACACTAACCCGCGCCCTCACACGCACGCTCCCCCTAAAGCGTTGCCGTACCCTCACCTGGACCCTAAACCGTCCCCGTCCCCTAACCCTAACCCTAGCCCGAACCCTAACCCTAACCCTTCCCCGAAGCCTGACCCTCACCCGTCCCCTAATCCTAACCCATACCCTAACACTAACCCGCGCCCTCACACGCACGCTCCCCCTAAAGCGTTGCCGTACCCTCACCTGGACCCTAAACCGTCCCCGTCACCTAACCCTAACCCTAGCCCGAACCCTAACCCTAACCCTTCCCCGAAGCCTGACCCTCACCCGTCCCCTAATCCTAAGCCGTACGCTAACACTATCACGCGCCCTCACACGCACGCTCCCCCTGCAGCGTTGCCGTACCCTCACCTGGACCCTAAACCGTCCCCGTCCCCTAACCCTAACCCTAGCCCGAACCCTAACCCTAACCCTTCCCCGAAGCCTGACCCTCACCCGTCCCCTAATCCTAACCCGTACGCTAACCCTAACCCGCGCCCTCACACGCACGCTCCCCCTAAAGCGTTGCCGTACCCTCACCTGGACCCTAAACCGTCCCCGTCCCCTAACCCTAACCCTAGCCCGAACCCTAACCCTAACCCTTCCCCGAAGCCTGACCCTCACCCGTCCCCTAATCCTAACCCATACCCTAACACTAACCCGCACCCTCACACGCACGCTCCCCCTAAAGCGTTGCCGTACCCTCACCTGGACCCTAAACCGTCCCCGTCCCCTAACCCTAACCCTAGCCCGAACCCTAACCCTAACCCTTCCCCGAAGCCTGACCCTCACCCGTCCCTTAATCCTAAGCCGTATGCTAACACTATCGTGCGCCCTCACACGCACGCTCCCCCTAAAGCGTTGCCGTACCCTCACCTGGACCCTAAACCGTCCCCGTCCCCTAACCCTAACCCTAGCCCGAACCCTAACCCTAACCCTTCCCCGAAGCCTGACCCTCACCCGTCCCCTAATCCTAACCCGTACGCTAACACTAACCCGCACCCTCACACGCACGCTCCCCCTAAAGCGTTGCCGTACCCTCACCTGGACCCTAAACCATCCCCGTCCCCTAACCCTAACCCTAGCCCGAACCCTAACCCTAACCCTTCCCCGAAGCCTGACCCTCACCCGTCCCCTAATCCTAACCCGTACGCTAACACTAACCCGCGCCCTCACACGCACGCTCCCCCTAAAGCGTTGCCGTACCCTCACCTGGACCCTAAACCGTCCCCGTCCCCTAACCCTAACCCTAGCCCGAACCCTAAACCTAACCCTTCCCCGAAGCCTGACCCTCACCCGTCCCCTAATCCTAACCCATACCCTAACACTAACCCGCGCCCTCACACGCACGCTCCCCCTAAAGCGTTGCCGTACCCTCACCTGGACCCTAAACCGTCCCCGTCCCCTAACTCTAACCCTAGCCCGAACCCTAACCCTAACACTTCCCCGAAGCCTGACCCTCACCCGTCCCCTAATCCTAACCCGTACGCTAACACTAACGCGCGACCTCACACGCACGCTCCCCCTAAAGGGTTGCCGTACCCTCACCTGGACCCTAAACCGTCCCCGTCCCCTAACCCTAACCCTAGCCCGAACCCTAACCCTAACCCTTCCCCGAAACCTGACCCTCAGCCGTCCCCTAATCCTAACCCGTACGCTAACACTAACCCGCGCCCTCACACGCATGCTCCACATAAAGCGTTGCCATACCCTCACATGGACCCTAAACCGTTCCCGTCCCCTAACCCTAACCCTAGCCCGAACCCTAACCCTAACCCTTCCCCGAAGCCTGACCCTCAACCGTCCCCTAATCCTAACCCGTAGTCTAACACTGATCCGCGCCCTCACACGCACGCTCCCCCTAAAGCGTTGCCGTACCCTCACCTGGTCCCTAAACCGTCCCCGTCCCCTAACCCTAACCCTAGCCCGAACCCTAACCCTAACCCTTCCCCGAAGCCTGACCCTCACCCGTCCCCTAATCCTAACCCGTACGCTAACACTAACCCGCGCCCTCACACGCACGCTCCCCCTAAAGCGTTGCCGTACCCTCACCTGGACCCTAAACCGTCCCCGTCCCCTAACCCTAACCCTAGCCCGAACCCTAACCCTAACCCTTCCCCGAAGCCTGACCCTCACCCGTCCCCTAATCCTAACCCGTACGCTAACACTAACCCGCGCCCTCACACGCACGCTCCCCCTAAAGCGTTGCCATACCCTCACCTGGACCCTAAACCGTCCCCGTCCCCTAACCCTAACCCTAGCCCGAACCCTAACCCTAACCCTTCCCCGAAGCCTGACCCTCACCCGTCCCCTAATCCTAACCCGTACGCTAACCCTAACCCGCGCCCTCACACGCACGCTCCCCCTAAAGCGTTGCCGTACCCTCACCTGGACCCTAAACCGTCCCCGTCCCCTAACCCTAACCCTAGCCCGAACCCTAACCCTAACCCTTCCCCGAAGCCTGACCCTCACCCGTCCCCTAATCCTAACCCATACCCTAACACTAACCCGCGCCCTCACACGCACGCTCCCCCTAAAGCGTTGCCGTACCCTCACCTGGACCCTAAACCGTCCCCGTCCCCTAACCCTAACCCTAGCCCGAACCCTAACCCTAACCCTTCCCCGAAGCCTGACCCTCACCCGTCCCTTAATCCTAAGCCGTATGCTAACACTATCGTGCGCCCTCACACGCACGCTCCCCCTAAAGCGTTGCCGTACCCTCACCTGGACCCTAAACCGTCCCCGTCCCCTAACCCTAACCCTAGCCCGAACCCTAACCCTAACCCTTCCCCGAAGCCTGACCCTCACCCGTCCCCTAATCCTAACCCGTAAGCTAACACTAACCCGCACCCTCACACGCACGCTCCCCCTAAAGCGTTGCCGTACCCTCACCTGGACCCTAAACCATCCCCGTCCCCTAACCCTAACCCTAGCCCGAACCCTAACCCTAACACTTCCCCGAAGCCTGACCCTCACCCGTCCCCTAATCCTAACCCGTACGCTAACGCTAACCCGCGCCCTCACACGCACGCTCCCCCTAAAGCGTTGCCGTACCCTCACCTGGACCCTAAACCGTCCCCGTCCCCTAACCCTAACCCTAGCCCTAACCCTAACCCTAACCCTTCCCCGAAGCCTGACCCTCACCCGTCCCCTAATCCTAACCCGTACGCTAACACTAACCCGCACCCTCACACGCACGCTCCCCCTAAAGCGTTGCCGTACCCTCACCTGGACCCTAAACCATCCCCGTCCCCTAACCCTAACCCTAGCCCGAACCCTAACCCTAACCCTTCCCCGAAGCCTGACCCTCACCCGTCCCCTAATCCTAACCCGTACGCTAACACTAACCCGCGCCCTCACACGCACGTTCCCCCTAAAGCGTTGCCGTACCCTCACCTGGACCCTAAACCGTCCCCGTCCCCTAACCCTAACCCTAGCCCGAACCCTAAACCTAACCCTTCCCAGAAGCCTGACCCTCACCCGTCCCCTAATCCTAACCCATACCCTAACACTAACCCGCGCCCTCACACGCACGCTCCCCCTAAAGCGTTGCCGTACCCTCACCTGGACCCTAAACCGTCCCCGTCCCCTAACTCTAACCCTAGCCCGAACCCTAACCCTAACACTTCCCCGAAGCCTGACCCTCACCCGTCCCCTAATCCTAACCCGTACGCTAACGCTAACCCGCGCCCTCACACGCACGCTCCCCCTAAAGCGTTGCCGTACCCTCACCTGGACCCTAAACCGTCCCCGTCCCCTAACCCTAACCCTAGCCCGAACCCTAACCCTAACCCTTCCCCGAAGCCTGACCCTCACCCGTCCCCTAATCCTAACCCGTACGCTAACACTAACCCGCGCCCTCACACGCACGCTCCCCCTAAAGTGTTGCCGTACCCTCACCTGGACCCTAAACCGTCCCCGTCCCCTAACCCTAACCCTAGCCCGAACCCTAACCCTAACCCTTCCCCGAAGCCTGACCCTCAACCGTCCCCTAATCCTAAACCGTAGGCTAACACTGATCCGCGCCCTCACACGCACGCTCCCCCTAAAGCGTTGCCGTACCCTCACCTGGTCCCTAAACCGTCCCCGTCCCCTAACCCTAACCCTAGCCCGAACCCTAACCCTAACCCTTCCCCGAAGCCTGACCCTCACCCGTCCCCTAATCCTAACCCGTACGCTAACACTAACCCGCGCCCTCACACGCACGCTCCCCCTAAAGCGTTGCCGTACCCTCACCTGGACCCTAAACCGTCCCCGTCCCCTAACCCTAACCCTAGCCCGAACCCTAACCGTAACCCTTCCCCGAAGCCTGACCCTCACCCGTCCCCTAATCCTAACCCGTACGCTAACACTAACCCGCGCCCTCACACGCACGCTCCCCCTAAAGCGTTGCCGTACCCTCACCTGGACCCTAAACCGTCCCCGTCCCCTAACCCTAACCCGAACCCTAACCCTAACCCTTCCCCGAAGCCTGACCCTCACCCGTCCCATAATCCTAACCTGTACGCTAACACTAAACCGCGCCCTCACACGCACGCTCCCCCTAAAGCATTGCCGTACCCTCACCTGGACCCTAAACCGTCCCTGTCCCCTAACCCTAACCCTAGCCCGAACCCTAACCCTAACCCTTCCCCGAAGCCTGACCCTCACCCGTCCCGTAATCCTCACCCGTACGCTAACACTAACCCGCGCCCTCACACGCCCGCTCCCCCTAAAGAGTTGCCGTACCCTCACCTGGACCCGAAACCGTCCCCGTCCCCTAACCCTAACCCTAGCCCGAACCCTAACCCTAACCCTTCCCCGAAGCCTGACCCTCACCCGTCCCCTAATCCTAACCCGTACGCTAACACTAACCCGCGCCCTCACACGCACGCTCCCCCTAAAGCGTTGCCGTACCCTCACCTGGACCCTAAACCGTCCCCGTCCCCTAACCCTAACCCTAGCCCGAACCCTAACCCTAACCCTTCCCCGAAGCCTGACCCTCACCCGTCCCCTAATCCTAACCCGTACGCTAACACTAACCCGCGCCCTCACACGCACGCTCCCCCTAAAGCGTTGCCGTACCCTCACCTGGACCCTAAACCGTCCCCGTCCCCTAACCCTAACCCTAGCCCGAACCCTAACCCTAACCCTTCCCCGAAGCCTGACCCTCACCCGTCCCCTAATCCTAACCCGTACGCTAACACTAACCCACGCCCTCACACGCACGCTCCCCCTAAAGCGTTGCCGTACCCTCACCTGGACCCTAAACCATCCCCGTCCCCTACCCTAACCCGAACCCTAACCCTAACCCTTCCCCGAAGCCTGACCCTCACCCGTCCCCTAATCCTAACCCGTACGCTAACACTAAACCGCGCTCTCACACGCACGCTCCCCCTAAAGCATTGCCGTACCCTCACCTGGACCCTAAACCGTCCCTGTCCCCTAACCCTAACCCTAGCCCGAACCCTAACCCTAACCCTTCCCCGAAGCCTGACCCTCACCCGTCCCGTAATCCTCACCCGTACGCTAACACTAACCCGCGCCCTCACACGCACGCTCCCCCTAAAGCGTTGCTGTACCCTCACCTGGACCCTAAACCGTCCCCGTCCCCTAACCCTAACCCTAGCCCGAACCCTAACCCTAACCCTTCCCCGAAGCCTGACCCTCACCCGTCCCCTAATCCTAACCCGTACGCTAACACTAACCCGCGCCCTCACATGCACGCTCCCCCTAAAGCGTTGCCGTACCCTCACCTGGACCCTAAACCGTCCCCGTCCCCTAACCCTAACCCTAGCCCGAACCCTAACCCTAACCCTTCCCCGAAGCCTGACCCTCACCCGTCCCCTAATCCTAACCCGTACGCTAACACTATCCCGCGCCCTCACACGCACGCTCCCCCTAAAGCGTTGCCGTACCCTCACCTGGACCCTAAACCGTCCCCGTCCCCTAACCCTAACCCTAGCCCGAACCCTAACCCTAACCCTTCCCCGAAGCCTGACCCTCACCCGTCCCCTAATCCTAACCCGTACGCTAACACTATCCCGTACCCTCACACGCACGCTCCCCCTAAAGCGTTGCCGTACCCTCACCTGGACCCTAAACCGTCCCCGTCACCTAACCCTAACCCTAGCCCGAACCCTAACCCTAACCCTTCCCCGAAGCCTGACCCTCACCCGTCCCCTAATCCTAACCCGTACGCTAAAACTAACCCGCGCCCTCACACGCACGCTCCCCCTAAAGCGTTGCCGTACCCTCACCTGGACCCTAAACCGTCCCCGTCCCCTAACCCTAACCCTAGCCCGAACCCTAACCCTAACCCTTCCCCGAAGCCTGACCCTCTCCAGTCCCCTAATCCTAACACGTACGCTAACACTAACCCGCGCCCTCACACGCACGCTCCCCCTAAAGCGTTGCCGTACCCTCACCTGGACCCTAAACCGTCCCCGTCCCCTAACCCTAACCCTAGCCCGAACCCTAACCCTAACCCTTCCCCGAACCTGACCCTCACCCGTCCCCTAATCCTAACCCGTACGCTAACACTAACCCACGCCCTCACACGCACGCTCCCCCTAAAGCGTTGCCGTACCCTCACCTGGAGCCTAAACCGTCCCCGTCCCCTAACCCTAACCCTAGCCCGAACCCTAACCCTAACCCTTCCCCGAAGCCTGACCCTCACCCGTCCCCTAATCCTAACCCATACCCTAACACTAACCCGCGCCCTCACACGCACGCTCCCCCTAAAGCGTTGCCGTACCCTCACCTGGACCCTAAACCGTCCCCGTCCCCTAACCCTAACCCTAGCCCGAACCCTAACCCTAACCCTTCCCCGAAGCCTGACCCTCACCCGTCCCCTAATCCTAACCCGTACGCTAAAACTAACCCGCGCCCTCACACGCACGCTCCCCCTAAAGCGTTGCCGTACCCTCACCTGGACCCTAAACCGTCCCCGTCCCCTAACCCTAACCCTAGCCCGAACCCTAACCCTAACCCTTCCCCGAAGCCTGACCCTCTCCAGTCCCCTAATCCTAACACGTACGCTAACACTAACCCGCGCCCTCACACGCACGCTCCCCCTAAAGCGTTGCCGTACCCTCACCTGGACCCTAAACCGTCCCCGTCCCCTAACCCTAACCCTAGCCCGAACCCTAACCCTAACCCTTCCCCGAACCTGACCCTCACCCGTCCCCTAATCCTAACCCGTACGCTAACACTAACCCGCGCCCTCACACGCACGCTCCCCCTAAAGCGTTGCCGTACCCTCACCTGGACCCTAAACCGTCCCCGTCCCCTAACCCTAACCCTAGCCCGAACCCTAACCCTAACCCTTCCCCGAAGCCTGACCCTCACCCGTCCCCTAATCCTAACCCATACCCTAACACTAACCCGCGCCCTCACACGCACGCTCCCCCTAAAGCGTTGCCGTACCCTCACCTGGACCCTAAACCGTCCCCGTCACCTAACCCTAACCCTAGCCCGAACCCTAACCCTAACCCTTCCCCGAAGCCTGACCCTCACCTGTCCCCTAATCCTAAGCCGTACGCTAACACTATCACGCGCCCTCACACGCCCGCTCCCCCTACAGCGTTGCCGTACCCTCACCTGGACCCTAAACCGTCCCCGTCCCCTAACCCTAACCCTAGCCCGAACCCTAACCCTAACCCTTCCCCGAAGCCTGACCCTCACCCGTCCCCTAATCCTAACCCGTACGCTAACCCTAACCCGCGCCCTCACATGCACGCTCCCCCTAAAGCGTTGCCGTACCCTCACCTGGACCCTAAACCGTCCCCGTCCCCTAACCCTAACCCTAGCCCGAACCCTAACCCTAACCCTTCCCCGAAGCCTGACCCTCACCCGTCCCCTAATCCTAACCCATACCCTAACACTAACCCGCGCCCTCACACGCACGCTCCCCCTAAAGCGTTGCCGTACCCTCACCTGGACCCTAAACCGTCCCCGTCCCCTAACCCTAACCCTAGCCCGAACCCTAACCCTAACCCTTCCCCGAAGCCTGACCCTCACCCGTCCCTTAATCCTAAGCCGTATGCTAACACTATCGTGCGCCCTCACACGCACGCTCCCCCTAAAGCGTTGCCGTACCCTCACCTGGACCCTAAACCGTCCCCGTCCCCTAACCCTAACCCTAGCCCGAACCCTAACCCTAACCCTTCCCCGAAGCCTGACCCTCACCCGTCCCCTAATCCTAACCCGTACGCTAACACTAACCCGCACCCTCACACGCACGCTCCCCCTAAAGCGTTGCCGTACCCTCACCTGGACCCTAAACCATCCCCGTCCCCTAACCCTAACCCTAGCCCGAACCCTAACCCTAACCCTTCCCCGAAGCCTGACCCTCACCCGTCCCCTAATCCTAACCCGTACGCTAACACTAACCCGCGCCCTCACACGCACGCTCCCCCTAAAGCGTTGCCGTACCCTCACCTGGACCCTAAACCGTCCCCGTCCCCTAACCCTAACCCTAGCCCGAACCCTAAACCTAACCCTTCCCCGAAGCCTGACCCTCACCCGTCCCCTAATCCTAACCCATACCCTAACACTAACCCGCGCCCTCACACGCACGCTCCCCCTAAAGCGTTGCCGTACCCTCACCTGGACCCTAAACCGTCCCCGTCCCCTAACTCTAACCCTAGCCCGAACCCTAACACTAACACTTCCCCGAAGCCTGACCCTCACCCGTCCCCTAATCCTAACCCGTACGCTAACACTAACGCGCGACCTCACACGCACGCTCCCCCTAAAGGGTTGCCGTACCCTCACGTGGACCCTAAACCGTCCCCGTCCCCTAACCCTAACCCTAGCCCGAACCCTAACCCTAACCCTTCCCCGAAACCTGACCCTCAGCCGTCCCCTAATCCTAACCCGTACGCTAACACTAACCATCGCCCTCACACGCATGCTCCACATAAAGCGTTGCCATACCCTCACCTGGACCCTAAACCGTTCCCGTCCCCTAACCCTAACCCTAGCCCGAACCCTAACCCTAACCCTTCCCCGAAGCCTGACCCTCAACCGTCCCCTAATCCTAACCCGTAGGCTAACACTGATCCGCGCCCTCACACGCACGCTCCCCCTAAAGCGTTGCCGTACCCTCACCTGGTCCCTAAACCTTCCCCTTCCCCTAACCCTAACCCTAGCCCGAACCCTAACCCTAACCCTTCCCCGAAGCCTGACCCTCACCCGTCCCCTAATCCTAACCCGTACGCTAACACTAACCCGCGCCCTCACACGCACGCTCCCCCTAAAGCGTTGCCGTACCCTCACCTGGACCCTAAACCGTCCCCGTCCCCTAACCCTAACCCTAGCCCGAACCCTAACCCTAACCCTTCCCCGAAGCCTGACCCTCACCCGTCCCCTAATCCTAACCCGTACGCTAACACTAACCCGCGCCCTCACACGCACGCTCCCCCTAAAGCGTTGCCATACCCTCACCTGGACCCTAAACCGTCCCCGTCCCCTAACCCTAACCCTAGCCCGAACCCTAACCCTAACCCTTCCCCGAAGCCTGACCCTCACCCGTCCCCTAATCCTAACCCGTACGCTAACCCTAACCCGCGCCCTCACACGCACGCTCCCCCTAAAGCGTTGCCGTACCCTCACCTGGACCCTAAACCGTCCCCGTCCCCTAACCCTAACCCTAGCCCGAACCCTAACCCTAACCCTTCCCCGAAGCCTGACCCTCACCCGTCCCCTAATCCTAACCCATACCCTAACACTAACCCGCGCCCTCACACGCACGCTCCCCCTAAAGCGTTGCCGTACCCTCACCTGGACCCTAAACCGTCCCCGTCCCCTAACCCTAACCCTAGCCCGAACCCTAACCCTAACCCTTCCCCGAAGCCTGACCCTCACCTGTCCCTTAATCCTAAGCCGTATGCTAACACTATCGTGCGCCCTCACACGCACGCTCCCCCTAAAGCGTTGCCGTACCCTCACCTGGACCCTAAACCGTCCCCGTCCCCTAACCCTAACCCTAGCCCGAACCCTAACCCTAACCCTTCCCCGAAGCCTGACCCTCACCCGTCCCCTAATCCTAACCCGTAAGCTAACACTAACCCGCACCCTCACACGCACGCTCCCCCTAAAGAGTTGCCGTACCCTCACCTGGACCCTAAACCATCCCCGTCCCCTAACCCTAACCCTAGCCCGAACCCTAACCCTAACACTTCCCCGAAGCCTGACCCTCACCCGTCCCCTAATCCTAACCCGTACGCTAACGCTAACCCGCGCCCTCACACGCACGCTCCCCCTAAAGCATTGCCGTACCCTCACCTGGACCCTAAACCGTCCCCGTCCCCTAACCCTAACCCTAGCCCTAACCCTAACCCTAACCCTTCCCCGAAGCCTGACCCTCACCCGTCCCCTAATCCTAACCCATACGCTAACGCTAACCCGCGCCCTCACACGCACGCTCCCCCTAAAGCGTTGCCGTACCCTCACCTGGACCCTAAACCGTCCCCGTCCCCTAACCCTAACCCTAGCCCGAACCCTAACCCTAACACTTCCCCGAAGCCTGACCCTCACCCGTCCCCTAATCCTAACCCGTACGCTAACACTAACCCGCGCCCTCACACGCACGCTCCCCCTAAAGTGTTGCCGTACCCTCACCTGGACCCTAAACCGTCCCCGTCCCCTAACGCTAACCCTAGCCCGAACCCTAACCCTAACCCTTCCCCGAAGCCTGACCCTCACCCGTCCCCTAATCCTAACCCGTACGCTAACCCTAACCCGCGCCCTCACACGCACGCTCCCCCTAAAGCGTTGCCGTACCCTCACCTGGACCCTAAACCGTCCCCGTCCCCTAACCCTAACCCTAGCCCGAACCCTAACCCTAACACTTCCCCGAAGCCTGACCCTCACCCGTCCCCTAATCCTAACCCATACCCTAACACTAACCCGCGCCCTCACACGCACGCTCCCCCTAAAGCGTTGCCGTACCCTCACCTGGACCCTAAACCGTCCCCGTCCCCTAACCCTAACCCTAGCCCGAACCCTAACCCTAACCCTTCCCCGAAGCCTGACCCTCACCCGTCCCTTAATCCTAAGCCGTATGCTAACACTATCGTGCGCCCTCACACGCACGCTCCCCCTAAAGCGTTGCCGTACCCTCACCTGGACCCTAAACCGTCCCCGTCCCCTAACCCTAACCCTAGCCCGAACCCTAACCCTAACCCTTCCCCGAAGCCTGACCCTCACCCGTCCCCTAATCCTAACCCGTACGCTAACACTAACCCGCACCCTCACACGCACGCTCCCCCTAAAGCGTTGCCGTACCCTCACCTGGACCCTAAACCATCCCCGTCCCCTAACCCTAACCCTAGCCCGAACCCTAACCCTAACCCTTCCCCGAAGCCTGACCCTCACCCGTCCCCTAATCCTAACCCGTACGCTAACACTAACCCGCGCCCTCACACGCACGTTCCCCCTAAAGCGTTGCCGTACCCTCACCTGGACCCTAAACCGTCCCCGTCCCCTAACCCTAACCCTAGCCCGAACCCTAAACCTAACCCTTCCCAGAAGCCTGACCCTCACCCGTCCCCTAATCCTAACCCATACCCTAACACTAACCCGCGCCCTCACACGCACGCTCCCCCTAAAGCGTTGCCGTACCCTCACCTGGACCCTAAACCGTCCCCGTCCCCTAACTCTAACCCTAGCCCGAACCCTAACCCTAACACTTCCCCGAAGCCTGACCCTCACCCGTCCCCTAATCCTAACCCGTACGCTAACGCTAACCCGCGCCCTCACACGCACGCTCCCCCTAAAGCGTTGCCGTACCCTCACCTGGACCCTAAACCGTCCCCGTCCCCTAACCCTAACCCTAGCCCTAACCCTAACCCTAACCCTTCCCCGAAGCCTGACCCTCACCCGTCCCCTAATCCTAACCCGTACGCTAACACTAACCCGCGCCCTCACACGCACGCTCCCCCTAAAGCATTGCCGTACCCTCACCTGGACCCTAAACCGTCCCCGTCCCCAAACCCTAACCCTAGCCCGAACCCTAACCCTAACCCTTCCCCGAACCCTGACCCTCACCCGTCCCCTAATCCTAACCCGTACGCTAACACTAACCCGCGCCCTCACACGCACGCTCCCCCTAAAGTGTGCCGTACCCTCACCTGGACCCTAAACCGTCCCCGTCCCCAAACCCTAACCCTAGCCCGAACCCTAACCCTAACACTTCCCCGAAGCCTGACCCTCACCCGTCCCCTAATCCTAACCCGTACGCTAACACTAACCCGCGCCCTCACACGCACGCTCCCCCTAAAGTGTTGCCGTACCCTCACCTGGACCCTAAACCGTCCCCGTCCCCTAACCCTAACCCTAGCCCGAACCCTAACCCTAACCCTTCCCCGAAGCCTGACCCTCAACCGTCCCCTAATCCTAACCCGTAGGCTAACACTGATCCGCGCCCTCACACGCACGCTCCCCCTAAAGCGTTGCCGTACCCTCACCTGGTCCCTAAACCGTCCCCGTCCCCTAACCCTAACCCTAGCCCGAACCCTAACCCTAACCCTTCCCCGAAGCCTGACCCTCACCCGTCCCCTAATCCTAACCCGTACGCTAACACTAACCCGCGCCCTCACACGCACGCTCCCCCTAAAGCGTTGCCGTACCCTCACCTGGACCCTAAACCGTCCCCGTCCCCTAACCCTAACCCTAGCCCGAACCCTAACCGTAACCCTTCCCCGAAGCCTGACCCTCACCCGTCCCCTAATCCTAACCCGTACGCTAACACTAACCCGCGCCCTCACACGCACGCTCCCCCTAAAGCGTTGCCGTACCCTCACCTGGACCCTAAACCGTCCCCGTCCCCTAACCCTAACCCGAACCCTAACCCTAACCCTTCCCCGAAGCCTGACCCTCACCCGTCCCATAATCCTAACCTGTACGCTAACACTAAACCGCGCCCTCACACGCACGCTCCCCCTAAAGCATTGCCGTACCCTCACCTGGACCCTAAACCGTCCCTGTCCCCTAACCCTAACCCTAGCCCGAACCCTAACCCTAACCCTTCCCCGAAGCCTGACCCTCACCCGTCCCGTAATCCTCACCCGTACGCTAACACTAACCCGCGCCCTCACACGCACGCTCCCCCTAAAGAGTTGCCGTACCCTCACCTGGACCCGAAACCGTCCCCGTCCCCTAACCCTAACCCTAGCCCGAACCCTAACCCTAACCCTTCCCCGAAGCCTGACCCTCACCCGTCCCCTAATCCTAACCCGTACGCTAACACTAACCCGCGCCCTCACACGCACGCTCCCCCTAAAGCGTTGCCGTACCCTCACCTGGACCCTAAACCGTCCCCGTCCCCTAACCCTAACCCTAGCCCGAACCCTAACCCTAACCCTTCCCCGAAGCCTGACCCTCACCCGTCCCCTAATCCTAACCCGTACGCTAACACTAACCCGCGCCCTCACACGCACGCTCCCCCTAAAGCGTTGCCGTACCCTCACCTGGACCCTAAACCGTCCCCGTCCCCTAACCCTAACCCTAGCCCGAACCCTAACCCTAACCCTTCCCCGAAGCCTGACCCTCACCCGTCCCCTAATCCTAACCCGTACGCTAACACTAACCCGCGCCCTCACACGCACGCTCCCCCTAAAGCGTTGCCGTACCCTCACCTGGACCCTAAACCATCCCCGTCCCCTACCCTAACCCGAACCCTAACCCTAACCCTTCCCCGAAACCTGACCCTCACCCGTCCCCTAATCCTAACCCGTACGCTAACACTAAACCGCGCCCTCACATGCACGCTCCCCCTAAAGCATTGCCGTACCCTCACCTGGACCCTAAACCGTCCCTGTCCCCTAACCCTAACCCTAGCCCGAACCCTAACCCTAACCCTTCCCCGAAGCCTGACCCTCACCCGTCCCGTAATCCTCACCCGTACGCTAACACTAACCCGCGCCCTCACACGCACGCTCCCCCTAAAGCGTTGCCGTACCCTCACCTGGACCCGAAACCGTCCCCGTCCCCTAACCCTAACCCTAGCCCGAACCCTAACCCTAACCCTTCCCCGAAGCCTGACCCTCACCCGTCCCCTAATCCTAACCCGTACGCTAACACTAACCCGCGCCCTCACACGCACGCTCCCCCTAAAGCGTTGCCGTACCCTCACCTGGACCCTAAACCGTCCCCGTCCCCTAACCCTAACCCTAGCCCGAACCCTAACCCTAACCCTTCCCCGAAGCCTGACCCTCACCCGTCCCCTAATCCTAACCCGTACGCTAACACTAACCCGCGCCCTCACACGCACGCTCCCCCTAAAGCGTTGCCATACCCTCACCTGGACCCTAAACCGTCCCCGTCCCCTAACCCTAACCCTAGCCCGAACCCTAACCCTAACCCTTCCCCGAAGCCTGACCCTCACCCGTCCCCTAATCCTAACCCGTACGCTAACCCTAACCCGCGCCCTCACACGCACGCTCCCCCTAAAGCGTTGCCGTACCCTCACCTGGACCCTAAACCGTCCCCGTCCCCTAACCCTAACCCTAGCCCGAACCCTAACCCTAACCCTTCCCCGAAGCCTGACCCTCACCCGTCCGCTAATCCTAACCCATACCCTAACACTAACCCGCGCCCTCACACGCACGCTCCCCCTAAAGCGTTGCCGTACCCTCACCTGGACCCTAAACCGTCCCCGTCCCCTAACCCTAACCCTAGCCCGAACCCTAACCCTAACCCTTCCCCGAAGCCTGACCCTCACCCGTCCCTTAATCCTAAGCCGTATGCTAACACTATCGTGCGCCCTCACACGCACGCTCCCCCTAAAGCGTTGCCGTACCCTCACCTGGACCCTAAACCGTCCCCGTCCCCTAACCCTAACCCTAGCCCGAACCCTAACCCTAACCCTTCCCCGAAGCCTGACCCTCACCCGTCCCCTAATCCTAACCCGTACGCTAACACTAACCCGCACCCTCACACGCACGCTCCCCCTAAAGCGTTGCCGTACCCTCACCTGGACCCTAAACCATCCCCGTCCCCTAACCCTAACCCTAGCCCGAACCCTAACCCTAACCCTTCCCCGAAGCCTGACCCTCACCCGTCCCCTAATCCTAACCCGTACGCTAACACTAACCCGCGCCCTCACACGCACGCTCCCCCTAAAGCGTTGCCGTACCCTCACCTGGACCCTAAACCGTCCCCGTCCCCTAACCCTAACCCTAGCCCGAACCCTAAACCTAACCCTTCCCCGAAGCCTGACCCTCACCCGTCCCCTAATCCTAACCCATACCCTAACACTAACCCGCGCCCTCACACGCACGCTCCCCCTAAAGCGTTGCCGTACCCTCACCTGGACCCTAAACCGTCCCCGTCCCCTAACTCTAACCCTAGCCCGAACCCTAACCCTAACACTTCCCCGAAGCCTGACCCTCACCCGTCCCCTAATCCTAACCCGTACGCTAACGCTAACCCGCGCCCTCACACGCACGCTCCCCCTAAAGCGTTGCCGTACCCTCACCTGGACCCTAAACCGTCCCCGTCCTCTAACCCTAACCCTAGCCCTAACCCTAACCCTAACCCTTCCCCGAAGCCTGACCCTCACCCGTCCCCTAATCCTAACCCGTACGCTAACGCTAACCCGCGCCCTCACACGCACGCTCCCCCTAAAGCGTTGCCGTACCCTCACCTGGACCCTAAACCGTCCCCGTCCCCAAACCCTAACCCTAGCCCGTACCCTAACCCTAACACTTCCCCGAAGCCTGACCCTCACCCGTCCCCTAATCCTAACCCGTACGCTAACACTAACCCGCGCCCTCACACGCACGCTCCCCCTAAAGTGTTGCCGTACCCTCACCTGGACCCTAAACCGTCCCCGTCCCCTAACCCTAACCCTAGCCCGAACCCTAACCCTAACCCTTCCCCGAAGCATGACCCTCAACCGTCCCTTAATCCTAACCCGTACCCTAACACTAACCCGCACCCTCACATGCACGCTCCCCCTAAAGCATCGCCGTACCCTTACCTGGACCCTAAACCGTCCCAGTCCCCGTCCCCTAACCCTAACCGTAGCCCGAACCCTAACCGTAACCCTTCCCCGAAGCCTGACCCTCACCCGTCCCCTAATCCTAACCCGTACGCTAACACTAACGCGCGACCTCACACGCACGCTCCCCCTAAAGGGTTGCCGTACCCTCACCTGGACCCTAAACCGTCCCCGTCCCCTAAACCTAACCCTAGCCCGAACCCTAACCCTAACCCTTCCCCGAAACCTGACCCTCAGCCGTCCCCTAATCCTAACCCGTACGCTAACACTAACCCGCGCCCTCACACGCATGCTCCACATAAAGCGTTGCCATACCCTCACCTGGACCCTAAACCGTTCCCGTCCCCTAACCCTAACCCTAGCCCGAACCCTAACCCTAACCCTTCCCCGAAGCCTGACCCTCAACCGTCCCCTAATCCTAACCCGTAGGCTAACACTGATCCGCGCCCTCACACGCACGCTCCCCCTAAAGCGTTGCCGTACCCTCACCTGGTCCCTAAACCGTCCCCGTCCCCTAACCCTAACCCTAGCCCGAACCCTAACCCTAACCCTTCCCCGAAGCCTGACCCTCACCCGTCCCCTAATCCTAACCCGTACGCTAACACTAACCCGCGCCCTCACACGCACGCTCCCCCTAAAGCGTTGCCGTACCCTCACCTGGACCCTAAACCGTCCCCGTCCCCTAACCCTAACCCTAGCCCGAACCCTAACCCTAACCCTTCCCCGAAGCCTGACCCTCACCCGTCCCCTAATCCTAACCCGTACGCTAACACTAACCCGCGCCCTCACACGCACGCTCCCCCTAAAGCGTTGCCGTACCCTCACCTGGACCCTAAACCGTCCCCGTCCCCTACCCTAACCCGAACCCTAACCCTAACCCTTCCCCGAAGCCTGACCCTCACCCGTCCCCTAATCCTAACCCGTACGCTAACACTAAACCGCGCCCTCACACGCACGCTCCCCCTAAAGCATTGCCGTACCCTCACCTGGACCCTAAACCGTCCCTGTCCCCTAACCCTAACCCTAGCCCGAACCCTAACCCTAACCCTTCCCCGAAGCCTGACCCTCACCCGTCCCGTAATCCTCACCCGTACGCTAACACTAACCCGCGCCCTCACACGCACGCTCCCCCTAAAGCGTTGCCGTACCCTCACCTGGACCCGAAACCGTCCCCGTCCCCTAACCCTAACCCTAGCCCGAACCCTAACCCTAACCCTTCCCCGAAGCCTGACCCTCACCCGTCCCCTAATCCTAACCCGTACGCTAACACTAACCCGCGCCCTCACACGCACGCTCCCCCTAAAGCGTTGCCGTACCCTCACCTGGACCCTAAACCGTCCCCGTCCCCTAACCCTAACCCTAGCCCGAACCCTAACCCTAACCCTTCCCCGAAGCCTGACCCTCACCCGTCCCCTAATCCTAACCCGTACGCTAACACTAACCCGCGCCCTCACACGCACGCTCCCCCTAAAGCGTTGCCATACCCTCACCTGGACCCTAAACCGTCCCCGTCCCCTAACCCTAACCCTAGCCCGAACCCTAACCCTAACCCTTCCCCGAAGCCTGACCCTCACCCGTCCCCTAATCCTAACCCGTACGCTAACCCTAACCCGCGCCCTCACACGCACGCTCCCCCTAAAGCGTTGCCGTACCCTCACCTGGACCCTAAACCGTCCCCGTCCCCTAACCCTAACCCTAGCCCGAACCCTAACCCTAACCCTTCCCCGAAGCCTGACCCTCACCCGTCCCCTAATCCTAACCCATACCCTAACACTAACCCGCGCCCTCACACGCACGCTCCCCCTAAAGCGTTGCCGTACCCTCACCTGGACCCTAAACCGTCCCCGTCCCCTAACCCTAACCCTAGCCCGAACCCTAACCCTAACCCTTCCCCGAAGCCTGACCCTCACCCGTCCCTTAATCCTAAGCCGTATGCTAACACTATCGTGCGCCCTCACACGCACGCTCCCCCTAAAGCGTTGCCGTACCCTCACCTGGACCCTAAACCGTCCCCGTCCCCTAACCCTAACCCTAGCCCGAACCCTAACCCTAACCCTTCCCCGAAGCCTGACCCTCACCCGTCCCCTAATCCTAACCCGTACGCTAACACTAACCCGCACCCTCACACGCACGCTCCCCCTAAAGCGTTGCCGTACCCTCACCTGGACCCTAAACCATCCCCGTCCCCTAACCCTAACCCTAGCCCGAACCCTAACCCTAACCCTTCCCCGAAGCCTGACCCTCACCCGTCCCCTAATCCTAACCCGTACGCTAACACTAACCCGCGCCCTCACACGCACGCTCCCCCTAAAGCGTTGCCGTACCCTCACCTGGACCCTAAACCGTCCCCGTCCCCTAACCCTAACCCTAGCCCGAACCCTAAACCTAACCCTTCCCCGAAGCCTGACCCTCACCCGTCCCATAATCCTAACCCATACCCTAACACTAACCCGCGCCCTCACACGCACGCTCCCCCTAAAGCGTTGCCGTACCCTCACCTGGACCCTAAACCGTCCCCGTCCCCTAACCCTAACCCTAGCCCGAACCCTAACCCTAACACTTCCCCGAAGCCTGACCCTCACCCGTCCCCTAATCCTAACCCGTACGCTAACGCTAACCCGCGCCCTCACACGCACGCTCCCCCTAAAGCGTTGCCGTACCCTCACCTGGACCCTAAACCGTCCCCGTCCCCTAACCCTAACCCTAGCCCTAACCCTAACCCTAACCCTTCCCCGAAGCCTGACCCTCACCCGTCCCCTAATCCTAACCCATACGCTAACGCTAACCCGCGCCCTCACACGCACGCTCCCCCTAAAGCGTTGCCGTACCCTCACCTGGACCCTAAACCGTCCCCGTCCCCTAACCCTAACCCTAGCCCGAACCCTAACCCTAACACTTCCCCGAAGCCTGACCCTCACCCGTCCCCTAATCCTAACCCGTACGCTAACACTAACCCGCGCCCTCACACGCACGCTCCCCCTAAAGTGTTGCCGTACCCTCACCTGGACCCTAAACCGTCCCCGTCCCCTAACCCTAACCCTAGCCCGAACCCTAACCCTAACCCTTCCCCGAAGCCTGACCCTCACCCGTCCCCTAATCCTAACCCGTACGCTAACCCTAACCCGCGCCCTCACACGCACGCTCCCCCTAAAGCGTTGCCGTACCCTCACCTGGACCCTAAACCGTCCCCGTCCCCTAACCCTAACCCTAGCCCGAACCCTAACCCTAACACTTCCCCGAAGCCTGACCCTCACCCGTCCCCTAATCCTAACCCATACCCTAACACTAACCCGCGCCCTCACACGCACGCTCCCCCTAAAGCGTTGCCGTACCCTCACCTGGACCCTAAACCGTCCCCGTCCCCTAACTCTAACCCTAGCCCGAACCCTAACCCTAACACTTCCCCGAAGCCTGACCCTCACCCGTCCCCTAATCCTAACCCGTACGCTAACGCTAACCCGCGCCCTCACACGCACGCTCCCCCTAAAGCGTTGCCGTACCCTCACCTGGACCCTAAACCG
Source organism: Stenella coeruleoalba (assembly GCF_951394435.1). Taxonomy (NCBI): domain Eukaryota; kingdom Metazoa; phylum Chordata; class Mammalia; order Artiodactyla; family Delphinidae; genus Stenella; species Stenella coeruleoalba. Next base: position 366,993 of record NW_027646184.1, read on the forward strand.
TCCCCGTCCCCTAACCCTAACCCTAGCCCTAACCCTAACCCTAACCCTTCCCCGAAGCCTGACCCTCACCCATCCCCTAATCCTAACCCGTACGCTAACACTAACCCGCGCCCTCACACGCACGCTCCCCCTAAAGCATTGCCGTACCCTCACCTGGACCCTAAACCGTCCCCGTCCCCAAACCCTAACCCTAGCCCGAACCCTAACCCTAACACTTCCCCGAAGCCTGACCCTCACCCGTCCCCTAATCCTAACCCGTACGCTAACACTAACCCACGCCCTCACACGCACGCTCCCCCTAAAGTGTTGCCGTACCCTCACCTGGACCCTAAACCGTCCCCGTCTCCAAACCCTAACCCTAGCCCGAACCCTAACCCTAACACTTCCCCGAAGCCTGACCCTCACCCGTCCCCTAATCCTAACCCGTACGCTAACACTAACCCGCGCCCTCACACGCACGCTCCCCCTAAAGTGTTGCCGTACCCTCACCTGGACCCTAAACCGTCCCCGTCCCCTAACCCTAACCCTAGCCCGAACCCTAACCCTAACCCTTCCCCGAAGCCTGACCCTCAACCGTCCCCTAATCCTAACCCGTAGGCTAACACTGATCCGCGCCCTCACACGCACGCTCCCCCTAAAGCGTTGCCGTACCCTCACCTGGTCCCTAAACCGTCCCCGTCCCCTAACCCTAACCCTAGCCCGAACCCTAACCCTAACACTTCCCCGAAGCCTGACCCTCACCCGTCCCCTAATCCTAACCCGTACGCTAACACTAACCCGCGCCCTCACACGCACGCTCCCCCTAAAGCGTTGCCGTACCCTCACCTGGACCCTAAACCGTCCCCGTCCCCTAACCCTAACCCTAGCCCGAACCCTAACCCTAACCCTTCCCCGAAGCCTGACCCTCACCCGTCCCCTAATCCTAACCCGTACGCTAACACTAACCCGCGCCCTCACACGCACGCTCCCCCTAAAGCGTTGCCGTACCCTCACCTGGACCCTAAACCGTCCCCGTCCCCTACCCTAACCCGAACCCTAACCCTAACCCTTCCCCGAAGCCTGACCCTCACCCGTCCCCTAATCCTAACCCGTACGCTAACACTAAACCGCGCCCTCACACGCACGCTCCCCCTAAAGCATTGCCGTACCCTCACCTGGACCCTAAACCGTCCCTGTCCCCTAACCCTAACCCTAGCCCGAACCCTAACCCTAACCCTTCCCCGAAGCCTGACCCTCACCCGTCCCGTAATCCTCACCCGTACGCTAACACTAACCCGCGCCCTCACACGCACGCTCCCCCTAAAGCGTTGCCGTACCCTCACCTGGACCCGAAACCGTCCCCGTCCCCTAACCCTAACCCTAGCCCGAACCCTAACCCTAACCCTTCCCCGAAGCCTGACCCTCACCCGTCCCCTAATCCTAACCCGTACGCTAACACTAACCCGCGCCCTCACACGCACGCTCCCCCTAAAGCGTTGCCGTACCCTCACCTGGACCCTAAACCGTCCCCGTCCCCTAACCCTAACCCTAGCCCGAACCCTAACCCTAACCCTTCCCCGAAGCCTGACCCTCACCCGTCCCCTAATCCTAACCCGTACGCTAACACTAACCCGCGCCCTCACACGCACGCTCCCCCTAAAGCGTTGCCATACCCTCACCTGGACCCTAAACCGTCCCCGTCCCCTAACCCTAACCCTAGCCCGAACCCTAACCCTAACCCTTCCCCGAAGCCTGACCCTCACCCGTCCCCTAATCCTAACCCGTACGCTAACCCTAACCCGCGCCCTCACACGCACGCTCCCCCTAAAGCGTTGCCGTACCCTCACCTGGACCCTAAACCGTCCCCGTCCCCTAACCCTAACCCTAGCCCGAACCCTAACCCTAACCCTTCCCCGAAGCCTGACCCTCACCCGTCCCCTAATCCTAACCCATACCCTAACACTAACCCGCGCCCTCACACGCACGCTCCCCCTAAAGCGTTGCCGTACCCTCACCTGGACCCTAAACCGTCCCCGTCCCCTAACCCTAACCCTAGCCCGAACCCTAACCCTAACCCTTCCCCGAAGCCTGACCCTCACCCGTCCCTTAATCCTAAGCCGTATGCTAACACTATCGTGCGCCCTCACACGCACGCTCCCCCTAAAGCGTTGCCGTACCCTCACCTGGACCCTAAACCGTCCCCGTCCCCTAACCCTAACCCTAGCCCGAACCCTAACCCTAACCCTTCCCCGAAGCCTGACCCTCACCCGTCCCCTAATCCTAACCCGTACGCTAACACTAACCCGCACCCTCACACGCACGCTCCCCCTAAAGCGTTGCCGTACCCTCACCTGGACCCTAAACCATCCCCGTCCCCTAACCCTAACCCTAGCCCGAACCCTAACCCTAACCCTTCCCCGAAGCCTGACCCTCACCCGTCCCCTAATCCTAACCCGTACGCTAACACTAACCCGCGCCCTCACACGCACGCTCCCCCTAAAGCGTTGCCGTACCCTCACCTGGACCCTAAACCGTCCCCGTCCCCTAACCCTAACCCTAGCCCGAACCCTAAACCTAACCCTTCCCCGAAGCCTGACCCTCACCCGTCCCCTAATCCTAACCCATACCCTAACACTAACCCGCGCCCTCACACGCACGCTCCCCCTAAAGCGTTGCCGTACCCTCACCTGGACCCTAAACCGTCCCCGTCCCCTAACTCTAACCCTAGCCCGAACCCTAACCCTAACACTTCCCCGAAGCCTGACCCTCACCCGTCCCCTAATCCTAACCCGTACGCTAACGCTAACCCGCGCCCTCACACGCACGCTCCCCCTAAAGCGTTGCCGTACCCTCACCTGGACCCTAAACCGTCCCCGTCCCCTAACCCTAACCCTAGCCCTAACCCTAACCCTAACCCTTCCCCGAAGCCTGACCCTCACCCGTCCCCTAATTCTAACCCATACGCTAACGCTAACCCGCGCCCTCACACGCACGCTCCCCCTAAAGCGTTGCCGTACCCTCACCTGGACCCTAAACCGTCCCCGTCCCCTAACCCTAACCCTAGCCCGAACCCTAACCCTAACACTTCCCCGAAGCCTGACCCTCACCCGTCCCCTAATCCTAACCCGTACGCTAACACTAACCCGCGCCCTCACACGCACGCTCCCCCTAAAGTGTTGCCGTACCCTCACCTGGACCCTAAACCGTCCCCGTCCCCTAACCCTAACCCTAGCCCGAACCCTAACCCTAACCCTTCCCCGAAGCCTGACCCTCACCCGTCCCCTAATCCTAACCCGTACGCTAACCCTAACCCGCGCCCTCACACGCACGCTCCCCCTAAAGCGTTGCCGTACCCTCACCTGGACCCTAAACCGTCCCCGTCCCCTAACCCTAACCCTAGCCCGAACCCTAACCCTAACACTTCCCCGAAGCCTGACCCTCACCCGTCCCCTAATCCTAACCCATACCCTAACACTAACCCGCGCCCTCACACGCACGCTCCCCCTAAAGCGTTGCCGTACCCTCACCTGGACCCTAAACCGTCCCCGTCCCCTAACCCTAACCCTAGCCCGAACCCTAACCCTAACCCTTCCCCGAAGCCTGACCCTCACCCGTCCCTTAATCCTAAGCCGTATGCTAACACTATCGTGCGCCCTCACACGCACGCTCCCCCTAAAGCGTTGCCGTACCCTCACCTGGACCCTAAACCGTCCCCGTCCCCTAACCCTAACCCTAGCCCGAACCCTAACCCTAACCCTTCCCCGAAGCCTGACCCTCACCCGTCCCCTAATCCTAACCCGTACGCTAACACTAACCCGCACCCTCACACGCACGCTCCCCCTAAAGCGTTGCCGTACCCTCACCTGGACCCTAAACCATCCCCGTCCCCTAACCCTAACCCTAGCCCGAACCCTAACCCTAACCCTTCCCCGAAGCCTGACCCTCACCCGTCCCCTAATCCTAACCCGTACGCTAACACTAACCCGCGCTCTCACACGCACGTTCCCCCTAAAGCGTTGCCGTACCCTCACCTGGACCCTAAACCGTCCCCGTCCCCTAACCCTAACCCTAGCCCGAACCCTAAACCTAACCCTTCCCAGAAGCCTGACCCTCACCCGTCCCCTAATCCTAACCCATACCCTAACACTAACCCGCGCCCTCACACGCACGCTCCCCCTAAAGCGTTGCCGTACCCTCACCTGGACCCTAAACCGTCCCCGTCCCCTAACTCTAACCCTAGCCCGAACCCTAACCCTAACACTTCCCCGAAGCCTGACCCTCACCCGTCCCCTAATCCTAACCCGTACGCTAACGCTAACCCGCGCCCTCACACGCACGCTCCCCCTAAAGCGTTGCCGTACCCTCACCTGGACCCTAAACCGTCCCCGTCCCCTAACCCTAACCCTAGCCCTAACCCTAACCCTAACCCTTCCCCGAAGCCTGACCCTCACCCATCCCCTAATCCTAACCCGTACGCTAACACTAACCCGCGCCCTCACACGCACGCTCCCCCTAAAGCATTGCCGTACCCTCACCTGGACCCTAAACCGTCCCCGTCCCCAAACCCTAACCCTAGCCCGAACCCTAACCCTAACACTTCCCCGAAGCCTGACCCTCACCCGTCCCCTAATCCTAACCCGTACGCTAACACTAACCCGCGCCCTCACACGCACGCTCCCCCTAAAGTGTTGCCGTACCCTCACCTGGACCCTAAACCGTCCCCGTCCCCAAACCCTAACCCTAGCCCGAACCCTAACCCTAACACTTCCCCGAAGCCTGACCCTCACCCGTCCCCTAATCCTAACCCGTACGCTAACACTAACCCGCGCCCTCACACGCACGCTCCCCCTAAAGTGTTGCCGTACCCTCACCTGGACCCTAAACCGTCCCCGTCCCCTAACCCTAACCCTAGCCCGAACCCTAACCCTAACCCTTCCCCGAAGCCTGACCCTCAACCGTCCCCTAATCCTAACCCGTAGGCTAACACTGATCCGCGCCCTCACACGCACGCTCCCCCTAAAGCGTTGCCGTACCCTCACCTGGTCCCTAAACCGTCCCCGTCCCCTAACCCTAACCCTAGCCCGAACCCTAACCCTAACCCTTCCCCGAAGCCTGACCCTCACCCGTCCCCTAATCCTAACCCGTACGCTAACACTAACCCGCGCCCTCACACGCACGCTCCCCCTAAAGCGTTGCCGTACCCTCACCTGGACCCTAAACCGTCCCCGTCCCCTAACCCTAACCCTAGCCCTAACCCTAACCCTAACCCTTCCCCGAAGCCTGACCCTCACCCGTCCCCTAATCCTAACCCATACGCTAACGCTAACCCGCGCCCTCACACGCACGCTCCCCCTAAAGCGTTGCCGTACCCTCACCTGGACCCTAAACCGTCCCCGTCCCCTAACCCTAACCCTAGCCCGAACCCTAACCCTAACCCTTCCCCGAAGCCTGACCCTCACCCGTCCCCTAATCCTAACCCGTACGCTAACACTAACCCGCGCCCTCACACGCACGCTCCCCCTAAAGTGTTGCCGTACCCTCACCTGGACCCTAAACCGTCCCCGTCCCCTAACCGTAACCCTAGCCCGAACCCTAACCCTAACCCTTCCCCGAAGCCTGACCCTCACCCGTCCCCTAATCCTAACCCGTACGCTAACCCTAACCCGCGCCCTCACACGCACGCTCCCCCTAAAGCGTTGCCGTACCCTCACCTGGACCCGAAACCGTCCCCGTCCCCTAACCCTAACCCTAGCCCGAACCCTAACCCTAACCCTTCCCCGAAGCCTGACCCTCACCCGTCCCCTAATCCTAACCCATACCCTAACAATAACCCGCGCCCTCACACGCACGCTCCCCCTAAAGCGTTGCCGTACCCTCACCTGGACCCTAAACCGTCCCCGTCCCCTAACCCTAACCCTAGCCCGAACCCTAACCCTAACCCTTCCCCGAAGCCTGACCCTCACCCGTCCCTTAATCCTAAGCCGTATGCTAACACTATCGTGCGCCCTCACACGCACGCTCCCCCTAAAGCGTTGCCGTACCCTCACCTGGACCCTAAACCGTCCCCGTCCCCTAACCCTAACCCTAGCCCGAACACTAACCCTAACCCTTCCCCGAAGCCTGAGCCTCACCCGTCCCCTAATCCTAACCCGTACGCTAACACTAACCCGCACCCTCACACGCACGCTCCCCCTAAAGCGTTGCCGTACCCTCACCTGGACCCTAAACCATCCCCGTCCCCTAACCCTAACCCTAGCCCGAACCCTAACCCTAACCCTTCCCCGAAGCCTGACCCTCACCCGTCCCCTAATCCTAACCCGTACGCTAACACTAACCCGCGCCCTCACACGCACGTTCCCCCTAAAGCGTTGCCGTACCCTCACCTGGACCCTAAACCGTCCCCGTCCCCTAACCCTAACCCTAGCCCGAACCCTAAACCTAACCCTTCCCAGAAGCCTGACCCTCACCCGTCCCCTAATCCTAACCCATACCCTAACACTAACCCGCGCCCTCACACGCACGCTCCCCCTAAAGCGTTGCCGTACCCTCACCTGGACCCTAAACCGTCCCCGTCCCCTAACTCTAACCCTAGCCCGAACCCTAACCCTAACACTTCCCCGAAGCCTGACCCTCACCCGTCCCCTAATCCTAACCCGTACGCTAACGCTAACCCGCGCCCTCACACGCACGCTCCCCCTAAAGCGTTGCCGTACCCTCACCTGGACCCTAAACCGTCCCCGTCCCCTAATCCTAACCCTAGCCCTAACCCTAACCCTAACCCTTCCCCGAAGCCTGACCCTCACCCGTCCCCTAATCCTAACCCGTACGCTAACACTAACCCGCGCCCTCACACGCACGCTCCCCCTAAAGCATTGCCGTACCCTCACCTGGACCCTAAACCGTCCCCGTCCCCAAACCATAACCCTAGCCAGAACCCTAACCCTAACACTTCCCCGAAGCCTGACCCTCACCCGTCCCCTAATCCTAACCCGTACCCTAACACTAACCCGCGCCCTCACACGCACGCTCCCCCTAAAGCGTTGCCGTACCCTCACCTGGACCCTAAACCGTCCCCGTCCCCTAACCCTAACCCTAGCCCGAACCCTAAACCTAACCCTTCCCCGAAGCCTGACCCTCACCCGTCCCTTATTCCTAAGCCGTATGCTAACACTATCGTGCGCCCTCACACGCACGCTCCCCCTAAAGCGTTGCCGTACCCTCACCTGGACCCTAAACCGTCCCCGTCCCCTAACCCTAACCCTAGCCCGAACCCTAACCCTAACCCTTCCCCGAAGCCTGACCCTCACCCGTCCCCTAATCCTAACCCGTACGCTAACACTAACCCGCACCCTCACACGCACGCTCCCCCTAAAGCGTTGCCGTACCCTCACCTGGACCCTAAACCATCCCCGTCCCCTAACCCTAACCCTAGCCCGAACCCTAACCCTAACCCTTCCCCGAAGCCTGACCCTCACCCGTCCCCTAATCCTAACCCGTACGCTAACACTAACCCGCGCCCTCACACGCACGCTCCCCCTAAAGCGTTGCCGTACCCTCACCTGGACCCTAAACCGTCCCCGTCCCCTAACCCTAACCCTAGCCCGAACCCTAAACCTAACCCTTCCCCGAAGCCTGACCCTCACCCGTCCCCTAATCCTAACCCATACCCTAACACTAACCCGCGCCCTCACACGCACGCTCCCCCTAAAGCGTTGCCGTACCCTCACCTGGACCCTAAACCGTCCCCGTCCCCTAACTCTAACCCTAGCCCGAACCCTAACCCTAACACTTCCCCGAAGCCTGACCCTCACCCGTCCCCTAATCCTAACCCGTACGCTAACGCTAACCCGCGCCCTCACACGCACGCTCCCCCTAAAGCGTTGCCGTACCCTCACCTGGACCCTAAACCGTCCCCGTCCCCTAACCCTAACCCTAGCCCGAACCCTAACCCTAACCCTTCCCCGAAGCCTGACCCTCACCCGTCCCCTAATCCTAACCCGTACGCTAACACTAACCCGCGCCCTCACACGCACGCTCCCCCTAAAGCGTTGCCGTACCCTCACCTGGACCCTAAACCGTCCCCGTCCCCTAACCCTAACCCTAGCCCGAACCCTAACCCTAACCCTTCCCCGAAGCCTGACCCTCAACCGTCCCCTAATCCTAACCCGTAGGCTAACACTGATCCGCGCCCTCACACGCACGCTCCCCCTAAAGCGTTGCCGTACCCTCACCTGGTCCCTAAACCGTCCCCGTCCCCTAACCCTAACCCTAGCCCGAACCCTAACCCTAACCCTTCCCCGAAGCCTGACCCTCACCCGTCCCCTAATCCTAACCCGTACGCTAACACTAACCCGCGCCCTCACACGCACGCTCCCCCTAAAGCGTTGCCGTACCCTCACCTGGACCCTAAACCGTCCCCGTCCCCTAACCCTAACCCTAGCCCTAACCCTAACCCTAACCCTTCCCCGAAGCCTGACCCTCACCCGTCCCCTAATCCTAACCCATACGCTAACGCTAACCCGCGCCCTCACACGCACGCTCCCCCTAAAGCGTTGCCGTACCCTCACCTGGACCCTAAACCATCCCCGTCCCCTAACCCTAACCCTAGCCCGAACCCTAACCCTAACCCTTCCCCGAAGCCTGACCCTCACCCGTCCCCTAATCCTAACCCGTACGCTAACACTAACCCGCGCCCTCACACGCACGCTCCCCCTAAAGCGTTGCCGTACCCTCACCTGGACCCTAAACCGTCCCCGTCCCCTAACCCTAACCCTAGCCCGAACCCTAAACCTAACCCTTCCCCGAAGCCTGACCCTCACCCGTCCCCTAATCCTAACCCATACCCTAACACTAACCCGCGCCCTCACACGCACGCTCCCCCTAAAGCGTTGCCGTACCCTCACCTGGACCCTAAACCGTCCCCGTCCCCTAACCCTAACCCTAGCCCTAACCCTAACCCTAACCCTTCCCCGAAGCCTGACCCTCACCCGTCCCCTAATCCTAACCCATACGCTAACGCTAACCCGCGCCCTCACACGCACGCTCCCCCTAAAGCGTTGCCGTACCCTCACCTGGACCCTAAACCGTCCCCGTCCCCTAACCCTAACCCTAGCCCGAACCCTAACCCTAACCCTTCCCCGAAGCCTGACCCTCACCCGTCCCCTAATCCTAACCCGTACGCTAACACTAACCCGCGCCCTCACACGCACGCTCCCCCTAAAGCGTTGCCGTACCCTCACCTGGACCCTAAACCGTCCCCGTCCCCTAACCCTAACCCTAGCCCGAACCCTAACCCTAACCCTTCCCCGAAGCCTGACCCTCACCCGTCCCCTAATCCTAACCCATACCCTAACACTAACCCGCGCCCTCACACGCACGCTCCCCCTAAAGCGTTGCCGTACCCTCACCTGGACCCTAAACCGTCCCCGTCCCCTAACTCTAACCCTAGCCCGAACCCTAACCCTAACACTTCCCCGAAGCCTGACCCTCACCCGTCCCCTAATCCTAACCCGTACGCTAACGCTAACCCGCGCCCTCACACGCACGCTCCCCCTAAAGCGTTGCCGTACCCTCACCTGGACCCTAAACCGTCCCCGTCCCCTAACCCTAACCCTAGCCCTAACCCTAACCCTAACCCTTCCCCGAAGCCTGACCCTCACCCGTCCCCTAATCCTAACCCATACGCTAACGCTAACCCGCGCCCTCACACGCACGCTCCCCCTAAAGCGTTGCCGTACCCTCACCTGGACCCTAAACCGTCCCCGTCCCCTAACCCTAACCCTAGCCCGAACCCTAACCCTAACCCTTCCCCGAAGCCTGACCCTCACCCGTCCCCTAATCCTAACCCGTACGCTAACACTAACCCGCGCCCTCACACGCACGCTCCCCCTAAAGTGTTGCCGTACCCTCACCTGGACCCTAAACCGTCCCCGTCCCCTAACCCTAACCCTAGCCCGAACCCTAACCCTAACCCTTCCCCGAAGCCTGACCCTCACCCGTCCCCTAATCCTAACCCGTACGCTAACCCTAACCCGCGCCCTCACACGCACGCTCCCCCTAAAGCGTTGCCGTACCCTCACCTGGACCCGAAACCGTCCCCGTCCCCTAACCCTAACCCTAGCCCGAACCCTAACCCTAACCCTTCCCCGAAGCCTGACCCTCACCCGTCCCCTAATCCTAACCCATACCCTAACACTAACCCGCGCCCTCACACGCACGCTCCCCCTAAAGCGTTGCCGTACCCTCACCTGGACCCTAAACCGTCCCCGTCCCCTAACCCTAACCCTAGCCCGAACCCTAACCCTAACCCTTCCCCGAAGCCTGACCCTCACCCGTCCCTTAATCCTAAGCCGTATGCTAACACTATCGTGCGCCCTCACACGCACGCTCCCCCTAAAGCGTTGCCGTACCCTCACCTGGACCCTAAACCGTCCCCGTCCCCTAACCCTAACCCTAGCCCGAACCCTAACCCTAACACTTCCCCGAAGCCTGACCCTCACCCGTCCCCTAATCCTAACCCGTACGCTAACACTAACCCGCACCCTCACACGCACGCTCCCCCTAAAGCGTTGCCGTACCCTCACCTGGACCCTAAACCATCCCCGTCCCCTAACCCTAACCCTAGCCCGAACCCTAACCCTAACCCTTCCCCGAAGCCTGACCCTCACCCGTCCCCTAATCCTAACCCGTACGCTAACACTAACCCGCGCCCTCACACGCACGTTCCCCCTAAAGCGTTGCCGTACCCTCACCTGGACCCTAAACCGTCCCCGTCCCCTAACCCTAACCCTAGCCCGAACCCTAAACCTAACCCTTCCCAGAAGCCTGACCCTCACCCGTCCCCTAATCCTAACCCATACCCTAACACTAACCCGCGCCCTCACACGCACGCTCCCCCTAAAGCGTTGCCGTACCCTCACCTGGACCCTAAACCGTCCCCGTCCCCTAACTCTAACCCTAGCCCGAACCCTAACCCTAACACTTCCCCGAAGCCTGACCCTCACCCGTCCCCTAATCCTAACCCGTACGCTAACGCTAACCCGCGCCCTCACACGCACGCTCCCCCTAAAGCGTTGCCGTACCCTCACCTGGACCCTAAACCGTCCCCGTCCCCTAACCCTAACCCTAGCCCTAACCCTAACCCTAACCCTTCCCCGAAGCCTGACCCTCACCCGTCCCCTAATCCTAACCCGTACGCTAACACTAACCCGCGCCCTCACATGCACGCTCCCCCTAAAGCATTGCCGTACCCTCACCTGGACCCTAAACCGTCCCCGTCCCCAAACCCTAACCCTAGCCCGAACCCTAACCCTAACACTTCCCCGAAGCCTGACCCTCACCCGTCCCCTAATCCTAACCCGTACCCTAACACTAAACCGCGCCCTCACACGCACGCTCCCCCTAAAGCGTTGCCGTACCCTCATCTGGACCCTAAACCGTCCCCGTCCCCTAACCCTAACCCTAGCCCGAACCCTAACCCTAACCCTTCCCCGAAGCCTGACCCTCACCCGTCCCTTAATCCTAAGCCGTATGCTAACACTATCGTGCGCCCTCACACGCACGCTCCCCCTAAAGCGTTGCCGTACCCTCACCTGGACCCTAAACCGTCCCCGTCCCCTAACCCTAACCCTAGCCCGAACCCTAACCCTAACCCTTCCCCGAAGCCTGACCCTCACCCGTCCCCTAATCCTAACCCGTACGCTAACACTAACCCGCACCCTCACACGCACGCTCCCCCTAAAGCGTTGCCGTACCCTCACCTGGACCCTAAACCATCCCCGTCCCCTAACCCTAACCCTAGCCCGAACCCTAACCCTAACCCTTCCCCGAAGCCTGACCCTCACCCGTCCCCTAATCCTAACCCGTACGCTAACACTAACCCGCGCCCTCACACGCACGCTCCCCCTAAAGCGTTGCCGTACCCTCACCTGGACCCTAAACCGTCCCCGTCCCCTAACCCTAACCCTAGCCCGAACCCTAAACCTAACCCTTCCCCGAAGCCTGACCCTCACCCGTCCCCTAATCCTAACCCATACCCTAACACTAACCCGCGCCCTCACACGCACGCTCCCCCTAAAGCGTTGCCGTACCCTCACCTGGACCCTAAACCGTCCCCGTCCCCTAACTCTAACCCTAGCCCGAACCCTAACCCTAACACTTCCCCGAAGCCTGACCCTCACCCGTCCCCTAATCATAACCCGTACGCTAACGCTAACCCGCGCCCTCACACGCACGCTCCCCCTAAAGCGTTGCCGTACCCTCACCTGGACCCTAAACCGTCCCCGTCCCCTAACCCTAACCCTAGCCCTAACCCTAACCCTAACCCTTCCCCGAAGCCTGACCCTCACCCGTCCCCTAATCCTAACCCATACGCTAACGCTAACCCGCGCCCTCACACGCACGCTCCCCCTAAAGCGTTGCCGTACCCTCACCTGGACCCTAAACCGTCCCCGTCCCCTAACCCTAACCCTAGCCCGAACCCTAACCCTAACACTTCCCCGAAGCCTGACCCTCACCCGTCCCCTAATCCTAACCCGTACGCTAACACTAACCCGCGCCCTCACACGCACGCTCCCCCTAAAGTGTTGCCGTACCCTCACCTGGACCCTAAACCGTCCCCGTCCCCTAACCCTAACCCTAGCCCGAACCCTAACCCTAACCCTTCCCCGAAACCTGACCCTCACCCGTCCCCTAATCCTAACCCGTACGCTAACACTAAACCGCGCCCTCACATGCACGCTCCCCCTAAAGCATTGCCGTACCCTCACCTGGACCCTAAACCGTCCCTGTCCCCTAACCCTAACCCTAGCCCGAACCCTAACCCTAACCCTTCCCCGAAGCCTGACCCTCACCCGTCCCGTAATCCTCACCCGTACGCTAACACTAACCCGCGCCCTCACACGCACGCTCCCCCTAAAGCGTTGCCGTACCCTCACCTGGACCCGAAACCGTCCCCGTCCCCTAACCCTAACCCTAGCCCGAACCCTAACCCTAACCCTTCCCCGAAGCCTGACCCTCACCCGTCCCCTAATCCTAACCCGTACGCTAACACTAACCCGCGCCCTCACACGCACGCTCCCCCTAAAGCGTTGCCGTACCCTCACCTGGACCCTAAACCGTCCCCGTCCCCTAACCCTAACCCTAGCCCTAACCCTAACCCTAACCCTTCCCCGAAGCCTGACCCTCACCCGTCCCCTAATCCTAACCCGTACGCTAACCCTAACCCGCGCCCTCACACGCACGCTCCCCCTAAAGCGTTGCCGTATCCTCACCTGGACCCTAAACCGTCCCCGTCCCCTAACCCTAACCCTAGCCCGAACCCTAACCCTAACACTTCCCCGAAGCCTGACCCTCACCCGTCCCCTAATCCTAACCCATACCCTAACACTAACCCGCGCCCTCACACGCACGCTCCCCCTAAAGCGTTGCCGTACCCTCACCTGGACCCTAAACCGTCCCCGTCCCCTAACCCTAACCCTAGCCCGAACCCTAACCCTAACCCTTCCCCGAAGCCTGACCCTCACCCGTCCCTTAATCCTAAGCCGTATGCTAACACTATCGTGCGCCCTCACACGCACGCTCCCCCTAAAGCGTTGCCGTACCCTCACCTGGACCCTAAACCGTCCCCGTCCCCTAACCCTAACCCTAGCCCGAACCCTAACCCTAACCCTTCCCCGAAGCCTGACCCTCACCCGTCCCCTAATCCTAACCCGTACGCTAACACTAACCCGCGCCCTCACACGCACGCTCCCCCTAAAGCGTTGCCGTACCCTCACCTGGACCCTAAACCGTCCCCGTCCCCTAACCCTAACCCTAGCCCGAACCCTAACCCTAACCCTTCCCCGAAGCCTGACCCTCACCCGTCCCCTAATCCTAACCCGTACGCTAACACTAACCCGCGCCCTCACACGCACGTTCCCCCTAAAGCGTTGCCGTACCCTCACCTGGACCCTAAACCGTCCCCATCCCCTAACCCTAACCCTAGCCCGAACCCTAACCCTAACCCTTCCACGAAGCCTGACCCCCACCCGTCCCCTAATCCTAACCCGTACGCTAACACTAACCCGCGCCCTCACACGCACGCTCCCCCTAAAGCGTTGCCGTACCCTCACCTGGACCCTAAACCGTCCCCGTCCCCTAACCCTAACCCTAGCCCGAACCCTAACCCTAACCCTTCCCCGAAGCCTGACCCTCACCCGTCCCCTAATCCTAACCCGTACGCTAACACTAAACCTTGCCCTCACACGCACGCTCCCCCTAAAGCGTTGCCGTACCCTCACCTGGACCCTAAACCGTCCCCGTCCCCTAACCCTAACCCTAGCCCGAACCCTAACCCTAACCCTTCCCCGAAGCCTGACCCTCACCCGTCCCTTAATCCTAAGCCGTATGCTAACACTATCGTGCGCCCTCACATGCACGCTCCCCCTAAAGCGTTGCCGTACCCTCACCTGGACCCTAAACCGTCCCCGTCCCCTAACCCTAACCCTAGCCCGAACCCTAACCCTAACCCTTCCCCGAAGCCTGACCCTCACCCGTCCCCTAATCCTAACCCGTACGCTAACACTAACCCACACCCTCACACGCACGCTCCCACTAAAGCGTTGCCGTACCCTCACCTGGACCCTAAACCATCCCCGTCCCCTAACCCTAACCCTAGCCCGAACCCTAACCCTAACCCTTCCACGAAGCCTGACCCCCACCCGTCCCCTAATCCTAACCCGTACGCTAACACTAACCCGCGCCCTCACACGCACGCTCCCCCTAAAGCGTTGCCGTACCCTCACCTGGACCCTAAACCGTCCCCGTCCCCTAACCCTAACCCTAGCCCGAACCCTAACCCTAACCCTTCCCCGAAGCCTGACCCTCACCCGTCCCCTAATCCTAACCCGTACGCTAACACTAAACCGCGCCCTCACACGCACGCTCCCCCTAAAGCGTTGCCGTACCCTCACCTGGACCCTAAACCGTCCCCGTCCCCTAACCCTAACCCTAGCCCGAACCCTAACCCTAACCCTTCCCCGAAGCCTGACCCTCACCCGTCCCCTAATCCTAACCCGTACGCTAACACTAACCCGCGCCCTCACACGCACGCTCCCCCTAAAGCGTTGCCGTACTCTCACCTGGTCCCTAAACCATCCCCGTCCCCTAACCCTAACCCTAGCCCGAACCCTAACCCTAACCCTTCCCCGAAGCCTGACCCTCACCCGTCCCCTAATCCTAACCCGTACGCTACCACTAACCCGCGCCCTCACACGCACGCTCCCCCTAAAGCGTTGCCGTACCCTCACCTGGACCCTAATCCGTCCCCGTCCCCTAACCCTAACCCTAGCCCAAACCCTAACCCTAACCCTTCCCCGAAGCCTGACCCTCACCCGTCCCCTAATCCTAACCCATACCCTAACACTAACCCGCGCCCTCACACGCACGCTCCCCCTAAAGCGTTGCCGTACCCTCACCTGGACCCTAAACCGTCCCCGTCCCCTAACTCTAACCCTAGCCCGAACCCTAACCCTAACACTTCCCCGAAGCCTGACCCTCACCCGTCCCCTAATCCTAACCCGTACGCTAACACTAACCCGCGCCCTCACACGCACGCTCCCCCTAAAGCGTTGCCGTACCCTCACCTGGACCCTAAACCGTCCCCGTCCCCTAACCCTAACCCTAGCCCTAACCCTAACCCTTCCCCGAAGCCTGACCCTCACCCGTCCCCTAATCCTAACCCGTACGCTAACACTAACCCGCGCCCTCACACGCACGCTCCCCCTAAAGCGTTGCCGTACCCTCACCTGGACCCTAAACCGTCCCCGTCCCCTAACCCTAACCCTAGCCCAAACCCTAACCCTAACCCTTCCCCGAAGCCTGACCCTCACCCGTCCCCTAATCCTAACCCATACCCTAACACTAACCCGCGCCCTCACACGCACGCTCCCCCTAAAGCGTTGCCGTACCCTCACCTGGACCCTAAACCGTCCCCGTCCCCTAACTCTAACCCTAGACCGAACCCTAACCCTAACACTTCCCCGAAGCCTGACCCTCACCCGTCCCCTAATCCTAACCCGTACGCTAACACTAACCCGCGCCCTCACACGCACGCTCCCCCTAAAGCGTTGCCGTACCCTCACCTGGACCCTAAACCGTCCCCGTCCCCTAACCCTAGCCCTAACCCTAACCCTTCCCCGAAGCCTGACCCTCACCCGTCCCCTAATCCTAACCCGTACGCTAACACTAACCCGCGCCCTCACACGCACGCTCCCCCTAAAGCGTTGCCGTACCCTCACCTGGACCCTAAACCGTCCCCGTCCCCTAACCCTAACCCTAGCCCGAACCCTAACCCTAACCCTTCCCCGAAGCCTGACCCTCACCCGTCCCCTAAACCTAACCCGTACGCTAACACTAACCCGCGCCCTCACACGCACGCTCCCCCTAAAGCGTTGCCGTACCCTCACCTGGACCCTAAACCGTCCCCGTCCCCTAACCCTAACCCTAGCCCGAACCCTAACCCTAAACCTTCCCCGAAGCCTGACCCTCACCCGTCCCCTAATCCTAACCCGTACGCTAACACTATCCCGCGCCCTCACACGCACGCTCCCCCTAAAGCGTTGCCGTACCCTCACCTGGACCCTAAACCGTCCCCGTCCCCTAACCCTAACCCTAGCCCGAACCCTAACCATAACCCTTCCCCGAAGCCTGACCCTCACCCATCCCCTAATCCTAACCCGTACGCTAACACTAACCTGCGCCCTCACACGCACGCTCCCCCTAAAGCGTTGCCGTACCCTCACCTGGACCCTAAACCGTCCCCGTCCCCTAACCCTAACCCTAGCCCGAACCCTAACCCTAACCCTTCTCCGAAGCCTGACCCTCACCCGTCCCTTAATCCTAAGCCGTATGCTAACACTATCGTGCGCCCTCACACGCACGCTCCCCCTAAAGCGTTGCCGTACCCTCACCTGGACCCTAAACCGTCCCCGTCCCCTAACCCTAACCCTAGCCCGAACCCTAACCCTAACCCTTCCCCGAAGCCTGACCCTCACCCGTCCCCTAATCCTAACCCGTACGCTAACACTAACCCGCACCCTCACACGCACGCTCCCCCTAAAGCGTTGCCGTACCCTCACCTGGACCCTAAACCATCCCCGTCCCCTAACCCTAACCCTAGCCCGAACCCTAACCCTAACCCTTCCCCGAAGCCTGACCCTCACCCGTCCCCTAATCCTAACCCATACGCTAACACTAACCCGCGCCCTCACACGCACGCTCCCCCTAAAGCGTTGCCGTACCCTCACCTGGACCCTAAACCGTCCCCGTCCCCTAACCCTAACCCTAGCCCGAACCCTAAACCTAACTCTTCCCCGAAGCCTGACCCTCACCCGTCCCCTAATCCTAACCCATACCCTAACACTAACCCGCGCCCTCACACGCACGCTCCCCCTAAAGCGTTGCCGTACCCTCACCTGGACCCTAAACCGTCCCCGTCCCCTAACTCTAACCCTAGCCCTAACCCTAACCCTAACACTTCCCCGAAGCCTGACACTCACCCGTCCCCTAATCCTAACCCGTACGCTAACACTAACCCGCGCCCTCACACGCACGCTCCCCCTAAAGCGTTGCCGTACCCTCACCTGGACCCTAAACCGTCCCCGTCCCCTAACCCTAACCCTAGCCCGAACCCTAACCCTAACCCTTCCCCGAAGCCTGACCCTCACCCGTCCCCTAATCCTAACCCGTACGCTAACCCTAACCCGCGCCCTCACACGCACGCTCCCCCTACAGCGTTGCCGTACCCTCACCTGGACCCTAAACCGTCCCCGTCCCCTAACCCTAACCCTAGCCCGAACCCTAACCCTAACCCTTCCCCGAAGCCTGACCCTCACCCGTCCCCTAATCCTAACCCATACCCTAACACTAACCCGCGCCCTCACACGCACGCTCCCCCTAAAGCGTTGCCGTACCCTCACCTGGACCCTAAACCGTCCCCGTCCCCTAACCCTAACCCTAGCCCGAACCCTAACCCTAACCCTTCCCCGAAGCCTGACCCTCACCCGTCCCTTAATCCTAAGCCGTATGCTAACACTATCGTGCGCCCTCACATGCACGCTCCCCCTAAAGCGTTGCCGTACCCTCACCTGGACCCTAAACCGTCCCCGTCCCCTAACCCTAACCCTAGCCCGAACCCTAACCCTAACCCTTCCCCGAAGCCTGACCCTCACCCGTCCCCTAATCCTAACCCGTACGCTAACACTAACCCGCACCCTCACACCACGCTCCCCCTAAAGCGTTGCCGTACCCTCACCTGGACCCTAAACCATCCCCGTCCCCTAACCCTAACCCTAGCCCGAACCCTAACCCTAACCCTTCCCCGAAGCCTGACCCTCACCCGTCCCCTAATCCTAACCCGTACGCTAACACTAACCCGCGCCCTCACACGCACGCTCCCCCTAAAGCGCTGCCGTACCCTCACCT
The DNA here is from genome assembly GCF_951394435.1 of Stenella coeruleoalba. Lineage (NCBI taxonomy): Eukaryota > Metazoa > Chordata > Mammalia > Artiodactyla > Delphinidae > Stenella > Stenella coeruleoalba. The sequence continues at coordinate 385,434 of NW_027646184.1, forward strand.
GGACCCTAAACCGTCCCCGTCCCCTAACCCTAACCCTAGCCCGAACCCTAAACCTAACCCTCCCCCGAAGCCTGACCCTCACCCGTCCCCTAATCCTAACCCATACCCTAACACTAACCCGCGCCCTCACACGCACGCTCCCCCTAAAGCGTTGCCGTACCCTCACCTGGACCCTAAACCGTCCCCGTCCCCTAACTCTAACCCTAGCCCGAACCCTAACCCTAACACTACCCCGAAGCCTGACCCTCACCCGTCCCCTAATCCTAACCCGTACGCTAACACTAACCCGCGCCCTCACACGCACGCTCCCCCTAAAGCGTTGCCGTACCCTCACCTGGACCCTAAACCGTCCCCGTCCCCTAACCCTAACCCTAGCCCGAACCCTAAACCTAACCCTTCCCCGAAGCCTGACCCTCACCCGTCCCCTAAACCTAACCCATACCCTAACACTAACCCGCGCCCTCACACGCACGCTCCCCCGAAAGCGTTGCCGTACCCTCACCTGGACCCTAAACCGTCCCCGTCCCCTAACCCTAACCCTAGCCCGAACCCTAACCCTAACCCTTCCCTGAAGCCTGACCCTCACCCGTCCCCTAATCCTAACCCGTACGCTAACCCTAACCCGCGCCCTCACACGCACGCTCCCCCTACAGCGTTGCCGTACCCTCACCTGGACCCTAAACCGTCCCCGTCCCCTAACCCTAACCCTAGCCCGAACCCTAACCCTAACCCTTCCCCGAAGCCTGACCCTCACCCGTCCCCTAATCCTAACCCATACCCTAACACTAACCCGCGCCCTCACACGCACGCTCCCCCTAAAGCGTTGCCGTACCCTCACCTGGACCCTAAACCGTCCCCGTCCCCTAACCCTAACCCTAGCCCGAACCCTAACCCTAACCCTTCCCCGAAGCCTGACCCTCACCCGTCCCTTAATCCTAAGCCGTATGCTAACACTATCGTGCGCCCTCACATGCACGCTCCCCCTAAAGCGTTGCCGTACCCTCACCTGGACCCTAAACCGTCCCCGTCCCCTAACCCTAACCCTAGCCCGAACCCTAACCCTAACACTACCCCGAAGCCTGACCCTCACCCGTCCCCTAATCCTAACCCGTACGCTAACACTAACCCGCGCCCTCACACGCACGCTCCCCCTAAAGCGTTGCCGTACCCTCACCTGGACCCTAAACCGTCCCCGTCCCCTAACCCTAACCCTAGCCCGAACCCTAAACCTAACCCTTCCCCGAAGCCTGACCCTCACCCGTCCCCTAATCCTAACCCATACCCTAACACTAACCCGCGCCCTCACACGCACGCTCCCCCTAAAGCGTTGCCGTACCCTCACCTGGACCCTAAACCGTCCCCGTCCCCTAACTCTAACCCTAGCCCGAACCCTAACCCTAACACTACCCCGAAGCCTGACCCTCACCCGTCCCCTAATCCTAACCCGTACGCTAACGCTAACCCGCGCCCTCACACGCACGCTCCCCCTAAAGCGTTGCCGTACCCTCACCTGGACCCTAAACCGTCCCCGTCCCCAAACCCTAACCCTAGCCCGAACCCTAACCCTAACACTTCCCCGAAGCCTGACCCTCACCCGTCCCCTAATCCTAACCCGTACGCTAACACTAACCCGCGCCCTCACACGCACGCTCCCCCTAAAGTGTTGCCGTACCCTCACCTGGACCCTAAACCGTCCCCGTCCCCTAACCATAACCCTAGCCTGAACCCTAAACCTAACCCTTCCCCGAAGCCTGACCCTCAGCCGTCCCCTAATCCTAAAACGTACGCTAACACTAACCCGCGCCCTCACACGCACGCTCCCCCTAAAGCGTTGCCGTACCCTCACCTGGACCCTAAACCGTCCCCGTCCCCTAACCCTAACCCTAGCCCTAACCCTAACCCTAAACCTTCCCCGAAGCCTGACCCTCACCCGTCCCCTAATGCTAACCCATACCCTAACACTAACCCGCGCCCTCACACGCACGCTCCCCCTAAAGCGTTGCCGTACCCTCACCTGGACCCTAAACCGTCCCCGTCCCCTAACCCTAACCCTAGCCCGAACCCTAAACCTAACTCTTCCCCGAAGCCTGACCCTCACCCGTCCCCTAATCCTAACCCATACCCTAACACTAACCCGCGCCCTCACACGCACGCTCCCCCTAAAGCGTTGCCGTACCCTCACCTGGACCCTAAACCGTCCCCGTCCCCTAACTCTAACCCTAGCCCGAACCCTAACCCTAACACTTCCCCGAAGCCTGACACTCACCCGTCCCCTAATCCTAACCCGTACGCTAACACTAACCCGCGCCCTCACACGCACGCTCCCCCTAAAGCGTTGCCGTACCCTCACCTGGACCCTAAACCGTCCCCGTCCCCTAACCCTAACCCTAGCCCGAACCCTAACCCTAACCCTTCCCCGAAGCCTGACCCTCACCCGTCCCCTAATCCTAACACGTACGCTAACCCTAACCCGCGCCCTCACACGCACGCTCCCCCTACAGCGTTGCCGTACCCTCACCTGGACCCTAAACCGTCCCCGTCCCCTAACCCTAACCCTAGCCCGAACCCTAACCCTAACCCTTCCCCGAAGCCTGATCCTCACCCGTCCCCTAATCCTAACCCATACCCTAAGACTAACCCGCGCCCTCACACGCACGCTCCCCCTAAAGCGTTGCCGTACCCTCACCTGGACCCTAAACCGTCCCCGTCCCCTAACCCTAACCCTAGCCCGAACCCTAACCCTAACCCTTCCCCGAAGCCTGACCCTCACCCGTCCCTTAATCCTAAGCCGTATGCTAACACTATCGTGCGCCCTCACATGCACGCTCCCCCTAAAGCGTTGCCGTACCCTCACCTGGACCCTAAACCGTCCCCGTCCCCTAACCCTAACCCTAGCCCGAACCCTAACCCTAACCCTTCCCCGAAGCCTGACCCTCACCCGTCCCCTAATCCTAACCCGTACGCTAACACTAACCCGCACCCTCACACGCACGCTCCCCCTAAAGCGTTGCCGTACCCTCACCTGGACCCTAAACCATCCCCGTCCCCTAACCCTAACCCTAGCCCGAACCCTAACCCTAACCCTTCCCCGAAGCCTGACCCTCACCCGTCCCCTAATCCTAACCCGTAAGCTAACACTAACCCGCGCCCTCACACGCACGCTCCCCCTAAAGCGCTGCCGTACCCTCACCTGGACCCTAAACCGTCCCCGTCCCCTAACCCTAACCCTAGCCCGAACCCTAAACCTAACCCTTCCCCGAAGCCTGACCCTCACCCGTCCCCTAATCCTAACCCATACCCTAACACTAACCCGCGCCCTCACACGCACGCTCCCCCTAAAGCGTTGCCGTACCCTCACCTGGACCCTAAACCGTCCCCGTCCCCTAACTCTAACCCTAGCCCGAACCCTAACCCTAACACTACCCCGAAGCCTGACCCTCACCCGTCCCCTAATCCTAACCCGTACGCTAACACTAACCCGCGCCCTCACACGCACGCTCCCCCTAAAGCGTTGCCGTACCCTCACCTGGACCCTAAACCGTCCCCGTCCCCTAACCCTAACCCTAGCCCGAACCCTAAACCTAACCCTTCCCCGAAGCCTGACCCTCACCCGTCCCCTAATCCTAACCCATACCCTAACACTAACCCGCGCCCTCACACGCACGCTCCCCCTAAAGCGTTGCCGTACCCTCACCTGGACCCTAAACCGTCCCCGTCCCCTAACTCTAACCCTAGCCCGAACCCTAACCCTAACACTACCCCGAAGCCTGACCCTCACCCGTCCCCTAATCCTAACCCGTATGCTAACACTAACCCGCGCCCTCACACGCACGCTCCCCCTAAAGCGTTGCCGTACCCTCACCTGGACCCTAAACCGTCCCCGTCCCCTAACCCTAACCCTAGCCCGAACCCTAACCCTAACCCTTCCCCGAAGCCTGACCCTCACCCGTCCCCTAATCCTAACCCGTACGCTAACACTAACCCGCGCCCTCACACGCACGTTCCCCCTAAAGCGTTGCCGTACCCTCACCTGGACCCTAAACCGTCCCCATCCGCTAACCCTAACCCTAGCCCGAACCCTAACCCTAACCCTTCCCCGAAGCCTGACCCTCACCCGTCCCCTAATCCTAACCCGTACGCTAACACTAACCCGCGCCCTCACACGCACGCTCCCCCTAAAGCGTTGCCGTACCCTCACCTGGACCCTAAACCGTCCCCGTCCCCTAACCCTAACCCTAGCCCGAACCCTAACCCTAACCCTTCCCCGAAGCCTGACCCTCACCCGTCCCCTAATCCTAACCCGTACGCTAACACTAACCCGCGCCCTCACACGCACGCTCCCCCTAAAGCGTTGCCGTACCCTCACCTGGACCCTAAACCGTCCCCGTCCCCTAACCCTAACTCTAGCCCTAACCCTAACCCTTCCCCGAAGCCTGACCCTCACCCGTCCCCTAATCCTAACCCGTACGCTAACACTAACCCGCACCCTCACACGCACGCTCCCCCTAAAGCGTTGCCGTACCCTCACCTGGACCCTAAAACGTCCCCGTCCCCTAACCCTAACCCTAGCCCTAACCCTAACCCTTCCCCGAAGCCTGACCCTCACCCGTCCCCTAATCCTAACCCGTACGCTAACACTAACCCGCGCCCTCACACGCACGCTCCCCCTAAAGCGTTGCCGTACCCTCACCTGGACCCTAAACCGTCCCCGTCCCCTAACCCTAACCCTAGCCCGAACCCTAACCCTAACCCTTCCCCGAAGCCTGACCCTCACCCGTCCCCTAATCCTAACCCGTACGCTAACACTAACCCGCGCCCTCACACACACGCTCCCCCTAAAACGTTGCCGTACCCTCACCTGGACCCTAAACCATCCCCGTCCCCTAACCCTAACCCTAGCCCGAACCCTAACCCTAACCCTTCCCCGAAGCCTGACCCTCACCCGTCCCCTAATGCTAACCCATACCCTAACACTAACCCGCGCCCTCACACGCACGCTCCCCCTAAAGCGTTGCCATACCCTCACCTGGACCCTAAACCGTCCCCGTCCCCTAACCCTAACCCTAGCCCGAACCCTAACCCTAACCCTTCCCCGAAGCCTGACCCTCACCCGTCCCCTAATCCTAACCCGTACGCTACCACTAACCCGCGCCCTTACACGCACGCTCCCCCTAAAGCGTTGCCGTACCCTCACCTGGACCCTAAACCGTCCCCGTCCCCTAACCCTAACCCTAGCCCAAACCCTAACCCTAACCCTTCCCCGAAGCCTGACCCTCACCCGTCCCCTAATGCTAACCCATACCCTAACACTAACCCGCGCCCTCACACGCACGCTCCCCCTAAAGCGTTGCCGTACCCTCACCTGGACCCTAAACCGTCCCCGTCCCCAAACCCTAACCCTAGCCCGAACCCTAACCCTAACACTTCCCCGAAGCCTGACCCTCACCCGTCCCCTAATCCTAACCCGTACGCTAACACTAACCCGCGCCCTCACACGCACGCTCCCCCTAAAGTGTTGCCGTACCCTCACCTGGACCCTAAACCGTCCCCGTCCCCTAACCATAACCCTAGCCTGAACCCTAAACCTAACCCTTCCCCGAAGCCTGACCCTCAGCCGTCCCCTAATCCTAAAACGTACGCTAACACTAACCCGCGCCCTCACACGCACGCTCCCCCTAAAGCGTTGCCGTACCCTCACCTGGACCCTAAACCGTCCCCGTCCCCTAACCCTAACCCTAGCCCTAACCCTAACCCTAAACCTTCCCCGAAGCCTGACCCTCACCCGTCCCCTAATGCTAACCCATACCCTAACACTAACCCGCGCCCTCACACGCACGCTCCCCCTAAAGCGTTGCCGTACCCTCACCTGGACCCTAAACCGTCCCCGTCCCCTAACCCTAACCCTAGCCCGAACCCTAAACCTAACTCTTCCCCGAAGCCTGACCCTCACCCGTCCCCTAATCCTAACCCATACCCTAACACTAACCCGCGCCCTCACACGCACGCTCCCCCTAAAGCGTTGCCGTACCCTCACCTGGACCCTAAACCGTCCCCGTCCCCTAACTCTAACCCTAGCCCGAACCCTAACCCTAACACTTCCCCGAAGCCTGACACTCACCCGTCCCCTAATCCTAACCCGTACGCTAACACTAACCCGCGCCCTCACACGCACGCTCCCCCTAAAGCGTTGCCGTACCCTCACCTGGACCCTAAACCGTCCCCGTCCCCTAACCCTAACCCTAGCCCGAACCCTAACCCTAACCCTTCCCCGAAGCCTGACCCTCACCCGTCCCCTAATCCTAACACGTACGCTAACCCTAACCCGCGCCCTCACACGCACGCTCCCCCTACAGCGTTGCCGTACCCTCACCTGGACCCTAAACCGTCCCCGTCCCCTAACCCTAACCCTAGCCCGAACCCTAACCCTAACCCTTCCCCGAAGCCTGACCCTTACCCGTCCCCTAATCCTAACCCATACCCTAACACTAACCCGCGCCCTCACACGCACGCTCCCCCTAAAGCGTTGCCGTACCCTCACCTGGACCCTAAACCGTCCCCGTCCCCTAACCCTAACCCTAGCCCGAACCCTAACCCTAACCCTTCCCCGAAGCCTGACCCTCACCCGTCCCTTAATCCTAAGCCGTATGCTAACACTATCGTGCGCCCTCACATGCACGCTCCCCCTAAAGCGTTGCCGTACCCTCACCTGGACCCTAAACCGTCCCCGTCCCCTAACCCTAACCCTAGCCCGAACCCTAACCCTAACCCTTCCCCGAAGCCTGACCCTCACCCGTCCCCTAATCCTAACCCGTACGCTAACACTAACCCGCACCCTCACATGCACGCTCCCCCTAAAGCGTTGCCGTACCCTCACCTGGACCCTAAACCATCCCCGTCCCCTAACCCTAACCCTAGCCCGAACCCTAACCCTAACCCTTCCCCGAAGCCTGACCCTCACCCGTCCCCTAATCCTAACCCGTAAGCTAACACTAACCCGCGCCCTCACACGCACGCTCCCCCTAAAGCGCTGCCGTACCCTCACCTGGACCCTAAACCGTCCCCGTCCCCTAACCCTAACCCTAGCCCGAACCCTAAACCTAACCCTTCCCCGAAGCCTGACCCTCACCCGTCCCCTAATCCTAACCCATACCCTAACACTAACCCGCGCCCTCACACGCACGCTCCCCCTAAAGCGTTGCCGTACCCTCACCTGGACCCTAAACCGTCCCCGTCCCCTAACTCTAACCCTAGCCCGAACCCTAGCCCTAACACTACCCCGAAGCCTGACCCTCACCCGTCCCCTAATCCTAACCCGTACGCTAACACTAACCCGCGCCCTCACACGCACGCTCCCCCTAAAGCGTTGCCGTACCCTCACCTGGACCCTAAACCGTCCCCGTCCCCTAACCCTAACCCTAGCCCGAACCCTAAACCTAACCCTTCCCCGAAGCCTGACCCTCACCCGTCCCCTAATCCTAACCCATACCCTAACACTAACCCGCGCCCTCACACGCACGCTCCCCCTAAAGCGTTGCCGTACCCTCACCTGGACCCTAAACCGTCCCCGTCCCCTAACTCTAACCCTAGCCCGAACCCTAACCCTAACACTACCCCGAAGCCTGACCCTCACCCGTCCCCTAATCCTAACCCGTACGCTAACACTAACCCGGGCCCTCACACGCACGCTCCCCCTAAAGCGTTGCCGTACCCTCACCTGGACCCTAAACCGTCCCCGTCCCCTAACCCTAACCCTAGCCCGAACCCTAACCCTAACCCTTCCCCGAAGCCTGACCCTCACCCGTCCCCTAATGCTAACCCATACCCTAACACTAACCCGCGCCCTCACACGCACGCTCCCCCTAAAGCGTTGCCGTACCCTCACCTGGACCCTAAACCGTCCCCGTCCCCTAACCCTAACCCTAGCCCGAACCCTAACCCTAACCCTTCCCCGAAGCCTGACCCTCACCCGTCCCTTAATCCTAAGCCATACGCTAACACTATCGCGCGCCCTCACACGCACGCTCTCCCTAAAGCGTTGCCGTACCCTCACCTGGACCCTAAACCGTCCCCGTCCCCTAACCCTAACCCTAGCCTGAACCCTAACCCTAACCCTTCCCCGAAGCCTGACCCTCACCCGTCCCCTAATCCTAACCCGTACGCTAACACTAACCCGCGCCCTCACACGCACGCTCCCCCTAAAGCGTTGCCGTACCCTCACCTGGACCCTAAACCGTCCCCGTCCCCTAACCCTAACCCTAGCCCGAACCCTAACCCTAACCCTTCCCCGAAGCCTGACCCTCACCCGTCCCCTAATCCTAACCCGTACGCTAACACTAACCCGCGCCCTCACACGCACGCTCCCCCTAAAGCGTTGCCGTACCCTCACCTGGACCCTAAACCGTCCCCGTCCCCTAACCCTAACCCTAGCCCGAACCCTAACCCTAACCCTTCCCCGAAGCCTGACCCTCACCCGTCCCCTAATCCTAACCCGTACGCTAACACTAACCCGCGCCCTCACACGCACGTTCCCCCTAAAGCGTTGCCGTACCCTCACCTGGACCCTAAACCGTCCCCATCCCCTAACCCTAACCCTAGCCCGAACCCTAACCCTAACCCTTCCACGAAGCCTGACCCCCACCCGTCCCCTAATCCTAACCCGTACGCTAACACTAACCCGCGCCCTCACACGCACGCTCCCCCTAAAGCGTTGCCGTACCCTCACCTGGACCCTAAACCGTCCCCGTCCCCTAACCCTAACCCTAGCCCGAACCCTAACCCTAACCCTTCCCCGAAGCCTGACCCTCACCCGTCCCCTAATCCTAACCCGTACGCTAACACTAAACCGCGCCCTCACACGCACGCTCCCCCTAAAGCGTTGCCGTACCCTCACCTGGACCCTAAACCGTCCCCGTCCCCTAACCCTAACCCTAGCCCGAACCCTAACCCTAACCCTTCCCCGAAGCCTGACCCTCACCCGTCCCTTAATCCTAAGCCGTATGCTAACACTATCGTGCGCCCTCACATGCACGCTCCCCCTAAAGCGTTGCCGTACCCTCACCTGGACCCTAAACCGTCCCCGTCCCCTAACCCTAACCCTAGCCCGAACCCTAACCCTAACCCTTCCCCGAAGCCTGACCCTCACCCGTCCCCTAATCCTAACCCGTACGCTAACACTAACCCGCACCCTCACACGCACGCTCCCCCTAAAGCGTTGCCGTACCCTCACCTGGACCCTAAACCATCCCCGTCCCCTAACCCTAACCCTAGCCCGAACCCTAACCCTAACCCTTCCCCGAAGCCTGACCCTCACCCGTCCCCTAATCCTAACCCGTACGCTAACACTAACCCGCGCCCTCACACGCACGCTCCCCCTAAAGCGTTGCCGTACCCTCACCTGGACCCTAAACCGTCCCCGTCCCCTAACCCTAACCCGAACCCTAAACCTAACCCTTCCCCGAAGCCTGACCCTCACCCGTCCCCTAATCCTAACCCATACCCTAACACTAACCCGCGCCCTCACACGCACGCTCCCCCTAAAGCGTTGCCGTACCCTCACCTGAACCCTAAACCGTCCCCGTCCCCTAACTCTAACCCTAGCCCGAACCCTAACCCTAACACTACCCCGAAGCCTGACCCTCACCCGTCCCCTAATCCTAACCCGTACGCTAACGCTAACCCGCGCCCTCACACGCACGCTCCCCCTAAAGCGTTGCCGTACCCTCACCTGGACCCTAAACCGTCCCCGTCCCTTAACCCTAACCCTAGCCCGAACCCTAACCCTAACACTTCCCCGAAGCCTGACCCTCACCCGTCCCCTAATCCTAACCCGTACGCTAACACTAACCCGCGCCCTCACACGCACGCTCCCCCTAAAGTGTTGCCGTACCCTCACCTGGACCCTAAACCGTCCCCGTCCCCTAACCCTAACCCTAGCCTGAACCCTAACCCTAACCCTTCCCCGAAGCCTGACCCTCAGCCGTCCCCTAATCCTAAAACGTACGCTAACACTAACCCGCGCCCTCACACGCACGCTCCCCCTAAAGCGTTGCCGTACCCTCACCTGGACCCTAAACCGTCCCCGTCCCCTAACCCTAACCCTAGCCCGAACCCTAACCCTAACCCTTCCCCGAAGCCTGACCCTCACCCGTCCCCTAATGCTAACCCATACCCTAACACTAACCCGCGCCCTCACACGCACGCTCCCCCTAAAGCGTTGCCATACCCTCACCTGGACCCTAAACCGTCCCCGTCCCCTAACCCTAACCCTAGCCCGAACCCTAACCCTAACCCTTCCCCGAAGCCTGACCCTCACCCGTCCCTTAATCCTAAGCCGTACGCTAACACTATCGCGCGCCCTCACACGCACGCTCTCCCTAAAGCGTTGCCGTACCCTCACCTGGACCCTAAACCGTCCCCGTCCCCTAACCCTAACCCTAGCCCGAACCCTAACCCTAACCCTTCCCCGAAGCCTGACCCTCAACCGTCCCCTAATCCTAACCCGTACGCTAACACTAACCCGCGCCCTCACACGCACGCTCCCCCTAAAGCGTTGCCGTACCCTCACCTGGACCCTAAACCGTCCCCGTCCCCTAACCCTAACCCTAGCCCGAACCCTAACCCTAACCCTTCCCCGAAGCCTGACCCTCACCCGTCCCCTAATCCTAACCCGTACGCTAACACTAACCCGCGCCCTCACACGCACGCTCCCCCTAAAGCGTTGCCGTACCCTCACCTGGACCCTAAACCGTCCCCGTCCCCTAACCCTAACCCTAGCCCGAACCCTAACCCTAACCCTTCCCCGAAGCCTGACCCTCACCCGTCCCCTAATCCTAACCCGTACGCTAACACTAACCCGCGCCCTCACACGCACGCTCCCCCTAAAGCGTTGCCGTACCCTCACCTGGACCCTAAACCGTCCCCATCCCCTAACCCTAACCCTAGCCCGAACCCTAACCCTAACCCTTCCCCGAAGCCTGACCCTCACCCGTCCCCTAATCCTAACCCGTACGCTAACACTAACCCGCGCCCTCACACGCACGCTCCCCCTAAAGCGTTGCCGTACCCTCACCTGGACCCTAAACCGTCCCCATCCCCTAACCCTAACCCTAGCCCGAACCCTAACCCTAACCCTTCCACGAAGCCTGACCCCCACCCGTCCCCTAATCCTAACCCGTACGCTAACACTAACCCGCGCCCTCACACGCACGCTCCCCCTAAAGCGTTGCCGTACCCTCACCTGGACCCTAAACCGTCCCCGTCCCCTAACCCTAACCCTAGCCCTAACCCTAACCCTTCCCCGAAGCCTGACCCTCACCCGTCCCCTAATCCTAACCCGTACGCTAACACTAACCCGCGCCCTCACACGCACGCTCCCCCTAAAGCGTTGCCGTACTCTCACCTGGTCCCTAAACCGTCCCCGTCCCCTAACCCTAACCCTAGCCCGAACCCTAACCCTAACCCTTCCCCGAAGCCTGACCCTCACCCGTCCCCTAATCCTAACCCGTACGCTACCACTAACCCGCGCCCTCACACGCACGCTCCCCCTAAAGCGTTGCCGTACCCTCACCTGGACCCTAAACCGTCCCCGTCCCCTAACCCTAACCCTAGCCCAAACCCTAACCCTAACCCTTCCCCGAAGCCTGACCCTCACCCGTCCCCTAATCCTAACCCATACCCTAACACTAACCCGCGCCCTCACACGCACGCTCCCCCTAAAGCGTTGCCGTACCCTCACCTGGACCCTAAACCGTCCCCGTCCCCTAACTCTAACCCTAGCCCGAACCCTAACCCTAACACTTCCCCGAAGCCTGACCCTCACCCGTCCCCTAATCCTAACCCGTACGCTAACACTAACCCGCGCCCTCACACGCACGCTCCCCCTAAAGCGTTGCCGTACCCTCACCTGGACCCTAAACCGTCCCCGTCCCCTAACCCTAACTCTAGCCCTAACCCTAACCCTTCCCCGAAGCCTGACCCTCACCCGTCCCCTAATCCTAACCCGTACGCTAACACTAACCCGCACCCTCACACGCACGCTCCCCCTAAAGCGTTGCCGTACCCTCACCTGGACCCTAAACCGTCCCCGTCCCCTAACCCTAACCCTAGCCCTAACCCTAACCCTTCCCCGAAGCCTGACCCTCACCCGTCCCCTAATCCTAACCCGTACGCTAACACTAACCCGCGCCCTCACACGCACGCTCCCCCTAAAGCGTTGCCGTACCCTCACCTGGACCCTAAACCGTCCCCGTCCCCTAACCCTAACCCTAGCCCGAACCCTAACCCTAACCCTTCCCCGAAGCCTGACCCTCACCCGTCCCCTAATCCTAACCCGTACGCTAACACTAACCCGCGCCCTCACACACACGCTCCCCCTAAAACGTTGCCGTACCCTCACCTGGACCCTAAACCATCCCCGTCCCCTAACCCTAACCCTAGCCCGAACCCTAACCCTAACCCTTCCCCGAAGCCTGACCCTCACCCGTCCCCTAATCCTAACCCGTACGCTAACACTAACCCGCGCCCTCACACGCACGCTCCCCCTAAAGCGTTGCCGTACCCTCACCTGGACCCTAAACCGTCCCCGTCCCCTAACCCTAACCCTAGCCCGAACCCTAACCCTAACCCTTCCCCGAAGCCTGACCCTCACCCGTCCCCTAATCCTAACCCGTACGCTAACACTAACCCGCGCCCTCACACGCACGCTCCCCCTAAAGCGTTGCCGTACACTCACCTGGTCCCTAAACCGTCCCCGTCCCCTAACCCTAACCCTAGCCCGAACCCTAACCCTAACCCTTCCCCGAAGCCTGACCCTCACCCGTCCCCTAATCCTAACCCGTACGCTACCACTAACCCGCGCCCTCACACGCACGCTCCCCCTAAAGCGTTGCCGTACCCTCACCTGGACCCTAAACCGTCCCCGTCCCCTAACCCTAACCCTAGGCCAAACCCTAACCCTAACCCTTCCCCGAAGCCTGACCCTCACCCGTCCCCTAATCCTAACCCATACCCTAACACTAACCCGCGCCCTCACACGCACGCTCCCCCTAAAGCGTTGCCGTACCCTCACCTGGACCCTAAACCGTCCCCGTCCCCTAACTCTAACCCTAGCCCGAACCCTAACCCTAACACTTCCCCGAAGCCTGACCCTCACCCGTCCCCTAATCCTAACCCGTACGCTAACACTAACCCGCGCCCTCACACGCACGCTCCCCCTAAAGCGTTGCCGTACCCTCACCTGGACCCTAAACCGTCCCCGTCCGCTAACCCTAACCCTAGCCCGAACCCTAACCCTAACACTTCCCCGAAGCCTGACACTCACCCGTCCTTTAATCCTAAGCCGTACGCTAACACTATCGCGCGCCCTCACACGCACGCTCTCCATAAAGAGTTGCCGTACCCTCACCTGGACCCTAAACCGTCCCCGTCCCCTAACCCTAACCCTAGCCCGAACCCTAACCCTAACCCTTCCCCGAAGCCTGACCCTCACCCGTCCCCTAATCCTAACCCGTACGCTAACACTAACCCGCGCCCTCACACGCACGCTCCCCCTAAAGCGTTGCCGTACCCTCACCTGGACCCTAAACCGTCCCCGTCCCCTAACCCTAACCCTAGCCCGAACCCTAACCCTAACCCTTACCCGAAGCCTGACCCTCAGCCGTCCCCTAATCCTAAAACGTACGCTAACACTAACCCGCGCCCTCACACGCACGCTCCCCCTAAAGCGTTGCCGTAGCCTCACCTGGACCCTACACCGTCCCCGTCCCCTAACCCTAACCCTAGCCCGAACCCTAACCCTAACCCTTCCCCGAAGCCTGACCCTCACCCGTCCCCTAATCCTAACCCGTACGCTAACACTACCCCGCGCCCTCACACGCACGCTCCCCCTAAAGCGTTGCCGTACCCTCACCTGGACCCTAAACCGTCCCCGTCCCCTAACCCTAACCCTAGCCCGAACCCTAACCCTAACCCTTCCCCGAAGCCTGACCCTCACCCGTCCCCTAAACCTAACCCGTACGCTAACACTAACCCGCGCCCTCACACGCACGCTCCCCCTAAAGCGTTGCCGTACCCTCACCTGGACCCTAAACCGTCCCCGTCCCCTAACCCTAACCCTAGCCCGAACCCTAACCCTAACCCTTCCCAGAAGCCTGACCCTCACACGTCCCCTAATCCTAACCCATACCCTAACACTAACCCGCGCCCTCACACGCACGCTCCCCCTAAAGCGTTGCCGTACACTCACCTGGACCCTAAACCCTCCCCGTCCCCTAACCCTAACCCTAGCCTGAACCCTAACCCTAACACTTCCCCGAAGCCTGACCCTCACCCGTCCCTTAATCCTAAGCCGTACGCTAACACTATCGCGCGCCCTCACACGCACGCTCTCCCTAAAGCGTTGCCGTACCCTCACCTGGACCCTAAACCGTCCCCGTCCCCTAACCCTAACCCTAGCCCGAACCCTAACCCTAACCCTTCCCCGAAGCCTGACCCTCACCCGTCCCCTAATCCTAACCCGTACGCTAACACTAACCCGCGCCCTCACACGCACGCTCCCCCTAAAGCGTTGCCGTACCCTCACCTGGACCCTAAACCGTCCCCGTCCCCTAACCCTAACCCTAGCCCGAACCCTAACCCTAACCCTTCCCCGAAGCCTGACCCTCACCCGTCCCCTAATCCTAACCCGTACGCTAACACTAACCCGTGCCCTCACACGCACGCTCCCCCTAAAGCGTTGCCGTACCCTCACCTGGACCCTAAACCGTCCCCGTCCCCTAACCCTAACCCTAGCCCGAACCCTAACCCTAACCCTTTCCCGAAGCCTGACCCTCACCCGTCCCCTAATCCTAACCCGTACGCTAACACTAAACCGCGCCCTCACACGCACGCTCCCCCTAAAGCGTTGCCGTACCCTCACCTGGACCCTAAACCGTCCTCGTGCCTTAACCCTAACCCTAGCCCGAACCCTAACCCTAACCCTTCCCCGAAGCCTGACCCTCACCCGTCCCCTAATCCTAACCCGTACGCTAACACTAACCCGCGCCCTCACACGCACGCTCCCCCTAAAGCGTTGCCGTACCCTCACCTGGACCCTAAACCGTCCCCGTCCCCTAACCCTAACCCTAGCCCGAACCCTAACCCTAACCCTTCCCCGAAGCCTGACCCTCACCCGTCCCCTAAACCTAACCCGTACGCTAACACTAACCCGCGCCCTCACACGCACGCTCCCCCTAAAGCGTTGCCGTACCCTCACCTGGACCCTAAACCGTCCCCATTCCCTAACCCTAACCCTAGCCCGAACCCTAACCCTAACACTTCCCCGAAGCCTGACCCTCACCCGTCCCCTAATCCTAACCCGTACGCTAACACTAACCCGCGCCCTCACACGCACGCTCCCCCTAAAGCGTTGCCGTACCCTCACCTGGACCCTAAACCGTCCCCATCCCCTAACCCTAACCCTAGCCCGAACCCTAACCCTAACCCTTCCACGAAGCCTGACCCTCACCCGTCTCCTAATCCTAACCCGTACGCTAACACTAACCCGCGCCCTCACACGCACGCTCCCCCTAAAGTGTTGCCGTACCCTCACCTGGACCCTAAACCGTCCCCGTCCCCTAACCCTAACCCTAGGCCGAACCCTAACCCTAACTCTTCCCCGAAGCCTGACCCTCACCCGTCCCCTAATCCTAACCCGTACGCTAACACTAACCCGCGCCCTCACACGCACGCTCCACATAAAGCGTTGCCATACCCTCACCTGGACCCTAAACCGTTCCCGTCCCCTAACCCTAACCCTAGCCCGAACCCTAACCCTAAACCTTCCCCGAAGCCTGACCCTCACCCGTCCCCTAATCCTAACCCGTACGCTAACACTAACCCGCGCCCTCACACGCACGCTCCCCCTAAAGCGTTGCCGTACCCTCACCTGGTCCCTAAACCGTCCCCGTCCCCTAACCCTAACCCTAGCCCGAACCCTAACCCTAACCCTTCCCCGAAGCCTGACCCTCACCCGTCCCCTAATCCTAACCCGTACGCTAACACTAAACCGCGCCCTCACACGCACGCTCCCCCTAAAGCGTTGCCGTACCCTCACCTGGACCCTAAACCGTCCGCGTCCCCTAACCCTAACCCTAGCCCGAACCCTAACCCTAACCCTTCCCCGAAGCCTGACCCTCACCCGTCCCCTAATCCTAACCCGTACGATAACACTAACCCGCGCCCTCACACGCACGCTCCCCCTAAAGCGTTGCCGTACCCTCACCTGGACCCTAAACCGTCCCTGTCCCCTAACCCTAACCCTAGCCCGAACCCTAACCCTAACCCTTCCCCGAAGCCTGACCCTCACCCGTCCCCTAATCCTAACCTGTACGCTAACACTAACCCGCGCCCTCACACGCACGCTCCCCCTAAAGCGTTGCCGTACCCTCACCTGGACCCTAAACCGTCCCCGTCCCCTAACCCTAACCCTAGCCCGAACCCTAACCCTAACCCTTCCCCGAAGCCTGACCCTCACCCGTCCCGTAATCCTCACCCGTACGCTAACACTAACCCGCGCCCTCACACGCACGCTCCCCCTAAAGCGTTGCCGTACCCTCACCTGGACCCTAAACCGTCCCCGTCCCCTAACCCTAACCCTAGCCCGAACCCTAACCCTAACCCTTCCCCGAAGCCTGACCCTCACCCGTCCCCTAATCCTAACCCGTACGCTAACACTAACCCGCGCCCTCACACGCACGCTCCCCCTAAAGCGTTGCCGTACCCTCACCTGGACGCTAAACAGTCCCCGTCCCCTAACCCTAACACTAGCCCGAACCCTAACCCTAAACCTTCCCCGAAGCCTGACCCTCACCCGTCCCTTAATCCTAAGCCGTACGCTAACACTATTGCGCGCCCTCACACGCACGCTCCCCCTAAAGCGTTGCCGTACCCTCACCTGGACCCTCAACCGTCCCCGTCCCCTAACCCTAACCCTAGCCCGAACCCTAACCCTAACCCTTCCCCGAAGCCTGACCCTCACCCGTCCCCTAATCCTAACCCGTACGCTAACAGTAACCCGCGCCCTCACACGCACGCTCCCCCTAAAGCGTTGCCGTACCCTCACCTGGACCCTAAACCGTCCCCGTCCCCTAACCCTAACCCTAGCCCGAACCCTAACCCTAACCCTTCCCCGAAGCCTGACCCTCACCCGTCCCCTAATCCTAACCTGTACGCTAACACTAACCCGCGCCCTCACACACACGCTCCCCCTAAAGCGTTGCCGTACCCTCACCTGGACCCTAAACCGTCCCCGTCCCCTAACCCTAACCCTAGCCCGAACCCTAAACCTAACCCTTCCCCGAAGCCTGACCCTCACCCGTCCCCTAATCCTAACCCGTACCCTAACACTAACTCGCGCCCTCACACGCACGCTCCCCCTAAAGCGTTGCCGTACCCTCACCTGGACCCTAAACCGTCCCCGTCCCCTAACCCTAACCCTAGCCCGAACCCTAACCCTAACCCTTCCCCGAAGCCTGACCCTCACCCGTCCCCTAATCCTAACCCGTACGCTAACACTAACCCGCGTCCTCACACGCACGCTCCCCCTAAAGCGTTGCCGTACCCTCACCTGGACCCTAAACCGTCCCCGTCCCCTAACCCTAACCCTAGCCCGAACCCTAATCCTAACCCTTCCCCGAAGCCTGACCCTCACCCGTCCCCTAAACCTAACCCGTACGCTAACACTAACCCGCGCCCTCACACGCACGCTCCCCCTAAAGCGTTGCCGTACCCTCACCTGGACCCTAAACCGTCCCCGTCCTCTAACCCTAACCCTAGCCCGAACCCTAACCCTAACCCTTCCCCGAAGCCTGACCCTCACCCGTCCCCTAATCCTAACCCGTACGCTAACACTAACCCGCGCCCTCACACGCACGCTCCCCCTAAAGCGTTGCCGTACCCTCACCTGGACCCTAAACCGTCCCCATCCCCTAACCCTAACCCTAGCCCGAACCCTAACCCTAACCCTTCCACGAAGCCTGACCCTCACCCGTCCCCTAATCCTAACCCGTACGCTAACACTAACCCGCGCCCTCACACGCACGCTCCCCCTAAAGCGTTGCCGTACCCTCACCTGGACCCTAAACCGTCCCCGTCCCCTATCCCTAACCCTAGCCCGAACCCTAACCCTAACCCTTCCCCGAAGCCTGACCCTCACCCGTCCCCTAATCCTAACCTGTACGCTAACACTAACCCGCGCCCTCACACACACGCTCCCCCTAAAGCGTTGCCGTACCCTCACCTGGACCCTAAACCGTCCCCGTCCCCTAACCCTAACCCTAGCCCGAACCCTAAACCTAACCCTTCCCCGAAGCCTGACCCTCACCCGTCCCCTAATCCTAACCCATACCCTAACACTAACCCGCGCCCTCACACGCACGCTCCCCCTAAAGCGTTGCCGTACCCTCACCTGGACCCTAAACCGTCCCCGTCCCCTAACCCTAACCCTAGCCCGAACCCTAACCCTAACCCTTCCCCGAAGCCTGACCCTCACCCGTCCCCTAATCCTAACCCGTACGCTAACACTAACCCGCGTCCTCACACGCACGCTGCCCCTAAAGCGTTGCCGTACCCTAACCTAGACCCTAAACCGTCCCCGTCCCCTAACCCTAACCCTAGCCCGAACCCTAACCCTAACCCTTCCCCGAAGCCTGACCCTCACCCGTCCCCTAAACCTAACCCGTACGCTAACACTAACCCGCGCCCTCACACGCACGCTCCCCCTAAAGCATTGCCGTACACTCACCTGGACCCTAAACCGTCCCCGTCCCCTAACACTAACCCTAGCCCGAACCCTAACCCTAACCCTTCCCCGAAGCCTGACCCTCACCCGTCCCCTAATCCTAACCCATACCCTAACACTAACCCGCGCCCTCACACGCACGCTCCCCCTAAAGCGTTGCCATACCCTCACCTGGACCCTAAACCGTCCCCGTCCCCTAACCCTAACCCTAGCCCGAACCCTAACCCTAACCCTTCCCCGAAGCCTGACCCTCACCCGTCCCCTAAACCTAACCCGTACGCAAACACTAACCAACGCCCTCACACGCACGCTCCCCCTAAAGCGTTGCCGTACCCTCACCTGGACCCTAAACCGTCCCCGTACCCTAACCCTAACCGTAGCCCTAACCCTAACCCTAACACTTCCCCGAAGCCTGACCCTCACCCGTCCCCTAATCCTAACCCGTACGCTAACACTAACCCGCGCCCTCACACGCACGCTCCCCCTAAAGCGTTGCCGTACCCTCACCTGGACCCTAAACCGTCCCCGTCCCCTAACCCTAACCCTAGCCCGAACCCTAACCCTAACCCTTCCCCGAAGCCTGACCCTCACCCGTCCCCTAATCCTAACCCGTACGCTAACACTAACCCGCGTCCTCACACGCACGCTCCCCCTAAAGCGTTGCCGTACCCTCACCTGGACCCTAAACCGTCCCCGTCCCCAACCCTAACCCTAGCCCGAACCCTAACCCTAACCCTTCCCCGAAGCCTGACCCTCACCCGTCCCCTAATCCTAACCCGTACGCTAACACTAACCCACGCCCTCACACGCACGCTCCCCCTAAAGCGTTGCCATACCCTCACCTGGACCCTAAACCGTCCCCGTCCCCTAACCCTAACCCTAGCCCGAACCCTAACCCTAACCCTTCCCCGAAGCCTGACCCTCACCCGTCCCCTAATCCTAACCCATACCCTAACACTAACCCGCGCCCTCAAACGCACGCTCCCCCTAAAGCGTTGCCGTACCCTCACCTGGACCCTAAACCGTCCCCATCCCCTAACCCTAACCCTAGCCCGAACCCTAACCCTAACCCTTCCCCGAAGCCTGACCCTCACCCGTCCCCTAATCCTAACCCGTACGCAAACACTAACCCGCGCCCTCACACGCACGCTCCCCCTAAAGCGTTGCCGTACCCTCACCTGGACCCTACACCGTCCCCGTCCCCTAACCCTAACCCTAGCCCGAACCCTAACCCTAACCCTTCCCCGAAGCCTGACCCTCACCCGTCCCCTAATCCTAACCCATACCCTAACACTAACCCGCGCCCTCACACGCACGCTCCCCCTAAAGTGTTGCCGTACCCTCACCTGGACCCTAAACCGTCCCCGTCCCCTAACCCTAAACCTAGCCCGAACCCTAACCCTAACACTTCCCCGAAGCCTGACCCGCACCCGTCCCCTAATCCTAATCCGTACGCTAACACTAACCCGCGCCCTCACACGCACGCTCCCCCTAAAGCGTTGCCGTACCCTCACCTGGACCCTAAACCGTCCCCGTCCCCTAACCCTAACCCTAGCCCGAACCGTAACCCTAACCCTTCCCCGAAGCCTGACCCTCACCCGTCCCCTAATCCTAACCCGTACGCTAACACTAACCCGCGCCCTCACACGCACGCTCCCCCTAAAGCGTTGCCGTACCCTCACCTGGACCCTAAACCATCCCCGTCCCCTAACCCTAACCCTAGCCCGAACCCTAACTCTAACCCTTCCCCGAAGCCGGACCCTCACCCATCCCGTAATCCTAACCCGTACGCTAACACTAACCCGCGCCCTCACACGCACGCTCCCCCTAAAGCGTTGCCGTACCCTCACCTGGACCCTAAACCGTCCCCGTCCCCTAACCCTAAACCTAGCCCGAACCCTGACACAAACCCTTCCCCGAAGCCTGACCCTCATCCGTCCCGTAATCCACACCCGTACGCTAACATTAACCCGCGCCCTCACACGCACGCTCCCCCTAAAGCGTTGCCGTACCCTCACCTGGACCCTAAACCGTCCCCGTCCCCGAACCCTAACCCTAGCCCACACCCTAACCCTAACCCTTCCCCGAAGCCTGACCCTCACCCGTCCCCTAATCCTAAACCATACGCTAACACTAACCCGCGCCCTCACACGCACGCTCCCCCTAAAGCGTTGCCGTACCCTCACCTGGACCCTAAACCGTCCCCGTCCCCTAACCATAACCCTAGCCCGAACCGTAACCCTAACCCTTCCCCGAAGCCTGACCCTCACCCGTCCCCTAATCCTAACCCGTACGCTAACACTAACCCGCGCCCTCACACGCACGCTCCCCCTAAAGTGTTGCCGTACCCTCACCTGGACCCTAAACCGTCCCCGTCCCCTAACCCTAACCCTAGCCCGAACCCTAACCCTAACCCTTCCCCGAAACCTGACCCTCACCCGTCCCCTAATCCTAACCCGTACCCTAACACTAACCCGCGCCCTCACACGCACGCTCCCCCTAAAGCGTTGCCGTACCCTCACCTGGACCCTAAACCGTCCCCGTCCCCTAACCCTAACCCTAGCCCGAACCCTAACCCTAACCCTTCCCCGAAGCCTGACCCTCACCCGTCCCCTAATCCTAACCCGTACGCTAACACTAACCCGCGCCCTCACACGCACGCTCCACCTAAAGCGTTGCCGTACCCTCACCTGGACCCTAAACCGTCCCCGTCCCCTAACCCTAACCCTAGCCCGAACCCTAACCCTAACACTTCCCCGAAGCCTGACCCTCACCCGTCCCCTAATCCTAACCCATACCCTAACACTAACCCGCGCCCTCACACGCACGCTCCCCCTAAAGCGTTGCCGTACCCTCACCTGGACCCTAAACCGTCCCCGTCCCCTAACCCTAACCCTAGCCCGAACCCTAACCCTAACCCTTCCCCGAAGCCTGACCCTCACCCGTCCCTTAATCCTAAGCCGTACGCTAACACTATCGCGCGCCCTCACACGCACGCTCCCCCTAAAGCATTGCCGTACCCTCACCTGGACCCTAAACCGTCCCCGTCCCCTAACCCTAACCCTAGCCCGAACCCTAACCCTAACCCTTCCCCGAAGCCTGACCCTCACCCGTCCCCTAATCCTAACCCGTACGCTAACACTAACCAGCGCCCTCACACGCACGCTCCCCCTAAAGCGTTGCCGTACCCTCACCTGGACCCTAAACCGTCCCCATCCCCTAACCCTAACCCTAGCCCGAACCCTAACCCTAACCCTTCTCCGAAGCCTGACCCTCACCCGTCCCCTAATCCTAACCCATACCCTAACACTAACCCGCGCCCTCACACGCACGCTCCCCCTAAAGCGTTGCCGTACCCTCACCTGGACCCTAAACCGTCCCCGTCCCCTAACCCTAACCCTAGCCCGAACCCTAAACCTAACACTTCCCCGAAGCCTGACCCTCACCCGTCCCCTAATCCTAACCCATACCCTAACACTAACCCGCGCCCTCACACGCACGCTCCCCCTAAAGAGTTGCCGTACCCTCACCTGGACCCTAAACCGTCCCCGTCCCCTAACCCTAACCCTAGCCCGAACCCTAACCCTAACCCTTCCCCGAAGCGTGACCCTCACCCGTCCCCTAATCCTAACCCGTACGCTAACACTAACCCGCGCCCTCACACGCACGCTCCCCCTAAAGCGTTGCCGTACCCTCACCTGGACCCTAAACCGTCCCCGTCCCCTAACCCTAACCCTAGCCCGAACCCTAACCCTAACACTTCCCCGAAGCGTGACCCTCACCCGTTCCCTAATCCTAACCTGTACGCTAACACTAACCCGCGCCCTCACACGCACGCTCCCCCTAAAGCGTTGCCGTACCCTCACCTGGACCCTAAACCGTCCCCGTCCCCTAACCCTAACCCTAGCCCGAACCCTAACCCTAACCCTTCCCCGAAGCCTGACCCTCACCCGTCCCCTAATCCTAACCCGTACGCTAACACTAACCCGCGCCCTCACACGCACGCTCCCCCTAAAGCGTTGCCGTACCCTCACCTGGACCCTAAACCGTCCCCGTCCCCTAACCCTAACCCTAGCCCGAACCCTAACCCTAACCCTTCCCCGAAGCCTGACCCTCACCCGTCCCCTAATCCTAACCCGTACGCTAACACTAACCCGCGCCCTCACACGCACGCTCCCCCTAAAGCGTTGCCATACTCTCACCTGGACCCTAAACCGTCCCCGTCCCCTAACCCTAACCCTAGCCCGAACCCTAACCCTAACCCTTCCCCGAAGCCTGACCCTCACCCGTCCCCTAATCCTAACCCATAACCTAACACTAACCCGCACCCTCACACGCACGCTCCCCCTAAAGCGTTGCCGTACCCTCACCTGGACACTAAACCGTCCCCGTCCCCTAACCCTAACCCTAGCCCGAACCCTAACCCTAACCCTTCCCCGAAGCCTGACCCTCACCCGTCCCCTAATCCTAAGCCGTACGCTAACACTAACGCGCGCCCTCACACGCACGCTCCTCCTAAAGCGTTGCCATACCCTCACCTGGACCCTAAACCGTCCCCGTCCCCTAACCCTAACCCTAGCCCGAACCCTAACCCTAACCCTTCCCCGAAGCCTGACCCTCACCCGTCCCCTAATCCTAACCCGTACGCTGACACTAACCCGCGCCCTCACACGCACGCTCCCCCTAAAGCGTTGCCGTACCCTCATCTGTACCCTAAAACGTCCCCGTCCCCTAACCCTAACCCTAGCCCGAACCCTAACCCTAACCCTTCCCCGAAGCCTGACCCTCACCCGTCCCCTAATCCTAACCCGTACGCTAACACTAACCAGCGCCCTCACACGCACGCTCCCCCTAAAGCGTTGCCGTACCCTCACCTGGACCCTAAACCGTCCCTATCCCCTAACCCTAACCCTAGCCCGAACCCTAACCCTAACCCTTCTCCGAAGCCTGACCCTCACCCGTCCCCTAATCCTAACCCATACCCTAACACTAACCCGCGCCCTCACACGCACGCTCCCCCTAAAGCGTTGCCGTACCCTCACCTGGACCCTAAACCGTCCCCGTCCCCTAACCCTAACCCTAGCCCGAACCCTAACCCTAACCCTTCCCCGAAACGTGATCCTCACCCGTCCCCTAATCCCAACCCGTACGCTAACACTAACCCGCGCCCTCACACGCACGCTCCCCCTAAAGCGTTGCCGTACCCTCACCTGGACCCTAAACCGTCCCCGTCCCCTAACCCTAACCCTAGCCCGAACCCTAACCCTAACCCTTCCCCGAAGCCTGACACTCACCCGTCCCGTAATCCTAACCCGTACGCTAACACTAACCCGCGCCCTCACACGCACGCTCCCCCTAAAGCGTTGCCGTACCCTCACCTGGACCCTAAACCGTCCCCGTCCCCTAACCCTAACCCTAGCCCGAACCCTAACCCAACCCTTCCCCGAAGCCTGACCCTCACCCGTCCCGTAATCCTAACCCGTACGCTAACACTAACCCGCGCCCTCACACGCACGCTCCCCCTAAAGCGTTGCCGTACCCTCACCTGGACCCTAAACCGTCCCCGTCCCCTAACCCTAACCCTAGCCCGAACCCTAACCCTAACCCTTCCCAGAAGCCTGACCCTCACCCGTCCCCTAATCCTAACCCATACCCTAACACTAACCCGCGCCCTCACACGCACGCTCCCCCTAAAGCGTTGCCGTACCCTCACCTGGACCCTAAACCGTCCCCGTCCCCTAACCCTAACCCTAGCCCGAACCCTAACCCTAACCCTTCCCCGAAGCCTGACCCTCACCCGTCCCCTAATCCTAAGCCGTACGCTAACACTATCGCACGCCCTCACACGCACGCTCCCCCTAAAGCGTTGCCGTACCCTCACCTGGACCCTAAAGAGTCCCCGTCCCCTAACCCTAAACCTAGCCCTAACCCTAACCCTAACCCTTCCCCGAAGCCTGACCCTCACCCGTCCCCTAATCCTAACCCGTACGCTAACACTAACCCGCGCCCTCACACGCACGCTCCCCCTAAAGCGTTGCCGTACCCTCACCTGGACCCTAAAACGTCCCCGTCCCCTAACCCTAACCCTAGCCCGAACCCTAACCCTAACCCTTCCCCGAAGCCTGACCCTCAGCCGTCCCCTAATCCTAAGCTGTACGCTAACACTAACCCGCGCCCTCACACGCACGCTCCCCCTAAAGCGTTGCCATACCCTCACCTGGACCCTAAACCGTCCCCGTCCCCTAACCCTAACCCTAGCCCGAAACCTAACCCTAACCCTTCCCCGAAGCCTGACCCTCACCCGTCCCCTAATCCTAACCCGTACGCTGACGCTAACCCGCGCCCTCACACGCACGCTCCCCCTAAAGCGTTGCCGTAACCTCACATGGACCCTAAACTGTCCCCGTCCCCTAACCCTAACCCTAGCCCGAACCCTAACCCTAACCCTTCCCTGAAGCCTGACCCTCACCCGTCCCCTAATCCTAACCCGTACGCTAACACTAACCCGCGCCCTCACACGCACGCTCCCCCTAAAGCGTTGCCGTACCCTCACCTGGACCCTAAACCGTCCCCGTCCCCTAACCCTAACTCTAGCCTGAACCCTAACCCTAACCCTTCCCCGAAGCCTGACCCTCACCCGTCCCCTAATCCTAACCCGTACGCTAACACTACCCCGCGCCCTCACACGCACGCTCCCCCTAAAGCGTTGCCGTACCCTCACCTGGACCCTAAACCGTCCCCGTCCCCTAACCCTAACCCTAGCCCGAACCCTAACCCTAACCCTTCCCGGAAGCCTGACCCTCACCCGTCCCCTAATCCTAACCCGTACGCTGACACTAACCCGCGCCCTCACACGCACGCTCCCCCTAAAGCGCTGCCGTACCCTCATCTGTACCCTAAACCGTCCCCGTCCCCTAACCCTAACCCTAGCCCGAACCCTAACCCTAACCCTTCCCCGAAGCCTGACCCTCACCCGTCCCCTAATCCTAACCCGTACGCTAACACTAACCAGCGCCCTCACACGCACGCTACCCCTAAAGCGTTGCCGTACCCTCACCTGGACCCTAAACCGTCCCTATCCCCTAACCCTAACCCTAGCCCGAACCCTAACCCTAACCCTTCTCCGAAGCCTGACCCTCACCCGTCCCCTAATCCTAACCCATACCCTAACACTAACCCGCGCCCTCACACGCACGCTCCCCCTAAAGCGTTGCCGTACCCTCACCTGGACCCTAAACCGTCCCCGTCCCCTAACCCTAATCCGAGCCCGAACCCTAACCCTAACACTTCCCCGAAGCCTGACCCTCACCCGTCCCCTAATCCTAACCCATACCCTAACACTAACCCGCGCCCTCACACGCACGCTCCCCCTAAAGCGTTGCCGTACCCTCACCTGGACCCTAAACCGTCCCCGTCCCCTAACCCTAACCCTAGCCCGAACCCTAACCCTAACCCTTCCCCGAAACGTGACCCTCACCCGTCCCCTAATCCCAACCCGTACGCTAACACTAACCCGCGCCCTCACACGCACGCTCCCCCTAAAGCGTTGCCGTACCCTCACCTGGACCCTAAACCGTCCCCGTCCCCTAACCCTAACCCTAGCCCGAACCCTAACCCTAACCCTTCCCCGAAGCCTGACCCTCACCCGTCCCGTAATCCTAACCCGTACGCTAACACTAACCCGCGCCCTCACACGCACGCTCCCCCTAAAGCGTTGCCATACCCTCACCTTGACCCTAAACCGTCCCCGTCCCCTAACCCTAACCCTAGCCCGAACCCTAACCCAACCCTTCCCCGAAGCCTGACCCTCACCCGTCCCCTAATCCTAACCCGTACGCTAACACTAACCCGCACCCTCACACGCACGCTCCCCCTAAAGCGTTGCCGTACCCTCACCTGGACCCTAAACAGTCCCCGTCCCCTAACCCTAACCCTAGCCCGAACCCTAACCCTAACCCTTCCCAGAAGCCTGACCCTCACCCGTCCCCTAATCCTAACCCATACCCTAACACTAACCCGCGCCCTCACACGCACGCTCCCCCTAAAGCGTTGCCGTACCCTCACCTGGACCCTAAACCGTCCCCATCCCCTAACCCTAACCCTAGCCCGAACCCTAACCCTAACCCTTCCCCGAAGCCTGACCCTCACCCGTCCCCTAATCCTAAGCCGTACGCTAACACTATCGCACGCCCTCACACGCACGCTCCCCCTAAAGCGTTGCCGTACCCTCACCTGGACCCTAAAGCGTCCCCGTCTCCTAACCCTAACCCTAGCCCTAACCCTAACCCTAACCCTTCCCCGAAGCCTGACACTCACCCGTCCCCTAATCCTAACCCGTACGCTAACACTAACCCGCGCCCTCACACGCACGCTCCCCCTAAAGCGTTGCCGTACCCTCACCTGGACCCTAAAACGTCCCCGTCCCCTAACCCTAACCCTAGCCCGAACCCTAACCCTAACCCTTCCCCGAAGCCTGACCCTCAGCCGTCGCCTAATCCTAAGCTGTACGCTAACACTAACCCGCGCCCTCACACGCACGCTCCCCCTAAAGCGTTGCCATACCCTCACCTGGACCCTAAACCGTCCCCGTCCCCTAACCCTAACCCTAGCCCGAAACCTAACCCTAACCCTTCCCCGAAGCCTGACCCTCACCCGTCCCCTAATCCTAACCCGTACGCTAACTCTAACCCGCGCCCTCACACGCACGCTCCCCCTAAAGCGTTGCCGTACCCTCACCTGGACCCTAAACCGTCCCCGTCCCCTAACCCTAACCCTAGCCCGAACCCTAACCCTAACCCTTCCCCGAAGCCTGACCCTCACCCCTCCCCAAATCCTAACCCGTACGCTAACACTAACCCGCGCCCTCACACGCACGCTCCCCCTAAAGCGTTGCCATACCCTCACCTGGACCCTAAACCGTCCCCGTCCCCTAACCCTAACCCTAGCCCGAACCCTAACCCTAACCCTTACCCGAAGCCTGACCCTCACCCGTCCCCTAATCCTAACCCGTTCGCTAACACTAACCCGTGCCCTCACACGCACACTCCCCCTAAAGCGTTGCCGTACCCTCACCTGGACCCTATACCTTCCCCGTCCCCTAACCCTAACCCTAGCCCGAACCCTAACCCAAACCCTTCCCCGAAGCCTGACACTCACCCGTCCCCTAATCCTAACCCGTACGCTAACACTAACTCGCGCCCTCACACGCACGCTCCCCCTAAAGCGTTGCTGTACCCTCACCCGGACCCTAAACCGTCCACGTCCCCTAACCCTAACCCTAGCCCGAACCCTAACCCAAACCCTTCCCCGAAGCCTGACCCTCACCCATCCACTAATCCTAACCCGTACACTAACACTAACCCGCGCCCTCACACGCACGCTCCCCCTGAAGCGTTGCCATACCCTCACCTGGACCCTAAACCGTCCCCGTCCCCTAACCCTAACCCTAGCCCGAACCCTAAACCTAACCCTTCCCCGAAGCGTGACCCTCACCCGTCCCCTAATCCTAACCCGTACGCTAACACTAACCCGCGCCCTCACACGCATGCTCCACCTAAAGCGTTGCCGTACCCTCACCTGGACCCTAAACCGTCCCCGTCCCCTAACCCTAACCCTAGCCCGAACCCTAACCCTAACCCTTCCCCGAAGCCTGACCCTCACCCATCCACTAATCCTAACCCGTACACTAACACTAACCCGCGCCCTCACACGCACGCTCCCCCTAAAGCGTTGCCGTACCCTCACCTGGACCCTAAACCGTCCCCGCCCCTTAACCCTAACCCTAGCCCGAACCCTAACCCTAACCCTTCCCCGAAGCCTGACCCTCACCCGGCCCCTAATCCTAACCCGTATGCTAACACTAACCCGCGCCCTCACACGCACGCTCCCCCTAAAGCGTTGCTGTACCCTCTCCTGGACCCTAAACCATCCCCGTCCCCTAACCCTAACCCTAGCCCGAACCCTAACCCTAACCCTTCCCCGAAGCCTGACCCTCACCCGTCCCGTAATCCTAACCCGTACGCTAACACTAACCCGCGCCCTCACACGCACGCTCCCCCTAAAGCGTTGCCGTACCCTCACCTGGACCCTAAACCGTCCCCGTCCCCTAACCCTAACCCTAGCCCGAACCCTAACCCTAACCCTTCCCCGAAGCCTGACCCTCACCCGTCCCCTAATCCTAACCCGTACGCTAACACTAACCCGCGCCCTCACACGCACGCTCCCCCTAACGCGTTGCCGTACACTCACCTGGACCCTAAACCGTCCCCGTCCCCTAACCCTAACCCTAGCCCGAACCCTAACCCTAACCCTTCCCCGAAGCCTGACCCTCACCCGTCCCCTAATCCTAACCCGTACGCTAACACTAACCCGCGCCCTCACACGCACTCTCCCCCTAAAGCGTTGCCGTACCCTCACCTGGACCCTAAACCGTCCCCGTCCCCTAACCCTAACCCTAGCCCGAACCCTAACCCTAACCCTTCCCCGAAGCCTGACCCTCACCCGTCCCCTAATCCTAACCCGTACGCTAACACTAACCCGCGCCCTCACACGCACGCTCCCCCTAAAGCGTTGCCGTACCCTCACCTGGACCCTAAACCGTCCCCGTCCCCTAACCCTAACCCTAGCCCGAACCCTAACTCTAACCCTTCCCCGAAGCCTGACCCTCACCCGTCCCCTAATCCTAACCCATACCCTAACACTAACCCGCGCCCTCACACGCACGCTCCCCCTAAAGCGTTGCCGTACCCTCACCTGGACCCTAAACCGTCCCCGTCCCCTAACCATAACCCTAGCCCGAACCCTAACCCTAACCCTTCCCCGAAGCCTGACCCTCACCCGTCCCCTAATCCTAACCCGTACGCTAACACTACCCCGCGCCCTCACACGCACGCTCCCCCTAAAGCGTTGCCGTACCCTCACCTGGACCCTAAACCGTCCCCGTCCCCTAATCATAACCCTAGCCCGAACCCTAACCCTAACCCTTCCCCGAAGCCTGACCCTCACCCGTCCCCTAATCCTAACCCGTATGGTAACACTAACCCGCGCCCTCACACGCACGCTCCCCCTAAAGCGTTGCCGTACCCTCACCTGGACCCTAAACCGTCCCCGTCCCCTAACCCTAACCCTAGCCCGAACCCTAACCCTAACCCTTCCCCGAAGCCTGACCCTCACCCGTCCCCTAATCCTAACCCATACCCTAACACTAACCCGCACCCTCACACGCACGCTCCCCCTAAAGCGTTGCCGTACCCTCACCTGGACCGTAAACCGTCCCCTCCCCTAACCCTAACCCTAGCCCGAACCCTAACCCTAACCCTTCCCCGAAGCCTGACCCTCACCCGTCCCCTAATCCTAAGCCGTACGCTAACACTAACGCGCGCCCTCACACGCACGCTCCCCCTAAAGCGTTGCCATACCCTCACCTGGACCCTAAACCGTCCCCGTCCCGTAACCCTAACCCTAGCCCGAAACCTAAACCTAACCCTTCCCCGAAGCCTGACCCTCACCCGTCCCCTAATCCTAACCCGTACGCTGACACTAACCTGCGCCCTCACACGCACGCTCCCCCTAAAGCGTTGCCGTACACTCACCTGGACCCTAACCGTCCCCGTCCCCTAACCCTAACCCTAGCCCGAACCCTAACCCTAACTCTTCCCCGAAGCCTGACCCTCACCCGTCCCCTAATCCTAACCCGTACGCTAACACTAACCCGCGCCCTCACACGCACGCTCCCCCTAAAGCGTTGCCGTACCCTCACCTGGACCCTAAACCGTCCCCGTCCCCTAACCCTAACCCTAGCCCGAACCCTAACCCTAACCCTTCCCCGAAGCCTGACCCTCACCCGTCCCCTAATCCTAACCTGTACGCTAACACTACCCCGCGCCCTCACACGCACGCTCCCCCTAAAGCGTTGCCGTACCCTCACCTGGACCCTAAACCGTCATCGTCCCCTAACCCTAACCCTAGCCCGAACCCTAACCCTAACACTTCCCCGAAGCCTGACCCTCACCCGTCCCCTAATCCTAACCCGTACCCTAACACTAACCCGCTCCCTCACACGCACGCTCCCCCTAAAGCGTTGCCGTACCCTCACCTGGACCCTAAACCGTCCCCGTCCCCTAACCATAACCCTAGCCCGAACCCTAACCCTAACCCTTCCCCGAAGCCTGACCCTCACCCGTCCCCTAATCCTAACCCGTACGGTAACACTAACCCGCGCCCTCACACGCACGCTCCCCCTAAAGCGTTGCCGTACCCTCACCTGGACCCTAAACCGTCCCCGTCCCCTAACCCTAACCCTAGCCCGAACCCTAACCCTAACCCTTCCCCGAAGCCTGACCCTCACCCGTCCCCTAATCCTAACCCATACCCTAACACTAACCCGCACCCTCACACGCACGCTCCCCCTAAAGCGTTGCCGTACCCTCACCTGGACACTAAACCGTCCCCGTCCCCTAACCATAACCCTAGCCCGAACGCTAACCCTAACCCTTCCCCGAAGCCTGACCCTCACCCGTCCCCTAATCCTAAGCCGTACGCTAACACTAACGCGTGCCCTCACACGCACGCTCCCCCTAAAGCGTTGCCATACCCTCACCTGGACCCTAAACCGTCCCCGTCCCCTAACCCTAACCCTAGCCCGAACCCTAACCCTAACCCTTCCCCGAAGCCTGACCCTCACCCGTCCCCTAATCGTAACCCGTACGCTGACACTAACCCGCGCCCTCACACGCACGCTCCCCCTAAAGCGTTGCCGTACCCTCATCTGTACCCTAAACCGTCCCCGTCCCCTAACCCTAACCCTATACCGAACCCTAACCCTAACCCTTCCCTGAAGCCTGACCCTCACCCGTCCCCTAATCCTAACCCGTACGCTAACACTAACCAGCGCCCTCACACGCACGCTCCCCCTAAAGAGTTGCCGTACCCTCACCTGGACCCTAAACCGTCCCTATCCCCTAACCCTAACCCTAGCCCGAACCCTAAACCTAACCCTTCTCCGAAGCCTGACCCTCACCCGTCCCCTAATCCTAACCCATACCCTAACACTAACCCGCGCCCTCACATGCACGCTCCCCCTAAAGCGTTGCCGTACCCTCACCTGGACCCTAAACCGTCCCTGTCCCCTAACCCTAATCCTAGCCCGAAACCTAACCCTAACCCTTCCCCGAAGCCTGACCCTCACCCGTCCCCTAATCCTAACCCATACCCTAACACTAACCCGCGCCCTCACACGCACGCTCCCCCTAAAGCGTTGCCGTACCCTCACCTGGACCCTAAACCGTCCCCGTCCCCTAACCCTAACCCTAGCCCGAACCCTAACCCTAACCCTTCCCCGAAACGTGACCCTCACCCGTCCCCTAATCCCAAACCGTACGCTAACACTAACCCGCGCCCTCACACGCACGCTCCCCCTAAAGCGTTGCCGTACCCTCACCTGGACCCTAAACCGTCCCCGTCCCCTAACCCTAACCCTAGCCCGAACCCTAACCCTAACCCTTCCCCGAAGCCTGACCCTCACCCGTCCCCTAATCCTAAGCCGTACGCTAACACTAACGCGTGCCCTCACACGCACGCTCCCCCTAAAGCGTTGCCATACCCTCACCTGGACCCTAAACCGTCCCCGTCCCCTAACCCTAACCCTAGCCCGAACCCTAACCCTAACCCTTCCCCGAAGCCTGACCCTCACCCGTCCCCTAATCGTAACCCGTACGCTGACACTAACCCGCGCCCTCACACGCACGCTCCCCCTAAAGCGTTGCCGTACCCTCATCTGTACCCTAAACCTTCCCCGTCCCCTAACCCTAACCCTAGCCCGAACCCTAACCCTAACTCTTACCAGAAGCCTGACCCTCACCCGTCCCCTAATCCTAACCCATACCCTAACACTAACCCGCGCCCTCACACGCACGCTCCCCCTAAAGCGTTGCCGTACCCTCACCTGGACCCTAAACCGTCCCCGTCCCCTAACCCTAACCCTAGCCCGAACCCTAACCCTAACCCTTCCCCGAAGCCTGACCCTCACCCGTCCCCTAATCCTAAGCCGTACGCTAACACTAACACGCGCCCTCACACGCACGCTCCCCCTAAAGCGTTGCCATACCCTCACCTGGACCCTAAACCGTCCCCGTCCCCTAACCCTAACCCTAGCCCGAACCCTAACCCTAACCCTTCCCCGAAGCCTGACCCTCACCCGTCCCCTAATCCTAACCCGTACGCTGACACTAACCCGCGCCCTCACACGCACGCTCCCCCTAAAGCGTTGCCGTACCCTCACCTGGACCCTAAACCGTCCCCGTCCCCTAACCTTAACCCTAGCCCGAACCCTAACCCTAACCCTTCCCCGAAGCCTGACCCTCACCCGTCCCCTAATTCTAACCCGTACGCTGACACTAACCCGCGCCCTCACACGCACGCTCCCCCTAAAGCGTTGCCGTACCCTCACCTGGACCCTAAACCGTCCCCGTCCCCTAACCCTAACCCTAGCCCGAACCCTAACCCTAACCCTTCCCCGAAGCCTGACCCTCACCCGTCCCCTAATCCTAACCCGTACGCTAACACTAACCCGCGCCCTCACACGCACGCTCCCCCTAAAGTGTTGCCGTACCCTCACCTGGACCCTAAACCGTCCCCGTCCCCTAACCCTAAACCTAGCCCGAACCCTAACCCTAACACTTCCCCGAAGCCTGACCCGCACCCGTCCCCTAATCCTAACCCGTACGCTAACACTAACCCGCGCCCTCACACGCACGCTCCCCCTAAAGCGTTGCCGTACCCTCACCTGGACCCTAAACCGTCCCCGTCCCCTAACCCTAACCCTAGCCCGAACCGTAACCCTAACCCTTCCCCAAAGCCTGACCCTCACCCGTCCCCTAATCCTAACCCGTACGCTAACACTAACCCGCGCCCTCACACGCACGCTCCCCCTAAAGCGTTGCCGTACCCTCACCTGGACCCTAAACCATCCCCGTCCCCTAACCCTAACCCTAGCCCGAACCCTAACTCTAACCCTTCCCCGAAGCCGGACCCTCACCCATCCCGTAATCCTAACCCGTACGCTAACACTAACCCGCGCCCTCACACGCACGCTCCCCCTAAAGCGTTGCCGTACCCTCACCTGGACCCTAAACCGTCCCCGTCCCCTAACCCTAAACCTAGCCCGAACCCTGACACAAACCCTTCCCCGAAGCCTGACCCTCATCCGTCCCGTAATCCACACCCGTACGCTAACATTAACCCGCGCCCTCACACGCACGCTCCCCCTAAAGCGTTGCCGTACCCTCACCTGGACCCTAAACCGTCCCCGTCCCCGAACCCTAACCCTAGCCCACACCCTAACCCTAACCCTTCCCCGAAGCCTGACCCTCACCCGTCCCCTAATCCTAAACCATACGCTAACACTAACCCGCGCCCTCACACGCACGCTCCCCCTAAAGCGTTGCCGTACCCTCACCTGGACCCTAAACCGTCCCCGTCCCCTAACCATAACCCTAGCCCGAACCGTAACCCTAACCCTTCCCCGAAGCCTGACCCTCACCCGTCCCCTAATCCTAACCCGTACGCTAACACTAACCCGCGCCCTCACACGCACGCTCCCCCTAAAGTGTTGCCGTACCCTCACCTGGACCCTAAACCGTCCCCGTCCCCTAACCCTAACCCTAGCCCGAACCCTAACCCTAACCCTTCCCCGAAACCTGACCCTCACCCGTCCCCTAATCCTAACCCGTACCCTAACACTAACCCGCGCCCTCACACGCACGCTCCCCCTAAAGCGTTGCCGTACCCTCACCTGGACCCTAAACCGTCCCCGTCCCCTAACCCTAACCCTAGCCCGAACCCTAACCCTAACCCTTCCCCGAAGCCTGACCCTCACCCGTCCCCTAATCCTAACCCGTACGCTAACACTAACCCGCGCCCTCACACGCACGCTCCACCTAAAGCGTTGCCGTACCCTCACCTGGACCCTAAACCGTCCCCGTCCCCTAACCCTAACCCTAGCCCGAACCCTAACCCTAACCCTTTCCCGAAGCCTGACCCTCACCCGTCCCCTAATCCTAACCCATACCCTAACACTAACCCGCGCCCTCACACGCACGCTCCCCCTAAAGCGTTGCCGTACCCTCACCTGGACCCTAAACCGTCCCCGTCCCCTAACCCTAACCCTAGCCCGAACCCTAACCCTAACCCTTCCCCGAAGCCTGACCCTCACCCGTCCCTTAATCCTAAGCCGTACGCTAACACTATCGCGCGCCCTCACACGCACGCTCCCCCTAAAGCATTGCCGTACCCTCACCTGGACCCTAAACCGTCCCCGTCCCCTAACCCTAACCCTAGCCCGAACCCTAACCCTAACCCTTCCCCGAAGCCTGACCCTCACCCGTCCCCTAATCCTAACCCGTACGCTAACACTAATCAGCGCCCTCACACGCACGCTCCCCCTAAAGCGTTGCCGTACCCTCACCTGGACCCTAAACCGTCCCCATCCCCTAACCCTAACCCTAGCCCGAACCCTAACCCTAACCCTTCTCCGAAGCCTGACCCTCACCCGTCCCCTAATCCTAACCCATACCCTAACACTAACCCGCGCCCTCACACGCACGCTCCCCCTAAAGCGTTGCCGTACCCTCACCTGGACCCTAAACCGTCCCCGTCCCCTAACCCTAACCCTAGCCCGAACCCTAAACCTAACACTTCCCCGAAGCCTGACCCTCACCCGTCCCCTAATCCTAACCCATACCCTAACACTAACCCGCGCCCTCACACGCACGCTCCCCCTAAAGAGTTGCCGTACCCTCACCTGGACCCTAAACCGTCCCCGTCCCCTAACCCTAACCCTAGCCCGAACCCTAACCCTAACCCTTCCCCGAAGCGTGACCCTCACCCGTCCCCTAATCCTAACCCGTACGCTAACACTAACCCGCGCCCTCACACGCACGCTCCCCCTAAAGCGTTGCCGTACCCTCACCTGGACCCTAAACCGTCCCCGTCCCCTAACCCTAACCCTAGCCCGAAACCTAACCCTAACCCTTCCCCGAAGCCTGACCTTCACCCGTCCCCTAATCCTAACCCATACCCTAACACTAACCCGCGCCCTCACACGCACGCTCCCCCTAAAGCGTTGCCGTACCCTCACCTGGACCCTAAACCGTCCCCGTCCCCTAACCCTAAACCTAGCCCGAACCCTAACCCTAACACTTCCCCGAAGCGTGACCCTCACCCGTTCCCTAATCCTAACCTGTACGCTAACACTAACCCGCGCCCTCACACGCACGCTCCCCCTAAAGCGTTGCCGTACCCTCACCTGGACCCTAAACCGTCCCCGTCCCCTAACCCTAACCCTAGCCCGAACCCTAACCCTAACCGTTCCCCGAAGCCTGACCCTCACCCGTCCCCTAATCCTAACCCGTACGCTAACACTAACCCGCGCCCTCACACGCACGCTCCCCCTAAAGCGTTGCCGTACCCTCACCTGGACCCTAAACCGTCCCCGTCCCCTAACCCTAACCCTAGCCCGAACCCTAACCCTAACCCTTCCCCGAAGCCTGACCCTCACCCGTCCCCTAATCCTAACCCGTACGCTAACACTAACCCGCGCCCTCACACGCACGCTCCCCCTAAAGCGTTGCCATACTCTCACCTGGACCCTAAACCGTCCCCGTCCCCTAACCCTAACCCTAGCCCGAACCCTAACCCTAACCCTTCCCCGAAGCCTGACCCTCACCCGTCCCCTAATCCTAACCCATAACCTAACACTAACCCGCACCCTCACACGCACGCTCCCCCTAAAGCGTTGCCGTACCCTCACCTGGACACTAAACCGTCCCCGTCCCCTAACCCTAACCCTAGCCCGAACCCTAACCCTAACCCTTCCCCGAAGCCTGACCCTCACCCGTCCCCTAATCCTAAGCCGTACGCTAACACTAACGCGCGCCCTCACACGCACGCTCCTCCTAAAGCGTTGCCATACCCTCACCTGGACCCTAAACCGTCCCCGTCCCCTAACCCTAACCCTAGCCCGAACCCTAACCCTAACCCTTCCCCGAAGCCTGACCCTCACCCGTCCCCTAATCCTAACCCGTACGCTGACACTAACCCGCGCCCTCACACGCACGCTCCCCCTAAAGCGTTGCCGTACCCTCATCTGTACCCTAAAACGTCCCCGTCCCCTAACCCTAACCCTAGCCCGAACCCTAACCCTAACCCTTCCCCGAAGCCTGACCCTCACCCGTCCCCTAATCCTAACCCGTACGCTAACACTAACCAGCGCCCTCACACGCACGCTCCCCCTAAAGCGTTGCCGTACCCTCACCTGGACCCTAAACCGTCCCTATCCCCTAACCCTAACCCTAGCCCGAACCCTAACCCTAACCCTTCTCCGA
The DNA here is from genome assembly GCF_951394435.1 of Stenella coeruleoalba. Classification (NCBI taxonomy): domain Eukaryota; kingdom Metazoa; phylum Chordata; class Mammalia; order Artiodactyla; family Delphinidae; genus Stenella; species Stenella coeruleoalba. The sequence continues at coordinate 422,589 of NW_027646184.1, forward strand.
AGCCTGACCCTCACACGTCCCCTAATCCTAACCCATACCCTAACACTAACCCGCGCCCTCACACGCACGCTCCCCCTAAAGCGTTGCCGTACCCTCACCTGGACCCTAAACCGTCCCCGTCCCCTAACCCTAACCCTAGCCCGAACCCTAACCCTAACCCTTCCCCGAAACGTGATCCTCACCCGTCCCCTAATCCCAACCCGTACGCTAACACTAACCCGCGCCCTCACACGCACGCTCCCCCTAAAGCGTTGCCGTACCCTCACCTGGACCCTAAACCGTCCCCGTCCCCTAACCCTAACCCTAGCCCGAACCCTAACCCTAACCCTTCCCCGAAGCCTGACCCTCACCCGTCCCGTAATCCTAACCCGTACGCTAACACTAACCCGCGCCCTCACACGCACGCTCCCCCTAAAGCGTTGCCGTACCCTCACCTGGACCCTAAACCGTCCCCGTCCCCTAACCCTAACCCTAGCCCGAACCCTAACCCAACCCTTCCCCGAAGCCTGACCCTCACCCGTCCCGTAATCCTAACCCGTACGCTAACACTAACCCGCGCCCTCACACGCACGCTCCCCCTAAAGCGTTGCCGTACCCTCACCTGGACCCTAAACCGTCCCCGTCCCCTAACCCTAACCCTAGCCCGAACCCTAACCCTAACCCTTCCCAGAAGCCTGACCCTCACCCGTCCCCTAATCCTAACCCATACCCTAACACTAACCCGCGCCCTCACACGCACGCTCCCCCTAAAGCGTTGCCGTACCCTCACCTGGACCCTAAACCGTCCCCGTCCCCTAACCCTAACCCTAGCCCGAACCCTAACCCTAACCCTTCCCCGAAGCCTGACCCTCACCCGTCCCCTAATCCTAAGCCGTACGCTAACACTATCGCACGCCCTCACACGCACGCTCCCCCTAAAGCGTTGCCGTACCCTCACCTGGACCCTAAAGAGTCCCCGTCCCCTAACCCTAAACCTAGCCCTAACCCTAACCCTAACCCTTCCCCGAAGCCTGACCCTCACCCGTCCCCTAATCCTAACCCGTACGCTAACACTAACCCGCGCCCTCACACGCACGCTCCCCCTAAAGCGTTGCCGTACCCTCACCTGGACCCTAAAACGTCCCCGTCCCCTAACCCTAACCCTAGCCCGAACCCTAACCCTAACCCTTCCCCGAAGCCTGACCCTCAGCCGTCCCCTAATCCTAAGCTGTACGCTAACACTAACCCGCGCCCTCACACGCACGCTCCCCCTAAAGCGTTGCCATACCCTCACCTGGACCCTAAACCGTCCCCGTCCCCTAACCCTAACCCTAGCCCGAAACCTAACCCTAACCCTTCCCCGAAGCCTGACCCTCACCCGTCCCCTAATCCTAACCCGTACGCTGACACTAACCCGCGCCCTCACACGCACGCTCCCCCTAAAGCGTTGCCGTAACCTCACATGGACCCTAAACTGTCCCCGTCCCCTAACCCTAACCCTAGCCCGAACCCTAACCCTAACCCTTCCCTGAAGCCTGACCCTCACCCGTCCCCTAATCCTAACCCGTACGCTAACACTAACCCGCGCCCTCACACGCACGCTCCCCCTAAAGCGTTGCCGTACCCTCACCTGGACCCTAAACCGTCCCCGTCCCCTAACCCTAACTCTAGCCTGAACCCTAACCCTAACCCTTCCCCGAAGCCTGACCCTCACCCGTCCCCTAATCCTAACCCGTACGCTAACACTACCCCGCGCCCTCACACGCACGCTCCCCCTAAAGCGTTGCCGTACCCTCACCTGGACCCTAAACCGTCCCCGTCCCCTAACCCTAACCCTAGCCCGAACCCTAACCCTAACCCTTCCCGGAAGCCTGACCCTCACCCGTCCCCTAATCCTAACCCGTACGCTGACACTAACCCGCGCCCTCACACGCACGCTCCCCCTAAAGCGCTGCCGTACCCTCATCTGTACCCTAAACCGTCCCCGTCCCCTAACCCTAACCCTAGCCCGAACCCTAACCCTAACCCTTCCCCGAAGCCTGACCCTCACCCGTCCCCTAATCCTAACCCGTACGCTAACACTAACCAGCGCCCTCACACGCACGCTCCCCCTAATGCGTTGCCGTACCCTCACCTGGACCCTAAACCGTCCCTATCCCCTAACCCTAACCCTAGCCCGAACCCTAACCCTAACCCTTCTCCGAAGCCTGACCCTCACCCGTCCCCTAATCCTAACCCATACCCTAACACTAACCCGCGCCCTCACACGCACGCTCCCCCTAAAGCGTTGCCGTACCCTCACCTGGACCCTAAACCGTCCCCGTCCCCTAACCCTAATCCGAGCCCGAACCCTAACCCTAACACTTCCCCGAAGCCTGACCCTCACCCGTCCCCTAATCCTAACCCATACCCTAACACTACCCCGCGCCCTCACACGCACGCTCCCCCTAAAGCGTTGCCGTACCCTCACCTGGACCCTAAACCGTCCCCGTCCCCTAACCCTAACCCTAGCCCGAACCCTAACCCTAACCCTTCCCCGAAACGTGACCCTCACCCGTCCCCTAATCCCAACCCGTACGCTAACACTAACCCGCGCCCTCACACGCACGCTCCCCCTAAAGCGTTGCCATACCCTCACCTGGACCCTAAACCGTCCCCGTCCCCTAACCCTAACCCTAGCCCGAACCCTAACCCTAACCCTTCCCCGAAGCCTGACCCTCACCCGTCCCGTAATCCTAACCCGTACGCTAACACTAACCCGCGCCCTCACACGCACGCTCCCCCTAAAGCGTTGCCATACCCTCACCTTGACCCTAAACCGTCCCCGTCCCCTAACCCTAACCCTAGCCCGAACCCTAACCCAACCCTTCCCCGAAGCCTGACCCTCACCCGTCCCCTAATCCTAACCCGTACGCTAACACTAACCCGCACCCTCACACGCACGCTCCCCCTAAAGCGTTGCCGTACCCTCACCTGGACCCTAAACAGTCCCCGTCCCCTAACCCTAACCCTAGCCCGAACCCTAACCCTAACCCTTCCCAGAAGCCTGACCCTCACCCGTCCCCTAATCCTAACCCATACCCTAACACTAACCCGCGCCCTCACACGCACGCTCCCCCTAAAGCGTTGCCGTACCCTCACCTGGACCCTAAACCGTCCCCATCCCCTAACCCTAACCCTAGCCCGAACCCTAACCCTAACCCTTCCCCGAAGCCTGACCCTCACCCGTCCCCTAATCCTAAGCCGTACGCTAACACTATCGCACGCCCTCACACGCACGCTCCCCCTAAAGCGTTGCCGTACCCTCACCTGGACCCTAAAGCGTCCCCGTCTCCTAACCCTAACCCTAGCCCTAACCCTAACCCTAACCCTTCCCCGAAGCCTGACACTCACCCGTCCCCTAATCCTAACCCGTACGCTAACACTAACCCGCGCCCTCACACGCACGCTCCCCCTAAAGCGTTGCCGTACCCTCACCTGGACCCTAAAACGTCCCCGTCCCCTAACCCTAACCCTAGCCCGAACCCTAACCCTAACCCTTCCCCGAAGCCTGACCCTCAGCCGTCGCCTAATCCTAAGCTGTACGCTAACACTAACCCGCGCCCTCACACGCACGCTCCCCCTAAAGCGTTGCCATACCCTCACCTGGACCCTAAACCGTCCCCGTCCCCTAACCCTAACCCTAGCCCGAAACCTAACCCTAACCCTTCCCCGAAGCCTGACCCTCACCCGTCCCCTAATCCTAACCCGTACGCTAACTCTAACCCGCGCCCTCACACGCACGCTCCCCCTAAAGCGTTGCCGTACCCTCACCTGGACCCTAAACCGTCCCCGTCCCCTAACCCTAACCCTAGCCCGAACCCTAACCCTAACCCTTCCCCGAAGCCTGACACTCACCCCTCCCCAAATCCTAACCCGTACGCTAACACTAACCCGCGCCCTCACACGCACGCTCCCCCTAAAGCGTTGCCATACCCTCACCTGGACCCTAAACCGTCCCCGTCCCCTAACCCTAACCCTAGCCCGAACCCTAACCCTAACCCTTACCCGAAGCCTGACCCTCACCCGTCCCCTAATCCTAACCCGTTCGCTAACACTAACCCGTGCCCTCACACGCACGCTCCCCCTAAAGCGTTGCCGTACCCTCACCTGGACCCTATACCTTCCCCGTCCCCTAACCCTAACCCTAGCCCGAACCCTAACCCTAACCCTTCCCCGAAGCCTGACACTCACCCGTCCCCTAATCCTAACCCGTACGCTAACACTAACCCGCGCCCTCACACGCACGCTCCCCCTAAAGCGTTGCTGTACCCTCACCTGGACCCTAAACCGTCCCCGTCCCCTAACCCTAACCCTAGCCCGAACCCTAACCCTAACCCTTCCCCGAAGCCTGACCCTCACCCGTCCCCTAATCCTAACCCGTACGCTAACACTAACCCGCGCCCTCACACGCACTCTCCCCGTAAAGCGTTGCCGTACCCTCACCTGGACCCTAAACCGTCCCCGTCCCCTAACCCTAACCCTAGCCCGAACCCTAACCCTAACCCTTCCCCGAAGCCTGACCCTCACCCGTCCCCTAATCCTAACCCATACCCTAACACTAACCCGCACCCTCACACGCACGCTCCCCCTAAAGCGTTGCCGTACCCTCACCTGGACCCTAAACCGTCCCCGTCCCCTAACCCTAACCCTAGCCCGAACCCTAACCCTAACCCTTCCCCGAAGCCTGACCCTCACCCGTCCCCTAATCCTAAGCCGTACGCTAACACTAACACGCGCCCTCACACGCACGCTCCCCCTAAAGCGTTGCCGTACCCTCACCTGGACCCTAAACCGTCCCCGTCCCCTAACGCTAACCCTAGCCCGAACCCTAACCCTAACCCTTCCCCGAAGCCTGACCCTCACCCGTCCCCTAATCCTAACCCGTACCCTAACACTAACCCACGCCCTCACACGCACGCTCCCCCTAAAGCGTTGCCGTACCCTCACCTGGACCCTAAACCGTCCCCGTCCCCTAACCCTAACCCTAGCCCGAACCCTAACCCTAACCCTTCCCCGAAGCCTGACCCTCACCCGTCCCCTAATCCTAACCCGTACGCTAACACTAACCCGCGCCCTCACACGCACGCTCCCCCTAAAGCGTTGCCGTACCCTACCTCGACCCTAAACCGTCCCCGTCCCCTAACCCTAACCCTAGCCCGAACCCTAACCCTAACCCTTCCCCGAAGCCTGACACTCAACCGTCCCCTAATCCTAACCCGTACGCTAACACTAACCCGCGCCCTCACATGCACGCTCCCCCTAAAGCGTTGCCGTACCCTCACCCGGACCCTAAACCATCCACGTCCCCTAACCCTAACCCTAGCCCGAACCCTAAACCTAACCCTTCCCCGAAGCGTGACCCTCACCCGTCCCCTAATCCTAACCCGTACGCTAACACTAACCCGCGCCCTCACACGCATGCTCCACCTAAAGCGTTGCCGTACCCTCACCTGGACCCTAAACCGTCCCCGTCCCCTAACCCTAACCCTAGCCCGAACCCTAACCCTAACCCTTCCCCGAAGCCTGACCCTCACCCATCCACTAATCCTAACCCGTACACTAACACTAACCCGCGCCCTCACACGCACGCTCCCCCTAAAGCGTTGCCGTACCCTCACCTGGACCCTAAACCGTCCCCGCCCCTTAACCCTAACCCTAGCCCGAACCCTAACCCTAACCCTTCCCCGAAGCCTGACCCTCACCCGGCCCCTAATCCTAACCCGTATGCTAACACTAACCCGCGCCCTCACACGCACGCTCCCCCTAAAGCGTTGCCGTACCCTCTCCTGGACCCTAAACCATCCCCGTCCCCTAACCCTAACCCTAGCCCGAACCCTAACCCTAACCCTTCCCCGAAGCCTGACCCTCACCCGTCCCGTAATCCTAACCCGTACGCTAACACTAACCCGCGCCCTCACACGCACGCTCCCCCTAAAGCGTTGCCGTACCCTCACCTGGACCCTAAGCCGTCCCCGTCCCCTAACCCTAACCCTAGCCCGAACCCTAACCCTAACCCTTCCCCGAAGCCTGACCCTCACCCGTCCCCTAATCCTAACCCGTACGCTAACACTAACCCGCGCCCTCACACGCACTCTCCCCCTAAAGCGTTGCCGTACCCTCACCTGGACCCTAAACCGTCCCCGTCCCCTAACCCTAACCCTAGCCCGAACCCTAACCCTAACCCTTCCCCGAAGCCTGACCCTCACCCGTCCCCTAATCCTAACCCGTACGCTAACACTAAGCCGCGCCCTCACACGCACGCTCCCCCTAAAGCGTTGCCGTACCCTCACCTGGACCCTAAACCGTCCCCGTCCCCTAACCCTAACCCTAGCCCGAACCCTAACTCTAACCCTTCCCCGAAGCCTGACCCTCACCCGTCCCCTAATCCTAACCCATACCCTAACACTAACCCGCGCCCTCACACGCACGCTCCCCCTAAAGCGTTGCCGTACCCTCACCTGGACCCTAAACCGTCCCCGTCCCCTAACCATAACCCTAGCCCGAACCCTAACCCTAACCCTTCCCCGAAGCCTGACCCTCACCCGTCCCCTAATCCTAACCCGTACGCTAACACTACCCCGCGCCCTCACACGCACGCTCCCCCTAAAGCGTTGCCGTACCCTCACCTGGACCCTAAACCGTCCCCGTCCCCTAATCATAACCCTAGCCCGAACCCTAACCCTAACCCTTCCCCGAAGCCTGACCCTCACCCGTCCCCTAATCCTAACCCGTACGGTAACACTAACCCGCGCCCTCACACGCACGCTCCCCCTAAAGCGTTGCCGTACCCTCACCTGGACCCTAAACCGTCCCCGTCCCCTAACCCTAACCCTAGCCCGAACCCTAACCCTAACCCTTCCCCGAAGCCTGACCCTCACCCGTCCCCTAATCCTAACCCATACCCTAACACTAACCCGCACCCTCACACGCACGCTCCCCCTAAAGCGTTGCCGTACCCTCACCTGGACCGTAAACCGTCCCCTCCCCTAACCCTAACCCTAGCCCGAACCCTAACCCTAACCCTTCCCCGAAGCCTGACCCTCACCCGTCCCCTAATCCTAACCTGTACGCTAACACTAACCTGCGCCCTCACACGCACGCTCCCCCTAAAGCGTTGCCGTACCCTCACCTGGACCCTAAACCGTCATCGTCCCCTAACCCTAACCCTAGCCCGAACCCTAACCCTAACACTTCCCCGAAGCCTGACCCTCACCCGTCCCCTAATCCTAACCCGTACCCTAACACTAACCCGCTCCCTCACACGCACGCTCCCCCTAAAGCGTTGCCGTACCCTCACCTGGACCCTAAACCGTCCCCGTCCCCTAACCATAACCCTAGCCCGAACCCTAACCCTAACCCTTCCCCGAAGCCTGACCCTCACCCGTTCCCTAATCCTAACCCGTACGGTAACACTAACCCGCGCCCTCACACGCACGCTCCCCCTAAAGCGTTGCCGTACCCTCACCTGGACCCTAAACCGTCCCCGTCCCCTAACCCTAACCCTAGCCCGAACCCTAACCCTAACCCTTCCCCGAAGCCTGACCCTCACCCGTCCCCTAATCCTAACCCATACCCTAACACTAACCCGCACCCTCACACGCACGCTCCCCCTAAAGCGTTGCCGTACCCTCACCTGGACACTAAACCGTCCCCGTCCCCTAACCATAACCCTAGCCCGAACGCTAACCCTAACCCTTCCCCGAAGCCTGACCCTCACCCGTCCCCTAATCCTAAGCCGTACGCTAACACTAACGCGTGCCCTCACACGCACGCTCCCCCTAAAGCGTTGCCATACCCTCACCTGGACCCTAAACCGTCCCCGTCCCCTAACCCTAACCCTAGCCCGAACCCTAACCCTAACCCTTCCCCGAAGCCTGACCCTCACCCGTCCCCTAATCGTAACCCGTACGCTGACACTAACCCGCGCCCTCACACGCACGCTCCCCCTAAAGCGTTGCCGTACCCTCATCTGTACCCTAAACCGTCCCCGTCCCCTAACCCTAACCCTAGCCCGAACCCTAACCCTAACCCTTCCCCGAAGCCTGACCCTCACCCGTCCCCTAATCCTAACCCGTACGCTAACACTAACCAGCGCTCTCACACGCACGCTCCCCCTAAAGAGTTGCCGTACCCTCACCTGGACCCTAAACCGTCCCTATCCCCTAACCCTAACCCTAGCCCGAACCCTAAACCTAACCCTTCTCCGAAGCCTGACCCTCACCCGTCCCCTAATCCTAACCCATACCCTAACACTAACCCGCGCCCTCACATGCACGCTCCCCCTAAAGCGTTGCCGTACCCTCACCTGGACCCTAAACCGTCCCTGTCCCCTAACCCTAATCCTAGCCCGAAACCTAACCCTAACCCTTCCCCGAAGCCTGACCCTCACCCGTCCCCTAATCCTAACCCATACCCTAACACTAACCCGCGCCCTCACACGCACGCTCCCCCTAAAGCGTTGCCGTACCCTCACCTGGACCCTAAACCGTCCCCGTCCCCTAACCCTAACCCTAGCCCGAACCCTAACCCTAACCCTTCCCCGAAACGTGACCCTCACCCGTCCCCTAATCCCAACCCGTACGCTAACACTAACCCGCGCCCTCACACGCACGCTCCCCCTAAAGCGTTGCCGTACCCTCACCTGGACCCTAAACCGTCCCCGTCCCCTAACCCTAACCCTAGCCCGAACCCTAACCCTAACCCTTCCCCGAAGCCTGACCCTCACCCGTCCCCTAATCCTAAGCCGTACGCTAACACTAACGCGTGCCCTCACACGCACGCTCCCCCTAAAGCGTTGCCATACACTCACCTGGACCCTAAACCGTCCCCGTCCCCTAACCCTAACCCTAGCCCGAACCCTAACCCTAACCCTTCCCCGAAGCCTGACCCTCACCCGTCCCCTAATCGTAACCCGTACGCTGACACTAACCCGCGCCCTCACACGCACGCTCCCCCTAAAGCGTTGCCGTACCCTCATCTGTACCCTAAACCGTCCCCGTCCCCTAACCCTAACCCTAGCCCGAACCCTAACCCTAACCCTTACCAGAAGCCTGACCCTCACCCGTCCCCTAATCCTAACCCATACCCTAACACTAACCCGCGCCCTCACACGCACGCTCCCCCTAAAGCGTTGCCGTACCCTCACCTGGACCCTAAACCGTCCCCGTCCCCTAACCCTAACCCTAGCCCGAACCCTAACCCTAACCCTTCCCCGAAGCCTGACCCTCACCCGTCCCCTAATCCTAAGCCGTACGCTAACACTATCGCACGCCCTCACACGCATGCTCCCCCTAAAGCGTTGCCGTACCCTCACCTGGACCCTAAACCGTCCCCGTCCCCTAACCCTAACCCTAGCCCTAACCCTAACCCTAACTCTTCCCCGAAGCCTGACCCTCACCCGTCCCCTAATCCTAACCCGTACGCTAACACTAACCCGCGCCCTCACACGCACGCTCCCCCTAAAGCGTTGCCGTACCCTCACCTGGACCCTAAACCGTCCCCGTCCCCTAACCCTAACCCTAGCCCGAACCCTAACCCTAACCCTTCCCCGAAGCCTGACCCTCATCCGTCCCCTAATCCTAACCCGTACGCTAACACTACCCCGCACCCTCACACGCACGCTCCCCCTAAAGCGTTGCCGTACCCTCACCTGGACCCTAAACCGTCCCCGTCCCCTAACCCTAACCCTAGCCCGAACCCTAACCCTAACCCTTCCCCGAAGCCTGACCCTCACCCGTCCCCTAATCCTAACCCGTACGCTAACACTAACCCGCGCCCTCACACGCACGCTCCCCCTAAAGCGTTGCTGTACCCTCACCTGGACCCTAAACCGTCCCCGTCCCCTAACCCTAACCCTAGCCCGAACCCTAACCCTAACCCTTCCCCGAAGCCTGACCCTCACCCGTCCCCTAATCCTAACCCGTACGCTAACACTAACCCGCGCCCTCACACGCACTCTCCCCGTAAAGCATTGCCGTACCCTCACCTGGACCCTAAACCGTCCCCGTCCCCTAACCCTAACCCTAGCCCGAACCCTAACCCTAACCCTTCCCCGAAGCCTGACCCTCACCCGTCCCCTAATCCTAAGCCGTACGCTAACACTAACACGCGCTCTCACACGCACGCTCCCCCTAAAGCGTTGCCATACCCTCACCTGGACCCTAAACCGTCCCCGTCCCCTAACCCTAACCCTAGCCCGAACCCTAACCCTAACCCTTCCCCGAAGCCTGACCCTCACCCGTCCCCTAATCCTAACCCGTACGCTGACACTAACCCGCGCCCTCACACGCACGCTCCCCCTAAAGCGTTGCCGTACCCTCACCTGGACCCTAAACCGTCCCCGTCCCCTAACCTTAACCCTAGCCCGAACCCTAACCCTAACCCTTCCCCGAAGCCTGACCCTCACCCGTCCCCTAATTCTAACCCGTACGCTGACACTAACCCGCGCCCTCACACGCACGCTCCCCCTAAAGCGTTGCCGTACCCTCACCTGGACCCTAAACCGTCCCCGTCCCCTAACCCTAACCCTAGCCCGAACCCTAACCCTAACCCTTCCCCGAAGCCTGACCCTCACCCGTCCCCTAATCCTAACCCGTACGCTAACACTAACCCACGCCCTCACACGCATGCTCCCCCTAAAGCGTTGCCGTACCCTCAGCTGGACCCTAAACCGTCCCCGTCCCCTAACCCTAACCCTAGCCCGAACCCTAACCCTAACCCTTCCCCGAAGCCTGACCCTCACCCGTCCCCTAATCCTAACCCGTACGCTAACACTAACCCGCGCCCTCACACGCACGCTCCCCCTAAAGCGTTGCCGTACCCTCACCTCGAACCTAAACCGTCCCCGTCCCCTAACCCTAACCCTAGCCCGAACCCTAACCCTAACCCTTCCCCGAAGCCTGACCCTCATCCGTCCCCTAATCCTAACCCGTACGCTAACACTAACCCGCGCCCTCACACGCACGCTCCCCCTAAAGCGTTGCCGTACCCTCACCTGGACCCTAAACCGTCCACGTCCCCTAACCCTAACCCTAGCCCGAACCCTAACCCAAACCCTTCCCCGAAGCCTGACCCTCACCCATCCACTAATCCTAACCCGTACACTAACACTAACCCGCGCCCTCACACGCACGCTCCCCCTAAAGCGTTGCCGTACACTCACCTGGACCCTAAACCGTCCCTGTCCCCAAACCCTAACCCTAGCCCGAACCCTAACCCTAACCCTTCCCCGAAGCATGACTCTCACCCGTCCCCTAATCCTAACCCGTACGCTAACACTAACCCGCGCCCTCACACGCACTCTCCCCGTAAAGCATTGCCGTACCCTCACCTGGACCGTAAACCGTCCCCGTCCCCTAACACTAACCCTAGCCCTAACCCTAACCCTAACTCTTCCCCGAAGCCTGACCCTCACCCGTCCCCTAATCCTAACCCGTACGCTGACACTAACCCGCGCCCTCACACGCACGCTCCCCCTAAAGCGTTGCCGTACCCTCACCTGGACCCTAAAACGTCCCCGTCCCCTAACCCTAACCCTAGCCCGAACCCTAACCCTAACCCTTCCCCGAAGCCTGACCCTCAGCCGTCCCCTAATCCTAAGCTGTACGCTAACACTAACCCGCGCCCTCACACGCACGCTCCCCCTAAAGCGTTGACATAACCTCACCTGGACCCTAAACCGTCCCCGTCCCCTAACCCTAACCCTAGCTCGAAACCTAACCCTAACCCTTCCCCGAAGCCTGACCCTCACCCGTCCCCTAATCCTAACCCGTACGCTGACACTAACCCGCGCCCTCACACGCACGCTCCCCCTAAAGCGTTGCCGTACCCTCACCTGGACCCTAAACCGTCCCCGTCCCCTAACCCTAGCCCGAAACCTAACCCTAACCCTTCCCTGAAGCCTGACCCTCACCCGTCCCCTAATCCTAACCCGTACGCTAACACTAACCCGCGCCCTCACACGCACGCTCCCCCTAAAGCGTTGCCGTACCCTCACCTGGACCCTAAACCGTCCCCGTCCCCTAACCCTAACCCTAGCCCGAACCCTAACCCTAACCCTTCCCCAAAGCCTGACCCTCACCCGTCCCCTAATCCTAACCCGTACGCTAACACTACCCCGCGCCCTCACACGCACGCTCCCCCTAAAGCGTTGCCGTACCCTCACCTGGACCCTAAACTGTCCCCGTCCCCTAACCCTAACCCTAGCCCGAACCCTAACCCTAACCCTTCCCCGAAGCCTGACCCTCACCCGTCCCCTAATCCTAACCCGTACCCTAACACTAACCCGCGCCCTCACACGCACGCTCCCCCTAAAGCGTTGCTGTACCCTCACCTGGACCCTAAACCGTCCCCGTCCCCTAACCCTAACCCTAGCCCGAACCCTAACCCTAACCCTTCCCCGAAGCCTGACCCTCACCCGTCCCCTAATCCTAACCCGTACGCTAACACTAACCCGCGCCCTCACAAGCACTCTCCCCGTAAAGCATTGCCGTACCCTCACTTGGACCCTAAACCGTCCCCGTCCCCTAACCCTAACCCTAGCCCGAACCCTAACCCTAAACCTTCCCCGAAGCCTGACCCTCACCCGTCCCCTAATCCTAACCCATACCCTAACACTAACCCGCACCCTCACACGCACGCTCCCCCTAAAGCGTTGCCGTACCCTCACCTGGACCCTAAACCGTCCCCGTCCCCTAACCCTAACCCTAGCCCGAACCCTAACCCTAACCCTTCCCCGAAGCCTGACCCTCACCCGTCCCCTAATCCTAAGCCGTACGCTAACACTAACACGCGCCCTCACACGCACGCTCCCCCTAAAGCGTTGCCATACCCTCACCTGGACCCTAAACCGTCCCCGTCCCCTAACCCTAACCCTAGCCCGAACCCTAACCCTAACCCTTCCCCGAAGCCTGACCCTCACCCGTCCCCTAATCCTAACCCGTATGCTGACACTAACCCGCGCCCTCACACGCACGCTCCCCCTAAAGCGTTGCCGTACCCTCACCTGGACCCTAAACCGTCCCCGTCCCCTAACCCTAACCCTAGCCCGAACCCTAACCCTAACCCTTCCCCGAAGCCTGACCCTCACCCGTCCCCTAATTCTAACCCGTACGCTAACACTAACCCGCGCCCTCACACGCACGCTCCCCCTAAAGCGTTGCCGTACCCTCACCTGGACCCTAAACCGTCCCCGTCCCCTAACCCTAACCCTAGCCCGAACCCTAACCCTAACCCTTCCCCGAAGCCTGACCCTCACCCGTCCCCTAATCCTAACCCGTACGCTAACACTAACCCACGCCCTCACACGCATGCTCCCCCTAAAGCGTTGCCGTACCCTCACCTGGACCCTAAACCGTCCCCGTCCCCTAACCCTAACCCTAGCCCGAACCCTAACCCTAACCCTTCCCCGAAGCCTGACCCCACCCGTCCCCTAATCCTAACCCGTACCCTAACACTAACCCGCGCCCTCACACGCACGCTCCCCCTAAAGCGTTGCCGTACCCTCACCTGGACCCTAAACCGTCCCCGTCCCCTAACCCTAACCCTAGCCCGAACCCTAACCCAAAACCTTCCCCGAAGCCTGACACTCACCCGTCCCCTAATCCTAACCCGTACGCTAACACTAACCCGCGCCCTCACACGCACGCTCCCCCTAAAGCGTTGCCGTACCCTCACCTCGACCCTAAACCGTCCCCGTCCCCTAACCCTAACCCTAGCCCGAACCCTAACCCTAACCCTTCCCCGAAGCCTGACCCTCAACCGTCCCCTAATCCTAACCCGTACGCTAACACTAACCCGCGCCCTCACACGCACGCTCCCCCTAAAGCGTTGCCGTACCCTCACCTGGACCCTAAACCGTCCACGTCCCCTAACCCTAACCCTAGCCCGAACCCTAACCCAAACTCTTCCCCGAAGCCTGACCCTCACCCATCCACTAATCCTAACCCGTACACTAACACTAACCCGCGCCCTCACACGCACGCTCCCCCTAAAGCGTTGCCGTACACTCACCTGGAACCTAAACCGTCCCCGTCCCCTAACCCTAACCCTAGCCCGAACCCTAACCCTAACCCTTCCCCGAAGCCTGACCCTCACCCGTCCCCTAATCCTAACCCGTACGCTAACACTAACCCGCGCCCTCACACGCACTCTCCCCGTAAAGCATTGCCGTACCCTCACCTGGACCCTAAACCGTCCCCGTCCCCTAACCCTAACCCTAGCCCGAACCCTAAACCTAAACCTTCCCCGAAGCCTGACCCTCACCCGTCCCCTAATCCTAACCCATACCCTAACACTAACCCGCACCCTCACACGCACGCTCCCCCTAAAGCGTTGCCGTACCCTCACCTGGACCCTAAACCGTCCCCGTCCCCTAACCCTAACCCTAGCCCGAACCCTAACCCTAACCCTTCCCCGAAGCCTGACCTTCACCCGTCCCCTAATCCTAAGCCGTACGCTAACACTAACACGCGCACTCACACGCACGCTCCCCCTAAAGCGTTGCCATACCCTCACCTGGACCCTAAACCGTCCCCGTCCCCTAACCCTAACCCTAGCCCGAACCCTAACCCTAACCCTTCCCCGAAGCCTGACCCTCACCCGTCCCCTAATTCTAACCCGTACGCTAACACTAACCCGCGCCCTCACACGCACGCTCCCCCTAAAGCGTTGCCATACCCTCACCTGGACCCTAAACCGTCCCCGTCCCCTAACCCTAACCCTAGCCCGAACCCTAACCCTAACCCTTCCCCGAAGCCTGACCCTCACCCGTCCCCTAATCCTAACCCGTACGCTAACACTAACCCACGCCCTCACACGCATGCTCCCCCTAAAGCGTTGCCGTACCCTCACCTGGACCCTAAACCGTCCCCGTCCCCTAACCCTAACCCTAGCCCGAACCCTAACCCTAACCCTTCCCCGAAGCCTGACCCTCACCCGTCCCCTAATCCTAACCCGTACCCTAACACTATCCCGCGCCCTCACAGGCACGCTCCCCCTAAAGCGTTGCCGTACCCTCACCTGGACCCTAAACCGTCCTCGTCCCCTAACCCTAACCCTAGCCCGAACCCTAACCCTAACCCTTCCCCGAAGCCTGACCCTCACCCGTCCCCTAATCCTAACCCGTACGCTAACACTAACCCGCGCCCTCACACGCACGCTCCCCCTAAAGCGTTGCCGTACCCTCACCTCGACCCTAAACCGTCCCCGTCCCCTAACCCTAACCCTAGCCCGAACCCTAACCCTAACCCTTCCCCGAAGCCTGACCCTCAACCGTCCCCTAATCCTAACCCGTACGCTAACACTAACCCGGGCCCTCACACGCACGCTCCCCCTAAAGCGTTGCCATACCCTCACCTGGACCCTAAACCGTCCACGTCCCCTAACCCTAACCCTAGCCCGAACCCTAACCCTAACCCTTCCCCGAAGCCTGACCCTCACCCATCCACTAATCCTAACCCGTACACTAACACTAACCCGCGCCCTCACACGCACGCTCCCCCTAAAGCGTTGCCGTACCCTCACCTGGACCCTAAACCGTCCCCGCCCCTTAACCCTAACCCTAGCCCGAACCCTAACCCTAACCCTTCCCCGAAGCCTGACCCTCACCCGGCCCCTAATCCTAACCCGTACGCTAACACTAACCCGCGCCCTCACACGCACTCTCCCCGTAAAGCATTGCCGTACCCTCACCTGGACCCTAAACCGTCCCCGTCCCCTAACCCTAACCCTAGCCCGAACCCTAACCCTAACCCTTCCCCGAAGCCTGACCCTCACCCGTCCCCTAATCCTAAGCCGTACGCTAACACTAACACGCGCCCTCACACGCACGCTCCCCCTAAAGCGTTGCCGTACCCTCACCTGGACCCTAAACCGTCCCCGTCCCCTAACCCTAACCCTAGCCCGAACCCTAACCCTAACCCTTCCCCGAAGCCTGACCCTCACCCGTCCCCTAATCCTAACCCGTACGCTGACACTAACCCGCGCCCTCACACGCACGCTCCCCCTAAAGCGTTGCCGTACCCTCACCTGGACCCTAAACCGTCCCCGTCCCCTAACCTTAACCCTAGCCCGAACCCTAACCCTAACCCTTCCCCGAAGCCTGACCCTCACCCGTCCCCTAATTCTAACCCGTACGCTGACACTAACCCGCGCCCTCACACGCACGCTCCCCCTAAAGCGTTGCCGTACCCTCACCTGGACCCTAAACCGTCCCCGTCCCCTAACCCTAACCCTAGCCCGAACCCTAACCCTAACCCTTCCCCGAAGCCTGACCCTCACCCGTCCCCTAATCCTAACCCGTACGCTAACACTAACCCACGCCCTCACACGCATGCTCCCCCTAAAGCGTTGCCGTACCCTCAGCTGGACCCTAAACCGTCCCCGTCCCCTAACCCTAACCCTAGCCCGAACCCTAAACCTAACCCTTCCCCGAAGCCTGACCCTCACCCGTCCCCTAATCCTAACCCGTACGCTAACACTAACCCGCGCCCTCACACGCACGCTCCCCCTAAAGCGTTGCCGTACCCTCACCTCGAACCTAAACCGTCCCCGTCCCCTAACCCTAACCCTAGCCCGAACCCTAACCCTAACCCTTCCCCGAAGCCTGACCCTCATCCGTCCCCTAATCCTAACCCGTACGCTAACACTAACTCGCGCCCTCACACGCACGCTCCCCCTAAAGCGTTGCCGTACCCTCACCTGGACCCTAAACCGTCCACGTCCCCTAACCCTAACCCTAGCCCGAACCCTAACCCAAACCCTTCCCCGAAGCCTGACCCTCACCCATCCACTAATCCTAACCCGTACACTAACACTAACCCGCGCCCTCACACGCACGCTCCCCCTAAAGCGTTGCCGTACACTCACCTGGACCCTAAACCGTCCCTGTCCGCTAACCCTAACCCTAGCCCGAACCCTAACCCTAACCCTTCCCCGAAGCATGACCCTCACCCGTCCCCTAATCCTAACCCGTACGCTAACACTAACCCGCGCCCTCACACGCACTCTCCCCGTAAAGTATTGCCGTACCCTCACCTGGACCGTAAACCGTCCCCGTCCCCTAACCCTAACCCTAGCCCGAACCCTAACCCTAACCCTTCCCCGAAGCCTGACCCTCAGCCGTCCCCTAATCCTAAGCTGTACGCTAACACTAACCCGCGCCCTCACACGCACGCTCCCCCTAAAGCGTTGACATAACCTCACCTGGACCCTAAACCGTCCCCGTCCCCTAACCCTAACCCTAGCTCGAAACCTAACCCTAACCCTTCCCCGAAGCCTGACCCTCACCCGTCCCCTAATCCTAACCCGTACGCTGACACTAACCCGCGCCCTCACACGCACGCTCCCCCTAAAGCGTTGCCGTACCCTCACCTGGACCCTAAACCGTCCCCGT
This sequence comes from Stenella coeruleoalba, assembly GCF_951394435.1. Lineage (NCBI taxonomy): Eukaryota > Metazoa > Chordata > Mammalia > Artiodactyla > Delphinidae > Stenella > Stenella coeruleoalba. The sequence continues at coordinate 440,002 of NW_027646184.1, forward strand.
CCCCTAACCCTAGCCCGAACCCTAACCCTAACCCTTCCCTGAAGCCTGACCCTCACCCGTCCCCTAATCCTAACCCGTACGCTAACACTAACCCGCGCCCTCACACGCACGCTCCCCCTAAAGCGTTGCCGTACCCTCACCTGGACCCTAAACCGTCCCCGTCCCCTAACCCTAACCCTAGCCCGAACCCTAACCCTAACCCTTCCCCTAAGCCTGACCCTCACCCGTCCCCTAATCCTAACCCGTACGCTAACACTACCCCGCGCCCTCACACGCACGCTCCCCCTAAAGCGTTGCCGTACCCTCACCTGGACCCTAAACTGTCCCCGTCCCCTAACCCTAACCCTAGCCCGAACCCTAACCCTAACCCTTCCCCGAAGCCTGACCCTCACCCGTCCCCTAATCCTAACCCGTACCCTAACACTAACCCGCGCCCTCACACGCACGCTCCCCCTAAAGCGTTGCTGTACCCTCACCTGGACCCTAAACCGTCCCCGTCCCCTAACCCTAACCCTAGCCCGAACCCTAACCCTAACCCTTCCCCGAAGCCTGACCCTCACCCGTCCCCTAATCCTAACCCGTACGCTAACACTAACCCGCGCCCTCACAAGCACTCTCCCCGTAAAGCATTGCCGTACCCTCACTTGGACCCTAAACCGTCCCCGTCCCCTAACCCTAACCCTAGCCCGAACCCTAACCCTAAACCTTCCCCGAAGCCTGACCCTCACCCGTCCCCTAATCCTAACCCATACCCTAACACTAACCCGCACCCTCACACGCACGCTCCCCCTAAAGCGTTGCCGTACCCTCACCTGGACCCTAAACCGTCCCCGTCCCCTAACCCTAACCCTAGCCCGAACCCTAACCCTAACCCTTCCCCGAAGCCTGACCCTCACCCGTCCCCTAATCCTAAGCCGTACGCTAACACTAACACGCGCCCTCACACGCACGCTCCCCCTAAAGCGTTGTCATACCCTCACCTGGACCCTAAACCGTCCCCGTCCCCTAACCCTAACCCTAGCCCGAACCCTAACCCTAACCCTTCCCCGAAGCCTGACCCTCACCCGTCCCCTAATCCTAACCCGTATGCTGACACTAACCCGCGCCCTCACACGCACGCTCCCCCTAAAGCGTTGCCGTACCCTCACCTGGACCCTAAACCGTCCCCGTCCCCTAACCCTAACCCTAGCCCGAACCCTAACCCTAACCCTTCCCCGAAGCCTGACCCTCACCCGTCCCCTAATTCTAACCCGTACGCTAACACTAACCCGCGCCCTCACACGCACGCTCCCCCTAAAGCGTTGCCGTACCCTCACCTGGACCCTAAACCGTCCCCGTCCCCTAACCCTAACCCTAGCCCGAACCCTAACCCTAACCCTTCCCCGAAGCCTGACCCTCACCCGTCCCCTAATCCTAACCCGTACGCTAACACTAACCCACGCCCTCACACGCATGCTCCCCCTAAAGCGTTGCCGTACCCTCACCTGGACCCTAAACCGTCCCCGTCCCCTAACCCTAACCCTAGCCCGAACCCTAACCCTAACCCTTCCCCGAAGCCTGACCCCACCCGTCCCCTAATCCTAACCCGTACCCTAACACTAACCCGCGCCCTCACACGCACGCTCCCCCTAAAGCGTTGCCGTACCCTCACCTGGACCCTAAACCGTCCCCGTCCCCTAACCCTAACCCTAGCCCGAACCCTAACCCAAAACCTTCCCCGAAGCCTGACACTCACCCGTCCCCTAATCCTAACCCGTACGCTAACACTAACCCGCGCCCTCACACGCACGCTCCCCCTAAAGCGTTGCCGTACCCTCACCTCGACCCTAAACCGTCCCCGTCCCCTAACCCTAACCCTAGCCCGAACCCTAACCCTAACCCTTCCCCGAAGCCTGACCCTCAACCGTCCCCTAATCCTAACCCGTACGCTAACACTAACCCGCGCCCTCACACGCACGCTCCCCCTAAAGCGTTGCCGTACCCTCACCTGGACCCTAAACCGTCCACGTCCCCTAACCCTAACCCTAGCCCGAACCCTAACCCAAACTCTTCCCCGAAGCCTGACCCTCACCCATCCACTAATCCTAACCCGTACACTAACACTAACCCGCGCCCTCACACGCACGCTCCCCCTAAAGCGTTGCCGTACACTCACCTGGAACCTAAACCGTCCCCGTCCCCTAACCCTAACCCTAGCCCGAACCCTAACCCTAACCCTTCCCCGAAGCCTGACCCTCACCCGTCCCCTAATCCTAACCCGTACGCTAACACTAACCCGCGCCCTCACACGCACTCTCCCCGTAAAGCATTGCCGTACCCTCACCTGGACCCTAAACCGTCCCCGTCCCCTAACCCTAACCCTAGCCCGAACCCTAACCCTAAACCTTCCCCGAAGCCTGACCCTCACCCGTCCCCTAATCCTAACCCATACCCTAACACTAACCCGCACCCTCACACGCACGCTCCCCCTAAAGCGTTGCCGTACCCTCACCTGGACCCTAAACCGTCCCCGTCCCCTAACCCTAACCCTAGCCCGAACCCTAACCCTAACCCTTCCCCGAAGCCTGACCTTCACCCGTCCCCTAATCCTAAGCCGTACGCTAACACTAACACGCGCCCTCACACGCACGCTCCCCCTAAAGCGTTGCCATACCCTCACCTGGACCCTAAACCGTCCCCGTCCCCTAACCCTAACCCTAGCCCGAACCCTAACCCTAACCCTTCCCCGAAGCCTGACCCTCACCCGTCCCCTAATTCTAACCCGTACGCTAACACTAACCCGCGCCCTCACACGCACGCTCCCCCTAAAGCGTTGCCGTACCCTCACCTGGACCCTAAACCGTCCCCGTCCCCTAACCCTAACCCTAGCCCGAACCCTAACCCTAACCCTTCCCCGAAGCCTGACCCTCACCCGTCCCCTAATCCTAACCCTTACGCTAACACTAACCCACGCCCTCACACGCATGCTCCCCCTAAAGCGTTGCCGTACCCTCACCTGGACCCTAAACCGTCCCCGTCCCCTAACCCTAACCCTAGCCCGAACCCTAACCCTAACCCTTCCCCGAAGCCTGACCCTCACCCGTCCCCTAATCCTAACCCGTACCCTAACACTATCCCGCGCCCTCACAGGCACGCTCCCCCTAAAGCGTTGCCGTACCCTCACCTGGACCCTAAACCGTCCTCGTCCCCTAACCCTAACCCTAGCCCGAACCCTAACCCTAACCCTTCCCCGAAGCCTGACCCTCACCCGTCCCCTAATCCTAACCCGTACGCTAACACTAACCCGCGCCCTCACACGCACGCTCCCCCTAAAGCGTTGCCGTACCCTCACCTCGACCCTAAACCGTCCCCGTCCCCTAACCCTAACCCTAGCCCGAACCCTAACCCTAACCCTTCCCCGAAGCCTGACCCTCAACCGTCCCCTAATCCTAACCCGTACGCTAACACTAACCCGGGCCCTCACACGCACGCTCCCCCTAAAGCGTTGCCGTACCCTCACCTCGACCCTAAACCGTCCACGTCCCCTAACCCTAACCCTAGCCCGAACCCTAACCCTAACCCTTCCCCGAAGCCTGACCCTCACCCATCCACTAATCCTAACCCGTACACTAACACTAACCCGCGCCCTCACACGCACGCTCCCCCTAAAGCGTTGCCGTACCCTCACCTGGACCCTAAACCGTCCCCGCCCCTTAACCCTAACCCTAGCCCGAACCCTAACCCTAACCCTTCCCCGAAGCCTGACCCTCACCCGGCCCCTAATCCTAACCCGTACGCTAACACTAACCCGCGCCCTCACACGCACGCTCCCCCTAAAGCGTTGCCGTACCCTCACCTGGACCCTAAACCATCCCCGTCCCCTAACCCTAACCCTAGCCCGAACCCTAACCCTAACCCTTCCCCGAAGCCTGACCCTCACCCGTCCCGTAATCCTAACCCGTACGCTAACACTAACCCGCGCCCTCACACGCACGCTCCCCCTAAAGCGTTGCCGTACCCTCACCTGGACCCTAAACCGTCCCCGTCCCCTAACCCTAACCCTAGCCCGAACCCTAACCCTAACCCTTCCCCGAAGCCTGACCCTCACCCGTCCCGTAATCCTCACCCGTACGCTAACATTAACCTGCGCCCTCACACGCACGCTCCCCCTAAAGCGTTGCCGTACCCTCACCTGGACCCTAAACCGTCCCCGTCCCCTAACCCTAACCCTAGCCCGAACCCTAACCCTAACCCTTCCCCGAAGCCTGACCCTCACCCGTCCCCTAATCCTAACCCGTACGCTAACACTATCGCGCGCGCTCACACGCACGCTCCCCCTAAAGCGTTGCCGTACCCTCACCTGGACCCTAAACCGTCCCCGTCCCCTAACCCTAACCCTAGCCCGAACCGTAACCCTAACCCTTCCCCGAAGCCTGACGCTCACCCGTCCCCTAATCCTAACCCGTACGGTAACACTAACCCGCGCCCTCACACGCACGCTCCCCCTAAAGCATTGCCGTACCCTCACCTGGACCCTAAACCGTCCCCGTCCCCTAACCCTAACCCTAGCCCGAACCCTAACCCTAACCCTTCCCCGAAGCCTGACCCTCACCCGTCCCCTAATCCTAACCCGTACGGTAACACTAACCCGCGCCCTCACACGCACGCTCCCCCTAAAGCGTTGCCGTACCCTCACCTGCACCCTAAACCGTCCCCGTCCCCTAACCCTAACCCTAGCCCGAACCCTAACCCTAACCCTTCCCCGAAGCCTGACCCTCACCCGTCCCCTACTCCTAACCCGTACGCTAACACTAACCCGCGCCCTCACACGCACGCTCCCCCTAAAGCGTTGCCGTATCCTCACCTGGACCCTAAACCGTCCCCGTCCCCTAACCCTAACGCTAGCCCGAACCCTAACCCTAACCCTTCCCCGAAGCCTGACCCTCACCCGTCCCCTAATCCTAACCCGTACGCTAACACTAACCCGCGCCCTCACACGCACGCTCCCCCTAAAGGGTTGCCGTACCCTCACCTGGACCCTAAACCGTCCCCGTCCCCTAACCCTAACCCTAGCCCGAACCCTAACCCTAACCCTTCCCAGAAGCCTGACCCTCACCCGTCCCCTAATCCTAACCCGTACACTAACACTAACCCGCGCCCTCACACGCACGCTCCCCCTAAAGCGTTGCCGTACCCTCACCTGGACCCTAAACCGTCCCCGTCCCCTAACCCTAACCCTAGCCCGAACCCTAACCCTAACCCTTACCCGAAGCCTGACCCTCACCCGTCCCCTAATGCTAAACCATACGCTAACACTAACCCGCGCCCTCACACGCACGCTCCCACTAAAGCGTTGCCATACCCTCACCTGGACCCTAAACCGTCCCCGTCCCCTAACCATAACCCTAGCCCGAACCGTAACCCTAACCCGTCCCGAAACCTGACCCTCACCCGTCCCCTAATCCTAACCCGTACGCTAACACTAACCCGCGCCCTCACACGCACGCTCCCCCTAAAGCGTTGCAGTACCCTCACCTGGACCCTAAACCGTCCCCGTCCCCTAACCCTAACCCTAGCCCGAACCCTAACCCTAACCCTTCCCCGAAGCCTGACCCTCACCCGTCCCCTAATCCTAAGCCGTACGCTAACACTATCGCGCGCCCTCACACGCACGCTCCCCCTAAAGCGTTGCCGTACCCTCACCTGGACCCTAAACCGTCCCCGTCCCCTAACCCTAACCCTAGCCCGAAACCTAACCCTAACCCTTCCCCGAAGCCTGACCCTCACCCGTCCCCTAATCCTAACCCGTACACTAACACTAACCCGCGCCCTCACACGCACGCTCCCCCTAAAGCGTTGCCGTACCCTCACCTGGACCCTAAACCCTCCCCATCCCCTAACCCTAACCCTAGCCCGAACCCTAACCCTAACCCTTCCCCGAAGCCTGACCCTCACCCGTCCCCTAATCCTAACCCATACCCTAACACTAACCCGCGCCCTCACACGCACGCTCCCCCTAAAGCGTTGCCGTACCCTCACCTGGACCCTAAACCGTCCCCGTCACCTAACCCTAACCCTAGCCCGAACCCTAACCCTAACCCTTCCCCGAAGCCTGACCCTCACCCGTCCCCTAATCCTAAGCCGTACGCTAACACTATCGCGCGCCCTCACACGCACGCTCCCCCTAAAGCGTTGCCGTACCCTCACCTGGACCCTAAACCGTCCCCGTCCCCTAACCCTAACCCTAGCCCGAACCCTAACCCTAACCCTTCCCCGAAGCCTGACCCTCACCCGTCCCGTAATCCTAACCCGTACGCTAACACTAACCCGCGCCCTCACACGCACGCTCCCCCTAAAGCGTTGCCGTACCCTCACCTGGACCCTAAACCGTCCCCGTCCCCTAACCCTAACCCTAGCCCGAACCCTAACCCTAACCCTTCCCCGAAGCCTGACCCTCACCCGTCCCGTAATCCTCACCCGTACGCTAACATTAACCTGCGCCCTCACACGCACGCTCCCCCTAAAGCGTTGCCGTACCCTCACCTGGACCCTAAACCGTCCCCGTCCCCTAACCCTAACCCTAGCCCGAACCCTAACCCTAACCCTTCCCCGAAGCCTGACCCTCACCCGTCCCCTAATCCTAACCCGTACGCTAACACTATCGCGCGCGCTCACACGCACGCTCCCCCTAAAGCGTTGCCGTACCCTCACCTGGACCCTAAACCGTCCCCGTCCCCTAACCCTAACCCTAGCCCGAAACCTAACCCTAACCCTTCCCCGAAGCCTGACCCTCACCCGTCCCCTAATCCTAACCCGTACACTAACACTAACCCGCGCCCTCACACGCACGCTCCCCCTAAAGCGTTGCCGTACCCTCACCTGGACCCTAAACCCTCCCCATCCCCTAACCCTAACCCTAGCCCGAACCCTAACCCTAACCCTTCCCCGAAGCCTGACCCTCACCCGTCCCCTAATCCTAACCCATACCCTAACACTAACCCGCGCCCTCACACGCACGCTCCCCCTAAAGCGTTGCCGTACCCTCACCTGGACCCTAAACCGTCCCCGTCACCTAACCCTAACCCTAGCCCGAACCCTAACCCTAACCCTTCCCCGAAGCCTGACCCTCACCCGTCCCCTAATCCTAAGCCGTACGCTAACACTATCGCGCGCCCTCACACGCACGCTCCCCCTAAAGCGTTGCCGTACCCTCACCTGGACCCTAAACCGTCCCCGTCCCCTAACCCTAACCCTAGCCCGAACCCTAACCCTAACCCTTCCCCGAAGCCTGACCCTCACCCGTCCCGTAATCCTAACCCGTACGCTAACACTAACCCGCGCCCTCACACGCACGCTCCCCCTAAAGCGTTGCCGTACCCTCACCTGGACCCTAAACCGTCCCCGTCCCCTAACCCTAACCCTAGCCCGAACCCTAACCCTAACCCTTCCCCGAAGCCTGACCCTCACCCGTCCCGTAATCCTCACCCGTACGCTAACATTAACCTGCGCCCTCACACGCACGCTCCCCCTAAAGCGTTGCCGTACCCTCACCTGGACCCTAAACCGTCCCCGTCCCCTAACCCTAACCCTAGCCCGAACCCTAACCCTAACCCTTCCCCGAAGCCTGACCCTCACCCGTCCCCTAATCCTAACCCGTACGCTAACACTATCGCGCGCGCTCACACGCACGCTCCCCCTAAAGCGTTGCCGTACCCTCACCTGGACCCTAAACCGTCCCCGTCCCCTAACCCTAACCCTAGCCCGAACCGTAACCCTAACCCTTCCCCGAAGCCTGACGCTCACCCGTCCCCTAATCCTAACCCGTACGGTAACACTAACCCGCGCCCTCACACGCACGCTCCCCCTAAAGCATTGCCGTACCCTCACCTGGACCCTAAACCGTCCCCGTCCCCTAACCCTAACCCTAGCCCGAACCCTAACCCTAACCCTTCCCCGAAGCCTGACCCTCACCCGTCCCCTAATCCTAACCCGTACGGTAACACTAACCCGCGCCCTCACACGCACGCTCCCCCTAAAGCGTTGCCGTACCCTCACCTGCACCCTAAACCGTCCCCGTCCCCTAACCCTAACCCTAGCCCGAACCCTAACCCTAACCCTTCCCCGAAGCCTGACCCTCACCCGTCCCCTACTCCTAACCCGTACGCTAACACTAACCCGCGCCCTCACACGCACGCTCCCCCTAAAGCGTTGCCGTATCCTCACCTGGACCCTAAACCGTCCCCGTCCCCTAACCCTAACGCTAGCCCGAACCCTAACCCTAACCCTTCCCCGAAGCCTGACCCTCACCCGTCCCCTAATCCTAACCCGTACGCTAACACTAACCCGCGCCCTCACACGCACGCTCCCCCTAAAGGGTTGCCGTACCCTCACCTGGACCCTAAACCGTCCCCGTCCCCTAACCCTAACCCTAGCCCGAACCCTAACCCTAACCCTTCCCAGAAGCCTGACCCTCACCCGTCCCCTAATCCTAACCCGTACACTAACACTAACCCGCGCCCTCACACGCACGCTCCCCCTAAAGCGTTGCCGTACCCTCACCTGGACCCTAAACCGTCCCCGTCCCCTAACCCTAACCCTAGCCCGAACCCTAACCCTAACCCTTACCCGAAGCCTGACCCTCACCCGTCCCCTAATGCTAAACCATACGCTAACACTAACCCGCGCCCTCACACGCACGCTCCCACTAAAGCGTTGCCATACCCTCACCTGGACCCTAAACCGTCCCCGTCCCCTAACCATAACCCTAGCCCGAACCGTAACCCTAACCCGTCCCGAAACCTGACCCTCACCCGTCCCCTAATCCTAACCCGTACGCTAACACTAACCCGCGCCCTCACACGCACGCTCCCCCTAAAGCGTTGCAGTACCCTCACCTGGACCCTAAACCGTCCCCGTCCCCTAACCCTAACCCTAGCCCGAACCCTAACCCTAACCCTTCCCCGAAGCCTGACCCTCACCCGTCCCCTAATCCTAAGCCGTACGCTAACACTATCGCGCGCCCTCACACGCACGCTCCCCCTAAAGCGTTGCCGTACCCTCACCTGGACCCTAAACCGTCCCCGTCCCCTAACCCTAACCCTAGCCCGAAACCTAACCCTAACCCTTCCCCGAAGCCTGACCCTCACCCGTCCCCTAATCCTAACCCGTACACTAACACTAACCCGCGCCCTCACACGCACGCTCCCCCTAAAGCGTTGCCGTACCCTCACCTGGACCCTAAACCCTCCCCATCCCCTAACCCTAACCCTAGCCCGAACCCTAACCCTAACCCTTCCCCGAAGCCTGACCCTCACCCGTCCCCTAATCCTAACCCATACCCTAACACTAACCCGCGCCCTCACACGCACGCTCCCCCTAAAGCGTTGCCGTACCCTCACCTGGACCCTAAACCGTCCCCGTCACCTAACCCTAACCCTAGCCCGAACCCTAACCCTAACCCTTCCCCGAAGCCTGACCCTCACCCGTCCCCTAATCCTAAGCCGTACGCTAACACTATCGCGCGCCCTCACACGCACGCTCCCCCTAAAGCGTTGCCGTACCCTCACCTGGACCCTAAACCGTCCCCGTCCCCTAACCCTAACCCTAGCCCGAACCCTAACCCTAACCCTTCCCCGAAGCCTGACCCTCACCCGTCCCCTAATCCTAAGCCGTACGCTAACACTAACCCGCGCCCTCACACGCACTCTCCCACTAAAGCGTTGCCGTACCCTCACCTGGACCCTAAACCGTCCCCGTCCCCTAACCCTAACCCTAGCCCGAACCCTAACACTAACCCTTCCCCGAAGCCTGACCCTCACCCGTCCCGTAATCCTCACCCGTACGCTAACATTAACCTGCGCCCTCACACGCACGCTCCCCCTAAAGCGTTGCCGTACCCTCACCTGGACCCGAAACCGTCCCCGTCCCCTAACCCTAACCCTAGCCCGAACCCTAACCCTAACCCTTCCCCGAAGCCTGACCCTCACCCGTCCCCTAATCCTAAACCATACGCTAACACTAACCCGCACCCTCACACGCACGCTCCCCCTAAAGCGTTGCCATACCCTCACCTGGACCCTAAACCGTCCCCGTCCCCTAACCATAACCCTAGCCCGAACCCTAACCCTAACCCTTCCCCGAAGCCTGACCCTCACCCGTCCCCTAATCCTAACCCGTACGCTAACACTAACCCGCGCCCTCACACGCACGCTCCCCCTAACGCGTTGCCGTACACTCACCTGGACCCTAAACCGTCCCCGTTCCCTAACCCTAACCCTAGCCCGAACCCTAACCCTAACCCTTCCCCGAAGCCTGACCCTCACCCGTCCCCTAATCCTAACCCGTACGCTAACAGTAACCCGCGCCCTCACACGCACGCTCCCCCTAAAGCGTTGCCGTACCCTCACCTGGACCCTAAACCGTCCCCGTCCCCTAACCCTAACCCTAGCCCGAACCCTAACCCTTACCCTTCCCCGAAGCCTGACCCTCACCCGTCCCCTAATCCTAACCCGTACGCTAACACTAACCCGCGCCCTCACACGCACGCTCCCCCTAAAGCGTTGCCGTACCCTCACCTGGACCCTAAACCGTCCCCGTCCCCTAACCCTAAACCTAGCCCGAACCCTAACTCTAACCCTTCCCCGAAGCCTGACCCTCACCCGTCCCCTAATCCTAACCCATACCCTAACACTAACCCGCGCCCTCACACGCACGCTCCCCCTAAAGCGTTGCCGTACCCTCACCTGGACCCTAAACCGTCCCCGTCACCTAACCCTAACCCTAGCCCGAACCCTAACCCTAACCCTTCCCCGAAGCCTGACCCTCACCCGTCCCCTAATCCTAAGCCGTACGCTAACACTATCGCGCGCCCTCACACGCACGCTCCCCCTAAAGCGTTGCCGTACCCTCACCTGGACCCTAAACCGTCCCCGTCCCCTAACCCTAACCCTAGCCCGAACCCTAACCCTAACCCTTCCCCGAAGCCTGACCCTCACCCGTCCCCTAATCCTAACCCGTACGCTAACACTAACCCGCGCCCTCACACGAACGCTCCCCCTAAAGCGTTGCCGTACCCTCACCTGGACCCTAAACCGTCCCCATCCCCTAACCCTAACCCTAGCCCGAACCCTAACCCTAACCCTTCCCCGAAGCCTGACCCTCACCCGTCCCCTAATCCTAACCCGTACGCTAACACTGACCCGCGCCCTCACACGCACGCTCCCCCTAAAGCGTTGCCGTACCCTCACCTGGACTCTAAACCGTCCCCGTCCCCTAACCCTAACCCTAGCCCGAACCCTAACCCTAACACTTCCCAGAAGCCTGACCCTCACCCGTCCCATAATCCTAACCCATACCTTAACACTAACCCGCGCCCTCACACGCACGCTCCCCCTAAAGCGTTGCCGTACCCTCACCTGGACCCTAAACCGTCCCCGTCCCCTAACCCTAACCCTAGCCCGAACCCTAACCCTAACCCTTCCCCGAAGCCTGACCCTCACCCGTCCCCTAATCCTAACCCGTACGCTAACACTAACCCGCGCCCTCACACGCACGCTCCCCCTAAAGCGTTGCCGTACCCTCACCTGGACCGTAAACCGTCCCCGTCCCCTAACCCTAACCCTAGCCCGAACCCTAACCCTAACCCTTCCCCGAAGCCTGACCCTCAGCCGTCCCCTAATCCTAAGCCGTACGCTAACACTAACGCGCGCCCTCACACGCACGCTCCCCCTAAAGCGTTGCCATACCCTCACCTGGACCCTAAACCGTCCCCGTCCCCTAACCCTAACCCTAGCCCGAAACCTAAACCTAACCCTTCCCCGAAGCCTGACCCTCACCCGTCCCCTAATCCTAACCCGTACGCTGACACTAACCTGCGCCCTCACACGCACGCTCCCCCTAAAGCGTTGCCGTACACCCACCTGGACCCTAAACCGTCCCCGTCCCCTAACCCTAACCCTAGCCCGAACCCTAACCCTAACACTTCCCCGAAGCCTGACCCTCACCCGTCCCCTAATCCTAACCCGTATGCTAACACTAACCCGCGCCCTCACACGCACGCTCCCCCTAAAGCGTTGCCGTACCCTCACCTGGACCCTAAACCGTCCCCGTCCCCTAACCCTAACCCTAGCCCGAACCCTAACCCTAACCCTTCCCCGAAGCCTGACCCTCACCCGTCCCCTAATCCTAACCTGTACGCTAACACTACCCCGCGCCCTCACACGCACGCTCCCCCTAAAGCGTTGCCGTACCCTCACCTGGACCCTAAACCGTCATCGTCCCCTAACCCGAACCCTAGCCCGAACCCTAACCCTAACACTTCCCCGAAGCCTGACCCTCACCCGTCCCCTAATGCTAACCCGTACGCTAACACTAAACCGCGCCCTCAAACGCACGCTCCCCCTAAAGCGTTGCCGTACCCTCACCTGGACCCTAAACCGTCCCCATCCCCTAACCCTAACCCTAGCCCGAACCCTAACCCTAACCCTTACCCGAAGCCTGACCCTCACCCGTCCCCTAATCCTAACCCGTACGCTAACACTAACCCGCGCCCTCACACGCACGCTCCCTCTAAAGCGTTGCCGTACCCTCACCTGGACCCTAAACCGTCCCCGTCCCCTAACCCTAACCCTAGCCCGAACCCTAACCCTAACCCTTCCCCGAAGCCTGACCCTCACCCGTCCCCTAATCCTAACCCATACCCTAACACTAACCCGCGCCCTCACACGCACGCTCCCCCTAAAGCGTTGCCGTACCCTCACCTGGACCCTAAACCGTCCCCGTCCCCTAACCCTAACCCTAGCCCGAACCCTAACCCTAACCCTTCCCCGAAGCCTGACCCTCACCCGTCCCTTAATCCTAAGCCGTACGCTAACACTATCGCACGCCCTCACACGCACGCTCCCCCTAAAGCATTGCCGTACCCTCACCTGGACCCTAAACCGTCCACGTCCCCTAACCCTAACCCTAGCCCGAACCCTAACCCTAACCCTTCCCCGAAGCCTGACCCTCACCCGTCCCCTAATCCTAACCCGTACGCTAACACTAACCCGCGCCCTCACACGCACGCTCCCCCTAAAGCGTTGCCGTACCCTCACCTGGACCCGAAACCGTCCCCGTCCCCTAACCCTAACCCTAGCCCAAACCCTAACCCTAACCCTTCCCCGAAGCCTAACCCTCACCCGTCCCCTAATCCTAACCCATACCCTAACACTAACCCGCGCCCTCACACGCACGCTCCCCCTAAAGCGTTGCCGTACCGTCACCTGGACCCTAAACCGTCCCCGTCCCCTAACCCTAACCCTAGCCCGAACCCTAACCCTAACCCTTCCCCGAAACCTGACCCTCACCCGTCCCCTAATCCTAACCCGTACACTAACACTAACCCGCGCCCTCACACGCACGCTCCCCCTAAAGCGTTGCCGTACCCTCACCTGGACCCTAAACCGTCCCCGTCCCCTAACCCTAACCCTAGCCCGAACCCTAACCCTAACCCTTCCCCGAAGCCTGACCCTCACCTGTCCCCTAATCCTAACCCGTACGCTAACACTACCCCGCGCCCTCACACGCACGCTCCCCCTAAAGCGTTGCCGTACCCTCACCTGGACCCTAAACCGTCCACGTCCCCTAACCCTAACCCTAGCCCGAACCCTAACCCAAACCCTTCCCCGAAGCCTGACCCTCACCCATCCACTAATCCTAACCCGTACACTAACACTAACCCACGCCCTCACACGCACGCTCCCCCTAAAGCGTTGCCGTACACTCACCTGGACCCTAAACCGTCCCCGTCCCCTAACCCTAACCCTAGCCCGAACCCTAACCCTAACCCTTCCCCGAAGCGTGACCCTCACCCGTCCCCTAATCCTAACCCGTACGCTAACACTAACCCGCGCCCTCACACGCACGCTCCCCCTAAAGCGTTGCCGTACCCTCACCTGGACCCTAAACCGTCCCCGTCCCCTAACCCTAACCCTAGCCCGAACCCTAACCCTAACCCTTCCCCGAAGCCTGACCCTCACCCGTCCCCTAATCCTAACCCATACCCTAACACTAACCCGTGCCCTCACACGCACGCTCCCCCTAAAGCGTTGCCGTACCCTCACCTGGACCCTAAACCGTCCCCGTCCCCTAACCCTAACCCTAGCCCGAACCCTAACCCTAACCCTTCCCCGAAGCCTGACCCTCACCCGTCCCCTAATCCTAACCCGTACGCTAACACTAACCCGCGCCCTCACACGCACGCTCCCCCTAAAGCGTTGCCGTACCCTCACCTGGACCCTAAACCGTCCCCGTCCCCTAACCCTAACCCTAGCCCGAACCCTAACCCTAACCCTTCCCCGAAGCCTGACCCTCACCCGTCCCCTAATCCTAACCCGTACGCTAACACTAACCCGCGCCCTCACACGCACGCTCCCCCTAACGCGTTGCCGTACCCTCACCTGGACCCTAAACCGTCCCCGTCCCCTAACCCTAACCCTAGCCCGAACCCTAACCCTAACCCTTCCCCGAAGCCTGACCCTCACCCGTCCCCTAATCCTAACCCGTACGCTAACACTAACCCGCGCCCTCACACGCACGCTCCCCCTAAAGCGTTGCCGTACCCTCACCTGGACCCTAAACCGTCCCCGTCCCCTAACCCTAACCCGAACCATAACCCTAACTCTTCCCCGAAGCCTGACCCTCACCCGTCCCCGAATCCTAACGCATACCCTAACACTAAACCGCGCCCTCACACGCACGCTCCCCCTAAAGCGTTGCCGTACCCTCACCTGGACCCTAAACCGTCCCCGTCCCCTAACCCTAACCCTAGCCCGAACCCTAACCCTAACCCTTCCCCGAAGCCTGACCCTCACCCGTCCCATAATCCTCACCCGTACGCTAACACTATCGCGCGCCCTCACACGCACGTTCCCCCTAAAGCATTGCCGTACCCTCACCTGGACCCTAAACCGTCCCCGTCCCCTAACCCTAACCCTAGCCCGAACCCTAACCCTAACCCTTCCCCGAAGCCTGACCCTCACCCGTCCCCTAATCCTAACCCGTACGCTAACACTAACCCGCGCCCTCACACGCACGCTCCCCCTAAAGCATTGCCGTACCCTCACCTGGACCCTAAACCGTCCCCGTCCCCTAACCCTAACCCTAGCCCGAACCCTAACCCTAACCCTTCCCCGAAGCCTGACCCTCATCCGTCCCCTAATCCTAACCCGTACGCTAACACTAACCCGCGCCCTCACACGCACGCTCCCCCTAAAGCGTTGCCGTACCCTCACCTGGACCCTAAACCGTCCCCGTCCCCTAACCCTAACCCTAGCCCGAACCCTAACCCTAACCCTTCCCCGAAGCCTGACCCTCACCCGTCCCCTAATCCTAACCCGTACCCTAACACTAACCCGTGCCCTCACACGCACGCTCCCCCTAAAGCGTTGCTGTACCCTCACCTGGACCCTAAACCGTCCCCGTCCCCTAACCCTAACCCTAGCCCGAACCCTAACCCTAACCCTTCCCCGAAGCCTGACCCTCACCCGTCCCCTAATCCTAACCCGTACGCTAACACTAACCCGCGCCCTCACACGCACTCTCCCCGTAAAGCATTGCTGTACCCTCACCTGGACCCTAAACAGTCCCCGTCCCCTAACCCTAACCCTAGCCCGTACCCTAACCCTAAACCTTCCCCGAAGCCTGACCCTCACCCGTCCCCTAATCCTAACCCATACCTTAACACTAAGCCGCACCCTCACACGCACGCTCCCCCTAAAGCGTTGCCGTACCCTCACCTGGACCCTAAACCGTCCCCGTCCCCTAACCCTAACCCTAGCCCGAACCCTAACCCTAACCCTTCTTCGAAGCCTGACCCTCACCCGTCCCCTAATCCTAAGCCGTACGCTAACACTAACACGCGCCCTCACACGCACGCTCCCCCTAAAGCGTTGCCATACCCTCACCTGGACCCTAAACCGTCCCCGTCCCCTAACCCTAACCCTAGCCCGAACCCTAACCCTAACCCTTCCCCGAAGCCTGACCCTCACCCGTCCCCTAATCCTAACCCGTACGCTAACACTAACCCGCGCCCTCACACGCACGCTCCCCCTAAAGCATTGCCGTACCCTCACCTGGACCCTAAACCGTCCCCGTCCCCTAACCCTAACCCTAGCCCGAACCCTAACCCTAACCCTTCCCCGAAGCCTGACCCTCATCCGTCCCCTAATCCTAACCCGTACGCTAACACTAACCCGCGCCCTCACACGCACGCTCCCCCTAAAGCGTTGCCGTACCCTCACCTGGACCCTAAACCGTCCTCGTCCCCTAACCCTAACCCTAGCCCGAATCCTAACCCTAACCCTTACCAGAAGCCTGACCCTCACCCGTCCCCTAATCCTAACCCATACCCTAACACTAACCCGCGCCCTCACACGCACGCTCCCCCTAAAGCGTTGCCGTACCCTCACCTGGACCCTAAACCGTCCCCGTCCCCTAACCCTAACCCTAGCCCGAACCCTAACCCTAACCCTTCCCCGAAGCCTGACCCTCACCCGTCCCCTAATCCTAACCCGTACGCTAACACTATCGCACGCCCTCACACGCATGCTCCCCCTAAAGCGTTGCCGTACCCTCACCTGGACCCTAAAGCGTCCCCGTCCCCTAACCCTAACCCTAGCCCGAACCCTAACCCTAACTCTTCCCCGAAGCCTGACCCTCACCCGTCCCCTAATCCGAACCCGTACGCTAACACTAACCCGCGCCCTCACACGCACGCTCCCCCTAAAGCGTTGCCGTACCCTCACCTGGACCCTAAACCGTCCCCGTCCCCTAACCCTAACCCTAGCCCGAACCCTAACCCTAACCCTTCCCCGAAGCCTGACCCTCAGCCGTCCCCTAATCCTAACCCGTACCCTAACACTAACCCGCGCCCTCACACGCACGCTCCCCCTAAAGCGTTGCCATAACCTCACCTGGACCCTAAACCGTCCCCGTCCCCTAACCCTAACCCTAGCCCGAAACCTAACCCTAACCCTTCCCCGAAGCCTGACCCTCACCCGTCCCCTAATCCTAACCCGTACGCTGACACTAACCCGCGCCCTCACACGCACGCTCCCCGTAAAGCGTTGCCGTACCCTCACCTGGACCCTAAACCGTCCCCGTCCCCTAACCCTAACCCTAGCCCGAACCCTAACCCTAACCCTTCCCTGAAGCCTGACCCTCACCCGTCCCCTAATCCTAACCCGTACGCTAACAATAACCCGCGCCCTCACACGCACGCTCCCCCTAAAGCATTGCCGTACCCTCACCTGGACCCTAAACCGTCCCCGTCCCCTAACCCTAACCCTAGCCCGAACCCTAACCCTAACCCTTCCCCGAAGCCTGACCCTCACCCGTCCCCTTATCCTAACCCGTACGCTAACCCTAACCCGCGCACTCACACGCACGCTCCCCCTAAAGCGTTGCCGTACCCTCACCTGGACCCTAAACCGTCCCCGTCCCCTAACCCTAACCCTAGCCCGAACCCTAACCCTAACCCTTCCCCGAAGCCTGACCCTCACCCGTCCCCTAATCCTAACCTGTACCCTAACACTAACCCGTGCCCTCACACGCATGCTCCCCCTAAAGCGTTGCTGTACCCTCACCTGGACCCTAAACCGTCCCCGTCCCCTAACCCTAACCCTAGCCCGAACCCTAACCCTAACCCTTCCCCGAAGCCTGACCCTCACCCGTCCCCTAATCCTAACCCATACCCTAACACTAAGCCGCACCCTCACACGCACGCTCCCCCTAAAGCGTTGCCGTACCCTCACCTGGACCCTAAACCGTCCCCGTCCCCTAACCCTAACCCTAGCCCGAACCCTAACCCTAACCCTTCTTCGAAGCCTGACCCTCACCCGTCCCCTAATCCTAAGCCGTACGCTAACACTAACACGCGCCCTCACACGCACGCTCCCCCTAAAGCGTTGCCATACCCTCACCTGGACCCTAAACCGTCCCCGTCCCCTAACCCTAACCCTAGCCCGAACCCTAACCCTAACCCTTCCCCGAAGCCTGACCCTCACCCGTCCCCTAATCCTAACCCGTACGCTGACACTAACCCGCGCCCTCACACGCACGCTCCCCCTAAAGCGTTGCCGTACCCTCACCTGGACCCTAAACCGTCCCCGTCCCCTAACCCTAACCCTAGCCCGAACCCTAACCCTAACCCTTCCCCGAAGCCTGACCCTCACCCGTCCCCTAATTCTAACCCGTACGCTGACACTAACCCGCGCCCTCACACGCACGCTCCCCCTAAAGCGTTGCCGTACCCTCACCTGGACCCTAAACCGTCCCCGTCCCCTAACCCTAACCCTAGCCCGAACCCTAACCCTAACCCTTCCCCGAAGCCTGACCCTCACCCGTCCCCTAATCCTAACCCGTACGCTAACACTAACCCACGCCCTCACACGCATGCTCCCCCTAAAGCGTTGCCGTACCCTCACCTGGACCCTAAACCGTCCCCGTCCCCTAACCCTAACCCTAGCCCGAACCCTAACCCTAACCCTTCCCCGAAGCCTGACCCTCACCCGTCCCCTAATCCTAACCCGTACCCTAACACTAACCCGCGCCCTCACACGCACGCTCCCCCTAAAGCGTTGCCGTACCCTCACCTGGACCCTAAACCGTCCCCGTCCCCTAACCCTAACCCTAGCCCGAACCCTAACCCTAACCCTTCCCCGAAGCCTGACCCTCACCCGTCCCCTAATCCTAACCCGTACGCTAACACTAACCCGCGCCCTCACACGCACGCTCCCCCTAAAGCGTTGCCGTACCCTCACCTCGAACCTAAACCGTCCCCGTCCCCTAACCCTAACCCTAGCCCGAACCCTAACCCTAACCCTTCCCCGAAGCCTGACCCTCAACCGTCCCCTAATCCTAACCCGTACGCTAACACTAACCCGCGCCCTCACACGCACGCTCCCCCTAAAGCGTTGCCGTACCCTCACCTGGACCCTAAACCGTCCACGTCCCCTAACCCTAACCCTAGCCCGAACCCTAACCCAAACCCTTCCCCGAAGCCTGACCCTCACCCATCCACTAATCCTAACCCGTACACTAACACTAACCCGTGCCCTCACACGCACGCTCCCCCTAAAGCGTTGCCGTACACTCACCTGGACCCTAAACCGTCCCCGTCCCCTAACCCTAACCCTAGCCCGAAACCTAACCCTAACCCTTCCCCGAAGCCTGACCCTCACCCGTCCCCTAATCCTAACCCGTACGCTAACACTAACCCGCGCCCTCACACGCACTCTCCCCGTAAAGCATTGCCGTACCCTCACCTGGACCCTAAACCGTCCCCGTCCCCTAACACTAACCCTAGCCCGAACCCTTACCCTAAACCTTCCCCGAAGCTTGACCCTCACCCGTCCCCTAATCCTAACCCATACCCTAACACTAACCCGCACCCTCACACGCACGCTCCCCCTAAAGCGTTGCCGTACCCTCAGCTGGACCCTAAACCGTCCCCGTCCCCTAACCCTAACCCTAGCCCGAACCCTAACCCTAACCCTTCCCCGAAGCCTGACCCTCACCCGTCCCCTAATCCTAAGCCGTACGCTAACACTAACATGCGCCCTCACACGCACGCTCCCCCTAAAGAGTTGCCGTACCCTCACCTGGACCCTAAACCGTCCCCGTCCCCTAACCCTAACCCTAGCCCGAACCCTAACCCTAACCCTTCCCCGAAGCCTGACCCTCACCCGTCCCCTAATCCTAAGCCGTACGCTAACACTAACCCGCGCCCTCACACGCACGCTCCCCCTAAAGAGTTGCCGTACCCTCACCTGGACCCTAAACCGTCCCCGTTCCCTAACCCTAACCCTAGCCCGAACCCTAACCCTAACTCTTCCCCGAAGCCTGACCCTCACCCGTCCCCTAATCCTAAGCCGTACGCTAACACTATCGCACGCCCTCTCACGCACGCTCCCCCTAAAGCGTTGCCGTACCCTCACCTGGACCCTATAGCGTCCCCGTCCCCTAACCCTAACCCTAGCCCTAACCCTAACCCTAACTCTTCCCCGAAGCCTGACCCTCACCCGTCCCCTAATCCTAACCCGTACGCTAACACTAACCCGCGCCCTCACACGCACGCTCCCCCTAAAGCGTTGCCGTACCCTCACCTGGACCCTAAAACGTCCCCGTCCCCTAACCCTAACCCTAGCCCGAACCCTAACCCTAAACCTTCCCCGAAGCCTGACCCTCACCCGTCCCCTAATCCTAACCCATACCCTAACACTAACCCGCACCCTCACACGCACGCTCCCCCTAAAGCGTTGCCGTACCCTCACCTGGACCCTAAACCGTCCCCGTCCCCTAACCCTAACCCTAGCCCGAACCCTAACCCTAACCCTTCCCCGAAGCCTGACCCTCACCCGTCCCCTAATCCTAAGCCGTACGCTAACACTAACACGCGCCCTCACACGCACGCTCCCCCTAAAGCGTTGCCATACCCTCACCTGGACCCTAAACCGTCCCCGTCCCCTAACCCTAACCCTAGCCCGAACCCTAACCCTAACCCTTCCCCGAAGCCTGACCCTCACCCGTCCCCTAATCCTAACCCGTACGCTGACACTAACCCGCGCCCTCACACGCACGCTCCCCCTAAAGCGTTGCCGTACCCTCACCTGGACCCTAAACCGTCCCCGTCCCCTAACCGTAACCCTAGCCCGAACCCTAACCCTAACCCTTCCCCGAAGCCTGACCCTCACCCGTCCCCTAATTCTAACCCGTACGCTAACACTAACCCGCACCCTCACACGCACGCTCCCCCTAAAGCGTTGCCGTACCCTCACCTGGACCCTAAACCGTCCCCGTCCCCTAACCCTAACCCTAGCCCGAACCCTAACCCTAACCCTTCCCCGAAGCCTGACCCTCACCCGTCCCCTAATCCTAACCCGTACGCTAACACTAACCCACGCCCTCACACGCATGCTCCCCCTAAAGCGTTGCCGTACCCTCACCTGGACCCTAAACCGTCCCCGTCCCCTAACCCTAACCCTAGCCCGAACCCTAACCCTAACCCTTCCCCGAAGCCTGACCCTCACCCGTCCCCTAATCCTAACCCGTACCCTAACACTAACCCGCGCCCTCACACGCACGCTCCCCCTAAAGCGTTGCCGTACCCTCACCTGGACCCTAAACCGTCCCCGTCCCCTAACCCTAACCCTAGCCCGAACCCTAACCCTAAACCTTCCCCGAAGCCTGACCCTCACCCGTCCCCTAATCCTAACCCGTACGCTAACACTAACCCGCGACCTCACACGCACGCTCCCCCTAAAGCGTTGCCGTACCCTCACCTCGACCCTAAACCGTCCCCGTCCCCTAACCCTAACCCTAGCCCGAACCCTAACCCTAACCCTTCCCCGAAGCCTGACCCTCAACCGTCCCCTAATCCTAACCCGTACGCTAACACTAACCCGCGCCCTCACACGCACGCTCCCCCTAAAGCGTTGCCGTACCCTCACCTGGACCCTAAACCGTCCACGTCCCCTAACCCTAACCCTAGCCCGAACCCTAACCCAAACCCTTCCCCGAAGCCTGACCCTCACCCATCCACTAATCCTAACCCGTACACTAACACTAACCCGCGCCCTCACACGCACGCTCCCCCTAAAGCGTTGCCGTACCCTCACCTGGACCCTAAACCGTCCCCGTCCCCTAACCCTAACCCTAGCCCGAACCCTAACCCTAACCCTTCCCCGAAGCCTGACCCTCACCCGTCCCCTAATCCTAACCCGTACGCTAACACTAACCCGCGCCCTCACACGCACTCTCCCCGTAAAGCATTGCCGTACCCTCACCTGGACCCTAAACCGTCCCCGTCCCCTAACCCTAACCCTAGCCCGAACCCTAATCCTAAACCTTCCCCGAAGCCTGACCCTCACCCGTCCCCTAATCCTAACCCATACCCTAACACTAACCCGCACCCTCACACGCACGCTCCCCCTAAAGCGTTGCCGTACCCTCACCTGGACCCTAAACCGTCCCCGTCCCCTAACCCTAACCCTAGCCCGAACCCTAACCCTAACCCTTCCCCGAAGCCTGACCCTCACCCGTCCCCTAATCCTAAGCCGTACGCTAACACTAACACGCGCCCTCACACGCACGCTCCCCCTAAAGCGTTGCCATACCCTCACCTGGACCCTAAACCGTCCCCGTCCCCTAACCCTAACCCTAGCCCGAACCCTAACCCTAACCCTTCCCCGAAGCCTGACCCTCACCCGTCCCCTAATTCTAACCCGTATGCTAACACTAACCCGCGCCCTCACACGCACGCTCCCCCTAAAGCGTTGCCGTACCCTCACCTGGACCCTAAACCGTCCCCGTCCCCTAACCCTAACCCTAGCCCGAACCCTAACCCTAACCCTTCCCCGAAGCCTGACCCTCACCCGTCCCCTAATCCTAACCCGTACGCTAACACTAACCCACGCCCTCACACGCACGCTCCCCCTAAAGCGTTGCCGTACCCTCACCTGGACCCTAAACCGTCCCCGTCCCCTAACCCTAACCCTAGCCCGAACCCTTACCCTAACCCTTCCCCGAAGCCTGACCCTCACCCGTCCCCTAATCCTAACCCGTACCCTAACACTATCCCGCGCCCTCACACGCACGCTCCCCCTAAAGCGTTGCCGTACCCTCACCTGGACCCTAAACCGTCCCCGTCCCCTAACCCTAACCCTAGCCCGAACCCTAACCCTAACCCTTCCCCGAAGCCTGACCCTCACCCGTCCCCTAATCCTAACCCGTACGCTAACACTAACCCGCGCCCTCACACGCACGCTCCCCCTAAAGCGTTGCCGTACCCTCACCTCGACCCTAAACCGTCCCCGTCCCCTAACCCTAACCCTAGCCCGAACCCTAACCCTAACCCTTCCCCGAAGCCTGACCCTCAACCGTCCCCTAATCCTAACCCGTACGCTAACACTAACCCGCGCCCTCACACGCACGCTCCCCCTAAAGCGTTGCCGTACCCTCACCTGGACCCTAAACCGTCCACGTCCCCTAACCCTAACCCTAGCCCGAACCCTAACCCTAACCCTTCCCCGAAGCCTAACTCTCACCCATCCACTAATCCTAACCCGTACACTAACACTAACCCGCGCCCTCACACGCACGCTCCCCCTAAAGCGTTGCCGTACCCTCACCTGGACCCTAAACCGTCCCCGCCCCTTAACCCTAACCCTAGCCCGAACCCTAACCCTAACCCTTCCCCGAAGCCTGACCCTCACCCGGCCCCTAATCCTAACCCGTACGCTAACACTAACCCGCGCCCTCACACGCACGCTCCCCCTAAAGCGTTGCCGTACCCTCACCTGGACCCTAAACCATCCCCGTCCCCTAACCCTAACCCTAGCCCGAACCCTAACCCTAACCCTTCCCCGAAGCCTGACCCTCACCCGTCCCGTAATCCTAACCCGTACGCTAACACTAACCCGCGCCCTCACACGCACGCTCCCCCTAAAGCGTTGCCGTACCCTCACCTGGACCCTAAACCGTCCCCGTCCCCTAACCCTAACCCTAGCCCGAACCCTAACCCTAACCCTTCCCCGAAGCCTGACCCTCACCCGTCCCGTAATCCTCACCCGTACGCTAACATTAACCTGCGCCCTCACACGCACGCTCCCCCTAAAGCGTTGCCGTACCCTCACCTGGACCCTAAACCGTCCCCGTCCCCTAACCCTAACCCTAGCCCGAACCCTAACCCTAACACTTCCCCGAAGCCTGACCCTCACCCGTCCCCTAATCCTAACCCGTACGCTAACACTATCGCACGCCCTCACACGCACGCTCCCCCTAAAGCGTTGCCGTACCCTCACCTGGACCCTAAACCGTCCCGTCCCCTAACCCTAACCCTAGCCCGAACCCTAACCCTAACCCTTCCCCGAAGCCTGACCCTCACCCGTCCCCTAATCCTAACCCGTACGGTAACACTAACCCGCGCCCTCACACACACGCTCCCCCTAAAGCGTTGCCGTACCCTCACCTGGACCCTAAACCGTCCCCGTCCCCTAACCCTAACCCTAGCCCGAACCCTAACCCTAACCCTTCCCCGAAGCCTGACCCTCACCCGTCCCCTAATCCTAACCCGTACGGTAACACTAACCCGCGCCCTCACACGCACGCTCCCCCTAAAGCGTTGCCGTACCCTCACCTGGACCCTAAACCGTCCCCATCCCCTAACCCTAACCCTAGCCCGAACCCTAACCCTAACCCTTCCCCGAAGCCTGACCCTCACCCGTCCCCTAATCCTAACCCGTACGCTAACACTAACCCGCGCCCTCACACGCACGCTCCCCCTAAAGGGTTGCCATACCCTCACCTGGACCCTAAACCGTCCCCGTCCCCTAACCCTAACCCTAGCCCGAACCCTAACCCTAACCCTTCCCCGAAGCCTGACCCTCACCCGTCCCCTAATCCTAACCCGTACGCTAACACTAACCCGCGCCCTCACACTCACGCTCCCCCTAAAGGGTTGCCATACCCTCACCTGGACCCTAAACCGTCCCCGTCCCCTAACCCAGCCCTAGCCCGAACCCTAACCCTAACCCTTCCCCGAAGCCTGACCCTCACCCGTCCCCTAATCCTAACCCGTACGCTAACACTAACCCGCGCCCTCACACGCACGCTCCCCCTAAAGCGTTGCCGTACACTCACCTGGATCCTAAACCGTCCCCGTCCCCTAACCCTAACCCTAGCCCGAACCCTAACCCTAACCCTTACCCGAAGCCTGACCCTCACCCGTCCCCTAATCCTAAACCATACGCTAACACTAACCCGCGCCCTCACACGCACGCTCCCCCTAAAGGGTTGCCATACCCTCACCTGGACCCTAAACCGTCCCCGTCCCCTAACCATAACCCTAGCCCAAACCGTAACCCTAACCCGTCCCGAACCCTGACCCTCACCCGTCCCCTAATCCTAACCCGTACGCTAACACTAACCTGCGCCCTCACACGCACGCTCCCCCTAAAGCTTTGCCGTACCCTCACCTGGACCCTAAACCGTCCCCGTCCCCTAACCCTAACCCTAGCCCGAACCCTAACCCTAACCCTTCCCCGAAGCCTGACCCTCACCCGTCCCGTAATCCTAACCCGTACGCTAACACTAACCCGCGCCCTCACACGCACGCTCCCCCTAAAGCGTTGCCGTACCCTCACCTGGACCCTAAACGGTCCCCGTCCCCTAACGCTAACCCTAGCCCGAACCCTAACCCTAACCCTTCCCCGAAGCCTGACCCTCACCCGTCCCCTAATCCTAACCCATAACCTAACACTAACCCGCGCCCTCACATGCACGCTCCCCCTAAAGCGTTGCCGTACCCTCACCTGGACCCTAAACCGTCCCCGTCCCCTAACCCTAACCCTAGCCCGAACCCTAACCCTAACCCTTCCCCGAAGCCTGACCCTCACCCGTCCCGTAATCCTCACCCGTACGCTAACACTAACCCGCGCCCTCACACGCACGCTCCCCCTAAAGCGTTGCCGTACCCTCACCTGGACCCGAAACCGTCCCCGTCCCCTAACCCTAACCCTAGCCCGAACCCTAACCCTAACCCTTCCTCGAAGCCTGACCCTCACCCGTCCCCTAATCCTAAGCCGTACGCTAACACTATCGCGCGCCCTCACACGCACGCTCCCCCTAAAGCGTTGCCGTACCCTCACCTGGACCCTAAACCGTCCCCGTCCCCTAACCCTAACCCTAGCCCGAACCCTAACCCTAACCCTTCCCCGAAGCCTGACCCTCACCCGTCCCCTAATCCTAACCCGTACACTAACACTAACCCGCGCCCTCACACGCACGCTCCCCCTAAAGCGTTGCCGTACCCTCACCTGGACCCTAAACCCTCCCCGTCCCCTAAACCTAACCCTAGCCCGAACCCTAACCCTAACCCTTCGCCGAAGCCTGACCCTCACCCGTCCCCTAATCCTAACCCATACCCTAACACTAACCCGCGCCCTCACACGCACGCTCCCCCTAAAGCGTTGCCGTACCCTCACCTGGACCCTAAACCGTCCCCGTCACCTAACCCTAACCCTAGCCCGAACCCTAACCCTAACCCTTCCCCGAAGCCTGACCCTCACCCGTCCCCTAATCCTAACCCGTACGCTAACACTATCGCGCGCCCTCACACGCACGCTCCCCCTAAAGCGTTGCCGTACCCTCACCTGGACCCTAAACCGTCCCCGTCCCCTAACCCTAACCCTAGCCCGAACCCTAACCCTAACCCTTCCCCGAAGCCTGACCCTCACCCGTCCCCTAATCCTAACCCGTACACTAACACTAACCCGCGCCCTCACACGCACGCTCCCCCTAAAGCGTTGCCGTACCCTCACCTGGACCCTAAACCCTCCCCGTCCCCTAACCCTAACCCTAGCCCGAACCCTAACCCTAACCCTTACCCGAAGCCTGACCCTCACCCGTCCCCTAATCCTAACCCGTACGCTAACACTAACCCGCACCCTCACACGCACGCTCCCCCTAAAGCGTTGCCGTACCCTCACCTGGACCCTAAACCGTCCCCGTCCCCTAACCCTAACCCTAGCCCGAACCCTAACCCTAACCCTTCCCCGAAGCCTGACCCTCACCCGTCCCCTAATCCTAACCCATACCCTAACACTAACCCGCGCCCTCACACGCACGCTCCCCCTAAAGCGTTGCCGTACCCTCACCTGGACCCTAAACCGTCCCCGTCCCCTAACCCTAACCCTAGCCCGAACCCTAACCCTAACCCTTCCCCGAAGCCTGACACTCACCCGTCCCTTAATCCTAAGCCGTACGCTAACACTATCGCACGCCCTCACACGCACGCTCCCCCTAAAGCATTGCCGTACCCTCACCTGGACCCTAAACCGTCCCCGTCCCCTAACCCTAACCCTAGCCCGAACCCTAACCCTAACCCTTCCCCGAAGCCTGACCCTCACCCGTCCCCTAATCCTAACCCGTACGCTAACACTAACCCGCGCCCTCACACGCACGCTCCCCCTAAAGCGTTGCCGTACCCTCACCTGGACCCGAAACCGTCCCCGTCCCCTAACCGTAACCCTAGCCCGAACCCTAACCCTTCCCCGAAGCCTAACCCTCACCCGTCCCCTAATCCTAACCCATACCCTAACACTAACCCGCGCCCTCACACGCACGCTCCCCCTAAAGCGTTGCCGTACCCTCACCTGGACCCTAAACCGTCCCCGTCCCCTAACCCTAACCCTAGCCCGAACCCTAACCCTAACCCTTCCCCGAAACCTGACCCTCACCCGTCCCCTAATCCTAACCCGTACACTAACACTAACCCGCGCCCTCACACGCACGCTCCCCCTAAAGCGTTGCCGTACCCTCACCTGGACCCTAAACCGTCCCCGTCCCCTAAACCTAACCCTAGCCCGAACCCTAACCCTAACCCTTCCCCGAAGCCTGACCCTCACCCGTCCCCTAATCCTAACCCGTACGCTAACACTACCCCGCGCCCTCACACGCACGCTCCCCCTAAAGCGTTGCCGTACCCTCACCTGGACCCGAAACCGTCCCCATCCCCTAACCCTAACCCTAGCCCGAACCCTAACCCTAACCCTTCCCCGAAGCTTGACCCTCACCCGTCCCCTAATCCTAAACCATACGCTAACACTAACCCGCGCCCTCACACGCACGCTCCCCCTAAAGCGTTGCCATACCCTCACCTGGACCCTAAACCGTCCCCGTCCCCTAACCATAACCCTAGCCCGAACCGTAACCCTAACCCGTCCCCGAAGCCTGACCCTCACCCGTCCCCTAATCCTAACCCGTACGCTAACACTAACCCGCGCCCTCACACGCACGCTCCCCCTAAAGCGTTGCCGTACCCTCACCTGGACCCTAAACCGTCCCCGTCCCCTAACCCTAACCCTAGCCCGAACCCTAACCCTAACCCTTCCCCGAAGCCTGACCCTCACCCGTCCCCTAATCCTAACCCGTACGCTAACACTAACCCGCGCCCTCACACGCACGCTCCCCCTAAAGCGTTGCCGTACCCTCACCTGGACCCTAAACCGTCCCCGTCCCCTAACCCTAACCCTAGCCCGAACCCTAACCCTAACCCTTCCCCGAAGCCTGACCCTCACCCGTCCCCTAATCCTAACCCATACCCTAACACTAACCCGCGCCCTCACATGCACGCTCCCCCTAAAGCGTTGCCGTACCCTCACCTGGACCCTAAACCGTCCCCGTCCCCTAACCCTAACCCTAGCCCGAACCCTAACCCTAACCCTTCCCCGAAGCCTGACCCTCACCCGTCCCCTAATCCTAACCCGTACGCTAACACTAACCCGCGCCCTCACACGCACGCTCCCCCTAAAGCGTTGCCGTACCCTCACCTGGACCCTAAACCGTCCCCGTCCCCTAACCCTAACCCTAGCCCGAACCCTAACCCTAACCCTTCCCCGAAGCCTGACCCTCACCCGTCCCCTAATCCTAACCCGTACGCTAACACTAACCCGCGCCCTCACACGCACGCTCCCCCTAACGCGTTGCCGTACCCTCACCTGGACCCTAAACCGTCCCCGTCCCCTAACCCTAACCCTAGCCCGAACCCTAACCCTAACCCTTCCCCGAAGCCTGACCCTCACCCGTCCCCTAATCCTAAACCATACGCTAACACTAACCCGCGCCCTCACACGCACGCTCCCCCTAAAGCGTTGCCGTACCCTCACCTGGACCCTAAACCGTCCCCGTCCCCTAACCCTAACCCGAACCCTAACCCTAACCCTTCCCCGAAGCCTGACCCTCACCCGTCCCCGAATCCTAACGCATACCCTAACACTAACCCGCGCCCTCACATGCACGCTCCCCCTAAAGCGTTGCCGTACCCTCACCTGGACCCTAAACCGTCCCCGTCCCCTAACCCTAACCCTAGCCCGAACCCTAACCCTAACCCTTCCCCGAAGCCTGACCCTCACCTGTCCCTTAATCCTAAGCCGTACGCTAACACTATCGCGCACCCTCACACGCACGCTCCCCCTAAAGCGTTGCCGTACCCTCACCTGGACCCTAAACCGTCCCCGTCCCTTAACCCTAACCCTAGCCCGAACCCTAACCCTAACCCTTCCCCGAAGCCTGACCCTCACCCGTCCCCTAATCCTAACCCGTACGCTAACACTAACCCGCGCCCTCACACGCACGCTCCCCCTAAAGCATTGCCGTACCCTCACCTGGACCCTAAACCGTCCCCGTCCCCTAACCCTAACCCTAGCCCTAACCCTAACCCTAACCCTTCCCCGAAGCCTGACCCTCATCCGTCCCCTAATCCTAACCCGTACGCTAACACTAACCCGCGCCCTCACACGCACGCTCCCCCTAAAGCGTTGCCGTACCCTCACCTGGACCCTAAACCGTCCCCGTCCCCTAACCCTAACCCTAGCTCGAACCCTAACCCTAACCCTTCTCCGAAGCCTGACCCTCACCCGTCCCCTAATCCTAACCCGTACCCTAACACTAACCCGCGCCCTCACACGCACGCTCCCCCTAAAGCGTTGCCGTACCCTCACCTGGACCCTAAACCGTCTCCGTCCCCTAACCATAACCCTAGCCCGAACCCTAACCCTAAGCCTTCCCCGAAGCCTGACCCTCACCCGTCCCCTAATTCTAACCCGTACGCTAACACTAACCCGCGCCCTCACACTCACGCTCCCCCTAAAGCGTTGCCGTACCCTCACCTGGACCATAAACCGTCCCCGTCCCCTAACCCTAACCCTAGCCCGAACCCTAACCCTAACCCTTCCCCGAAGCCTGACCCTCACCCGTCCCCTAATCCTAATCCATACCCTAACACTAACCAGCGCCCTCACACGCACGCTCCCCCTAAAGCGTTGCCGTACTCTGACCTGGACCCTAAACCGTCCCCGTCCCCTAACCCTAACCCTAGCCCGAACCGTAACCCTAACCCTTCCCCGAAGCCTGACCCTCACCCGTCCCCTAATCCTAACCCGTACGCTAACACTAACCCGCGCCCTCACACGCACGCTCCCCCTAAAGCATTGCCGTACCCTCACCTGGACCCTAAACCGTCCCCGTCCCCTAACCCTAACCCTAGCCCGAACCCTAACCCTAACCCTTCCCCGAAGCCAGACCCTCACCCGTCCCCTAATCCTAACCCGTACGCTAACACTAACCCGCGCCCTCACACGCACGCTCCCCCTAAAGCGTTGCCGTACACTCACCTGGACCCTAAATCGTCCCCGTCCCCTAACCCTAACCCTAGCCCGAACCCTAACACTAACCCTTCCCCGAAGCCTGACCCTCACCCGTCCCCTAATCCTAACCCGTACGCTAACACTAACCCGCGCCCTCACACGCACGCTCCCCCTAAAGCGTTGCCGTACCCTCACCTGGACCCTAAACCGTCCCCGTCCCCTAACCCTAACCCTAGCCCGAACCCTAACCCTAACCCTTCCCCGAAACCTGACCCTCACCCGTCCCCTAATCCTAACCCGTACACTAACACTAACCCACGCCCTCACACGCACGCTCCCCCTAAAGCGTTGCCGTACCCTCACCTGGACCCTAAACCGTCCCCGTCCCCTAACCCTAACCCTAGCCCGAACCCTAACCCTAACCCTTCCCCGAAGCCTGACCCTCACCCGTCCCCTAATCCTAACCCGTACGCTAACACTACCCCGCGCCCTCACACGCACGCTCCCCCTAAAGCGTTGCCGTACCCTCACCTGGACCCTAAACCGTCCCCATCCCCTAACCCTAACCCTAGCCCGAACCCTAACCCAAACCCTTCCCCGAAGCCTGACCCTCACCCATCCACTAATCCTAACCCGTACGCTAACACTAACCCACGCCCTCACACGCACGCTCCCCCTAAAGCGTTGCCGTACACTCACCTGGACCCTAAACCGTCCCCGTCCCCTAACCCTAACCCTAGCCCGAACCCTAACCCTAACCCTTCCCCGAAGCGTGACCCTCACCCGTCCCCTAATCCTAACCCGTACAATAACACTAACCCGCGCCCTCACACGCACGCTCCACCTAAAGCGTTGCCGTACCCTCACCTGGACCCTAAACCGTCCACTTCCCCTAACCCTAACCCTAGCCCGAACCCTAACCCTAACCCTTCCCCGAAGCCTGACCCTCACCCATCCACTAATCCTAACCCGTACACTAACACTAACCCGCGTCCTCACACGCACGCTCCCCCTAAAGCGTTGCCGTACCCTCACCTGGACCCTAAACCGTCCCCGCCCCTTAACCCTAACCCTAGCCCGAACCCTAACCCTAACCCTACCCCGAAGCCTGACCCTCACCCGGCCCCTAATCCTAACCCGTACGCTAACACTAACCCGCGCCCTCACACGCACGCTCCCCCTAAAGCGTTGCCGTACCCTCACCTGGACCCTAAACCATCCCCGTCCCCTAACCCTAACCCTAGCCCGAACCCTAACCCTAACCCTTCCCCGAAGCCTGACCCTCACCCGTCCCGTAATCCTAACCCGTACGCTAACACTAACTCGCGCCCTCACACGCACGCTCCCCCTAAAGCGTTGCCGTACCCTCACCTGGACCCTAAACCGTCCCCGTCCCCTAACCCTAACCCTAGCCTGAACCCTAACACTAACCCTTCCCCGAAGCCTGACACTCACCCGTCCCGTAATCCTCACCCGTACGCTAACATTAACCCGCGCCCTCACACGCACGCTCCCCCTAAAGCGTTGCCGTACCCTCACCTGGACCCTAAACCGTCCCCGTCCCCTAACCCTAACCCTAGCCCGAACCCTAACCCTAACCCTTCCCCGAAGCCTGACCCTCACCCGTCCCCTAATCCTAACCCATACCCTAACACTAACCCGCGCCCTCACATGCACGCTCCCCCTAAAGCGTTGCCGTACCCTCACCTGGACCCTAAACCGTCCCCGTCCCCTAACCCTAACCCTAGCCCGAACCCTAACCCTAACCCTTCCCCGAAGCCTGACCCTCACCCGTCCCCTAATCCTAACCCGTACGCTAACACTAACCCGCGCCCTCACACGCACACTCCCCCTAAAGCGTTGCCGTACCCTCACCTGGACCCTAAACCGTCCCCGTCCCCTAACCCTAACCCTAGCCCGAACCCTAAGCCTAACACTTCCCCGAAGCCTGACCCTCACCCGTCCCCTAATCCTAACCCATACGCTAACACTAACCCGCGCCCTCACACGCACGCTCCCCCTAACGCGTTGCCGTACCCTCACCTGGACCCTAAACCGTCCCCGTCCCCTAACCCTAACCCTAGCCCGAACCCTAACCCTAACCCTTCCCCGAAGCCTGACCCTCACCCATCCCCTAATCCTAACCCGTACGCTAACACAAACCCGCGCCCTCACACGCACGCTCCCCCTAAAGCGTTGCCGTACCCTCACCTGGACCCTAAACCGTCCCCGTCCCCTAACCCTAACCCTAGCCCGAACCCTAACCCTAACCCTTCCCCGAAGCCTGACCCTCATCCGTCCCCTAATCCTAACCCGTGCGCTAACACTAACCCGCGCCCTCACACGCACGCTCCCCCTAAAGCGTTGCCGTACCCTCACCTGGACCCTAAACCGTCCCCGTCCCCTAACCCTAACCCTAGCCCGAACCCTAACCCTAACCCTTCCCCGAAGCGTGACCCTCACCCGTCCCCTAATCC
This sequence comes from Stenella coeruleoalba, assembly GCF_951394435.1. Classification (NCBI taxonomy): domain Eukaryota; kingdom Metazoa; phylum Chordata; class Mammalia; order Artiodactyla; family Delphinidae; genus Stenella; species Stenella coeruleoalba. Next base: position 472,640 of record NW_027646184.1, read on the forward strand.
TAACCCGTACAATAACACTAACCCGCGCCCTCACACGCACGCTCCACCTAAAGCGTTGCCGTACCCTCACCTGGACCCTAAACCGTCCACTTCCCCTAACCCTAACCCTAGCCCGAACCCTAACCCTAACCCTTCCCCGAAGCCTGACCCTCACCCATCCACTAATCCTAACCCGTACACTAACACTAACCCGCGTCCTCACACGCACGCTCCCCCTAAAGCGTTGCCGTACCCTCACCTGGACCCTAAACCGTCCCCGCCCCTTAACCCTAACCCTAGCCCGAACCCTAAGCCTAACCCTACCCCGAAGCCTGACCCTCACCCGGCCCCTAATCCTAACCCGTACGCTAACACTAACCCGCGCCCTCACACGCACGCTCCCCCTAAAGCGTTGCCGTACCCTCACCTGGACCCTAAACCATCCCCGTCCCCTAACCCTAACCCTAGCCCGAACCCTAACCCTAACCCTTCCCCGAAGCCTGACCCTCACCCGTCCCGTAATCCTAACCCGTACGCTAACACTAACCCGCGCCCTCACACGCACGCTCCCCCTAAAGCGTTGCCGTACCCTCACCTGGACCCTAAACCGTCCCCGTCCCCTAACCCTAACCCTAGCCCGAACCCTAACACTAACCCTTCCCCGAAGCCTGACACTCACCCGTCCCGTAATCCTCACCCGTACGCTAACATTAACCCGCGCCCTCACACGCACGCTCCCCCTAAAGCGTTGCCGTACCCTCACCTGGACCCTAAACCGTCCCCGTCCCCTAACCCTAACCCTAGCCCGAACCCTAACCCTAACCCTTCCCCGAAGCCTGACCCTCACCCGTCCCCTAATCCTAACCCATACCCTAACACTAACCCGCGCCCTCACATGCACGCTCCCCCTAAAGCGTTGCCGTACCCTCACCTGGACCCTAAACCGTCCCCGTCCCCTAACCCTAACCCTAGCCCGAACCCTAACCCTAACCCTTCCCCGAAGCCTGACCCTCATCCGTCCCCTAATCCTAACCCGTGCGCTAACACTAACCCGCGCCCTCACACGCACGCTCCCCCTAAAGCGTTGCCGTACCCTCACCTGGACCCTAAACCGTCCCCGTCCCCTAACCCTAGCCCGAACCCTAACCCTGACCCTTCTCCGAAGCCTGACCCTCACCCGTCCCCTAATCCTAACCCGTACGCTAACACTAACCCACGCCCTCACACGCACGCTCCCCCTAAAGCATTGCCGTACCCTCACCTGGACCCTAAACCGTCCCCATCCCCTAACCCTAACCCTAGCCCGAACCCTAACCCTAACCCTTCCCCGAAGCCTGACCCTCACCCGTCCCCTAATCCTAACCCGTACGCTAACACTAACCCGCGCCCTCACACGCACGCTCCCCCTAAAGCGTTGCCGTACCCTCACCTGGACCCTAAACCGTCCCCGCCCCTTAACCCTAACCCTAGCCCGAACCCTAACCCTAACCCTACCCCGAAGCCTGACCCTCACCCGGCCCCTAATCCTAACCCGTACGCTAACACTAACCCGCGCCCTCACACGCACGCTCCCCCTAAAGCGTTGCCGTACCCTCACCTGGACCCTAAACCATCTCCGTCCCCTAACCCTAACCCTAGCCCGAACCCTAACCCTAACCCTTCCCCGAAGCCTGACCCTCACCCGTCCCGTAATCCTAACCCGTACGCTAACACTAACCCGCGCCCTCACACGCACGCTCCCCCTAAAGCGTTGCCGTACCCTCACCTGGACCCGAAACCGTCCCCGTCCCCTTACCCTAACCCTAGCCCGAACCCTAACACTAACCCTTCCCCGAAGCCTGACACTCACCCGTCCCGTAATCCCCACCCGTACGCTAACATTAACCTGCGCCCTCACACGCACGCTCCCCCTAAAGCGTTGCCGTACCCTCACCTGGACCCGACACCGTCCCCGTCCCCTAACCCTAACCCTAGCCCGAACCCTAACCCTAACCCTTCCCCGAAGCTTGACCCTCACCCGTCCCCTAATCCTAAACCATACGCTAACAATAACCCGCGCCCTCACACGCACGCTCCCCCTAAAGCGTTGCCATACCCTCACCTGGACCCTAAACCGTCCCCGTCCCCTAACCATAACCCTAGCCCGAACCGTAACCCTAACCCTTCCCCGAAGCCTGACCCTCACCCGTCCCCTAATCCTAACCCGTACGCTAACACTAACCCGCGCCCTCACACGCACGCTCCCCCTAAAGCGTTGCCGTACCCTCACCTGGACCCTAAACCGTCCCCGTCCCCTAACCCTAACCCTAGCCCGAACCCTAACCCTAACCCTTCCCCGAAGCCTGACCCTCACCCGTCCCCTAATCCTAACCCGTACGCTAACACTAACCCGCGCCCTCACACGCACGCTCCCCCTAAAGCGTTGCCGTACCCTCACCTGGACCCTAAACCGTCCCCGTACCCTAACCCTAACCCTAGCCCGAACCCTAACCCTAATCCTTCCCCGAAGCCTGACCCTCACCCGTCCCCTAATCCTAACCCATACCCTAACACTAACCCGCGCCCTCACATGCACGCTCCCCCTAAAGCGTTGCCGTACCCTCACCTGGACCCTAAACCGTCCCCGTCCCCTAACCCTAACCCTAGCCCGAACCCTAACCCTAACCCTTCCCCGAAGCCTGACCCTCACCCGTCCCCTAATCCTAACCCGTACGCTAACACTAACCCGCGCCCTCACACGCACGCTCCCCCTAAAGCGTTGCCGTACCCTCACCTGGACCCTAAACCGTCCCCGTCCCCTAACCCTAACCCTAGCCCGAACCCTAAGCCTAACCCTTCCCCGAAGCCTTACCCTCACCCGTCCCCTAATCCTAACCCGTACGCTAACACTAACCCGCGCCCTCACACGCACGCTCCCCCTAACGCGTTGCCGTACCCTCACCTGAACCCTAAACCGTCCCCGTCCCCTAACCCTAACCCTAGCCCGAACCCTAACCCTAACCCTTCCCCGAAGCCTGACCCTCACCCATCCCCTAATCCTAAACCGTACGCTAACACAAACCCGCGCCCTCACACGCACGCTCCCCCTAAAGCGTTGCCGTACCCTCACCTGGACCCTAAACCGTCCCCGTCCCCTAACCCTAACCCTAGCCCGAACCCTAACCCTAACCCTTCCACGAAGCCTGACCCTCACCCGTCCCCGAATCCTAACCCATAACCTAACACTAACCCGCGCCCTCACACGCACGCTCCCCCTAAAGCGTTGCCGTACCCTCACCTGGACCCTAAACCGTCCCCGTCCCCTAACCCTAACCCTAGCCCGAACCCTAACCCTAACACTTCCCCGAAGCCTGACCCTCACCCGTCCCTTAATCCTAAGCCGTACGCTAACACTATCGCGCGCCCTCACACGCACGTTCCCCCTAAAGCATTGCCGTACCCTCACCTGGACCCTAAACCGTCCCCGTCCCCTAACCCTAACCCTAACCCTTCCCCGAAGCCTGACCCTCACCCGTCCCCTAATCCTAACCCGTACGCTAACACTAACCCGCGCCATCACACGCACGCTCCCCCTAAAGCATTGCCGTACCCTCACCTGGACCCTAAAACGTCCCCGTCCCCTAACCCTAACCCTAGCCCGAACCCTAACCCTAACCCTTCCCCGAAGCCTGACCCTCATCCGTCCCCTAATCCTAACCCGTGCGCTAACACTAACCCGCGCCCTCACACGCACGCTCCCCCTAAAGCGTTGCCGTACCCTCACCTGGACCCTAAACCGTCCCCGTCCCCTAACCCTAGCCCGAACCCTAACCCTAACCCTTCTCCGAAGCCTGACCCTCACCCGTCCCCTAATCCTAACCCGTACCCTAACACTAACCCGCGCCCTCACACGCACGCTCCCCCTAAAGCGTTGCCGTACCCTCACCTGGACCCTAAACCGTCCCCGTCCCCTAACCCTAACCCTAGCCCGAACCCTAACCCTAACCCTTCCCCGAAGCCTGACCCTCACCCGTCCCCTAATCCTAACCCGTACGATAACACTAACCCGCGCCCTCACACGCACGCTCCCCCTAAAGCGTTGCCGTACCCTCACCTGGACCATAAACCGTCCCCGTCCCCTAACCCTAACCCTAGCCCGAACCCTAACCCTAACCCTTCCCCGAAGCCTGACCCTCACCCGTCCCCTAATCCTAATCCATACCCTAACACTAACCCGCGCCCTCACACGCACGCTCCCCTTAAAGCGTTGCCGTACTCTCACCTGGACCCTAAACCGTCCCCGTCCCCTAACCCTAACCCTAGCCCGAACCGTAACCCTAACACTTCCCCGAAGCCGGACCCTCACCCGTCCCCTAATCCTAACCCGTACGCTAACACTAACCCACGCCCTCACACGCACGCTCCCCCTAAAGCATTGCCGTACCCTCACCTGGACCCTAAACCGTCCCCATCCCCTAACCCTAACCCTAGCCCGAACCCTAACCCTAACCCTTCCCCGAAGCCTGACCCTCACCCGTCCCCTAATCCTAACCCGTACGCTAACACTAACGCGCGCCCTCACACGCACGCTCCCCCTAAAGCGTTGCCGTACACTCACCTGGACCCTAAATCGTCCCCGTCCCCTAAGCCTAACCCTAACCCGAACCCTAACACTAACCCTTCCCCGAAGCCTGACCCTCACCCGTCCCCTAATCCTAACCCGTACGCTAACACTAACCCGCGCCCTCACACGCACGCTCCCCCTAAAGCATTGCCGTACCCTCACCTGGACCCTAAACCGTCCCCGTCCCCTAACCCTAACCCTAGCCCGAACCCTAACCCTAACCCTTCCCCGAAGCCTGACCCTCATCCGTCCCCTAATCCTAACCCGTACGCTAACACTAACCCGCGCCCTCACACGCACGCTCCCCCTAAAGCGTTGCCGTACCCTCACCTGGACCCTAAACCGTCCCCGTCCCCTAACCCTAACCCTAGCCCGAACCCTAACCCTAACCCTTCTCCGAAGCCTGACCCTCACCCGTCCCCTAATCCTAACCCGTACGCTAACACTAACCCGTGCCCTCACACGCACGCTCCCCCTAAAGCGTTGCCGTACCCTCACCTGGACCCTAAACCGTCCCCGTCCCCTAACCCTAACCCTAGCCCGAACCCTAACCCTAACCCTTCCCCGAAGCCTGACCCTCACCCGTCCCCTAATCCTAACCCGTACGCTAACACTAACCCGCGCCCTCACACGCACGCTCCCCCTAAAGCGTTGCCGTACCCTCACCTGGACCATAAACCGTCCCCGTCCCCTAACCCTAACCCTAGCCCGAACCCTAACCCTAACCCTTCCCCGAAGCCTGACCCTCATCCGTCCCCTAATCCTAACCCGTACGCTAACACTACCCCGCGCCCTCACACGCACGCTCCCCCTAAAGCGTTGCCGTACCCTCACCTGGACCCTAAACCGTCCCCGTCCCCTCACCCTAACCCTAGCCCGAACCCTAACCCTAACCCTTCCCGAAACCTGACCCTCACCCGTCCCCTAATCCTAACCCGTACGCTAACACTAACCCGCGCCCTCACACGCACGCTCCCCCTAAAGCGTTGCCGTACCCTCACCTGGACCCTAAACCGTCCCCGTCCCCTAACCCTAACCCTAGCCCGAACCCTAACCCTAACCCTTCCCCGAAGCCTGACCCTCACCCGTCCCCTAATTCTAACCCGTACGCTAACACTAACCAGCGCCCTCACACGCACGCTCCCCCTAAAGCGTTGCCGTACCCTCACCTGGACCCTAAACCGTCCCCGTCCCCTAACCCTAACCCTAGCCCGAACCCTAACCCTAACCCTTCCCCGAAGCCTGAACCTCACCCGTCCCCTAATCCTAACCCATACCCTAACACTAACCCGCGCCCTCACACGCACGCTCCCCCTAAAGCGTTGCCGTACCCTCACCTGGACCCTAAACCGTCCCCGTCCCCTAACCCTAACCCTAGCCCGAACCCTAACCCTAACACTTCCCCGAAGCCTGACCCTCACACGTCCCTTAATCCTAAGCCGTACGCTAACACTATCGCGCGCCCTCACACGCACGCTCCCCCTAAAGCATTGCCGTACCCTCACCTGGACCCTAAACCGTCCCCGTCCCCTAACCCTAACCCTAGCCCGAACCCTAACCCTAACCCTTCCCCGAAGCCTGACCCTCACCCGTCCCCTAATCCTAACCTGTACGCTAACACTAACCCGCGCCCTCACACGCACGCTCCCCCTAAAGCGTTGCCGTACCCTCACCTGGACCCGAAACCGTCCCCGTCCCCTAACCCTAACCCTAGCCCGAACCCTAACCCTAACCCTTCCCCGAAGCCTAACCCTCACCCGTCCCCTAATCCTAACCCATACCCTAACACTAACCCGCGCCCTCACACGCACGCTCCCCCTAAAGCGTTGCCGTACCCTCACCTGGACCCTAAACCGTCCCCGTCCCGTAACCCTAACCCTAGCCCGAACCGTAACCCTAACCCTTCCCCGAAACCTGACCCTCACCCGTCCCCTAATCCTAACCCGTACACTAACACTAACCCGCGCCCTCACACGCACGCTCCCCCTAAAGCGTTGCCGTACCCTCACCTGGACCCTAAACCGTCCCCGTCCCCTAACCCTAATCCTAGCCCGAACCCTAACCCTAACCCTTCCCCGAAGCCTGACCCTCACCCGTCCCCTAATCCTAACCCGTACGCTAACACTACCCCGCGCCCTCACACGCATGCTCCCCCTAAAGCGTTGCCGTACCCTCACCTGGACCCTAAACCGTCCACGTCCCCTAACCCTAACCCTAGCCCGAACCCTAACCCAAACCCTTCCCCGAAGCCTGACCCTCACCCATCCACTAATCCTAACCCGTACGCTAACACTAACCCACGCCCTCACACGCACGCTCCCCCTAAAGCGTTGCCGTACACTCACCTGGACCCTAAACCGTCCCCGTCCCCTAACCCTAACCCTAGCCCGAACCCTAACCCTAACCCTTCCCCGAAGCGTGACCCTCACCCGTCCCCTAATCCTAACCCGTACAATAACACTAACCCGCGCCCTCACACGCACGCTCCACCTAAAGCGTTGCCGTACCCTCACCTGGACCCTAAACCGTCCACTTCCCCTAACCCTAACCCTAGCCCAAACCCTAACCCTAACCCTTCCCCGAAGCCTGACCCTCACCCATCCACTAATCCTAACCCGTACACTAACACTAACCCGCGCCCTCACACGCACGCTCCCCCTAAAGCGTTGCCGTACCCTCACCTGGACCCTAAACCGTCCCCGCCCCTTAACCCTAACCCTAGCCCGAACCCTAACCCTAACCCTACCCCGAAGCCTGACCCTCACCCGGCCCCTAATCCTAACCCGTACGCTAACACTACCCCGCGCCCTCACACGCACGCTCCCCCTAAAGCGTTGCCGTACCCTCACCTGGACCCTAAACCATCCCCGTCCCCTAACCCTAACCCTAGCCCGAACCCTAACCCTAACCCTTCCCCGAAGCCTGACCCTCACCCGTCCCGTAATCCTAACCCGTACGCTAACACTAACCCGCGCCCTCACACGCACGCTCCCCCTAAAGCGTTGCCGTACCCTCACCTGGACCCTAAACCGTCCCCGTCCCCTAACCCTAACCCTAGCCCGAACCCTAACCCTAACCCTTCCCCGAAGCCTGACCCTTACCCGTCCCTTAATCCTAAGCCGTACGCTAACACTATCGCGCGCCCTCACACGCACGCTCCCCCTAAAGCATTGCCGTACCCTCACCTGGACCCTAAACCGTCCCCGTCCCCTAACCCTAACCCTAGCCCGAACCCTAACCTTAACCCTTCCCCGAAGCCTGACCCTCACCCGTCCCCTAATCCTAACCCGTACGCTAACACTAACCCGCGCCCTCACACGCACGCTCCCCCTAAAGCATTGCCGTACCCTCACCTGGACCCTAAACCGTCCCCGTCCCCTAACCCTAACCCTAGCCCGAACCCTAACCCTAACCCTTCCCCGAAGCCTGACCCTCATCCGTCCCCTAATCCTAACCCGTACGCTAACACTAACCCACGCCCTCACACGCACGCTCCCCCTAAAGCGTTACCGTACCCTCACCTGGACCCTAAACCGTCCCCGTCCCCTAACCCTAACCCTAGCCCGAACCCTAACCCTAACCCTTCTCCGAAGCCTGACCCTCACCCGTCCCCTAATCCTAACCCGTACCCTAACACTAACCCGCGCCCTCACACGCACGCTCCCCCTAAAGCGTTGTCGTACCCTCACCTGGACCCTAAATCGTCCCCGTCCCCTAACCCTAACCCTAGCCCGAACCCTAACACTAACCCTTCCCCGAAGCCTGACCCTCACCCGTCCCCTAATCCTAACCCGTACGCTAACAATAACCCGCGCCCTCACACGCACGCTCCCCCTAAAGCGTTGCCGTACCCTCACCTGGACCCTAAACCGTCCCCGTCCCCTAACCCTAACCCTAGCCCGAACCCTAACCCTAACCCTTCCCCGAAGCCTGACCCTCACCCGTCCCCTAATCCTAACCCGTACGCTAACACTAACCCGCGCCCTCACACGCACGCTCCCCCTAAAGCGTTGCCGTACCCTCACCTGGACCCTAAACCGTCCCCGTCCCCTAACCCTAACCCTAGCCCGAACCCTAACCCTAAACCTTCCCCGAAGCCTGACCCTCACCCGTCCCCTAATCCTAACCCGTACGCTAACACTAACCCAAGCCCTCACACGCACGCTCCCCCTAAAGCATTGCCGTACCCTCACCTGGACCCTAAACCGTCCCCATCCCCTAACCCTAACCCTAGCCCGAACCCTAACCCTAACCCTTCCCCGAAGCCTGACCCTCACCCGTCCCCTAATCCTAACCCGTACGCTAACACTAACGCGCGCCCTCACACGCACGCTCCCCCTAAAGCGTTGCCGTACACTCACCTGGACCCTAAATCGTCCCCGTCCCCTAAGCCTAACCCTAACCCGAACCCTAACACTAACCCTTCCCCGAAGCCTGACCCTCACCCGTCCCCTAATCCTAACCCATACCCTAACACTAACCCGCGCCCTCACACGCACGCTCCCCCTAAAGCGTTGCCGTACCCTCACCTGGACCCTAAACCGTCCCCGTCCCCTAACCCTAACCCTAGCCCGAACCCTAACCCTAACCCTTCCCCGAAGCCTGACCCTTACCCGTCCCTTAATCCTAAGCCGTACGCTAACACTATCGCGCGCCCTCACACGCACGCTCCCCCTAAAGCATTGCCGTACCCTCACCTGGACCCTAAACCGTCCCCGTCCCCTAACCCTAACCCTAGCCCGAACCCTAACCTTAACCCTTCCCCGAAGCCTGACCCTCACCCGTCCCCTAATCCTAACCCGTACGCTAACACTAACCCGCGCCCTCACACGCACGCTCCCCCTAAAGCATTGCCGTACCCTCACCTGGACCCTAAACCGTCCCTGTCCCCTAACCCTAACCCTAGCCCGAACCCTAACCCTAACCCTTCCCCGAAGCCTGACCCTCATCCGTCCCCTAATCCTAACCCGTACGCTAACACTAACCCGCGCCCTCACACGCACGCTCCCCCTAAAGCGTTGCCGTACCCTCACCTGGACCCTAAACCGTCCCCGTCCCCTAACCCTAACCCTAGCCCGAACCCTAACCCTAACCCTTCTCCGAAGCCTGACCCTCACCCGTCCCCTAATCCTAACCCGTACCCTAACACTAACCCGTGCCCTCACACGCACGCTCCCCCTAAAGCGTTGCCGTACCCTCACCTGGACCCTAAACCGTCCCCGTCCCCTAACCCTAACCCTAGCCCGAACCCTAACCCTAACCCTTCCCCGAAGCCTGACCCTCACCCGTCCCCTAATCCTAACCCGTACGCTAACACTAACCCGCGCCCTCACACGCACGCTCCCCCTAAAGCGTTGCCGTACCCTCACCTGGACCATAAACCGTCCCCGTCCCCTAACCCTAACCCTAGCCCGAACCCTAACCCTAACCCTTCCCCGAAGCCTGACCCTCACCCGTCCCCTAATCCTAACCCGTACGCTAACACTACCCCGCGCCCTCACACGCACGCTCCCCCTAAAGCGTTGCCGTACCCTCACCTGGACCCTAAACCGTCCCCGTCCCCTCACCCTAACCCTAGCCCGAACCCTAACCCTAACCCTTCCCCGAAGCCTGACCCTCACCCGTCCCCTAATCCTAACCCGTACGCTAACACTAACCCGCGCCCTCACACGCACGCTCCCCCTAAAGCGTTGCCGTACCCTCACCTGGACCCTAAACCGTCCCCGTCCCCTAACCCTAACCCTAGCCCGAACCCTAACACTAACCCTTCCCCAAAGCCTGACCCTCACCCGTCCCCTAATCCTAACCCGTACGCTAACACTAACCCGCGCCCTCACACGCACGCTCCCCCTAAAGCGTTGCCGTACCCTCACCTGGACCCTAAACCGTCCCCGTCCCCTAACCCTAACCCTAGCCCGAACCCTAACCCTAACCCTTCCCCGAAGCCTGACCCTCACCCGTCCCCTAATTCTAACCCGTACGCTAACACTAACCCGCGCCCTCACACGCACGCTCCCCCTAAAGCGTTGCCGTACCCTCACCTGGACCCTAAACCGTCCCCGTCCCCTAACCCTAACCCTAGCCCGAACCCTAACCCTAACCCTTCCCCGAAGCCTGACCCTCACCCGTCCCCTAATCCTAACCCGTACGCTAACACTAACCCACGCCCTCACACGCATGCTCCCCCTAAAGCGTTGCCGTACCCTCACCTGGACCCTAAACCGTCCCCGTCCCCTAACCCTAACCCTAGCCCGAACCCTAACCCTAACCCTTCCCCGAAGCCTGACCCCACCCGTCCCCTAATCCTAACCCGTACCCTAACACTAACCCGCGCCCTCACACGCACGCTCCCCCTAAAGCGTTGCCGTACCCTCACCTGGACCCTAAACCGTCCCCGTCCCCTAACCCTAACCCTAGCCCGAACCCTAACCCAAAACCTTCCCCGAAGCCTGACACTCACCCGTCCCCTAATCCTAACCCGTACGCTAACACTAACCCGCGCCCGCACACGCACGCTCCCCCTAAAGCGTTGCCGTACCCTCACCTCGACCCTAAACCGTCCCCGTCCCCTAACCCTAACCCTAGCCCGAACCCTAACCCTAACCCTTCCCCGAAGCCTGACCCTCAACCGTCCCCTAATCCTAACCCGTACGCTAACACTAACCCGCGCCCTCACACGCACGCTCCCCCTAAAGCGTTGCCGTACCCTCACCTGGACCCTAAACCGTCCACGTCCCCTAACCCTAACCCTAGCCCGAACCCTAACCCAAACTCTTCCCCGAAGCCTGACCCTCACCCATCCACTAATCCTAACCCGTACACTAACACTAACCCGCGCCCTCACACGCACGCTCCCCCTAAAGCGTTGCCGTACACTCACCTGGAACCTAAACCGTCCCCGTCCCCTAACCCTAACCCTAGCCCGAACCCTAACCCTAACCCTTCCCCGAAGCCTGACCCTCACCCGTCCCCTAATCCTAACCCGTACGCTAACACTAACCCGCGCCCTCACACGCACTCTCCCCGTAAAGCATTGCCGTACCCTCACCTGGACCCTAAACCGTCCCCGTCCCCTAACCCTAACCCTAGCCCGAACCCTAACCCTAAACCTTCCCCGAAGCCTGACCCTCACCCGTCCCCTAATCCTAACCCATACCCTAACACTAACCCGCACCCTCACACGCACGCTCCCCCTAAAGCGTTGCCGTACCCTCACCTGGACCCTAAACCGTCCCCGTCCCCTAACCCTAACCCTAGCCCGAACCCTAACCCTAACCCTTCCCCGAAGCCTGACCTTCACCCGTCCCCTAATCCTAAGCCGTACGCTAACACTAACACGCGCCCTCACACGCACGCTCCCCCTAAAGCGTTGCCATACCTTCACCTGGACCCTAAACCGTCCCCGTCCCCTAACCCTAACCCTAGCCCGAACCCTAACCCTAACCCTTCCCCGAAGCCTGACCCTCACCCGTCCCCTAATTCTAACCCGTACGCTAACACTAACCCGCGCCCTCACACGCACGCTCCCCCTAAAGCGTTGCCGTACCCTCACCTGGACCCTAAACCGTCCCCGTCCCCTAACCCTAACCCTAGCCCGAACCCTAACCCTAACCCTTCCCCGAAGCCTGACCCTCACCCGTCCCCTAATCCTAACCCGTACGCTAACACTAACCCACGCCCTCACACGCATGCTCCCCCTAAAGCGTTGCCGTACCCTCACCTGGACCCTAAACCGTCCCCGTCCCCTAACCCTAACCCTAGCCCGAACCCTAACCCTAACCCTTCCCCGAAGCCTGACCCTCACCCGTCCCCTAATCCTAACCCGTACCCTAACACTATCCCGCGCCCTCACAGGCACGCTCCCCCTAAAGCGTTGCCGTACCCTCACCTGGACCCTAAACCGTCCTCGTCCCCTAACCCTAACCCTAGCCCGAACCCTAACCCTAACCCTTCCCCGAAGCCTGACCCTCACCCGTCCCCTAATCCTAACCCGTACGCTAACACTAACCCGCGCCCTCACACGCACGCTCCCCCTAAAGCGTTGCCGTACCCTCACCTCGACCCTAAACCGTCCCCGTCCCCTAACCCTAACCCTAGCCCGAACCCTAACCCTAACCCTTCCCCGAAGCCTGACCCTCAACCGTCCCCTAATCCTAACCCGTACGCTAACACTAACCCGGGCCCTCACACGCACGCTCCCCCTAAAGCGTTGCCATACCCTCACCTGGACCCTAAACCGTCCACGTCCCCTAACCCTAACCCTAGCCCGAACCCTAACCCTAACCCTTCCCCGAAGCCTGACCCTCACCCATCCACTAATCCTAACCCGTACACTAACACTAACCCGCGCCCTCACACGCACGCTCCCCCTAAAGCGTTGCCGTACCCTCACCTGGACCCTAAACCGTCCCCGCCCCTTAACCCTAACCCTAGCCCGAACCCTAACCCTAACCCTTCCCCGAAGCCTGACCCTCACCCGGCCCCTAATCCTAACCCGTACGCTAACACTAACCCGCGCCCTCACACGCACTCTCCCCGTAAAGCATTGCCGTACCCTCACCTGGACCCTAAACCGTCCCCGTCCCCTAACCCTAACCCTAGCCCGAACCCTAACCCTAACCCTTCCCCGAAGCCTGACCCTCACCCGTCCCCTAATCCTAAGCCGTACGCTAACACTAACACGCGCCCTCACACGCACGCTCCCCCTAAAGCGTTGCCGTACCCTCACCTGGACCCTAAACCGTCCCCGTCCCCTAACCCTAACCCTAGCCCGAACCCTAACCCTAACCCTTCCCCGAAGCCTGACCCTCACCCGTCCCCTAATCCTAACCCGTACGCTGACACTAACCCGCGCCCTCACACGCACGCTCCCCCTAAAGCGTTGCCGTACCCTCACCTGGACCCTAAACCGTCCCCGTCCCCTAACCTTAACCCTAGCCCGAACCCTAACCCTAACCCTTCCCCGAAGCCTGACCCTCACCCGTCCCCTAATTCTAACCCGTACGCTGACACTAACCCGCGCCCTCACACGCACGCTCCCCCTAAAGCGTTGCCGTACCCTCACCTGGACCCTAAACCGTCCCCGTCCCCTAACCCTAACCCTAGCCCGAACCCTAACCCTAACCCTTCCCCGAAGCCTGACCCTCACCCGTCCCCTAATCCTAACCCGTACGCTAACACTAACCCACGCCCTCACACGCATGCTCCCCCTAAAGCGTTGCCGTACCCTCAGCTGGACCCTAAACCGTCCCCGTCCCCTAACCCTAACCCTAGCCCGAACCCTAAACCTAACCCTTCCCCGAAGCCTGACCCTCACCCGTCCCCTAATCCTAACCCGTACGCTAACACTAACCCGCGCCCTCACACGCACGCTCCCCCTAAAGCGTTGCCGTACCCTCACCTCGAACCTAAACCGTCCCCGTCCCCTAACCCTAACCCTAGCCCGAACCCTAACCCTAACCCTTCCCCGAAGCCTGACCCTCATCCGTCCCCTAATCCTAACCCGTACGCTAACACTAACTCGCGCCCTCACACGCACGCTCCCCCTAAAGCGTTGCCGTACCCTCACCTGGACCCTAAACCGTCCACGTCCCCTAACCCTAACCCTAGCCCGAACCCTAACCCAAACCCTTCCCCGAAGCCTGACCCTCACCCATCCACTAATCCTAACCCGTACACTAACACTAACCCGCGCCCTCACACGCACGCTCCCCCTAAAGCGTTGCCGTACACTCACCTGGACCCTAAACCGTCCCTGTCCGCTAACCCTAACCCTAGCCCGAACCCTAACCCTAACCCTTCCCCGAAGCATGACCCTCACCCGTCCCCTAATCCTAACCCGTACGCTAACACTAACCCGCGCCCTCACACGCACTCTCCCCGTAAAGTATTGCCGTACCCTCACCTGGACCGTAAACCGTCCCCGTCCCCTAACACTAACCCTAGCCCTAACCCTAACCCTAACTCTTCCCCGAAGCCTGACCCTCACCCGTCCCCTAATCCTAACCCGTACGCTGACACTAACCCGCGCCCTCACACGCACGCTCCCCCTAAAGCGTTGCCGTACCCTCACCTGGACCCTAAAACGTCCCCGTCCCCTAACCCTAACCCTAGCCCGAACCCTAACCCTAACCCTTCCCCGAAGCCTGACCCTCAGCCGTCCCCTAATCCTAAGCTGTACGCTAACACTAACCCACGCCCTCACACGCACGCTCCCCCTAAAGCGTTGACATAACCTCACCTGGACCCTAAACCGTCCCCGTCCCCTAACCCTAACCCTAGCTCGAAACCTAACCCTAACCCTTCCCCGAAGCCTGACCCTCACCCGTCCCCTAATCCTAACCCGTACGCTGACACTAACCCGCGCCCTCACACGCACGCTCCCCCTAAAGCGTTGCCGTACCCTCACCTGGACCCTAAACCGTCCCCGTCCCCTAACCCTAGCCCGAACCCTAACCCTAACCCTTCCCTGAAGCCTGACCCTCACCCGTCCCCTAATCCTAACCCGTACGCTAACACTAACCCGCGCCCTCACACGCACGCTCCCCCTAAAGCGTTGCCGTACCCTCACCTGGACCCTAAACCGTCCCCGTCCCCTAACCCTAACCCTAGCCCGAACCCTAACCCTAACCCTTCCCCGAAGCCTGACCCTCACCCGTCCCCTAATCCTAACCCGTACGCTAACACTACCCCGCGCCCTCACACGCACGCTCCCCCTAAAGCGTTGCCGTACCCTCACCTGGACCCTAAACTGTCCCCGTCCCCTAACCCTAACCCTAGCCCGAACCCTAACCCTAACCCTTCCCCGAAGCCTGACCCTCACCCGTCCCCTAATCCTAACCCGTACCCTAACACTAACCCGCGCCCTCACACGCACGCTCCCCCTAAAGCGTTGCTGTACCCTCACCTGGACCCTAAACCGTCCCCGTCCCCTAACCCTAACCCTAGCCCGAACCCTAACCCTAACCCTTCCCCGAAGCCTGACCCTCACCCGTCCCCTAATCCTAACCCGTACGCTAACACTAACCCGCGCCCTCACAAGCACTCTCCCCGTAAAGCATTGCCGTACCCTCACTTGGACCCTAAACCGTCCCCGTCCCCTAACCCTAACCCTAGCCCGAACCCTAACCCTAAACCTTCCCCGAAGCCTGACCCTCACCCGTCCCCTAATCCTAACCCATACCCTAACACTAACCCGCACCCTCACACGCACGCTCCCCCTAAAGCGTTGCCGTACCCTCACCTGGACCCTAAACCGTCCCCGTCCCCTAACCCTAACCCTAGCCCGAACCCTAACCCTAACCCTTCCCCGAAGCCTGACCCTCACCCGTCCCCTAATCCTAAGCCGTACGCTAACACTAACACGCGCCCTCACACGCACGCTCCCCCTAAAGCGTTGTCATACCCTCACCTGGACCCTAAACCGTCCCCGTCCCCTAACCCTAACCCTAGCCCGAACCCTAACCCTAACCCTTCCCCGAAGCCTGACCCTCACCCGTCCCCTAATCCTAACCCGTATGCTGACACTAACCCGCGCCCTCACACGCACGCTCCCCCTAAAGCGTTGCCGTACCCTCACCTGGACCCTAAACCGTCCCCGTCCCCTAACCCTAACCCTAGCCCGAACCCTAACCCTAACCCTTCCCCGAAGCCTGACCCTCACCCGTCCCCTAATTCTAACCCGTACGCTAACACTAACCCGCGCCCTCACACGCACGCTCCCCCTAAAGCGTTGCCGTACCCTCACCTGGACCCTAAACCGTCCCCGTCCCCTAACCCTAACCCTAGCCCGAACCCTAACCCTAACCCTTCCCCGAAGCCTGACCCTCACCCGTCCCCTAATCCTAACCCGTACGCTAACACTAACCCACGCCCTCACACGCATGCTCCCCCTAAAGCGTTGCCGTACCCTCACCTGGACCCTAAACCGTCCCCGTCCCCTAACCCTAACCCTAGCCCGAACCCTAACCCTAACCCTTCCCCGAAGCCTGACCCCACCCGTCCCCTAATCCTAACCCGTACCCTAACACTAACCCGCGCCCTCACACGCACGCTCCCCCTAAAGCGTTGCCGTACCCTCACCTGGACCCTAAACCGTCCCCGTCCCCTAACCCTAACCCTAGCCCGAACCCTAACCCAAAACCTTCCCCGAAGCCTGACACTCACCCGTCCCCTAATCCTAACCCGTACGCTAACACTAACCCGCGCCCTCACACGCACGCTCCCCCTAAAGCGTTGCCGTACCCTCACCTCGACCCTAAACCGTCCCCGTCCCCTAACCCTAACCCTAGCCCGAACCCTAACCCTAACCCTTCCCCGAAGCCTGACCCTCAACCGTCCCCTAATCCTAACCCGTACGCTAACACTAACCCGCGCCCTCACACGCACGCTCCCCCTAAAGCGTTGCCGTACCCTCACCTGGACCCTAAACCGTCCACGTCCCCTAACCCTAACCCTAGCCCGAACCCTAACCCAAACTCTTCCCCGAAGCCTGACCCTCACCCATCCACTAATCCTAACCCGTACACTAACACTAACCCGCGCCCTCACACGCACGCTCCCCCTAAAGCGTTGCCGTACACTCACCTGGAACCTAAACCGTCCCCGTCCCCTAACCCTAACCCTAGCCCGAACCCTAACCCTAACCCTTCCCCGAAGCCTGACCCTCACCCGTCCCCTAATCCTAACCCGTACGCTAACACTAACCCGCGCCCTCACACGCACTCTCCCCGTAAAGCATTGCCGTACCCTCACCTGGACCCTAAACCGTCCCCGTCCCCTAACCCTAACCCTAGCCCGAACCCTAACCCTAAACCTTCCCCGAAGCCTGACCCTCACCCGTCCCCTAATCCTAACCCATACCCTAACACTAACCCGCACCCTCACACGCACGCTCCCCCTAAAGCGTTGCCGTACCCTCACCTGGACCCTAAACCGTCCCCGTCCCCTAACCCTAACCCTAGCCCGAACCCTAACCCTAACCCTTCCCCGAAGCCTGACCTTCACCCGTCCCCTAATCCTAAGCCGTACGCTAACACTAACACGCGCCCTCACACGCACGCTCCCCCTAAAGCGTTGCCATACCCTCACCTGGACCCTAAACCGTCCCCGTCCCCTAACCCTAACCCTAGCCCGAACCCTAACCCTAACCCTTCCCCGAAGCCTGACCCTCACCCGTCCCCTAATTCTAACCCGTACGCTAACACTAACCCGCGCCCTCACACGCACGCTCCCCCTAAAGCGTTGCCGTACCCTCACCTGGACCCTAAACCGTCCCCGTCCCCTAACCCTAACCCTAGCCCGAACCCTAACCCTAACCCTTCCCCGAAGCCTGACCCTCACCCGTCCCCTAATCCTAACCCGTACGCTAACACTAACCCACGCCCTCACACGCATGCTCCCCCTAAAGCGTTGCCGTACCCTCACCTGGACCCTAAACCGTCCCCGTCCCCTAACCCTAACCCTAGCCCGAACCCTAACCCTAACCCTTCCCCGAAGCCTGACCCTCACCCGTCCCCTAATCCTAACCCGTACCCTAACACTATCCCGCGCCCTCACAGGCACGCTCCCCCTAAAGCGTTGCCGTACCCTCACCTGGACCCTAAACCGTCCTCGTCCCCTAACCCTAACCCTAGCCCGAACCCTAACCCTAACCCTTCCCCGAAGCCTGACCCTCACCCGTCCCCTAATCCTAACCCGTACGCTAACACTAACCCGCGCCCTCACACGCACGCTCCCCCTAAAGCGTTGCCGTACCCTCACCTCGACCCTAAACCGTCCCCGTCCCCTAACCCTAACCCTAGCCCGAACCCTAACCCTAACCCTTCCCCGAAGCCTGACCCTCAACCGTCCCCTAATCCTAACCCGTACGCTAACACTAACCCGGGCCCTCACACGCACGCTCCCCCTAAAGCGTTGCCGTACCCTCACCTGGACCCTAAACCGTCCACGTCCCCTAACCCTAACCCTAGCCCGAACCCTAACCCTAACCCTTCCCCGAAGCCTGACCCTCACCCATCCACTAATCCTAACCCGTACACTAACACTAACCCGCGCCCTCACACGCACGCTCCCCCTAAAGCGTTGCCGTACCCTCACCTGGACCCTAAACCGTCCCCGCCCCTTAACCCTAACCCTAGCCCGAACCCTAACCCTAACCCTTCCCCGAAGCCTGACCCTCACCCGGCCCCTAATCCTAACCCGTACGCTAACACTAACCCGCGCCCTCACACGCACGCTCCCCCTAAAGCGTTGCCGTACCCTCACCTGGACCCTAAACCATCCCCGTCCCCTAACCCTAACCCTAGCCCGAACCCTAACCCTAACCCTTCCCCGAAGCCTGACCCTCACCCGTCCCGTAATCCTAACCCGTACGCTAACACTAACCCGCGCCCTCACACGCACGCTCCCCCTAAAGCGTTGCCGTACCCTCACCTGGACCCTAAACCGTCCCCGTCCCCTAACCCTAACCCTAGCCCGAACCCTAACCCTAACCCTTCCCCGAAGCCTGACCCTCACCCGTCCCGTAATCCTCACCCGTACGCTAACATTAACCTGCGCCCTCACACGCACGCTCCCCCTAAAGCGTTGCCGTACCCTCACCTGGACCCTAAACCGTCCCCGTCCCCTAACCCTAACCCTAGCCCGAACCCTAACCCTAACCCTTCCCCGAAGCCTGACCCTCACCCGTCCCCTAATCCTAACCCGTACGCTAACACTATCGCGCGCGCTCACACGCACGCTCCCCCTAAAGCGTTGCCGTACCCTCACCTGGACCCTAAACCGTCCCCGTCCCCTAACCCTAACCCTAGCCCGAACCGTAACCCTAACCCTTCCCCGAAGCCTGACGCTCACCCGTCCCCTAATCCTAACCCGTACGGTAACACTAACCCGCGCCCTCACACGCACGCTCCCCCTAAAGCGTTGCCGTACCCTCACCTGGACCCTAAACCGTCCCCGTCCCCTAACCCTAACCCTAGCCCGAACCCTAACCCTAACCCTTCCCCGAAGCCTGACCCTCACCCGTCCCCTAATCCTAACCCGTACGGTAACACTAACCCGCGCCCTCACACGCACGCTCCCCCTAAAGCGTTGCCGTACCCTCACCTGCACCCTAAACCGTCCCCGTCCCCTAACCCTAACCCTAGCCCGAACCCTAACCCTAACCCTTCCCCGAAGCCTGACCCTCACCCGTCCCCTACTCCTAACCCGTACGCTAACACTAACCCGCGCCCTCACACGCACGCTCCCCCTAAAGCGTTGCCGTATCCTCACCTGGACCCTAAACCGTCCCCGTCCCCTAACCCTAACGCTAGCCCGAACCCTAACCCTAACCCTTCCCCGAAGCCTGACCCTCACCCGTCCCCTAATCCTAACCCGTACGCTAACACTAACCCGCGCCCTCACACGCACGCTCCCCCTAAAGGGTTGCCGTACCCTCACCTGGACCCTAAACCGTCCCCGTCCCCTAACCCTAACCCTAGCCCGAACCCTAACCCTAACCCTTCCCAGAAGCCTGACCCTCACCCGTCCCCTAATCCTAACCCGTACACTAACACTAACCCGCGCCCTCACACGCACGCTCCCCCTAAAGCGTTGCCGTACCCTCACCTGGACCCTAAACCGTCCCCGTCCCCTAACCCTAACCCTAGCCCGAACCCTAACCCTAACCCTTACCCGAAGCCTGACCCTCACCCGTCCCCTAATGCTAAACCATACGCTAACACTAACCCGCGCCCTCACACGCACGCTCCCACTAAAGCGTTGCCATACCCTCACCTGGACCCTAAACCGTCCCCGTCCCCTAACCATAACCCTAGCCCGAACCGTAACCCTAACCCGTCCCGAAACCTGACCCTCACCCGTCCCCTAATCCTAACCCGTACGCTAACACTAACCCGCGCCCTCACACGCACGCTCCCCCTAAAGCGTTGCAGTACCCTCACCTGGACCCTAAACCGTCCCCGTCCCCTAACCCTAACCCTAGCCCGAACCCTAACCCTAACCCTTCCCCGAAGCCTGACCCTCACCCGTCCCCTAATCCTAAGCCGTACGCTAACACTATCGCGCGCCCTCACACGCACGCTCCCCCTAAAGCGTTGCCGTACCCTCACCTGGACCCTAAACCGTCCCCGTCCCCTAACCCTAACCCTAGCCCGAAACCTAACCCTAACCCTTCCCCGAAGCCTGACCCTCACCCGTCCCCTAATCCTAACCCGTACACTAACACTAACCCGCGCCCTCACACGCACGCTCCCCCTAAAGCGTTGCCGTACCCTCACCTGGACCCTAAACCCTCCCCATCCCCTAACCCTAACCCTAGCCCGAACCCTAACCCTAACCCTTCCCCGAAGCCTGACCCTCACCCGTCCCCTAATCCTAACCCATACCCTAACACTAACCCGCGCCCTCACACGCACGCTCCCCCTAAAGCGTTGCCGTACCCTCACCTGGACCCTAAACCGTCCCCGTCACCTAACCCTAACCCTAGCCCGAACCCTAACCCTAACCCTTCCCCGAAGCCTGACCCTCACCCGTCCCCTAATCCTAAGCCGTACGCTAACACTATCGCGCGCCCTCACACGCACGCTCCCCCTAAAGCGTTGCCGTACCCTCACCTGGACCCTAAACCGTCCCCGTCCCCTAACCCTAACCCTAGCCCGAACCCTAACCCTAACCCTTCCCCGAAGCCTGACCCTCACCCGTCCCCTAATCCTAAGCCGTACGCTAACACTAACCCGCGCCCTCACACGCACTCTCCCACTAAAGCGTTGCCGTACCCTCACCTGGACCCTAAACCGTCCCCGTCCCCTAACCCTAACCCTAGCCCGAACCCTAACACTAACCCTTCCCCGAAGCCTGACCCTCACCCGTCCCGTAATCCTCACCCGTACGCTAACATTAACCTGCGCCCTCACACGCACGCTCCCCCTAAAGCGTTGCCGTACCCTCACCTGGACCCGAAACCGTCCCCGTCCCCTAACCCTAACCCTAGCCCGAACCCTAACCCTAACCCTTCCCCGAAGCCTGACCCTCACCCGTCCCCTAATCCTAAACCATACGCTAACACTAACCCGCACCCTCACACGCACGCTCCCCCTAAAGCGTTGCCATACCCTCACCTGGACCCTAAACCGTCCCCGTCCCCTAACCATAACCCTAGCCCGAACCCTAACCCTAACCCTTCCCCGAAGCCTGACCCTCACCCGTCCCCTAATCCTAACCCGTACGCTAACACTAACCCGCGCCCTCACACGCACGCTCCCCCTAACGCGTTGCCGTACACTCACCTGGACCCTAAACCGTCCCCGTTCCCTAACCCTAACCCTAGCCCGAACCCTAACCCTAACCCTTCCCCGAAGCCTGACCCTCACCCGTCCCCTAATCCTAACCCGTACGCTAACACTAACCCGCGCCCTCACACGCACGCTCCCCCTAAAGCGTTGCCGTACCCTCACCTGGACCCTAAACCGTCCCCGTCCCCTAACCCTAACCCTAGCCCGAACCCTAACCCTTACCCTTCCCCGAAGCCTGACCCTCACCCGTCCCCTAATCCTAACCCGTACGCTAACACTAACCCGCGCCCTCACACGCACGCTCCCCCTAAAGCGTTGCCGTACCCTCACCTGGACCCTAAACCGTCCCCGTCCCCTAACCCTAAACCTAGCCCGAACCCTAACTCTAACCCTTCCCCGAAGCCTGACCCTCACCCGTCCCCTAATCCTAACCCATACCCTAACACTAACCCGCGCCCTCACACGCACGCTCCCCCTAAAGCGTTGCCGTACCCTCACCTGGACCCTAAACCGTCCCCGTCACCTAACCCTAACCCTAGCCCGAACCCTAACCCTAACCCTTCCCCGAAGCCTGACCCTCACCCGTCCCCTAATCCTAAGCCGTACGCTAACACTATCGCGCGCCCTCACACGCACGCTCCCCCTAAAGCGTTGCCGTACCCTCACCTGGACCCTAAACCGTCCCCGTCCCCTAACCCTAACCCTAGCCCGAACCCTAACCCTAACCCTTCCCCGAAGCCTGACCCTCACCCGTCCCCTAATCCTAACCCGTACGCTAACACTAACCCGCGCCCTCACACGAACGCTCCCCCTAAAGCGTTGCCGTACCCTCACCTGGACCCTAAACCGTCCCCATCCCCTAACCCTAACCCTAGCCCGAACCCTAACCCTAACCCTTCCCCGAAGCCTGACCCTCACCCGTCCCCTAATCCTAACCCGTACGCTAACACTGACCCGCGCCCTCACACGCACGCTCCCCCTAAAGCGTTGCCGTACCCTCACCTGGACTCTAAACCGTCCCCGTCCCCTAACCCTAACCCTAGCCCGAACCCTAACCCTAACACTTCCCAGAAGCCTGACCCTCACCCGTCCCATAATCCTAACCCATACCTTAACACTAACCCGCGCCCTCACACGCACGCTCCCCCTAAAGCGTTGCCGTACCCTCACCTGGACCCTAAACCGTCCCCGTCCCCTAACCCTAACCCTAGCCCGAACCCTAACCCTAACCCTTCCCCGAAGCCTGACCCTCACTCGTCCCCTAATCCTAACCCGTACGCTAACACTAACCCGCGCCCTCACACGCACGCTCCCCCTAAAGCGTTGCCGTACCCTCACCTGGACCGTAAACCGTCCCCGTCCCCTAACCCTAACCCTAGCCCGAACCCTAACCCTAACCCTTCCCCGAAGCCTGACCCTCAGCCGTCCCCTAATCCTAAGCCGTACGCTAACACTAACGCGCGCCCTCACACGCACGCTCCCCCTAAAGCGTTGCCATACCCTCACCTGGACCCTAAACCGTCCCCGTCCCCTAACCCTAACCCTAGCCCGAAACCTAAACCTAACCCTTCCCCGAAGCCTGACCCTCACCCGTCCCCTAATCCTAACCCGTACGCTGACACTAACCTGCGCCCTCACACGCACGCTCCCCCTAAAGCGTTGCCGTACACCCACCTGGACCCTAAACCGTCCCCGTCCCCTAACCCTAACCCTAGCCCGAACCCTAACCCTAACACTTCCCCGAAGCCTGACCCTCACCCGTCCCCTAATCCTAACCCGTATGCTAACACTAACCCGCGCCCTCACACGCACGCTCCCCCTAAAGCGTTGCCGTACCCTCACCTGGACCCTAAACCGTCCCCGTCCCCTAACCCTAACCCTAGCCCGAACCCTAACCCTAACCCTTCCCCGAAGCCTGACCCTCACCCGTCCCCTAATCCTAACCTGTACGCTAACACTACCCCGCGCCCTCACACGCACGCTCCCCCTAAAGCGTTGCCGTACCCTCACCTGGACCCTAAACCGTCATCGTCCCCTAACCCGAACCCTAGCCCGAACCCTAACCCTAACACTTCCCCGAAGCCTGACCCTCACCCGTCCCCTAATGCTAACCCGTACGCTAACACTAAACCGCGCCCTCAAACGCACGCTCCCCCTAAAGCGTTGCCGTACCCTCACCTGGACCCTAAACCGTCCCCATCCCCTAACCCTAACCCTAGCCCGAACCCTAACCCTAACCCTTACCCGAAGCCTGACCCTCACCCGTCCCCTAATCCTAACCCGTACGCTAACACTAACCCGCGCCCTCACACGCACGCTCCCTCTAAAGCGTTGCCGTACCCTCACCTGGACCCTAAACCGTCCCCGTCCCCTAACCCTAACCCTAGCCCGAACCCTAACCCTAACCCTTCCCCGAAGCCTGACCCTCACCCGTCCCCTAATCCTAACCCATACCCTAACACTAACCCGCGCCCTCACACGCACGCTCCCCCTAAAGCGTTGCCGTACCCTCACCTGGACCCTAAACCGTCCCCGTCCCCTAACCCTAACCCTAGCCCGAACCCTAACCCTAACCCTTCCCCGAAGCCTGACCCTCACCCGTCCCTTAATCCTAAGCCGTACGCTAACACTATCGCACGCCCTCACACGCACGCTCCCCCTAAAGCATTGCCGTACCCTCACCTGGACCCTAAACCGTCCCCGTCCCCTAACCCTAACCCTAGCCCGAACCCTAACCCTAACCCTTCCCCGAAGCCTGACCCTCACCCGTCCCCTAATCCTAACCCGTACGCTAACACTAACCCGCGCCCTCACACGCACGCTCCCCCTAAAGCGTTGCCGTACCCTCACCTGGACCCGAAACCGTCCCCGTCCCCTAACCCTAACCCTAGCCCAAACCCTAACCCTAACCCTTCCCCGAAGCCTAACCCTCACCCGTCACCTAATCCTAACCCATACCCTAACACTAACCCGCGCCCTCACACGCACGCTCCCCCTAAAGCGTTGCCGTACCCTCACCTGGACCCTAAACCGTCCCCGTCCCCTAACCCTAACCCTAGCCCGAACCCTAACCCTAACCCTTCCCCGAAACCTGACCCTCACCCGTCCCCTAATCCTAACCCGTACGCTAACACTAACCCGCGCCCTCACACGCACGCTCCCCCTAAAGCGTTGCCGTACCCTCACCTGGACCCTAAACCGTCCCCGTCCCCTAACCCTAACCCTAGCCCGAACCCTAACCCTAACCCTTCCCCGAAGCCTGACCCTCACCCGTCCCCTAATCCTAACCCGTACGCTAACACTACCCCGCGCCCTCACACGCACGCTCCCCCTAAAGCGTTGCCGTACCCTCACCTGGACCCTAAACCGTCCACGTCCCCTAACCCTAACCCTAGCCCGAACCCTAACCCAAACCCTTCCCCGAAGCCTGACCCTCACCCATCCACTAATCCTAACCCGTACACTAACACTAACCCACGCCCTCACACGCACGCTCCCCCTAAAGCGTTGCCGTACACTCACCTGGACCCTAAACCGTCCCCGTCCCCTAACCCTAACCCTAGCCCGAACCCTAACCCTAACCCTTCCCCGAAGCGTGACCCTCACCCGTCCCCTAATCCTAACCCGTACGCTAACACTAACCCGCGCCCTCACACGCACGCTCCCCCTAAAGCGTTGCCGTACCCTCACCTGGACCCTAAACCGTCCCTGTCCCCTAACCCTAACCCTAGCCCGAACCCTAACCCTAACCCTTCCCCGAAGCCTGACCCTCACCCGTCCCCTAATCCTAACCCATACCCTAACACTAACCCGTGCCCTCACACGCACGCTCCCCCTAAAGCGTTGCCGTACCCTCACCTGGACCCTAAACCGTCCCCGTCCCCTAACCCTAACCCTAGCCCGAACCCTAACCCTAACCCTTCCCCGAAGCCTGACCCTCACCCGTCCCCTAATCCTAACCCGTACGCTAACACTAACCCGCGCCCTCACACGCACGCTCCCCCTAAAGCGTTGCCGTACCCTCACCTGGACCCTAAACCGTCCCCGTCCCCTAACCCTAACCCTAGCCCGAACCCTAACCCTAACCCTTCCCCGAAGCCTGACCCTCACCCGTCCCCTAATCCTAACCCGTACGCTAACACTAACCCGCGCCCTCACACGCACGCTCCCCCTAACGCGTTGCCGTACCCTCACCTGGACCCTAAACCGTCCCCGTCCCCTAACCCTAACCCTAGCCCGAACCCTAACCCTAACCCTTCCCCGAAGCCTGACCCTCACCCGTCCCCTAATCCTAACCCGTACGCTAACACTAACCCGCGCCCTCACACGCACGCTCCCCCTAAAGCGTTGCCGTACCCTCACCTGGACCCTAAACCGTCCCCGTCCCCTAACCCTAACCCGAACCATAACCCTAACCCTTCCCCGAAGCCTGACCCTCACCCGTCCCCGAATCCTAACGCATACCCTAACACTAAACCGCGCCCTCACACGCACGCTCCCCCTAAAGCGTTGCCGTACCCTCACCTGGACCCTAAACCGTCCCCGTCCCCTAACCCTAACCCTAGCCCGAACCCTAACCCTAACCCTTCCCCGAAGCCTGACCCTCACCCGTCCCATAATCCTCACCCGTACGCTAACACTATCGCGCGCCCTCACACGCACGTTCCCCCTAAAGCATTGCCGTACCCTCACCTGGACCCTAAACCGTCCCCGTCCCCTAACCCTAACCCTAGCCCGAACCCTAACCCTAACCCTTCCCCGAAGCCTGACCCTCACCCGTCCCCTAATCCTAACCCGTACGCTAACACTAACCCGCGCCCTCACACGCACGCTCCCCCTAAAGCATTGCCGTACCCTCACCTGGACCCTAAACCGTCCCCGTCCCCTAACCCTAACCCTAGCCCGAACCCTAACCCTAACCCTTCCCCGAAGCCTGACCCTCATCCGTCCCCTAATCCTAACCCGTACGCTAACACTAACCCGCGCCCTCACACGCACGCTCCCCCTAAAGCGTTGCCGTACCCTCACCTGGACCCTAAACCGTCCCCGTCCCCTAACCCTAACCCTAGCCCGAACCCTAACCCTAACCCTTCCCCGAAGCCTGACCCTCACCCGTCCCCTAATCCTAACCCGTACCCTAACACTAACCCGTGCCCTCACACGCACGCTCCCCCTAAAGCGTTGCTGTACCCTCACCTGGACCCTAAACCGTCCCCGTCCCCTAACCCTAACCCTAGCCCGAACCCTAACCCTAACCCTTCCCCGAAGCCTGACCCTCACCCGTCCCCTAATCCTAACCCGTACGCTAACACTAACCCGCGCCCTCACACGCACTCTCCCCGTAAAGCATTGCCGTACCCTCACCTGGACCCTAAACAGTCCCCGTCCCCTAACCCTAACCCTAGCCCGAACCCTAACCCTAAACCTTCCCCGAAGCCTGACCCTCACCCGTCCCCTAATCCTAACCCATACCTTAACACTAAGCCGCACCCTCACACGCACGCTCCCCCTAAAGCGTTGCCGTACCCTCACCTGGACCCTAAACCGTCCCCGTCCCCTAACCCTAACCCTAGCCCGAACCCTAACCCTAACCCTTCCCCGAAGCCTGACCCTCACCCGTCCCCTAATCCTAAGCCGTACGCTAACACTAACACGCGCCCTCACACGCACGCTCCCCCTAAAGCGTTGCCATACCCTCACCTGGACCCTAAACCGTCCCCGTCCCCTAACCCTAACCCTAGCCCGAACCCTAACCCTAACCCTTCCCCGAAGCCTGACCCTCACCCGTCCCCTAATCCTAACCCGTACGCTGACACTAACCCGCGCCCTCACACGCACGCTCCCCCTAAAGCGTTGCCGTACCCTCACCTGGACCCTAAACCGTCCCCGTCCCCTAACCCTAACCCTAGCCCGAAACCTAACCCTAACCCTTCCCCGAAGCCTGACCCTCACCCGTCCCCTAATTCTAACCCGTACGCTGACACTAACCCGCGCCCTCACACGCACGCTCCCCCTAAAGCGTTGCCGTACCCTCACCTGGACCCTAAACCGTCCCCGTCCCCTAACCCTAACCCTAGCCCGAACCCTAACCCTAACCCTTCCCCGAAGCCTGACCCTCACCCGTCCCCTAATCCTAACCCGTACGCTAACACTAACCCGCGCCCTCACACGCACGCTCCCCCTAACGCGTTGCCGTACCCTCACCTGGACCCTAAACCGTCCCCGTCCCCTAACCCTAACCCTAGCCCGAACCCTAACCCTAACCCTTCCCCGAAGCCTGACCCTCACCCGTCCCCTAATCCTAACCCGTACGCTAACACTAACCCGCGCCCTCACACGCACGCTCCCCCTAAAGCGTTGCCGTACCCTCACCTGGACCCTAAACCGTCCCCGTCCCCTAACCCTAACCCGAACCATAACCCTAACCCTTCCCCGAAGCCTGACCCTCACCCGTCCCCGAATCCTAACGCATACCCTAACACTAACCCGCGCCCTCACACGCACGCTCCCCCTAAAGCGTTGCCGTACCCTCACCTGGACCCTAAACCGTCCCCGTCCCCTAACCCTAACCCTAGCCCGAACCCTAACCCTAACACTTCCCCGAAGCCTGACCCTCACCCGTCCCTTAATCCTAAGCCGTACGCTAACACTATCGCACGCCCTCACACGCACGTTCCCCCTAAAGCATTGCCGTACCCTCACCTGGACCCTAAACCGTCCCCGTCCCCTAACCCTAACCCTAGCCCGAACCCTAACCCTAACCCTTCCCCGAAGCCTGACCCTCACCCGTCCCCTAATCCTAACCCGTACGCTAACACTAACCCGCGCCCTCACACGCACGCTCCCCCTAAAGCATTGCCGTACCCTCACCTGGACCCTAAACCGTCCCCGTCCCCTAACCCTAACCCTAGCCCGAACCCTAACCCTAACCCTTCCCCGAAGCCTGACCCTCATCCGTCCCCTAATCCTAACCCGTACGCTAACACTAACCCGCGCCCTCACACGCACGCTCCCCCTAAAGCGTTGCCGTACCCTCACCTGGACCCTAAACCGTCCTCGTCCCCTAACCCTAACCCTAGCCCGAATCCTAACCCTAACCCTTACCAGAAGCCTGACCCTCACCCGTCCCCTAATCCTAACCCATACCCTAACACTAACCCGCGCCCTCACACGCACGCTCCCCCTAAAGCGTTGCCGTACCCTCACCTGGACCCTAAACCGTCCCCGTCCCCTAACCCTAACCCTAGCCCGAACCCTAACCCTAACCCTTCCCCGAAGCCTGACCCTCACCCGTCCGCTAATCCTAAGCCGTACGCTAACACTATCGCACGCCCTCACACGCATGCTCCCCCTAAAGCGTTGCCGTACCCTCACCTGGACCCTAAAGCGTCCCCGTCCCCTAACCCTAACCCTAGCCCGAACCCTAACCCTAACTCTTCCCCGAAGCCTGACCCTCACCCGTCCCCTAATCCGAACCCGTACGCTAACACTAACCCGCGCCCTCACACGCACGCTCCCCCTAAAGCGTTGCCGTACCCTCACCTGGACCCTAAACCGTCCCCGTCCCCTAACCCTAACCCTAGCCCGAACCCTAACCCTAACCCTTCCCCGAAGCCTGACCCTCAGCCGTCCCCTAATCCTAACCCGTACCCTAACACTAACCCGCGCCCTCACACGCACGCTCCCCCTAAAGCGTTGCCATAACCTCACCTGGACCCTAAACCGTCCCCGTCCCCTAACCCTAACCCTAGCCCGAAACCTAACCCTAACCCTTCCCCGAAGCCTGACCCTCACCCGTCCCCTAATCCTAACCCGTACGCTGACACTAACCCGCGCCCTCACACGCACGCTCCCCGTAAAGCGTTGCCGTACCCTCACCTGGACCCTAAACCGTCCCCGTCCCCTAACCCTAACCCTAGCCCGAACCCTAACCCTAACCCTTCCCTGAAGCCTGACCCTCACCCGTCCCCTAATCCTAACCCGTACGCTAACAATAACCCGCGCCCTCACACGCACGCTCCCCCTAAAGCATTGCCGTACCCTCACCTGGACCCTAAACCGTCCCCGTCCCCTAACCCTAACCCTAGCCCGAACCCTAACCCTAACCCTTCCCCGAAGCCTGACCCTCACCCGTCCCCTTATCCTAACCCGTACGCTAACCCTAACCCGCGCACTCACACGCACGCTCCCCCTAAAGCGTTGCCGTACCCTCACCTGGACCCTAAACCGTCCCCGTCCCCTAACCCTAACCCTAGCCCGAACCCTAACCCTAACCCTTCCCCGAAGCCTGACCCTCACCCGTCCCCTAATCCTAACCTGTACCCTAACACTAACCCGTGCCCTCACACGCATGCTCCCCCTAAAGCGTTGCTGTACCCTCACCTGGACCCTAAACCGTCCCCGTCCCCTAACCCTAACCCTAGCCCGAACCCTAACCCTAACCCTTCCCCGAAGCCTGACCCTCACCCGTCCCCTAATCCTAACCCATACCCTAACACTAAGCCGCACCCTCACACGCACGCTCCCCCTAAAGCGTTGCCGTACCCTCACCTGGACCCTAAACCGTCCCCGTCCCCTAACCCTAACCCTAGCCCGAACCCTAACCCTAACCCTTCTTCGAAGCCTGACCCTCACCCGTCCCCTAATCCTAAGCCGTACGCTAACACTAACACGCGCCCTCACACGCACGCTCCCCCTAAAGCGTTGCCATACCCTCACCTGGACCCTAAACCGTCCCCGTCCCCTAACCCTAACCCTAGCCCGAACCCTAACCCTAACCCTTCCCCGAAGCCTGACCCTCACCCGTCCCCTAATCCTAACCCGTACGCTGACACTAACCCGCGCCCTCACACGCACGCTCCCCCTAAAGCGTTGCCGTACCCTCACCTGGACCCTAAACCGTCCCCGTCCCCTAACCCTAACCCTAGCCCGAACCCTAACCCTAACCCTTCCCCGAAGCCTGACCCTCACCCGTCCCCTAATTCTAACCCGTACGCTGACACTAACCCGCGCCCTCACACGCACGCTCCCCCTAAAGCGTTGCCGTACCCTCACCTGGACCCTAAACCGTCCCCGTCCCCTAACCCTAACCCTAGCCCGAACCCTAACCCTAACCCTTCCCCGAAGCCTGACCCTCACCCGTCCCCTAATCCTAACCCGTACGCTAACACTAACCCACGCCCTCACACGCATGCTCCCCCTAAAGCGTTGCCGTACCCTCACCTGGACCCTAAACCGTCCCCGTCCCCTAACCCTAACCCTAGCCCGAACCCTAACCCTAACCCTTCCCCGAAGCCTGACCCTCACCCGTCCCCTAATCCTAACCCGTACCCTAACACTAACCCGCGCCCTCACACGCACGCTCCCCCTAAAGCGTTGCCGTACCCTCACCTGGACCCTAAACCGTCCCCGTCCCCTAACCCTAACCCTAGCCCGAACCCTAACCCTAACCCTTCCCCGAAGCCTGACCCTCACCCGTCCCCTAATCCTAACCCGTACGCTAACACTAACCCGCGCCCTCACACGCACGCTCCCCCTAAAGCGTTGCCGTACCCTCACCTCGAACCTAAACCGTCCCCGTCCCCTAACCCTAACCCTAGCCCGAACCCTAACCCTAACCCTTCCCCGAAGCCTGACCCTCAACCGTCCCCTAATCCTAACCCGTACGCTAACACTAACCCGCGCCCTCACACGCACGCTCCCCCTAAAGCGTTGCCGTACCCTCACCTGGACCCTAAACCGTCCACGTCCCCTAACCCTAACCCTAGCCCGAACCCTAACCCAAACCCTTCCCCGAAGCCTGACCCTCACCCATCCACTAATCCTAACCCGTACACTAACACTAACCCGTGCCCTCACACGCACGCTCCCCCTAAAGCGTTGCCGTACACTCACCTGGACCCTAAACCGTCCCCGTCCCCTAACCCTAACCCTAGCCCGAAACCTAACCCTAACCCTTCCCCGAAGCCTGACCCTCACCCGTCCCCTAATCCTAACCCGTACGCTAACACTAACCCGCGCCCTCACACGCACTCTCCCCGTAAAGCATTGCCGTACCCTCACCTGGACCCTAAACCGTCCCCGTCCCCTAACACTAACCCTAGCCCGAACCCTTACCCTAAACCTTCCCCGAAGCTTGACCCTCACCCGTCCCCTAATCCTAACCCATACCCTAACACTAACCCGCACCCTCACACGCACGCTCCCCCTAAAGCGTTGCCGTACCCTCAGCTGGACCCTAAACCGTCCCCGTCCCCTAACCCTAACCCTAGCCCGAACCCTAACCCTAACCCTTCCCCGAAGCCTGACCCTCACCCGTCCCCTAATCCTAAGCCGTACGCTAACACTAACATGCGCCCTCACACGCACGCTCCCCCTAAAGAGTTGCCGTACCCTCACCTGGACCCTAAACCGTCCCCGTCCCCTAACCCTAACCCTAGCCCGAACCCTAACCCTAACCCTTCCCCGAAGCCTGACCCTCACCCGTCCCCTAATCCTAAGCCGTACGCTAACACTAACCCGCGCCCTCACACGCACGCTCCCCCTAAAGAGTTGCCGTACCCTCACCTGGACCCTAAACCGTCCCCGTCCCCTAACCCTAACCCTAGCCCGAACCCTAACCCTAACTCTTCCCCGAAGCCTGACCCTCACCCGTCCCCTAATCCTAAGCCGTACGCTAACACTATCGCACGCCCTCTCACGCACGCTCCCCCTAAAGCGTTGCCGTACCCTCACCTGGACCCTATAGCGTCCCCGTCCCCTAACCCTAACCCTAGCCCTAACCCTAACCCTAACTCTTCCCCGAAGCCTGACCCTCACCCGTCCCCTAATCCTAACCCGTACGCTAACACTAACCCGCGCCCTCACACGCACGCTCCCCCTAAAGCGTTGCCGTACCCTCACCTGGACCCTAAAACGTCCCCGTCCCCTAACCCTAACCCTAGCCCGAACCCTAACCCTAAACCTTCCCCGAAGCCTGACCCTCACCCGTCCCCTAATCCTAACCCATACCCTAACACTAACCCGCACCCTCACACGCACGCTCCCCCTAAAGCGTTGCCGTACCCTCACCTGGACCCTAAACCGTCCCCGTCCCCTAACCCTAACCCTAGCCCGAACCCTAACCCTAACCCTTCCCCGAAGCCTGACCCTCACCCGTCCCCTAATCCTAAGCCGTACGCTAACACTAACACGCGCCCTCACACGCACGCTCCCCCTAAAGCGTTGCCATACCCTCACCTGGACCCTAAACCGTCCCCGTCCCCTAACCCTAACCCTAGCCCGAACCCTAACCCTAACCCTTCCCCGAAGCCTGACCCTCACCCGTCCCCTAATCCTAACCCGTACGCTGACACTAACCCGCGCCCTCACACGCACGCTCCCCCTAAAGCGTTGCCGTACCCTCACCTGGACCCTAAACCGTCCCCGTCCCCTAACCGTAACCCTAGCCCGAACCCTAACCCTAACCCTTCCCCGAAGCCTGACCCTCACCCGTCCCCTAATTCTAACCCGTACGCTAACACTAACCCGCACCCTCACACGCACGCTCCCCCTAAAGCGTTGCCGTACCCTCACCTGGACCCTAAACCGTCCCCGTCCCCTAACCCTAACCCTAGCCCGAACCCTAACCCTAACCCTTCCCCGAAGCCTGACCCTCACCCGTCCCCTAATCCTAACCCGTACGCTAACACTAACCCGCGCCCTCACACGCATGCTCCCCCTAAAGCGTTGCCGTACCCTCACCTGGACCCTAAACCGTCCCCGTCCCCTAACCCTAACCCTAGCCCGAACCCTAACCCTAACCCTTCCCCGAAGCCTGACCCTCACCCGTCCCCTAATCCTAACCCGTACCCTAACACTAACCCGCGCCCTCACACGCACGCTCCCCCTAAAGCGTTGCCGTACCCTCACCTGGACCCTAAACCGTCCCCGTCCCCTAACCCTAACCCTAGCCCGAACCCTAACCCTAAACCTTCCCCGAAGCCTGACCCTCACCCGTCCCCTAATCCTAACCCGTACGCTAACACTAACCCGCGACCTCACACGCACGCTCCCCCTAAAGCGTTGCCGTACCCTCACCTCGACCCTAAACCGTCCCCGTCCCCTAACCCTAACCCTAGCCCGAACCCTAACCCTAACCCTTCCCCGAAGCCTGACCCTCAACCGTCCCCTAATCCTAACCCGTACGCTAACACTAACCCGCGCCCTCACACGCACGCTCCCCCTAAAGCGTTGCCGTACCCTCACCTGGACCCTAAACCGTCCACGTCCCCTAACCCTAACCCTAGCCCGAACCCTAACCCAAACCCTTCCCCGAAGCCTGACCCTCACCCATCCACTAATCCTAACCCGTACACTAACACTAACCCGCGCCCTCACACGCACGCTCCCCCTAAAGCGTTGCCGTACCCTCACCTGGACCCTAAACCGTCCCCGTCCCCTAACCCTAACCCTAGCCCGAACCCTAACCCTAACCCTTCCCCGAAGCCTGACCCTCACCCGTCCCCTAATCCTAACCCGTACGCTAACACTAACCCGCGCCCTCACACGCACTCTCCCCGTAAAGCATTGCCGTACCCTCACCTGGGCCCTAAACTGTCCCCGTCCCCTAACCCTAACCCTAGCCCGAACCCTAATCCTAAACCTTCCCCGAAGCCTGACCCTCACCCGTCCCCTAATCCTAACCCATACCCTAACACTAACCCGCACCCTCACACGCACGCTCCCCCTAAAGCGTTGCCGTACCCTCACCTGGACCCTAAACCGTCCCCGTCCCCTAACCCTAACCCTAGCCCGAACCCTAACCCTAACCCTTCCCCGAAGCCTGACCCTCACCCGTCCCCTAATCCTAAGCCGTACGCTAACACTAACACGCGCCCTCACACGCACGCTCCCCCTAAAGCGTTGCCATACCCTCACCTGGACCCTAAACCGTCCCCGTCCCCTAACCCTAACCCTAGCCCGAACCCTAACCCTAACCCTTCCCCGAAGCCTGACCCTCACCCGTCCCCTAATTCTAACCCGTATGCTAACACTAACCCGCGCCCTCACACGCACGCTCCCCCTAAAGCGTTGCCGTACCCTCACCTGGACCCTAAACCGTCCCCGTCCCCTAACCCTAACCCTAGCCCGAACCCTAACCCTAACCCTTCCCCGAAGCCTGACCCTCACCCGTCCCCTAATCCTAACCCGTACCCTAACACTATCCCGCGCCCTCACACGCACGCTCCCCCTAAAGCGTTGCCGTACCCTCACCTGGACCCTAAACCGTCCCCGTCCCCTAACCCTAACCCTAGCCCGAACCCTAACCCTAACCCTTCCCCGAAGCCTGACCCTCACCCGTCCCCTAATCCTAACCCGTACGCTAACACTAACCCGCGCCCTCACACGCACGCTCCCCCTAAAGCGTTGCCGTACCCTCACCTCGACCCTAAACCGTCCCCGTCCCCTAACCCTAACCCTAGCCCGAACCCTAACCCTAACCCTTCCCCGAAGCCTGACCCTCAACCGTCCCCTAATCCTAACCCGTACGCTAACACTAACCCGCGCCCTCACACGCACGCTCCCCCTAAAGCGTTGCCGTACCCTCACCTGGACCCTAAACCGTCCACGTCCCCTAACCCTAACCCTAGCCCGAACCCTAACCCTAACCCTTCCCCGAAGCCTAACTCTCACCCATCCACTAATCCTAACCCGTACACTAACACTAACCCGCGCCCTCACACGCACGCTCCCCCTAAAGCGTTGCCGTACCCTCACCTGGACCCTAAACCGTCCCCGCCCCTTAACCCTAACCCTAGCCCGAACCCTAACCCTAACCCTTCCCCGAAGCCTGACCCTCACCCGGCCCCTAATCCTAACCCGTACGCTAACACTAACCCGCGCCCTCACACGCACGCTCCCCCTAAAGCGTTGCCGTACCCTCACCTGGACCCTAAACCATCCCCGTCCCCTAACCCTAACCCTAGCCCGAACCCTAACCCTAACCCTTCCCCGAAGCCTGACCCTCACCCGTCCCGTAATCCTAACCCGTACGCTAACACTAACCCGCGCCCTCACACGCACGCTCCCCCTAAAGCGTTGCCGTACCCTCACCTGGACCCTAAACCGTCCCCGTCCCCTAACCCTAACCCTAGCCCGAACCCTAACCCTAACCCTTCCCCGAAGCCTGACCCTCACCCGTCCCGTAATCCTCACCCGTACGCTAACATTAACCTGCGCCCTCACACGCACGCTCCCCCTAAAGCGTTGCCGTACCCTCACCTGGACCCTAAACCGTCCCCGTCCCCTAACCCTAACCCTAGCCCGAACCCTAACCCTAACACTTCCCCGAAGCCTGACCCTCACCCGTCCCCTAATCCTAACCCGTACGCTAACACTATCGCACGCCCTCACACGCACGCTCCCCCTAAAGCGTTGCCGTACCCTCACCTGGACCCTAAACCGTCCCCGTCCCCTAACCCTAACCCTAGCCCGAACCCTAACCCTAACCCTTCCCCGAAGCCTGACCCTCACCCGTCCCCTAATCCTAACCCGTACGGTAACACTAACCCGCGCCCTCACACACACGCTCCCCCTAAAGCGTTGCCGTACCCTCACCTGGACCCTAAACCGTCCCCGTCCCCTAACCCTAACCCTAGCCCGAACCCTAACCCTAACCCTTCCCCGAAGCCTGACCCTCACCCGTCCCCTAATCCTAACCCGTACGGTAACACTAACCCGCGCCCTCACACGCACGCTCCCCCTAAAGCGTTGCCGTACCCTCACCTGGACCCTAAACCGTCCCCATCCCCTAACCCTAACCCTAGCCCGAACCCTAACCCTAACCCTTCCCCGAAGCCTGACCCTCACCCGTCCCCTAATCCTAACCCGTACGCTAACACTAACCCGCGCCCTCACACGCACGCTCCCCCTAAAGGGTTGCCATACCCTCACCTGGACCCTAAACCGTCCCCGTCCCCTAACCCTAACCCTAGCCCGAACCCTAACCCTAACCCTTCCCCGAAGCCTGACCCTCACCCGTCCCCTAATCCTAACCCGTACGCTAACACTAACCCGCGCCCTCACACTCACGCTCCCCCTAAAGGGTTGCCATACCCTCACCTGGACCCTAAACCGTCCCCGTCCCCTAACCCTAACCCTAGCCCGAACCCTAACCCTAACCCTTCCCCGAAGCCTGACCCTCACCCGTCCCCTAATCCTAACCCGTACGCTAACACTAACCCGCGCCCTCACACGCACGCTCCCCCTAAAGCGTTGCCGTACACTCACCTGGATCCTAAACCGTCCCCGTCCCCTAACCCTAACCCTAGCCCGAACCCTAACCCTAACCCTTACCCGAAGCCTGACCCTCACCCGTCCCCTAATCCTAAACCATACGCTAACACTAACCCGCGCCCTCACACGCACGCTCCCCCTAAAGGGTTGCCATACCCTCACCTGGACCCTAAACCGTCCCCGTCCCCTAACCATAACCCTAGCCCAAACCGTAACCCTAACCCGTCCCGAACCCTGACCCTCACCCGTCCCCTAATCCTAACCCGTACGCTAACACTAACCTGCGCCCTCACACGCACGCTCCCCCTAAAGCTTTGCCGTACCCTCACCTGGACCCTAAACCGTCCCCGTCCCCTAACCCTAACCCTAGCCCGAACCCTAACCCTAACCCTTCCCCGAAGCCTGACCCTCACCCGTCCCGTAATCCTAACCCGTACGCTAACACTAACCCGCGCCCTCACACGCACGCTCCCCCTAAAGCGTTGCCGTACCCTCACCTGGACCCTAAACGGTCCCCGTCCCCTAACGCTAACCCTAGCCCGAACCCTAACCCTAACCCTTCCCCGAAGCCTGACCCTCACCCGTCCCCTAATCCTAACCCATAACCTAACACTAACCCGCGCCCTCACATGCACGCTCCCCCTAAAGCGTTGCCGTACCCTCACCTGGACCCTAAACCGTCCCCGTCCCCTAACCCTAACCCTAGCCCGAACCCTAACCCTAACCCTTCCCCGAAGCCTGACCCTCACCCGTCCCGTAATCCTCACCCGTACGCTAACACTAACCCGCGCCCTCACACGCACGCTCCCCCTAAAGCGTTGCCGTACCCTCACCTGGACCCGAAACCGTCCCCGTCCCCTAACCCTAACCCTAGCCCGAACCCTAACCCTAACCCTTCCTCGAAGCCTGACCCTCACCCGTCCCCTAATCCTAAGCCGTACGCTAACACTATCGCGCGCCCTCACACGCACGCTCCCCCTAAAGCGTTGCCGTACCCTCACCTGGACCCTAAACCGTCCCCGTCCCCTAACCCTAACCCTAGCCCGAACCCTAACCCTAACCCTTCCCCGAAGCCTGACCCTCACCCGTCCCCTAATCCTAACCCGTACACTAACACTAACCCGCGCCCTCACACGCACGCTCCCCCTAAAGCGTTGCCGTACCCTCACCTGGACCCTAAACCCTCCCCGTCCCCTAACCCTAACCCTAGCCCGAACCCTAACCCTAACCCTTCGCCGAAGCCTGACCCTCACCCGTCCCCTAATCCTAACCCATACCCTAACACTAACCCGCGCCCTCACACGCACGCTCCCCCTAAAGCGTTGCCGTACCCTCACCTGGACCCTAAACCGTCCCCGTCACCTAACCCTAACCCTAGCCCGAACCCTAACCCTAACCCTTCCCCGAAGCCTGACCCTCACCCGTCCCCTAATCCTAACCCGTACGCTAACACTATCGCGCGCCCTCACACGCACGCTCCCCCTAAAGCGTTGCCGTACCCTCACCTGGACCCTAAACCGTCCCCGTCCCCTAACCCTAACCCTAGCCCGAACCCTAACCCTAACCCTTCCCCGAAGCCTGACCCTCACCCGTCCCCTAATCCTAACCCGTACACTAACACTAACCCGCGCCCTCACACGCACGCTCCCCCTAAAGCGTTGCCGTACCCTCACCTGGACCCTAAACCCTCCCCGTCCCCTAACCCTAACCCTAGCCCGAACCCTAACCCTAACCCTTACCCGAAGCCTGACCCTCACCCGTCCCCTAATCCTAACCCGTACGCTAACACTAACCCGCACCCTCACACGCACGCTCCCCCTAAAGCGTTGCCGTACCCTCACCTGGACCCTAAACCGTCCCCGTCCCCTAACCCTAACCCTAGCCCGAACCCTAACCCTAACCCTTCCCCGAAGCCTGACCCTCACCCGTCCCCTAATCCTAACCCATACCCTAACACTAACCCGCGCCCTCACACGCACGCTCCCCCTAAAGCGTTGCCGTACCCTCACCTGGACCCTAAACCGTCCCCGTCCCCTAACCCTAACCCTAGCCCGAACCCTAACCCTAACCCTTCCCCGAAGCCTGACCCTCACCCGTCCCTTAATCCTAAGCCGTACGCTAACACTATCGCACGCCCTCACACGCACGCTCCCCCTAAAGCATTGCCGTACCCTCACCTGGACCCTAAACCGTCCCCGTCCCCTAACCCTAACCCTAGCCCGAACCCTAACCCTAACCCTTCCCCGAAGCCTGACCCTCACCCGTCCCCTAATCCTAACCCGTACGCTAACACTAACCCGCGCCCTCACACGCACGCTCCCCCTAAAGCGTTGCCGTACCCTCACCTGGACCCGAAACCGTCCCCGTCCCCTAACCGTAACCCTAGCCCGAACCCTAACCCTTCCCCGAAGCCTAACCCTCACCCGTCCCCTAATCCTAACCCATACCCTAACACTAACCCGCGCCCTCACACGCACGCTCCCCCTAAAGCGTTGCCGTACCCTCACCTGGACCCTAAACCGTCCCCGTCCCCTAACCCTAACCCTAGCCCGAACCCTAACCCTAACCCTTCCCCGAAACCTGACCCTCACCCGTCCCCTAATCCTAACCCGTACACTAACACTAACCCGCGCCCTCACACGCACGCTCCCCCTAAAGCGTTGCCGTACCCTCACCTGGACCCTAAACCGTCCCCGTCCCCTAAACCTAACCCTAGCCCGAACCCTAACCCTAACCCTTCCCCGAAGCCTGACCCTCACCCGTCCCCTAATCCTAACCCGTACGCTAACACTACCCCGCGCCCTCACACGCACGCTCCCCCTAAAGCGTTGCCGTACCCTCACCTGGACCCGAAACCGTACCCATCCCCTAACCCTAACCCTAGCCCGAACCCTAACCCTAACCCTTCCCCGAAGCTTGACCCTCACCCGTCCCCT
Source organism: Stenella coeruleoalba (assembly GCF_951394435.1). Lineage (NCBI taxonomy): Eukaryota > Metazoa > Chordata > Mammalia > Artiodactyla > Delphinidae > Stenella > Stenella coeruleoalba. The sequence continues at coordinate 512,728 of NW_027646184.1, forward strand.
AATCCTAAACCATACGCTAACACTAACCCGCGCCCTCACACGCACGCTCCCCCTAAAGCGTTGCCATACCCTCACCTGGACCCTAAACCGTCCCCGTCCCCTAACCATAACCCTAGCCCGAACCGTAACCCTAACCCGTCCCCGAAGCCTGACCCTCACCCGTCCCCTAATCCTAACCCGTACGCTAACACTAACCCGCGCCCTCACACGCACGCTCCCCCTAAAGCGTTGCCGTACCCTCACCTGGACCCTAAACCGTCCCCGTCCCCTAACCCTAACCCTAGCCCGAACCCTAACCCTAACCCTTCCCCGAAGCCTGACCCTCACCCGTCCCCTAATCCTAACCCGTACGCTAACACTAACCCGCGCCCTCACACGCACGCTCCCCCTAAAGCGTTGCCGTACCCTCACCTGGACCCTAAACCGTCCCCGTCCCCTAACCCTAACCCTAGCCCGAACCCTAACCCTAACCCTTCCCCGAAGCCTGACCCTCACCCGTCCCCTAATCCTAACCCATACCCTAACACTAACCCGCGCCCTCACATGCACGCTCCCCCTAAAGCGTTGCCGTACCCTCACCTGGACCCTAAACCGTCCCCGTCCCCTAACCCTAACCCTAGCCCGAACCCTAACCCTAACCCTTCCCCGAAGCCTGACCCTCACCCGTCCCCTAATCCTAACCCGTACGCTAACACTAACCCGCGCCCTCACACGCACGCTCCCCCTAAAGCGTTGCCGTACCCTCACCTGGACCCTAAACCGTCCCCGTCCCCTAACCCTAACCCTAGCCCGAACCCTAACCCTAACCCTTCCCCGAAGCCTGACCCTCACCCGTCCCCTAATCCTAACCCGTACGCTAACACTAACCCGCGCCCTCACACGCACGCTCCCCCTAACGCGTTGCCGTACCCTCACCTGGACCCTAAACCGTCCCCGTCCCCTAACCCTAACCCTAGCCCGAACCCTAACCCTAACCCTTCCCCGAAGCCTGACCCTCACCCGTCCCCTAATCCTAAACCATACGCTAACACTAACCCGCGCCCTCACACGCACGCTCCCCCTAAAGCGTTGCCGTACCCTCACCTGGACCCTAAACCGTCCCCGTCCCCTAACCCTAACCCGAACCCTAACCCTAACCCTTCCCCGAAGCCTGACCCTCACCCGTCCCCGAATCCTAACGCATACCCTAACACTAACCCGCGCCCTCACATGCACGCTCCCCCTAAAGCGTTGCCGTACCCTCACCTGGACCCTAAACCGTCCCCGTCCCCTAACCCTAACCCTAGCCCGAACCCTAACCCTAACCCTTCCCCGAAGCCTGACCCTCACCTGTCCCTTAATCCTAAGCCGTACGCTAACACTATCGCGCGCCCTCACACGCACGCTCCCCCTAAAGCGTTGCCGTACCCTCACCTGGACCCTAAACCGTCCCCGTCCCTTAACCCTAACCCTAGCCCGAACCCTAACCCTAACCCTTCCCCGAAGCCTGACCCTCACCCGTCCCCTAATCCTAACCCGTACGCTAACACTAACCCGCGCCCTCACACGCACGCTCCCCCTAAAGCATTGCCGTACCCTCACCTGGACCCTAAACCGTCCCCGTCCCCTAACCCTAACCCTAGCCCTAACCCTAACCCTAACCCTTCCCCGAAGCCTGACCCTCATCCGTCCCCTAATCCTAACCCGTACGCTAACACTAACCCGCGCCCTCACACGCACGCTCCCCCTAAAGCGTTGCCGTACCCTCACCTGGACCCTAAACCGTCCCCGTCCCCTAACCCTAACCCTAGCTCGAACCCTAACCCTAACCCTTCTCCGAAGCCTGACCCTCACCCGTCCCCTAATCCTAACCCGTACCCTAACACTAACCCGCGCCCTCACACGCACGCTCCCCCTAAAGCGTTGCCGTACCCTCACCTGGACCCTAAACCGTCTCCGTCCCCTAACCATAACCCTAGCCCGAACCCTAACCCTAAGCCTTCCCCGAAGCCTGACCCTCACCCGTCCCCTAATTCTAACCCGTACGCTAACACTAACCCGCGCCCTCACACTCACGCTCCCCCTAAAGCGTTGCCGTACCCTCACCTGGACCATAAACCGTCCCCGTCCCCTAACCCTAACCCTAGCCCGAACCCTAACCCTAACCCTTCCCCGAAGCCTGACCCTCACCCGTCCCCTAATCCTAATCCATACCCTAACACTAACCAGCGCCCTCACACGCACGCTCCCCCTAAAGCGTTGCCGTACTCTGACCTGGACCCTAAACCGTCCCCGTCCCCTAACCCTAACCCTAGCCCGAACCGTAACCCTAACCCTTCCCCGAAGCCTGACCCTCACCCGTCCCCTAATCCTAACCCGTACGCTAACACTAACCCGCGCCCTCACACGCACGCTCCCCCTAAAGCATTGCCGTACCCTCACCTGGACCCTAAACCGTCCCCGTCCCCTAACCCTAACCCTAGCCCGAACCCTAACCCTAACCCTTCCCCGAAGCCAGACCCTCACCCGTCCCCTAATCCTAACCCGTACGCTAACACTAACCCGCGCCCTCACACGCACGCTCCCCCTAAAGCGTTGCCGTACACTCACCTGGACCCTAAATCGTCCCCGTCCCCTAACCCTAACCCTAGCCCGAACCCTAACACTAACCCTTCCCCGAAGCCTGACCCTCACCCGTCCCCTAATCCTAACCCGTACGCTAACACTAACCCGCGCCCTCACACGCACGCTCCCCCTAAAGCGTTGCCGTACCCTCACCTGGACCCTAAACCGTCCCCGTCCCCTAACCCTAACCCTAGCCCGAACCCTAACCCTAACCCTTCCCCGAAACCTGACCCTCACCCGTCCCCTAATCCTAACCCGTACACTAACACTAACCCACGCCCTCACACGCACGCTCCCCCTAAAGCGTTGCCGTACCCTCACCTGGACCCTAAACCGTCCCCGTCCCCTAACCCTAACCCTAGCCCGAACCCTAACCCTAACCCTTCCCCGAAGCCTGACCCTCACCCGTCCCCTAATCCTAACCCGTACGCTAACACTACCCCGCGCCCTCACACGCACGCTCCCCCTAAAGCGTTGCCGTACCCTCACCTGGACCCTAAACCGTCCCCATCCCCTAACCCTAACCCTAGCCCGAACCCTAACCCAAACCCTTCCCCGAAGCCTGACCCTCACCCATCCACTAATCCTAACCCGTACGCTAACACTAACCCACGCCCTCACACGCACGCTCCCCCTAAAGCGTTGCCGTACACTCACCTGGACCCTAAACCGTCCCCGTCCCCTAACCCTAACCCTAGCCCGAACCCTAACCCTAACCCTTCCCCGAAGCGTGACCCTCACCCGTCCCCTAATCCTAACCCGTACAATAACACTAACCCGCGCCCTCACACGCACGCTCCACCTAAAGCGTTGCCGTACCCTCACCTGGACCCTAAACCGTCCACTTCCCCTAACCCTAACCCTAGCCCGAACCCTAACCCTAACCCTTCCCCGAAGCCTGACCCTCACCCATCCACTAATCCTAACCCGTACACTAACACTAACCCGCGTCCTCACACGCACGCTCCCCCTAAAGCGTTGCCGTACCCTCACCTGGACCCTAAACCGTCCCCGCCCCTTAACCCTAACCCTAGCCCGAACCCTAACCCTAACCCTACCCCGAAGCCTGACCCTCACCCGGCCCCTAATCCTAACCCGTACGCTAACACTAACCCGCGCCCTCACACGCACGCTCCCCCTAAAGCGTTGCCGTACCCTCACCTGGACCCTAAACCATCCCCGTCCCCTAACCCTAACCCTAGCCCGAACCCTAACCCTAACCCTTCCCCGAAGCCTGACCCTCACCCGTCCCGTAATCCTAACCCGTACGCTAACACTAACTCGCGCCCTCACACGCACGCTCCCCCTAAAGCGTTGCCGTACCCTCACCTGGACCCTAAACCGTCCCCGTCCCCTAACCCTAACCCTAGCCTGAACCCTAACACTAACCCTTCCCCGAAGCCTGACACTCACCCGTCCCGTAATCCTCACCCGTACGCTAACATTAACCCGCGCCCTCACACGCACGCTCCCCCTAAAGCGTTGCCGTACCCTCACCTGGACCCTAAACCGTCCCCGTCCCCTAACCCTAACCCTAGCCCGAACCCTAACCCTAACCCTTCCCCGAAGCCTGACCCTCACCCGTCCCCTAATCCTAACCCATACCCTAACACTAACCCGCGCCCTCACATGCACGCTCCCCCTAAAGCGTTGCCGTACCCTCACCTGGACCCTAAACCGTCCCCGTCCCCTAACCCTAACCCTAGCCCGAACCCTAACCCTAACCCTTCCCCGAAGCCTGACCCTCACCCGTCCCCTAATCCTAACCCGTACGCTAACACTAACCCGCGCCCTCACACGCACACTCCCCCTAAAGCGTTGCCGTACCCTCACCTGGACCCTAAACCGTCCCCGTCCCCTAACCCTAACCCTAGCCCGAACCCTAAGCCTAACACTTCCCCGAAGCCTGACCCTCACCCGTCCCCTAATCCTAACCCATACGCTAACACTAACCCGCGCCCTCACACGCACGCTCCCCCTAACGCGTTGCCGTACCCTCACCTGGACCCTAAACCGTCCCCGTCCCCTAACCCTAACCCTAGCCCGAACCCTAACCCTAACCCTTCCCCGAAGCCTGACCCTCACCCATCCCCTAATCCTAACCCGTACGCTAACACAAACCCGCGCCCTCACACGCACGCTCCCCCTAAAGCGTTGCCGTACCCTCACCTGGACCCTAAACCGTCCCCGTCCCCTAACCCTAACCCTAGCCCGAACCCTAACCCTAACCCTTCCCCGAAGCCTGACCCTCATCCGTCCCCTAATCCTAACCCGTGCGCTAACACTAACCCGCGCCCTCACACGCACGCTCCCCCTAAAGCGTTGCCGTACCCTCACCTGGACCCTAAACCGTCCCCGTCCCCTAACCCTAACCCTAGCCCGAACCCTAACCCTAACCCTTCCCCGAAGCGTGACCCTCACCCGTCCCCTAATCCTAACCCGTACAATAACACTAACCCGCGCCCTCACACGCACGCTCCACCTAAAGCGTTGCCGTACCCTCACCTGGACCCTAAACCGTCCACTTCCCCTAACCCTAACCCTAGCCCGAACCCTAACCCTAACCCTTCCCCGAAGCCTGACCCTCACCCATCCACTAATCCTAACCCGTACACTAACACTAACCCGCGTCCTCACACGCACGCTCCCCCTAAAGCGTTGCCGTACCCTCACCTGGACCCTAAACCGTCCCCGCCCCTTAACCCTAACCCTAGCCCGAACCCTAAGCCTAACCCTACCCCGAAGCCTGACCCTCACCCGGCCCCTAATCCTAACCCGTACGCTAACACTAACCCGCGCCCTCACACGCACGCTCCCCCTAAAGCGTTGCCGTACCCTCACCTGGACCCTAAACCATCCCCGTCCCCTAACCCTAACCCTAGCCCGAACCCTAACCCTAACCCTTCCCCGAAGCCTGACCCTCACCCGTCCCGTAATCCTAACCCGTACGCTAACACTAACCCGCGCCCTCACACGCACGCTCCCCCTAAAGCGTTGCCGTACCCTCACCTGGACCCTAAACCGTCCCCGTCCCCTAACCCTAACCCTAGCCCGAACCCTAACACTAACCCTTCCCCGAAGCCTGACACTCACCCGTCCCGTAATCCTCACCCGTACGCTAACATTAACCCGCGCCCTCACACGCACGCTCCCCCTAAAGCGTTGCCGTACCCTCACCTGGACCCTAAACCGTCCCCGTCCCCTAACCCTAACCCTAGCCCGAACCCTAACCCTAACCCTTCCCCGAAGCCTGACCCTCACCCGTCCCCTAATCCTAACCCATACCCTAACACTAACCCGCGCCCTCACATGCACGCTCCCCCTAAAGCGTTGCCGTACCCTCACCTGGACCCTAAACCGTCCCCGTCCCCTAACCCTAACCCTAGCCCGAACCCTAACCCTAACCCTTCCCCGAAGCCTGACCCTCATCCGTCCCCTAATCCTAACCCGTGCGCTAACACTAACCCGCGCCCTCACACGCACGCTCCCCCTAAAGCGTTGCCGTACCCTCACCTGGACCCTAAACCGTCCCCGTCCCCTAACCCTAGCCCGAACCCTAACCCTGACCCTTCTCCGAAGCCTGACCCTCACCCGTCCCCTAATCCTAACCCGTACCCTAACACTAACCCGCGCCCTCACACGCACGCTCCCCCTAAAGCGTTGCCGTACCCTCACCTGGACCCTAAACCGTCCCCGTCCCCTAACCCTAACCCTAGCCCGAACCCTAACCCTAACCCTTCCCCGAAGCCTGACCCTCACCCGTCCCCTAATCCTAACCCGTACGCTAACACTAACCCGCGCCCTCACACGCACGCTCCCCCTAAAGCGTTGCCGTACCCTCACCTGGACCCGAAACCGTCCCCGTCCCCTAACCCTAACCCTAGCCCGAACCCTAACCCTAACCCTTCCCCGAAGCTTGACCCTCACCCGTCCCCTAATCCTAAACCATACGCTAACAATAACCCGCGCCCTCACACGCACGCTCCCCCTAAAGCGTTGCCATACCCTCACCTGGACCCTAAACCGTCCCCGTCCCCTAACCATAACCCTAGCCCGAACCGTAACCCTAACCCTTCCCCGAAGCCTGACCCTCACCCGTCCCCTAATCCTAACCCGTACGCTAACACTAACCCGCGCCCTCACACGCACGCTCCCCCTAAAGCGTTGCCGTACCCTCACCTGGACCCTAAACCGTCCCCGTCCCCTAACCCTAACCCTAGCCCGAACCCTAACCCTAACCCTTCCCCGAAGCCTGACCCTCACCCGTCCCCTAATCCTAACCCGTACGCTAACACTAACCCGCGCCCTCACACGCACGCTCCCCCTAAAGCGTTGCCGTACCCTCACCTGGACCCTAAACCGTCCCCGTACCCTAACCCTAACCCTAGCCCGAACCCTAACCCTAATCCTTCCCCGAAGCCTGACCCTCACCCGTCCCCTAATCCTAACCCATACCCTAACACTAACCCGCGCCCTCACATGCACGCTCCCCCTAAAGCGTTGCCGTACCCTCACCTGGACCCTAAACCGTCCCCGTCCCCTAACCCTAACCCTAGCCCGAACCCTAACCCTAACCCTTCCCCGAAGCCTGACCCTCACCCGTCCCCTAATCCTAACCCGTACGCTAACACTAACCCACGCCCTCACACGCACGCTCCCCCTAAAGCGTTGCCGTACCCTCACCTGGACCCTAAACCGTCCCCGTCCCCTAACCCTAACCCTAGCCCGAACCCTAAGCCTAACCCTTCCCCGAAGCCTTACCCTCACCCGTCCCCTAATCCTAACCCGTACGCTAACACTAACCCGCGCCCTCACACGCACGCTCCCCCTAACGCGTTGCCGTACCCTCACCTGAACCCTAAACCGTCCCCGTCCCCTAACCCTAACCCTAGCCCGAACCCTAACCCTAACCCTTCCCCGAAGCCTGACCCTCACCCATCCCCTAATCCTAAACCGTACGCTAACACAAACCCGCGCCCTCACACGCACGCTCCCCCTAAAGCGTTGCCGTACCCTCACCTGGACCCTAAACCGTCCCCGTCCCCTAACCCTAACCCTAGCCCGAACCCTAACCCTAACCCTTCCACGAAGCCTGACCCTCACCCGTCCCCGAATCCTAACCCATAACCTAACACTAACCCGCGCCCTCACACGCACGCTCCCCCTAAAGCGTTGCCGTACCCTCACCTGGACCCTAAACCGTCCCCGTCCCCTAACCCTAACCCTAGCCCGAACCCTAACCCTAACACTTCCCCGAAGCCTGACCCTCACCCGTCCCTTAATCCTAAGCCGTACGCTAACACTATTGCGCGCCCTCACACGCACGTTCCCCCTAAAGCATTGCCGTACCCTCACCTGGACCCTAAACCGTCCCCGTCCCCTAACCCTAACCCTAACCCTTCCCCGAAGCCTGACCCTCACCCGTCCCCTAATCCTAACCCGTACGCTAACACTAACCCGCGCCATCACACGCACGCTCCCCCTAAAGCATTGCCGTACCCTCACCTGGACCCTAAAACGTCCCCGTCCCCTAACCCTAACCCTAGCCCGAACCCTAACCCTAACCCTTCCCCGAAGCCTGACCCTCATCCGTCCCCTAATCCTAACCCGTGCGCTAACACTAACCCGCGCCCTCACACGCACGCTCCCCCTAAAGCGTTGCCGTACCCTCAACTGGACCCTAAACCGTCCCCGTCCCCTAACCCTAGCCCGAACCCTAACCCTAACCCTTCTCCGAAGCCTGACCCTCACCCGTCCCCTAATCCTAACCCGTACCCTAACACTAACCCGCGCCCTCACACGCACGCTCCCCCTAAAGCGTTGCCGTACCCTCACCTGGACCCTAAACCGTCCCCGTCCCCTAACCCTAACCCTAGCCCGAACCCTAACCCTAACCCTTCCCCGAAGCCTGACCCTCACCCGTCCCCTAATCCTAACCCGTACGATAACACTAACCCGCGCCCTCACACGCACGCTCCCCCTAAAGCGTTGCCGTACCCTCACCTGGACCATAAACCGTCCCCGTCCCCTAACCCTAACCCTAGCCCGAACCCTAACCCTAACCCTTCCCCGAAGCCTGACCCTCACCCGTCCCCTAATCCTAATCCATACCCTAACACTAACCCGCGCCCTCACACGCACGCTCCCCTTAAAGCGTTGCCGTACTCTCACCTGGACCCTAAACCGTCCCCGTCCCCTAACCCTAACCCTAGCCCGAACCGTAACCCTAACACTTCCCCGAAGCCGGACCCTCACCCGTCCCCTAATCCTAACCCGTACGCTAACACTAACCCACGCCCTCACACGCACGCTCCCCCTAAAGCATTGCCGTACCCTCACCTGGACCCTAAACCGTCCCCATCCCCTAACCCTAACCCTAGCCCGAACCCTAACCCTAACCCTTCCCCGAAGCCTGACCCTCACCCGTCCCCTAATCCTAACCCGTACGCTAACACTAACGCGCGCCCTCACACGCACGCTCCCCCTAAAGCGTTGCCGTACACTCACCTGGACCCTAAATCGTCCCCGTCCCCTAAGCCTAACCCTAACCCGAACCCTAACACTAACCCTTCCCCGAAGCCTGACCCTCACCCGTCCCCTAATCCTAACCCGTACGCTAACACTAACCCGCGCCCTCACACGCACGCTCCCCCTAAAGCATTGCCGTACCCTCACCTGGACCCTAAACCGTCCCCGTCCCCTAACCCTAACCCTAGCCCGAACCCTAACCCTAACCCTTCCCCGAAGCCTGACCCTCATCCGTCCCCTAATCCTAACCCGTACGCTAACACTAACCCGCGCCCTCACACGCACGCTCCCCCTAAAGCGTTGCCGTACCCTCACCTGGACCCTAAACCGTCCCCGTCCCCTAACCCTAACCCTAGCCCGAACCCTAACCCTAACCCTTCTCCGAAGCCTGACCCTCACCCGTCCCCTAATCCTAACCCGTACGCTAACACTAACCCGTGCCCTCACACGCACGCTCCCCCTAAAGCGTTGCCGTACCCTCACCTGGACCCTAAACCGTCCCCGTCCCCTAACCCTAACCCTAGCCCGAACCCTAACCCTAACCCTTCCCCGAAGCCTGACCCTCACCCGTCCCCTAATCCTAACCCGTACGCTAACACTAACCCGCGCCCTCACACGCACGCTCCCCCTAAAGCGTTGCCGTACCCTCACCTGGACCATAAACCGTCCCCGTCCCCTAACCCTAACCCTAGCCCGAACCCTAACCCTAACCCTTCCCCGAAGCCTGACCCTCATCCGTCCCCTAATCCTAACCCGTACGCTAACACTACCCCGCGCCCTCACACGCACGCTCCCCCTAAAGCGTTGCCGTACCCTCACCTGGACCCTAAACCGTCCCCGTCCCCTCACCCTAACCCTAGCCCGAACCCTAACCCTAACCCTTCCCCGAAACCTGACCCTCACCCGTCCCCTAATCCTAACCCGTACGCTAACACTAACCCGCGCCCTCACACGCACGCTCCCCCTAAAGCGTTGCCGTACCCTCACCTGGACCCTAAACCGTCCCCGTCCCCTAACCCTAACCCTAGCCCGAACCCTAACACTAACCCTTCCCCAAAGCCTGACCCTCACCCGTCCCCTAATCCTAACCCGTACGCTAACACTAACCCGCGCCCTCACACGCACGCTCCCCCTAAAGCGTTGCCGTACCCTCACCTGGACCCTAAACCGTCCCCGTCCCCTAACCCTAACCCTAGCCCGAACCCTAACCCTAACCCTTCCCCGAAGCCTGACCCTCACCCGTCCCCTAATTCTAACCCGTACGCTAACACTAACCAGCGCCCTCACACGCACGCTCCCCCTAAAGCGTTGCCGTACCCTCACCTGGACCCTAAACCGTCCCCGTCCCCTAACCCTAACCCTAGCCCGAACCCTAACCCTAACCCTTCCCCGAAGCCTGAACCTCACCCGTCCCCTAATCCTAACCCATACCCTAACACTAACCCGCGCCCTCACACGCACGCTCCCCCTAAAGCGTTGCCGTACCCTCACCTGGACCCTAAACCGTCCCCGTCCCCTAACCCTAACCCTAGCCCGAACCCTAACCCTAACACTTCCCCGAAGCCTGACCCTCACACGTCCCTTAATCCTAAGCCGTACGCTAACACTATCGCGCGCCCTCACACGCACGCTCCCCCTAAAGCATTGCCGTACCCTCACCTGGACCCTAAACCGTCCCCGTCCCCTAACCCTAACCCTAGCCCGAACCCTAACCCTAACCCTTCCCCGAAGCCTGACCCTCACCCGTCCCCTAATCCTAACCTGTACGCTAACACTAACCCGCGCCCTCACACGCACGCTCCCCCTAAAGCGTTGCCGTACCCTCACCTGGACCCGAAACCGTCCCCGTCCCCTAACCCTAACCCTAGCCCGAACCCTAACCCTAACCCTTCCCCGAAGCCTAACCCTCACCCGTCCCCTAATCCTAACCCATACCCTAACACTAACCCGCGCCCTCACACGCACGCTCCCCCTAAAGCGTTGCCGTACCCTCACCTGGACCCTAAACCGTCCCCGTCCCGTAACCCTAACCCTAGCCCGAACCGTAACCCTAACCCTTCCCCGAAACCTGACCCTCACCCGTCCCCTAATCCTAACCCGTACACTAACACTAACCCGCGCCCTCACACGCACGCTCCCCCTAAAGCGTTGCCGTACCCTCACCTGGACCCTAAACCGTCCCCGTCCCCTAACCCTAATCCTAGCCCGAACCCTAACCCTAACCCTTCCCCGAAGCCTGACCCTCACCCGTCCCCTAATCCTAACCCGTACGCTAACACTACCCCGCGCCCTCACACGCACGCTCCCCCTAAAGCGTTGCCGTACCCTCACCTGGACCCTAAACCGTCCACGTCCCCTAACCCTAACCCTAGCCCGAACCCTAACCCAAACCCTTCCCCGAAGCCTGACCCTCACCCATCCACTAATCCTAACACGTACGCTAACACTAACCCACGCCCTCACACGCACGCTCCCCCTAAAGCGTTGCCGTACACTCACCTGGACCCTAAACCGTCCCCGTCCCCTAACCCTAACCCTAGCCCGAACCCTAACCCTAACCCTTCCCCGAAGCGTGACCCTCACCCGTCCCCTAATCCTAACCCGTACAATAACACTAACCCGCGCCCTCACACGCACGCTCCACCTAAAGCGTTGCCGTACCCTCACCTGGACCCTAAACCGTCCACTTCCCCTAACCCTAACCCTAGCCCGAACCCTAACCCTAACCCTTCCCCGAAGCCTGACCCTCACCCATCCACTAATCCTAACCCGTACACTAACACTAACCCGCGCCCTCACACGCACGCTCCCCCTAAAGCGTTGCCGTACCCTCACCTGGACCCTAAACCGTCCCCGCCCCTTAACCCTAACCCTAGCCCGAACCCTAACCCTAACCCTACCCCGAAGCCTGACCCTCACCCGGCCCCTAATCCTAACCCGTACGCTAACACTACCCCGCGCCCTCACACGCACGCTCCCCCTAAAGCGTTGCCGTACCCTCACCTGGACCCTAAACCATCCCCGTCCCCTAACCCTAACCCTAGCCCGAACCCTAACCCTAACCCTTCCCCGAAGCCTGACCCTCACCCGTCCCGTAATCCTAACCCGTACGCTAACACTAACCCGCGCCCTCACACGCACGCTCCCCCTAAAGCGTTGCCGTACCCTCACCTGGACCCTAAACCGTCCCCGTCCCCTAACCCTAACCCTAGCCCGAACCCTAACCCTAACCCTTCCCCGAAGCCTGACCCTTACCCGTCCCTTAATCCTAAGCCGTACGCTAACACTATCGCGCGCCCTCACACGCACGCTCCCCCTAAAGCATTGCCGTACCCTCACCTGGACCCTAAACCGTCCCCGTCCCCTAACCCTAACCCTAGCCCGAACCCTAACCTTAACCCTTCCCCGAAGCCTGACCCTCACCCGTCCCCTAATCCTAACCCGTACGCTAACACTAACCCGCGCCCTCACACGCACGCTCCCCCTAAAGCATTGCCGTACCCTCACCTGGACCCTAAACCGTCCCCGTCCCCTAACCCTAACCCTAGCCCGAACCCTAACCCTAACCCTTCCCCGAAGCCTGACCCTCATCCGTCCCCTAATCCTAACCCGTACGCTAACACTAACCCACGCCCTCACACGCACGCTCCCCCTAAAGCGTTACCGTACCCTCACCTGGACCCTAAACCGTCCCCGTCCCCTAACCCTAACCCTAGCCCGAACCCTAACCCTAACCCTTCTCCGAAGCCTGACCCTCACCCGTCCCCTAATCCTAACCCGTACCCTAACACTAACCCGCGCCCTCACACGCACGCTCCCCCTAAAGCGTTGTCGTACCCTCACCTGGACCCTAAATCGTCCCCGTCCCCTAACCCTAACCCTAGCCCGAACCCTAACACTAACCCTTCCCCGAAGCCTGACCCTCACCCGTCCCCTAATCCTAACCCGTACGCTAACAATAACCCGCGCCCTCACACGCACGCTCCCCCTAAAGCGTTGCCGTACCCTCACCTGGACCCTAAACCGTCCCCGTCCCCTAACCCTAACCCTAGCCCGAACCCTAACCCTAACCCTTCCCCGAAGCCTGACCCTCACCCGTCCCCTAATCCTAACCCGTACGCTAACACTAACCCGCGCCCTCACACGCACGCTCCCCCTAAAGCGTTGCCGTACCCTCACCTGGACCCTAAACCGTCCCCGTCCCCTAACCCTAACCCTAGCCCGAACCCTAACCCTAAACCTTCCCCGAAGCCTGACCCTCACCCGTCCCCTAATCCTAACCCGTACGCTAACACTAACCCACGCCCTCACACGCACGCTCCCCCTAAAGCATTGCCGTACCCTCACCTGGACCCTAAACCGTCCCCATCCCCTAACCCTAACCCTAGCCCGAACCCTAACCCTAACCCTTCCCCGAAGCCTGACCCTCACCCGTCCCCTAATCCTAACCCGTACGCTAACACTAACGCGCGCCCTCACACGCACGCTCCCCCTAAAGCGTTGCCGTACACTCACCTGGACCCTAAATCGTCCCCGTCCCCTAAGCCTAACCCTAACCCGAACCCTAACACTAACCCTTCCCCGAAGCCTGACCCTCACCCGTCCCCTAATCCTAACCCATACCCTAACACTAACCCGCGCCCTCACACGCACGCTCCCCCTAAAGCGTTGCCGTACCCTCACCTGGACCCTAAACCGTCCCCGTCCCCTAACCCTAACCCTAGCCCGAACCCTAACCCTAATCCTTCCCCGAAGCCTGACCCTTACCCGTCCCTTAATCCTAAGCCGTACGCTAACACTATCGCGCGCCCTCACACGCACGCTCCCCCTAAAGCATTGCCGTACCCTCACCTGGACCCTAAACCGTCCCCGTCCCCTAACCCTAACCCTAGCCCGAACCCTAACCTTAACCCTTCCCCGAAGCCTGACCCTCACCCGTCCCCTAATCCTAACCCGTACGCTAACACTAACCCGCGCCCTCACACGCACGCTCCCCCTAAAGCATTGCCGTACCCTCACCTGGACCCTAAACCGTCCCTGTCCCCTAACCCTAACCCTAGCCCGAACCCTAACCCTAACCCTTCCCCGAAGCCTGACCCTCATCCGTCCCCTAATCCTAACCCGTACGCTAACACTAACCCGCGCCCTCACACGCACGCTCCCCCTAAAGCGTTGCCGTACCCTCACCTGGACCCTAAACCGTCCCCGTCCCCTAACCCTAACCCTAGCCCGAACCCTAACCCTAACCCTTCTCCGAAGCCTGACCCTCACCCGTCCCCTAATCCTAACCCGTACCCTAACACTAACCCGTGCCCTCACACGCACGCTCCCCCTAAAGCGTTGCCGTACCCTCACCTGGACCCTAAACCGTCCCCGTCCCCTAACCCTAACCCTAGCCCGAACCCTAACCCTAACCCTTCCCCGAAGCCTGACCCTCACCCGTCCCCTAATCCTAACCTGTACGCTAACACTAACCCGCGCCCTCACACGCACGCTCCCCCTAAAGCGTTGCCGTACCCTCACCTGGACCATAAACCGTCCCCGTCCCCTAACCCTAACCCTAGCCCGAACCCTAACCCTAACCCTTCCCCGAAGCCTGACCCTCACCCGTCCCCTAATCCTAACCCGTACGCTAACACTACCCCGCGCCCTCACACGCACGCTCCCCCTAAAGCGTTGCCGTACCCTCACCTGGACCCTAAACCGTCCCCGTCCCCTCACCCTAACCCTAGCCCGAACCCTAACCCTAACCCTTCCCCGAAGCCTGACCCTCACCCGTCCCCTAATCCTAACCCGTACGCTAACACTAACCCGCGCCCTCACACGCACGCTCCCCCTAAAGCGTTGCCGTACCCTCACCTGGACCCTAAACCGTCCCCGACCCCTAACCCTAACCCTAGCCCGAACCCTAACACTAACCCTTCCCCAAAGCCTGACCCTCACCCGTCCCCTAATCCTAACCCGTACGCTAACACTAACCCGCGCCCTCACACGCACGCTCCCCCTAAAGCGTTGCTGTACCCTCACCTGGACCCTAAACCGTCCCCGTCCCCTAACCCTAACCCTAGCCCGAACCCTAACCCTAACACTTCCCCGAAGCCTGACCCTCACCCGTCCCCTAATTCTAACCCGTACGCTAACACTAACCAGCGCCCTCACACGCACGCTCCCCCTAAAGCGTTGCCGTACCCTCACCTGGACCCTAAACCGTCCCCGTCCCCTAACCCTAACCCTAGCCCGAACCCTAACCCTAACCCTTCCCCGAAGCCTGAACCTCACCCGTCCCCTAATCCTAACCCATACCCTAACACTAACCCGCGCCCTCACACGCACGCTCCCCCTAAAGCGTTGCCGTACCCTCACCTGGACCCTAAACCGTCCCCGTCCCCTAACCCTAACCCTAGCCCGAACCCTAACCCTAACACTTCCCCGAAGCCTGACCCTCACACGTCCCTTAATCCTAAGCCGTACGCTAACACTATCGCGCGCCCTCACACGCACGCTCCCCCTAAAGCATTGCCGTACCCTCACCTGGACCCTAAACCGTCCCCGTCCCCTAACCCTAACCCTAGCCCGAACCCTAACCCTAACCCTTCCCCGAAGCCTGACCCTCACCCGTCCCCTAATCCTAACCTGTACGCTAACACTAACCCGCGCCCTCACACGCACGCTCCCCCTAAAGCGTTGCCGTACCCTCACCTGGACCCGAAACCGTCCCCGTCCCCTAACCCTAACCCTAGCCCGAACCCTAACCCTAACCCTTCCCCGAAGCCTAACCCTCACCCGTCCCCTAATCCTAACCCATACCCTAACACTAACCCGCGCCCTCACACGCACGCTCCCCCTAAAGCGTTGCCGTACCCTCACCTGGACCCTAAACCGTCCCCGTCCCGTAACCCTAACCCTAGCCCGAACCCTAACCCTAACCCTTCCCCGAAACCTGACCCTCACCCGTCCCCTAATCCTAACCCGTACACTAACACTAACCCGCGCCCTCACACGCACGCTCCCCCTAAAGCGTTGCCGTACCCTCACCTGGACCCTAAACCGTCCCCGTCCCCTAACCCTAACCCTAGCCCGAACCCTAACCCTAACCCTTCCCCGAAGCCTGACCCTCACCCGTCCCCTAATCCTAACCCGTACGCTAACACTACCCCGCGCCCTCACACGCACGCTCCCCCTAATGCGTTGCCGTACCCTCACCTGGACCCTAAACCGTCCACGTTCCCTAACCCTAACCCTAGCCCGAACCCTAACCCAAACCCTTCCCCGAAGCCTGACCCTCACCCATCCACTAATCCTAACCCGTACGCTAACACTAACCCACGCCCTCACACGCACGCTCCCCCTAAAGCGTTGCCGTACACTCACCTGGACCCTAAACCGTCCCCGTCCCCTAACCCTAACCCTAGCCCGAACCCTAACCCTAACCCTTCCCCGAAGCGTGACCCTCACCCGTCCCCTAATCCTAACCCGTACAATAACACTAACCCGCGCCCTCACACGCACGCTCCACCTAAAGCGTTGCCGTACCCTCACCTGGACCCTAAACCGTCCACTTCCCCTAACCCTAACCCTAGCCCGAACCCTAACCCTAACCCTTCCCCGAAGCCTGACCCTCACCCATCCACTAATCCTAACCCGTACACTAACACTAACCCGCGCCCTCACACGCACGCTCCCCCTAAAGCGTTGCCGTACCCTCACCTGGACCCTAAACCGTCCCCGCCCCTTAACCCTAACCCTAGCCCGAACCCTAACCCTAACCCTACCCCGAAGCCTGACCCTCACCCGGCCCCTAATCCTAACCCGTACGCTAACACTACCCCGCGCCCTCACACGCACGCTCCCCCTAAAGCGTTGCCGTACCGTCACCTGGACCCTAAACCATCCCCGTCCCCTAACCCTAACCCTAGCCCGAACCCTAACCCTAACCCTTCCCCGAAGCCTGACCCTCACCCGTCCCGTAATCCTAACCCGTACGCTAACACTAACCCGCGCCCTCACACGCACGCTCCCCCTAAAGCGTTGCCGTACCCTCACCTGGACCCTAAACCGTCCCCGTCCCCTAACCCTAACCCTAGCCCGAACCCTAACCCTAACCCTTCCCCGAAGCCTGACCCTTACCCGTCCCTTAATCCTAAGCCGTACGCTAACACTGTCGCGCGCCCTCACACGCACGCTCCCCCTAAAGCATTGCCGTACCCTCACCTGGACCCTAAACCGTCCCCGTCCCCTAACCCTAACCCTAGCCCGAACCCTAACCTTAACCCTTCCCCGAAGCCTGACCCTCACCCGTCCCCTAATCCTAACCCGTACGCTAACACTAACCCGCGCCCTCACACGCACGCTCCCCCTAAAGCATTGCCGTACCCTCACCTGGACCCTAAACCGTCCCCGTCCCCTAACCCTAACCCTAGCCCGAACCCTAACCCTAACCCTTCCCCGAAGCCTGACCCTCATCCGTCCCCTAATCCTAACCCGTACGCTAACACTAACCCACGCCCTCACACGCACGCTCCCCCTAAAGCGTTACCGTACCCTCACCTGGACCCTAAACCGTCCCCGTCCCCTAACCCTAACCCTAGCCCGAACCCTAACCCTAACCCTTCTCCGAAGCCTGACCCTCACCCGTCCCCTAATCCTAACCCGTACCCTAACACTAACCCGCGCCCTCACACGCACGCTCCCCCTAAAGCGTTGCCGTACACTCACCTGGACCCTAAATCGTCCCCGTCCCCTAACCCTAACCCTAGCCCGAACCCTAACACTAACCCTTCCCCGAAGCCTGACCCTCACCCGTCCCCTAATCCTAACCCGTACGCTAACACTAACCCGCGCCCTCACACGCACGCTCCCCCTAAAGCGTTGCCGTACCCTCACCTGGACCCTAAACCGTCCCCGTCCCCTAACCCTAACCCTAGCCCGAACCCTAACCCTAACCCTTCCCCGAAGCCTGACCCTCACCCGTCCCCTAATCCTAACCCGTACGCTAACACTAACCCGCGCCCTCACACGCACGCTCCCCCTAAAGCGTTGCCGTACCCTCACCTGGACCCTAAACCGTCCCCGTCCCCTAACCCTAACCCTAGCCCGAACCCTAACCCTAAACCTTCCCCGAAGCCTGACCCTCACCCGTCCCCTAATCCTAACCCGTACGCTAACACTAACCAGCGCCCTCACACGCACGCTCCCCCTAAAGCGTTGCCGTACCCTCACCTGGACCCTAAACCGTCCCCGTCCCCTAACCCTAACCCTAGCCCGAACCCTAACCCTAACCCTTCCCCGAAGCCTGACCCTCACCCGTCCCCTAATCCTAACCCATACCCTAACACTAACCCGCGCCCTCACACGCACGCTCCCCCTAAAGCGTTGCCGTACCCTCACCTGGACCCTAAACCGTCCCCGTCCCCTAACCCTAACCCTAGCCCGAACCCTAACCCTAACCCTTCCCCGAAGCCTGACCCTCACACGTCCCTTAATCCTAAGCCGTACGCTAACACTATCGCGCACCCTCACACGCACGCTCCCCCTAAAGCATTGCCGTACCCTCACCTGGACCCTAAACCGTCCCCGTCCCCTAACCCTAACCCTAGCCCGAACCCTAACCCTAACCCTTCCCCGAAGCCTGACCCTCACCCGTCCCCTAATCCTAACCTGTACGCTAACACTAACCCGCGCCCTCACACGCACGCTCCCCCTAAAGCGTTGCCGTACCCTCACCTGGACCCGAAACCGTCCCCGTCCCCTAACCCTAACCCTAGCCCGAACCCTAACCCTAACCCTTCCCCGAAGCCTAACCCTCACCCGTCCCCTAATCCTAACCCATACCCTAACACTAACCCGCGCCCTCACACGCACGCTCCCCCTAAAGCGTTGCCGTACCCTCACCTGGACCCTAAACCGTCCCCGTCCCGTAACCCTAACCCTAGCCCGAACCCTAACCCTAACCCTTCCCCGAAACCTGACCCTCACCCGTCCCCTAATCCTAACCCGTACACTAACACTAACCCGCGCCCTCACACGCACGCTCCCCCTAAAGCGTTGCCGTACCCTCACCTGGACCCTAAACCGTCCCCGTCCCCTAACCCTAACCCTAGCCCGAACCCTAACCCTAACCCTTCCCCGAAGCCTGACCCTCACCCGTCCCCTAATCCTAACCCGTACGCTAACACTACCCCGCGCCCTCACACGCACGCTCCCCCTAAAGCGTTGCCGTACCCTCACCTGGACCCTAAACCGTCCACGTTCCCTAACCCTAACCCTAGCCCGAACCCTAACCCAAACCCTTCCCCGAAGCCTGACCCTCACCCATCCACTAATCCTAACCCGTACGCTAACACTAACCCACGCCCTCACACGCACGCTCCCCCTAAAGCGTTGCCGTACACTCACCTGGACCCTAAACCGTCCCCGTCCCCTAACCCTAACCCTAGCCCGAACCCTAACCCTAACCCTTCCCCGAAGCGTGACCCTCACCCGTCCCCTAATCCTAACCCGTACAATAACACTAACCCGCGCCCTCACACGCACGCTCCACCTAAAGCGTTGCCGTACCCTCACCTGGACCCTAAACCGTCCACTTCCCCTAACCCTAACCCTAGCCCGAACCCTAACCCTAACCCTTCCCCGAAGCCTGACCCTCACCCATCCACTAATCCTAACCCGTACACTAACACTAACCCGCGCCCTCACACGCACTCTCCCCCTAAAGCGTTGCCGTACCCTCACCTGGACCCTAAACCGTCCCCGCCCCTTAACCCTAACCCTAGCCCGAACCCTAACCCTAACCCTACCCCGAAGCCTGACCCTCACCCGGCCCCTAATCCTAACCCGTACGCTAACACTACCCCGCGCCCTCACACGCACGCTCCCCCTAAAGCGTTGCCGTACCGTCACCTGGACCCTAAACCATCCCCGTCCCCTAACCCTAACCCTAGCCCGAACCCTAACCCTAACCCTTCCCCGAAGCCTGACCCTCACCCGTCCCGTAATCCTAACCCGTACGCTAACACTAACCCGCGCCCTCACACGCACGCTCCCCCTAAAGCGTTGCCGTACCCTCACCTGGACCCTAAACCGTCCCCGTCCCCTAACCCTAACCCTAGCCCGAACCCTAACCCTAACCCTTCCCCGAAGCCTGACCCTTACCCGTCCCTTAATCCTAAGCCGTACGCTAACACTGTCGCGCGCCCTCACACGCACGCTCCCCCTAAAGCATTGCCGTACCCTCACCTGGACCCTAAACCGTCCCCGTCCCCTAACCCTAACCCTAGCCCGAACCCTAACCTTAACCCTTCCCCGAAGCCTGACCCTCACCCGTCCCCTAATCCTAACCCGTACGCTAACACTAACCCGCGCCCTCACACGCACGCTCCCCCTAAAGCATTGCCGTACCCTCACCTGGACCCTAAACCGTCCCCGTCCCCTAACCCTAACCCTAGCCCGAACCCTAACCCTAACCCTTCCCCGAAGCCTGACCCTCATCCGTCCCCTAATCCTAACCCGTACGCTAACACTAACCCACGCCCTCACACGCACGCTCCCCCTAAAGCGTTACCGTACCCTCACCTGGACCCTAAACCGTCCCCGTCCCCTAACCCTAACCCTAGCCCGAACCCTAACCCTAACCCTTCTCCGAAGCCTGACCCTCACCCGTCCCCTAATCCTAACCCGTACCCTAACACTAACCCGCGCCCTCACACGCACGCTCCCCCTAAAGCGTTGCCGTACACTCACCTGGACCCTAAATCGTCCCCGTCCCCTAACCCTAACCCTAGCCCGAACCCTAACACTAACCCTTCCCCGAAGCCTGACCCTCACCCGTCCCCTAATCCTAACCCGTACGCTAACAGTAACCCGCGCCCTCACACGCACGCTCCCCCTAAAGCGTTGCCGTACCCTCACCTGGACCCTAAACCGTCCCCGTCCCCTAACCCTAACCCTAGCCCGAACCCTAACCCTAACCCTTCCCCGAAGCCTGACCCTCACCCGTCCCCTAATCCTAACCCGTACGCTAACACTAACCCGCGCCCTCACACGCACGCTCCCCCTAAAGCGTTGCCGTACCCTCACCTGGACCCTAAACCGTCCCCGTCCCCTAACCCTAACCCTAGCCCGAACCCTAACCCTAAACCTTCCCCGAAGCCTGACCCTCACCCGTCCCCTAATCCTAACCCGTACGCTAACACTAACCAGCGCCCTCACACGCACGCTCCCCCTAAAGCGTTGCCGTACCCTCACCTGGACCCTAAACCGTCCCCGTCCCCTAACCCTAACCCTAGCCCGAACCCTAACCCTAACCCTTCCCCGAAGCCTGACCCTCACCCGTCCCCTAATCCTAACCCATACCCTAACACTAACCCGCGCCCTCACACGCACGCTCCCCCTAAAGCGTTGCCGTACCCTCACCTGGACCCTAAACCGTCCCCGTCCCCTAACCCTAACCCTAGCCCGAACCCTAACCCTAACCCTTCCCCGAAGCCTGACCCTCACACGTCCCTTAATCCTAAGCCGTACGCTAACACTATCGCGCACCCTCACACGCACGCTCCCCCTAAAGCATTGCCGTACCCTCACCTGGACCCTAAACCGTCCCCGTCCCCTAACCCTAACCCTAGCCCGAACCCTAACCCTAACCCTTCCCCGAAGCCTGACCCTCACCCGTCCCCTAATCCTAACCTGTACGCTAACACTAACCCGCGCCCTCACACGCACGCTCCCCCTAAAGCGTTGCCGTACCCTCACCTGGACCCGAAACCGTCCCCGTCCCCTAACCCTAACCCTAGCCCGAACCCTAACCCTAACCCTTCCCCGAAGCCTAACCCTCACCCGTCCCCTAATCCTAACCCATACCCTAACACTAACCCGCGCCCTCACACGCACGCTCCCCCTAAAACGTTGCCGTACCCTCACCTGGACCCTAAACCGTCCCCGTCCCGTAACCCTAACCCTAGCCCGAACCCTAACCCTAACCCTTCCCCGAAACCTGACCCTCACCCGTCCCCTAATCCTAACCCGTACACTAACACTAACCCGCGCCCTCACACGCACGCTCCCCCTAAAGCGTTGCCGTACCCTCACCTGGACCCTAAACCGTCCCCGTCCCCTAACCCTAACCCTAGCCCCAACCCTAACCCTAACCCTTCCCCGAAGCCTGACCCTCACCCGTCCCCTAATCCTAACCCGTACGCTAACACTACCCCACGCCCTCACACGCACGCTCCCCCTAAAGCGTTGCCGTACCCTCACCTGGACCCTAAACCGTCCACGTCCCCTAACCCTAACCCTAGCCCGAACCCTAACCCAAACCCTTCCCCGAAGCCTGACCCTCACCCGTCCCCTAATCCTAACCCGTACGCAAACACTAACCCGCGCCCTCACACGCACGCTCCCCCTAAAGCATTGCCGTACCCTCACCTGGACCCTAAACCGTCCCCGTCCCCTAACCCTAACCCTAGCACGAACCCTAACCCTAACCCTTCCCCGAAGCCTGACCCTCACCCGTCCCCTAATCCTAACCCGTACGCTAACACTAACCCGCGCCCTCACACGCACGCTCCCCCTAAAGCGTTGCCGTACACTCACCTGGACCCTAAATCGTCCCCGTCCCCTAACCCTAACCCTAGCCCGAACCCTAACACTAATCCTTCCCCGAAGCCTGACCCTCACCCGTCCCCTAATCCTAACCCGTACGCTAACACTAACCCGCGCCCTCACACGCACGCTCCCCCTAAAGCGTTGCCGTACCCTCACCTGGACCCTAAACCGTCCCCGTCCCCTAACCCTAACCCTAGCCCGAACCCTAACCCTAACCCTTCCCCGAAGCCTGACCCTCACCCGTCCCCTAATCCTAACCCGTACGCTAACACTAACCCGCGCCCTCACACGCACGCTCCCCCTAAAGCGTTGCCGTACCCTCACCTGGACCCTAAACCGTCCCCGTCCCCTAACCCTAACCCTAGCCCGAACCCTAACCCTAAACCTTCCCCGAAGCCTGACCCTCACCCGTCCCCTAATCCTAACCCGTACGGTAACACTAACCAGCGCCCTCACACGCACGCTCCCCCTAAAGCGTTGCCGTACCCTCACCTGGACCCTAAACCGTCCCCGTCCCCTAACCCTAACCCTAGCCCGAACCCTAACCCTAACCCTTCCCCGAAGCCTGACCCTCACCCGTCCCCTAATCCTAACCCATACCCTAACACTAACCCGCGCCCTCACACGCACGCTCCCCCTAAAGCGTTGCCGTACCCTCACCTGGACCCTAAACCGTCCCCGTCCCCTAACCCTAACCCTAGCCCGAACCCTAACCCTAACCCTTCCCCGAAGCCTGACCCTCACACGTCCCTTAATCCTAAGCCGTACGCTAACACTATCGCGCGCCCTCACACGCACGCTCCCCGTAAAGCATTGCCGTACCCTCACCTGGACCCTAAACCGTCCCCGTCCCCTAACCCTAACCCTAGCCCGAACCCTAACCCTAACCCTTCCCCGAAGCCTGACCCTCACCCGTCCCCTAATCCTAACCTGTACGCTAACACTAACCCGCGCCCTCACACGCACGCTCCCCCTAAAGCGTTGCCGTACCCTCACCTGGACCCGAAACCGTCCCCGTCCCCTAACCCTAACCCTAGCCCGAACCCTAACCCTAACCCTTCCCGAAGCCTAACCCTCACCCGTCCCCTAATCCTAACCCATACCCTAACACTAACCCGCGCCCTCACACGCACGCTCCCCCTAAAGCGTTGCCGTACCCTCACCTGGACCCTAAACCGTCCCCGTCCCGTAACCCTAACCCTAGCCCGAACCCTAACCCTAACCCTTCCCCGAAACCTGACCCTCACCCGTCCCCTAATCCTAACCCGTACACTAACACTAACACGCGCCCTCACACGCACGCTCCCCCTAAAGCGTTGCCGTACCCTCACCTGGACCCTAAACCGTCCCCGTCCCCTAACCCTAACCCTAGCCCGAACCCTAACCCTAACCCTTCCCCGAAGCCTGACCCTCACCCGTCCCCTAATCCTAACCCATACCCTAACACTAACCCGCGCCCTCACATGCACGCTCCCCCTAAAGCGTTGCCGTACCCTCACCTGGACCCTAAACCGTCCCCGTCCCCTAACCCTAACCCTAGCCCGAACCCTAACCCTAACCCTTCCCCGAAGCCTGACCCTCACCCGTCCCTTAATCCTAAGCCGTACGCTAACACTATCGCGCGCCCTCACACGCACGCTCCCCCTAAAGCATTGCCGTACCCTCAACTGGACCCTAAACCGTCCCCGTCCCCTA
This sequence comes from Stenella coeruleoalba, assembly GCF_951394435.1. Lineage (NCBI taxonomy): Eukaryota > Metazoa > Chordata > Mammalia > Artiodactyla > Delphinidae > Stenella > Stenella coeruleoalba. The sequence goes on from NW_027646184.1 coordinate 537,154, forward strand.
ACCCTAACCCTAGCCCGAACCCTAACCCTAACCCTTCCCCGAAGCCTGACCCTCACCCGTCCCCTAATCCTAACCCGTACGCTAACACTAACCCGCGCCCTCACACGCACGCTCCCCGTAAAGCATTGCCGTACCCTCACCTGGACCCTAAACTGTCCCCGTCCCCTAACCCTAACCCTAGCCCGAACCCTAACCCTAACCCTTCCCCGAAGCCTGACCCTCATCCGTCCCCTAATCATAACCCGTACGCTAACACTAACCCGCGCCCTCACACGCACGCTCCCCCTAAAGCGTTGCCGTACCCTCACCTGGACCCTAAACCGTCCCCGTCCCCTAACCCTAACCCTAGCCCGAACCCTAACACTAACCCTTCTCCGAAGCCTGACCCTCACCCGTCCCCTAATCCTAACCCGTACCCTAACACTAACCCGCGCCCTCACACGCACGCTCCCCCTAAAGCGTTGCCGTACCCTCACCTGGACCCTAAACCGTCCCCGTCCCCTAACCCTAACCCTAGCCCGAACCCTAACCCTAACCCTTCCCCGAAGCCTGACCCTCACCCGTCCCCTAATCCTAATCCATACCCTAAGACTAACCCGCGCCCTCACACGCACGCTCCCCCTAAAGCGTTGCCGTACTCTCACCTGGACCCTAAACCGTCCCTGTCCCCTAACCCTAACCCTAGCCCGAACCGTAACCCTAACCCTTCCCGGAACCCTGACCCTCACCCGTCCCCTAATCCTAACCCGTACGCTAACACTAACCCGCGCCCTCACACGCACGCTCCCCCTAAAGCATTGCCGTACCCTCACCTGGACCCTAAACCGTCCCCGTCCCCTAACCCTAACCCTAGCCCGAACCCTAACCCTAACCCTTCCCGGAAGCCTGACCCTCACCCGTCCCCTAATCCTAACCCGTACGCTAACACTAACCCGCGCCCTCACACGCACGCTCCCCCTAAAGCGTTGCCGTACCCTCACCTGGACCCTAAACCGTCCCCGTCCCCTAACCCTAACCCTAGCCCGAACCCTAACCCTAACCCTTCCCCGAAGCCTGACCCTCACCCGTCCCCTAATCCTAACCCGTACGCTAACACTAACCCGCGCCCTCACACGCACGCTCCCCCTTAAGCGTTGCCGTACACTCACCTGGACCCTAAATCGTCCCCGTCCCCTAACCCTAACCCTAGCCCGAACCCTAACACTAACCCTTCCCCGAAGCCTGACCCTCACCCGTCCCCTAATCCTAACCCATACGCTAACACTAACCCGCGCCCTCACACGCACGCTCCCCCTAAAGCGTTGCCGTACCCTCACCTGGACCCTAAACCGTCCCCGTCCCCTAACCCTAACCCTAGCCCGAACCCTAACCCTAACCCTTCCCCGAAGCCTGACCCTCACCCGTCCCCTAATCCTAACACATACCCTAACACTAACCCGCGCCCTCACATGCACGCTCCCCCTAAAGCGTTGCCGTACCCTCACCTGGACCCTAAACCGTCCCCGTCCCCTAACCCTAACCCTAGCCCGAACCCTAACCCTAACCCTTCCCCGAAGCCTGACCCTCACCCGTCCCTTAATCCTAAGCCGTACGCTAACACTATCGCGCGCCCTCACACGCACGCTCCCCCTAAAGCATTGCCGTACCCTCAACTGGACCCTAAACCGTCCCCGTCCCCTAACCCTAACCCTAGCCCGAACCCTAACCCTAACCCTTCCCCGAAGCCTGACCCTCACCCGTCCCCTAATCCTAACCCGTACGCTAACACTAACCCGCGCCCTCACACGCACGCTCCCCGTAAAGCATTGCCGTACCCTCACCTGGACCCTAAACTGTCCCCGTCCCCTAACCCTAACCCTAGCCCGAACCCTAACCCTAACCCTTCCCCGAAGCCTGACCCTCATCCGTCCCCTAATCATAAGCCGTACGCTAACACTAACCCGCGCCCTCACACGCACGCTCCCCCTAAAGCGTTGCCGTACCCTCACCTGGACCCTATACCGTCCCCGTCCCCTAACCCTAACCCTAGCCCGAACCCTAACCCTAACCCTTCCCCGAAGCCTGACCCTCACCCGTCCCCTAATCCTAACCCATACCCTAACACTAACCCGCGCCCTCACACGCACGCTCCCCCTAAAGCGTTGCCGTACCCTCACCTGGACCCTAAACCGTCCCCGTCCCCTAACCCTAACCCTAGCCCGAACCCTAACCCTAACCCTTCCCCGAAGCCTGACCCTCACACGTCCCTTAATCCTAAGCCGTACGCTAACACTATCGCGCGCCCTCACACGCACGCTCCCCGTAAAGCATTGCCGTACCCTCACCTGGACCCTAAACCGTCCCCGTCCCCTAACCCTAACCCTAGCCCGAACCCTAACCCTAACCCTTCCCCGAAGCCTGACCCTCACCCGTCCCCTAATCCTAACCTGTACGCTAACACTAACCCGCGCCCTCACACGCACGCTCCCCCTAAAGCGTTGCCGTACCCTCACCTGGACCCGAAACCGTCCCCGTCCCCTAACCCTAACCCTAGCCCGAACCCTAACCCTAACCCTTCCCGAAGCCTAACCCTCACCCGTCCCCTAATCCTAACCCATACCCTAACACTAACCCGCGCCCTCACACGCACGCTCCCCCTAAAGCGTTGCCGTACCCTCACCTGGACCCTAAACCGTCCCCGTCCCGTAACCCTAACCCTAGCCCGAACCCTAACCCTAACCCTTCCCCGAAACCTGACCCTCACCCGTCCCCTAATCCTAACCCGTACACTAACACTAACACGCGCCCTCACACGCACGCTCCCCCTAAAGCGTTGCCGTACCCTCACCTGGACCCTAAACCGTCCCCGTCCCCTAACCCTAACCCTAGCCCGAACCCTAACCCTAACCCTTCCCCGAAGCCTGACCCTCACCCGTCCCCTAATCCTAACCCATACCCTAACACTAACCCGCGCCCTCACATGCACGCTCCCCCTAAAGCGTTGCCGTACCCTCACCTGGACCCTAAACCGTCCCCGTCCCCTAACCCTAACCCTAGCCCGAACCCTAACCCTAACCCTTCCCCGAAGCCTGACCCTCACCCGTCCCTTAATCCTAAGCCGTACGCTAACACTATCGCGCGCCCTCACACGCACGCTCCCCCTAAAGCATTGCCGTACCCTCAACTGGACCCTAAACCGTCCCCGTCCCCTAACCCTAACCCTAGCCCGAACCCTAACCCTAACCCTTCCCCGAAGCCTGACCCTCACCCGTCCCCTAATCCTAACCCGTACGCTAACACTAACCCGCGCCCTCACACGCACGCTCCCCGTAAAGCATTGCCGTACCCTCACCTGGACCCTAAACTGTCCCCGTCCCCTAACCCTAACCCTAGCCCGAACCCTAACCCTAACCCTTCCCCGAAGCCTGACCCTCATCCGTCCCCTAATCATAACCCGTACGCTAACACTAACCCGCGCCCTCACACGCACGCTCCCCCTAAAGCGTTGCCGTACCCTCACCTGGACCCTAAACCGTCCCCGTCCCCTAACCCTAACCCTAGCCCGAACCCTAACACTAACCCTTCTCCGAAGCCTGACCCTCACCCGTCCCCTAATCCTAACCCGTACCCTAACACTAACCCGCGCCCTCACACGCACGCTCCCCCTAAAGCGTTGCCGTACCCTCACCTGGACCCTAAACCGTCCCCGTCCCCTAACCCTAACCCTAGCCCGAACCCTAACCCTAACCCTTCCCCGAAGCCTGACCCTCACCCGTCCCCTAATCCTAATCCATACCCTAAGACTAACCCGCGCCCTCACACGCACGCTCCCCCTAAAGCGTTGCCGTACTCTCACCTGGACCCTAAACCGTCCCTGTCCCCTAACCCTAACCCTAGCCCGAACCGTAACCCTAACCCTTCCCGGAACCCTGACCCTCACCCGTCCCCTAATCCTAACCCGTACGCTAACACTAACCCGCGCCCTCACACGCACGCTCCCCCTAAAGCATTGCCGTACCCTCACCTGGACCCTAAACCGTCCCCGTCCCCTAACCCTAACCCTAGCCCGAACCCTAACCCTAACCCTTCCCGGAAGCCTGACCCTCACCCGTCCCCTAATCCTAACCCGTACGCTAACACTAACCCGCGCCCTCACACGCACGCTCCCCCTAAAGCGTTGCCGTACCCTCACCTGGACCCTAAACCGTCCCCGTCCCCTAACCCTAACCCTAGCCCGAACCCTAACCCTAACCCTTCCCCGAAGCCTGACCCTCACCCGTCCCCTAATCCTAACCCGTACGCTAACACTAACCCGCGCCCTCACACGCACGCTCCCCCTTAAGCGTTGCCGTACACTCACCTGGACCCTAAATCGTCCCCGTCCCCTAACCCTAACCCTAGCCCGAACCCTAACACTAACCCTTCCCCGAAGCCTGACCCTCACCCGTCCCCTAATCCTAACCCATACGCTAACACTAACCCGCGCCCTCACACGCACGCTCCCCCTAAAGCGTTGCCGTACCCTCACCTGGACCCTAAACCGTCCCCGTCCCCTAACCCTAACCCTAGCCCGAACCCTAACCCTAACCCTTCCCCGAAGCCTGACCCTCACCCGTCCCCTAATCCTAACACATACCCTAACACTAACCCGCGCCCTCACATGCACGCTCCCCCTAAAGCGTTGCCGTACCCTCACCTGGACCCTAAACCGTCCCCGTCCCCTAACCCTAACCCTAGCCCGAACCCTAACCCTAACCCTTCCCCGAAGCCTGACCCTCACCCGTCCCTTAATCCTAAGCCGTACGCTAACACTATCGCGCGCCCTCACACGCACGCTCCCCCTAAAGCATTGCCGTACCCTCAACTGGACCCTAAACCGTCCCCGTCCCCTAACCCTAACCCTAGCCCGAACCCTAACCCTAACCCTACCCCGAAGCCTGACCCTCACCCGTCCCCTAATCCTAACCCGTACGCTAACACTAACCCGCGCCCTCACACGCACGCTCCCCGTAAAGCATTGCCGTACCCTCACCTGGACCCTAAACTGTCCCCGTCCCCTAACCCTAACCCTAGCCCGAACCCTAACCCTAACCCTTCCCCGAAGCCTGACCCTCATCCGTCCCCTAATCATAAGCCGTACGCTAACACTAACCCGCGCCCTCACACGCACGCTCCCCCTAAAGCGTTGCCGTACCCTCACCTGGACCCTATACCGTCCCCGTCCCCTAACCCTAACCCTAGCCCGAACCCTAACCCTAACCCTTCTCCGAAGCCTGACCCTCACCCGTCCCCTAATCCTAACCCGTACCCTAACACTAACCCGCGCCCTCACACGCACGCTCCCCCTAAAGCGTTGCCGTACCCTCACCTGGACCCTAAACCGTCCCCGTCCCCTAACCCTAACCCTAGCCCGAACCCTAACCCTAACCCTTCCCCGAAGCCTGACCCTCACCCGTCCCCTAATCCTAACCCGTACGCTAACACTAACCCGCGCCCTCACACGCACCCTCCCCCTAAAGCGTTGCCGTACCCTCACCTGGACCATAAACCGTCCCCGTCCCCTAACCCTAACCCTAGCCCGAACCCTAACCCTAACCCTTCCCCGAAGCCTGACCCTCACCCGTCCCCTAATCCTAATCCATACCCTAAGACTAACCCGCGCCTCACACGCACGCTCCCCCTAAAGCGTTGCCGTACTCTCACCTGGACCCTAAACCGTCCCCGTCCCCTAACCCTAACCCTAGCCCGAACCGTAACCCTAACCCTTCCCCGAAGCCTGACCCTCACCCGTCCCCTAATCCTAACCCGTACGCTAACACTAACCCGCGCCCTCACACGCACGCTCCCCCTAAAGCATTGCCGTACCCTCACCTGGACCCTAAACCGTCCCCGTCCCCTAACCCTAACCCTAGCCCGAACCCTAACCCTAACCCTTCCCCGAAGCCTGACCCTCACCCGTCCCATAATCCTAACCCGTACGCTAACACTAACCCGCGCCCTCACACGCACGCTCCCCCTAAAGCGTTGCCGTACCCTCACCTGGACCCTAAACCGTCCCCGTCCCCTAACCCTAACCCTAGCCCGAACCCTAACCCTAACCCTTCCCCGAAGCCTGACCCTCACCCGTCCCCTAATCCTAACCCGTACGCTAACACTAACCCGCGCCCTCACACGCACGCTCCCCCTAAAGCGTTGCCGTACACTCACCTGGACCCTAAATCGTCCCCGTCCCCTAACCCTAACCCTAGCCCGAACCCTAACACTAACCCTTCCCCGAAGCCTGACCCTCACCCGTCCCCTAATCCTAACCCGTACGCTAACACTAACCCGCGCCCTCACACGCACGCTCCCCCTAAAGCGTTGCCGTACCCTCACCTGGACCCTAAACCGTCCCCGTCCCCTAACCCTAACCCTAGCCCGAACCCTAACCCTAACCCTTCCCCGAAGCCTGACCCTCACCCGTCCCCTAATCCTAACCCATACCCTAACACTAACCCGCGCCCTCACATGCACGCTCCCCCTAAAGCGTTGCCGTACCCTCACCTGGACCCTAAACCGTCCCCGTCCCCTAACCCTAACCCTAGCCCGAACCCTAACCCTAACCCTTCCCCGAAGCCTGACCCTCACCCGTCCCTTAATCCTAAGCCGTACGCTAACACTATCGCGCGCCCTCACACGCACGCTCCCCCTAAAGCATTGCCGTACCCTCAACTGGACCCTAAACCGTCCCCGTCCCCTAACCCTAACCCTAGCCCGAACCCTAACCCTAACCCTTCCCCGAAGCCTGACCCTCACCCGTCCCCTAATCCTAACCCGTACGCTAACACTAACCCGCGCCCTCACACGCACGCTCCCCGTAAAGCATTGCCGTACCCTCACCTGGACCCTGAACTGTCCCCGTCCCCTAACCCTAACCCTAGCCCGAACCCTAACCCTAACCCTTCCCCGAAGCCTGACCCTCATCCGTCCCCTAATCATAACCCGTACGCTAACACTAACCCGCGCCCTCACACGCACGCTCCCCCTAAAGCGTTGCCGTACCCTCACCTGGACCCTAAACCGTCCCCGTCCCCTAACCCTAACCCTAGCCCGAACCCTAACCCTAACCCTTCTCCGAAGCCTGACCCTCACCCGTCCCCTAATCCTAACCCGTACCCTAAAACTAACCCGCGCCCTCACACGCACGCTCCCCCTAAAGCGTTGCCGTACCCTCACCTGGACCCTAAACCGTCCCCGTCCCCTAACCCTAACCCTAGCCCGAACCCTAACCCTAACCCTTCCCCGAAGCCTGACCCTCACCCGTCCCCTAATCCTAACCCGTACGCTAACACTAACCCGCGCCCTCACACGCACGCTCCCCCTAAAGCGTTGCCGTACCCTCACCTGAACCATAAACCGTCCCCGTCCCCTAACCCTAACCCTAGCCCGAACCCTAACCCTAACCCTTCCCCGAAGCCTGACCCTCACCCGTCCCCTAATCCTAATCCATACCCTAAGACTAACCCGCGCCCTCACACGCACGCTCCCCCTAAAGCGTTGCCGTACTCTCACCTGGACCCTAAACCGTCCCCGTCCCCTAAACCTAACCCTAGCCCGAACCGTAACCCTAACCCTTCCCCGAAGCCTGACCCTCACCCGTCCCCTAATCCTAACCCGTACGCTAACACTAACCCGCGCCCTCACACGCACGCTCCCCCTAAAGCATTGCCGTACCCTCACCTGGACCCTAAACCGTCCCCGTCCCCTAACCCTAACCCTAGCCCGAACCCTAACCCTAACCCTTCCCCGAAGCCTGACCCTCACCCGTCCCCTAATCCTAACCCGTACGCTAACACTAACCCGCGCCCTCACACGCACGCTCCCCCTAAAGCGTTGCCGTACACTCACCTGGACCCTAAATCGTCCCCGTCCCCTTACCCTAACCCTAGCCCGAACCCTAACACTAACCCTTCCCCGAAGCCTGACCCTCACCCGTCCCCTAATCCTAACCCGTACGCTAACACTAACCCGCGCCCTCACACGCACGCTCCCCCTAAAGCGTTGCCATACCCTCACCTGGACCCTAAACCGTCCCCGTCCCCTAACCCTAACCCTAGCCCGAACCCTAACCCTAACCCTTCCCCGAAGCCTGACCCTCACCCGTCCCCTAATCCTAACCCGTACGCTAACACTAACCCGCGCCCTCACACGCACGCTCCCCCTAAAGCGTTGCCATACCCTCACCTGGACCCTAAACCGTCCCCGTCCCCTAACCCTAACCCTAGCCCGAACCCTAACCCTAACCCTTCCCCGAAGCCTGACCCTCACACGTCCCTTAATCCTAAGCCGTACGCTAACACTATCGCGCGCCCTCACACGCACGCTCCCCCTAAAGCATTGCCGTACCCTCACCTGGACCCTAAACCGTCCCCGTCCCCTAACCCTAACCCTAGCCCGAACCCTAACCCTAACCCTTCCCCGAAGCCTGACCCTCACCCGACCCCTATTCCTAACCCGTACCCTAACACTAACCCGCGCCCTCACACGCACGCTCCCCCTAAAGCGTTGCCGTACCCTCACCTGGACCCTAAATTGTCCCCGTCCCCTAACCCTAACCCTAGCCCGAACCCTAACCCTAACCCTTCCCCGAAGCCTGACCCTCACCCGTCCCCTAATCCTAACACGTACGCTAACACTAACCAGCGCCCTCACACGCACGCTCCCCCTAAAGCGTTGCCGTACCCTCACCTGGACCCTAAACCGTCCCCGTCCCCTAACCCTAACCCTAGCCCGAACCCTAACGCTAACCCTTCCCCGAAGCCTGACCCTCACACGTCCCTTAATCCTAAGCCGTACGCTAACACTATCGCGCGCCCTCACACGCACGCTCCCCCTAAAGCATTGCCGTACCCTCACCTGGACCCTAAACCGTCCCCGTCCCCTAACCCTAACCCTAGCCCGAACCCTAACCCTAACCCTTCCCCGAAGCCTGACCCTCACCCGTCCCCTAATCCTAACCTGTACGCTAACACTAACCCGCGCCCTCACACGCACGCTCCCCCTAAAGCGTTGCCGTACCCTCACCTGGACCCGAAACCGTCCCCGTCCCCTAACCCTAACCCTAGCCCGAACCCTAACCCTAACCCTTCCCCGAAGCCTAACCCTCACCCGTCCCCTAATCCTAACCCGTACCCTAACACTAACCCGCGCCCTCACACGCACGCTCCCCCTAAAGCGTTGCCGTACCCTCACCTGGACCCTAAACCGTCCCCGTCCCCTAACCCTAACCCTAGCCCGAACCCTAACCCTAACCCTTCCCCGAAGCCTGACCCTCACCCGTCCCCTAATCCTAACCCGTACGCTAACACTAACCCGCGCCCTCACACGCACGCTCCCCCTAAAGCGTTGCCATACCCTCACCTGGACCCTAAACCGTCCCCGTCCCCTAACCCTAACCCTAGCCCGAACCCTAACCCTAACCCTTCCCCGAAGCCTGACCCTCACACGTCCCTTAATCCTAAGCCGTACGCTAACACTATCGCGCGCCCTCACACGCACGCTCCCCCTAAAGCATTGCCGTACCCTCACCTGGACCCTAAACCGTCCCCGTCCCCTAACCCTAACCCTAGCCCGAACCCTAACCCTAACCCTTCCCCGAAGCCTGACCCTCACCCGTCCCCTATTCCTAACCCGTACCCTAACACTAACCCGCGCCCTCACACGCACGCTCCCCCTAAAGCGTTGCCGTACCCTCACCTGGACCCTAAATTTTCCCCGTCCCCTAACCCTAACCCTAGCCCGAACCCTAACCCTAACCCTTCCCCGAAGCCTGACCCTCACCCGTCCCCTAATCCTAACCCGTACGCTAACACTAACCAGCGCCCTCACACGCACGCTCCCCCTAAAGCGTTGCCGTACCCTCACCTGGACCCTAAACCGTCCCCGTCCCCTAACCCTAACTCTAGCCCGAACCCTAACCCTAACCCTTCCCCGAAGCCTGACCCTCACCCGTCCCCTAATCCTAACCCATACCCTAACACTAACCCGCGCCCTCACACGCACGCTCCCCCTAAAGCGTTGCCGTACCCTCACCTGGACCCTAAACCGTCCCCGTCCCCTAACCCTAACCCTAGCCCGAACCCTAACGCTAACCCTTCCCCGAAGCCTGACCCTCACACGTCCCTTAATCCTAAGCCGTACGCTAACACTATCGCGCGCCCTCACACGCAAGCTCCCCCTAAAGCATTGCCGTACCCTCACCTGGACCCTAAACCGTCCCCGTCCCCTAACCCTAACCCTAGCCCGAACCCTAACCCTAACCCTTCCCCGAAGCCTGACCCTCACCCGTCCCCTAATCCTAACCTGTACGCTAACACTAACCCGCGCCCTCACACGCACGCTCCCCCTAAAGCGTTGCCGTACCCTCACCTGGACCCGAAACCGTCCCCGTCCCCTAACCCTAACCCTAGCCCGAACCCTAACCCTAACCCTTCCCCGAAGCCTAACCCTCACCCGTCCCCTAATCCTAACCCATACCCTAACACTAACCCGCGCCCTCACACGCACGCTCCCCCTAAAGCGTTGCCGTACCCTCACCTGGACCCTAAACCGTCCCCGTCCCGTAACCCTAACCCTAGCCCGAACCCTAAACCTAACCCTTCCCCGAAACCTGACCCTCACCCGTCCCCTAATCCTAACCCGTACACTAACACTAACCCGCGCCCTCACACGCACGCTCCCCCTAAAGCGTTGCCGTACACTCACCTGGACCCTAAACCGTCCCTGTCCCCTAACCCTAACCCTAGCCCGAACCCTAACCCTAACCCTTCCCCGAAGCCTGACCCTCACCCGTCCCCTAATCCTAACCCGTACGCTAACACTACCCCGCGCCCTCACACGCACGCTCCCCCTAAAGCGTTGCCGTACCCTCACCTGGACCCTAAACCGTCCACGTCCCCTAACCCTAACCCTAGCCCGAACCCTAACCCAAACCCTTCCCCGAAGCCTGACCCTCACCCATCCACTAATCCTAACCCGTACGCTAACACTAACCCACGCCCTCACACGCACGCTCCCCCTAAAGCGTTGCCGTACACTCCCCTGGACCCTAAACCGTCCCCGTCCCCTAACCCTAACCCTAGCCCGAACCCTAACCCTAACCCTTCCCCGAAGCGTGACCCTCACCCGTCCCCTAATCCTAACCCGTACAATAACACTAACCCGCGCCCTCACACGCACGCTCCACCTAAAGCGTTGCCGTACCCTCACCTGGACCCTAAACCGTCCACTTCCCCTAACCCTAACCCTAGCCCGAACCCTAACCCTAACCCTTCCCCGAAGCCTGACCCTCACCCATCCACTAATCCTAACCCGTACACTAACACTAACCCGCGCCCTCACACGCACGCTCCCCCTAAAGCGTTGCCGTACCCTCACCTGGACCCTAAACCGTCCCCGCCCCTTAACCCTAACCCTAGCCCGAACCCTAACCCTAACCCTACCCCGAAGCCTGACACTCACCCGTCCCGTAATCCTCACCCGTACGCTAACATTAACCTGCGCCCTCACACGCACTCTCCCCCTAAAGCGTTGCCGTACCCTCACCTGGACCCGAAACCGTCCCCGTCCCCTAACCCTAACCCTAGCCCGAACCCTAACCCTAACCCTTCCCCGAGCTTGACCCTCACCCGTCCCCTAATCCTAAACCATACGCTAACACTAACCCGCGCCCTCACACGCACGCTCCCCCTAAAGCGTTGCCATACCCTCACCTGGACCCTAAACCGTCCCCGTCCCCTAACCATAACCCTAGCCCAAACCGTAACCCTAACCCTTCCCCGAAGCCTGACCCTCACCCGTCCCCTAATCCTAACCCGTACGCTAACACTAACCCGCCCCCTCACACGCACGCTCCCCCTAAAGCGTTGCCGTACCCTCACCTGGACCCTAAACCGTCCCCGTCCCCTAACCCTAACCCTAGCCCGAACCCTAACCCTAACCCTTCCCCGAAGCCTGACCCTCACCCGTCCCCTAATCCTAACCCGTACGCTAACACTAACCCGCGCCCTCACACGCACGCTCCCCCTAAAGCGTTGCCGTACCCTCACCTGGACCCTAAACCGTCCCCGTCCCCTAACCCTAACCCTAGCCCGAACCCTAACCCTAACCCTTCCCCGAAGCCTGACCCTCACCCGTCCCCTAATCCTAACCCGTACGCTAACACTAACCCGCGCCCTCACACGCACGCTCCCCCTAAAGCGTTGCCGTACACTAACCTGGACCCTAAATCGTCCCCGTCCCCTAACCCTAACCCTAGCCCGAACCCTAACACTAACCCTTCCCCGAAGCCTGACCCTCACACGTCCCCTAATCCTAACCCGTACGCTAACACTAACCCGCGCCCTCACACGCACGCTCCCCCTAAAGCGTTGCCGTACCCTCACCTGGACCCTAAACCGTCCCCGTCCCCTAACCCTAACCCTAGCCCGAACCCTAACCCTAACCCTTCCCCGAAGCCTGACCCTCACCCGTCCCCTAATCCTAACCCATACCCTAACACTAACCCGCGCCCTCACATGCACGCTCCCCCTAAAGCGTTGCCGTACCCTCACCTGGACCCTAAACCGTCCCCGTCCCCTAACCCTAACCCTAGCCCGAACCCTAACCCTAACCCTTCCCCGAAGCCTGACCCTCACCCGTCCCTTAATCCTAAGCCGTACGCTAACACTATCGCGCGCCCTCACACGCACGCTCCCCCTAAAGCATTGCCGTACCCTCAACTGGACCCTAAACCGTCCCCGTCCCCTAACCCTAACCCTAGCCCGAACCCTAACCCTAACCCTTCCCCGAAGCCTGACCCTCACCCGTCCCCTAATCCTAACCCGTACGCTAACACTAACCCGCGCCCTCACACGCACGCTCCCCGTAAAGCATTGCCGTACCCTCACCTGGACCCTAAACTGTCCCCGTCCCCTAACCCTAACCCTAGCCCGAACCCTAACCCTAACCCTTCCCCGAAGCCTGACCCTCATCCGTCCCCTAATCATAACCCGTACGCTAACACTAACCCGCGCCCTCACACGCACGCTACCCCTAAAGCGTTGCCGTACCCTCACCTGGACCCTAAACCGTCCCCGTCCCCTAACCCTAACCCTAGCCCGAACCCTAACCCTAACCTTTCTCCGAAGCCTGACCCTCACCCGTCCCCTAATCCTAACCCGTACCCTAACACTAACCCGCGCCCTCACACGCACGCTCCCCCTAAAGCGTTGCCGTACCCTCACCTGGACCCTAAACCGTCCCCGTCCCCTAACCCTAACCCTAGCCCGAACCCTAACCCTAACCCTTCCCCGAAGCCTGACCCTCACCCGTCCCCTAATCCTAACCCATACCCTAACACTAACCCGCGCCCTCACATGCACGCTCCCCCTAAAGCGTTGCCGTACCCTCACCTGGACCCTAAACCGTCCCCGTCCCCTAACCCTAACCCTAGCCCGAACCCTAACCCTAACCCTTCCCCGAAGCCTGACCCTCACCCGTCCCCTAATCCTAACCCGTACGCTAACACTAACCCGCGCCCTCACACGCACGCTCCCCCTAAAGCGTTGCCGTACCCTCACCTGGACCCTAAACCGTCCCCGTCCCCTAACCCTAACCCTAGCCCGAACCCTAAGCCTAACCCTTCCCCGAAGCCTGACCCTCACCCGTTCCCTAATCCTAACCCGTACGCTAACACTAACCCGCGCCCTCACACGCACGCTCCCCCTAATGCGTTGCCGTACCCTCACCTGGACCCTAAACCGTCCCCGTCCCCTAACCCTAACCCTAGCCCGAACCCTAACCCTAACCCTTCCCCGAAGCCTGACACTCACCCATCCCCTAATCCTAACCCGAACGCTAACACAAACCCGCGCCCTCACACGCACGCTCCCCCTAAAGCGTTGCCGTACCCTCACCTGGACCCTAAACCGTCCCCGTCCCCTAACCCTAACCCTAGCCCGAACCCTAACCCTAACCCTTCCCCGAAGCCTGACCCTCACCCGTCCCCGAATCCTAACCCATAACCTAACACTAACCCGCGCCCTCACACGCACGCTCCCCCTAAAGCATTGCCTTACCCTCACCTGGACCCTAAACCGTCCCCGTCCCCTAACCCTAACCCTAGCCCAAACCATAACCCTAACCCTTCCCCGAAGCCTGACCCTCACCCGTCCCTTAATCCTAAGCCGTACGCTAACACTATCGCGCGCCCTCACACGCACGTTCCCCCTAAAGCATTGCCGTACCCTCACCTGGACCATAAACCGTCCTCGTCCCCTAACCCTAACCCTAGCCCGAACCCTAACCCTAACCCTTCCCCGAAGCCTGACCCTCACCCGTCCCCTAATCCTAACCCGTACGCTAACACTAACCCGCGCCCTCACACGCACGCTCCCCCTAAAGCATTGCCGTACCCTCACCTGGACCCTAAACCGTCCCCGTCCCCTAACCCTAACCCTAGCCCGAACCCTAACCCTAACACTTCCCCGAAGCCTGACCCTCATCCGTCCCCTAATCCTAACCCGTACGCTAACACTAACCCGCACCCTCACATGCACGCTCCCCCTAAAGCGTTGCCGTACCCTCACCTGGACCCTAAACCGTCCCCGTCCCCTAACCCTAACCCTAGCCCGAACCCTAACCCTAACCCTTCTCCAAAGCCTGACCCTCACCCGTCCCCTAATCCTAACCCGTACCCTAACACTAACCCGCGCCCTCACACGCACGCTCCCCCTAAAGCGTTGCCGTACTCTCACCTGGACCCTAAACCGTCCCCGTCCCCTAACCCTAACCCTAGCCCGAACCGTAACCCTAACCCTTCCCCGAAGCCTGACCCTCACCCGTCCCCTAATCCTAACCCGTACGCTAACACTAACCCGCGCCCTCACACGCACGCTCCCCCTAAAGCATTGCCGTACCCTCACCTGGACCCTAAACCGTCCCCGTCCCCTAACCCTAACGCTAGCCCGAACCCTAACCCTAACCCTTCCCCGAAGCCTGACCCTCACCCGTCCCCTAATCCTAACCCGTACGCTAACACTAACCCGCGCCCTCACACGCACGCTCCCCCTAAAGCGTTGCCGTACACTCACCTGGACCCTAATCCGACCCCGTCCCCTAACCCTAACCCTAGCCCGAACCCTAACACTAACCCTTCCCCGAAGCCTGACCCTCACCCGTCCCCTAATCCTAACCCATACCCTAACACTAACCCGCGACCTCACACGCACGCTCCCCCTAAAGCGTTGCCGTACCCTCACCTGGACCCTAAACCGTCCCCGTCCCCTAACCCTAACCCTAGCCCGAACCCTAACCCTAACCCTTCCCCGAAGCCTGACCCTCACCCGTCCCTTAATCCTAAGCCATACGCTAACACTATCGCGCGCCCTCACACGCACGCTCCCCCTAAAGCATTGCCGTACCCTCACCTGGACCCTAAACCGTCCCCGTCCCCTAACCCTAACCCTAGCCCGAACCCTAACCCTAACCCTTCCCCGAAGCCTGACCCTCACCCGTCCCCTAATCCTAACCCGTACGCTAACACTAACCCGCGCCCTCACACGCACGCTCCCCCTAAAGCATTGCCGTACCCTCACCTGGACCCTAAACCGTCCCCGTCCCCTAACCCTAACCCTAGCCCGAACCCTAACCCTAACCCTTCCCCGAAGCCTGACCCTCATCCGTCACCTAATCCTAACCCGTACGCTAACACTAACCCGCGCCCTCACACGCACGCTCCCCCTAAAGCGTTGCCGTACCCTCACCTGGACCCTCAACCGTCCCCGTCCCCTAACCCTAACCCTAGCCCGAACCCTAACCCTAACCCTTCTTCGAAGCCTGACCCTCACCCGTCCCCTAATCCTAACCCGTACCCTAACACTAACCCACGCCCTCACACGCACGCTCCCCCTAAAGCGTTTCCGTACCCTCACCTGGACCCTAAACCGTCCCCGTCCCCTAACCCTAACCCTAGCCCGAACCCTAACCCTAACCCTTCCCCGAAGCCTGACCCTCACCCGTCCCCTAATCCTAACCCGTACGCTAACACTAACCCGCGCCCTCACACGCACGCTCCCCCTAAAGTGTTGCCGTACCCTCACCTGGACCATAAAGCGTCCCCGTCCCCTAACCCTAACCCTAGCCCGAACCCTAACCCTAACCCTTCCCCGAAGCCTGACCCTCACCCGTCCCCTAATCCTAATCCATACCCTAACACTAACCCGCGCCCTCACACGCACGCTCCCCCTAAAGCGTTGCCGTACTCTCACCTGGACCCTAAACCGTCCCCGTCCCCTAACCCTAACCCTAGCCTGAACCGTAACCCTAACCCTTCCCCGAAGCCTGACCCTCACCCGTCCCCTAATCCTAACCCGTACGCTAACACTAACCCGCGCCCTCACACGCACGCTCCCCCTAAAGCGTTGCCGTACCCTCACCTGGACCCTAAACCGTCCCCGTCCCCTAACCCTAACCCTAGCCCGAACCCTAACCCTAACCCTTCCCCGAAGCCTGACCCTCACCCGTCCCCTAATCCTAACCCGTACGCTAACCCTAACCCGCGCCCTCACACGCACGCTCCCCCTAAAGCGTTGCCGTACACTCACCTGGACCCTAAATCGTCCCCGTCCCCTAACCCTAACCCTAGCCCGAACCCTAACACTACCCCTTCCCCGAAGCCTGACCCTCACCCGTCCCGTAATCCTCACCCGTACGCTAACACTAACCCGCGCCCTCACACGCACGCTCCCCCTAAAGCGTTGCCGTACCCTCACCTGGACCCTAAAACGTCCCCGTCCCCTAACCCTAACCCTAGCCCGAACCCTAACCCTAACACTTCCCCGAAGCCTGACCCTCACCCGGCCCCTAATCCTAACCCGTACGCTAACACTAACCCGCGCCCTCACACGCACGCTCCCCCTAAAGCGTTGCCGTACCCTCACCTGGACCCTAAACCGTCCCCGTCCCTTAACCCTAACCCTAGCCCGAACCCTAACCCTAACCCTTCCCCGAAGCCTGACCCTCACCCGTCCCCTAATCCTAACACGTACGCTAACACTAACCCGCGCCCTCACACGCACGCTCCCCCTAAAGTGTTGCCGTACCCTCACCTGGACCCTAAACCGCCCCCGTCCCCTAACCCTAACCCTAGCCCGAACCCTAACCTTAACACTTCCCCGAAGCCTGACCCTCAGCCGTACCCTAATCCTAACCCGTACGCTAACACTAACCCGCGCCCTCACACGCACGCTCCCCCTAAAGCGTTGCCGTACCCTCACCTGGACCCGAAACTGTCCCCGTCCCCTAACCCTAACCCTAGCCCAAACCCTAACCCTAAACCTTCCCCGAAGCCTGACCCTCACCCGTCCCCTAATCCTAACCCGTACGCTAACACTAACCCGCGCCCTCACACGCACGCTCCCCCTAAAGCGTTGCCGTACCCTCACCTGACCCTAATCCGTCCCCGTCCCCTAACCCTAACCCTAGCCCCAACCCTAACCCTAACCTTTCCCCGAAGCCTGACCCTCACCCGTCCCCTAATCCTAACCCGTACGCTAACACTAACCCGCGCCCTCACACGCACGCTCCCCCTAAAGCGTTGCCGTACCCTCACCTGGACCCTAAACCGTCCCCGTCCCCGAACCCGAACCCTAGCCCGAACCCTAACCCTAACCCTTCCCGAAGCCTGACCCTCACACGTCCCCTAATCCTAACCCGTACGCTAACACTAACCCGCGCCCTCACACGCACGCTCCCCCTAAAGCGTTGCCGTACCCTCACCTGGACCCTAAACCGTCCCCGTCCCCTAACCCTAACCCTAGCCCGAACCCTAACCCTAACCCTTCCCCGAAGCCTGACCCTCACCCGTCCCCTAATCCTAACCCATACCCTAACACTAACCCGCGCCCTCACATGCACGCTCCCCCTAAAGCGTTGCCGTACCCTCACCTGGACCCTAAACCGTCCCCGTCCCCTAACCCTAACCCTAGCCCGAACCCTAACCCTAACCCTTCCCCGAAGCCTGACCCTCACCCGTCCCTTAATCCTAAGCCGTACGCTAACACTATCGCGCGCCCTCACACGCACGCTCCCCCTAAAGCATTGCCGTACCCTCAACTGGACCCTAAACCGTCCCCGTCCCCTAACCCTAACCCTAGCCCGAACCCTAACCCTAACCCTTCCCCGAAGCCTGACCCTCACCCGTCCCCTAATCCTAACCCGTACGCTAACACTAACCCGCGCCCTCACACGCACGCTCCCCGTAAAGCATTGCCGTACCCTCACCTGGACCCTAAACTGTCCCCGTCCCCTAACCCTAACCCTAGCCCGAACCCTAACCCTAACCCTTCCCCGAAGCCTGACCCTCATCCGTCCCCTAATCATAACCCGTACGCTAACACTAACCCGCGCCCTCACACGCACGCTCCCCCTAAAGCGTTGCCGTACCCTCACCTGGACCCTAAACCGTCCCCGTCCCCTAACCCTAACCCTAGCCCGAACCCTAACCCTAACCTTTCTCCGAAGCCTGACCCTCACCCGTCCCCTAATCCTAACCCGTACCCTAACACTAACCCGCGCCCTCACACGCACGCTCCCCCTAAAGCGTTGCCGTACCCTCACCTGGACCCTAAACCGTCCCCGTCCCCTAACCCTAACCCTAGCCCGAACCCTAACCCTAACCCTTCCCCGAAGCCTGACCCTCACCCGTCCCCTAATCCTAACCCGTACGCTAACACTAACCCGCGCCCTCACACGCACGCTCCCCCTAAAGCGTTGCCGTACCCTCACCTGGACCCTAAACCGTCCCCGTCCCCTAACCCTAACCCTAGCCCGAACCCTAACCCTAACCCTTCCCCGAAGCCTGACCCTCACCCGTCCCCTAATCCTAACCCGTACGCTAACACTAACCCGCGCCCTCACACGCACGCTCCCCCTAAAGCGTTGCCGTACCCTCACCTGGACCCTAAACCGTCCCCGTCCCCTAACCCTAACCCTAGCCCGAACCCTAAGCCTAACCCTTCCCCGAAGCCTGACCCTCACCCGTCCCCTAATCCTAACCCGTACGCTAACACTAACCCGCGCCCTCACACGCACGCTCCCCCTAATGCGTTGCCGTACCCTCACCTGGACCCTAAACCGTCCCCGTCCCCTAACCCTAACCCTAGCCCGAACCCTAACCCTAACCCTTCCCCGAAGCCTGACACTCACCCATCCCCTAATCCTAACCCGAACGCTAACACAAACCCGCGCCCTCACACGCACGCTCCCCCTAAAGCGTTGCCGTACCCTCACCTGGACCCTAAACCGTCCCCGTCCCCTAACCCTAACCCTAGCCCGAACCCTAACCCTAACCCTTCCCCGAAGCCTGACCCTCACCCGTCCCCGAATCCTAACCCATAACCTAACACTAACCCGCGCCCTCACACGCACGCTCCCCCTAAAGCATTGCCGTACCCTCACCTGGACCCTAAACCGTCCCCGTCCCCTAACCCTAACCCTAGCCCAAACCATAACCCTAACCCTTCCCCGAAGCCTGACCCTCACCGGTCCCTTAATCCTAAGCCGTACGCTAACACTATCGCGCGCCCTCACACGCACGTTCCCCCTAAAGCATTGCCGTACCCTCACCTGGACCATAAACCGTCCTCGTCCCCTAACCCTAACCCTAGCCCGAACCCTAACCCTAACCCTTCCCCGAAGCCTGACCCTCACCCGTCCCCTAATCCTAACCCGTACGCTAACACTAACCCGCGCCCTCACACGCACGCTCCCCCTAAAGCGTTGCCGTACCCTCACCTGGACCCTAAACCGTCCCCGTCCCCTAACCCTAACCCTAGCCCGAACCCTAACCCTAACCCTTCCCCGAAGCCTGACCCTCACCCGTCCCCTAATCCTAACCCATACCCTAACACTAACCCGCGACCTCACACGCACGCTCCCCCTAAAGCGTTGCCGTACCCTCACCTGGACCCTAAACCGTCCCCGTCCCCTAACCCTAACCCTAGCCCGAACCCTAACCCTAACCCTTCCCCGAAGCCTGACCCTCACCCGTCCCTTAATCCTAAGCCATACGCTAACACTATCACGCGCCCTCACACGCACGCTCCCCCTAAAGCATTGCCGTACCCTCACCTGGACCCTAAACCGTCCCCGTCCCCTAACCCTAACCCTAGCCCGAACCCTAACCCTAACCCTTCCCCGAAGCCTGACCCTCACCCGTCCCCTAATCCTAACCCGTACGCTAACACTAACCCGCGCCCTCACACGCACGCTCCCCCTAAAGCATTGCCGTACCCTCACCTGGACCCTAAACCGTCCCCGTCCCCTAACCCTAACCCTAGCCCGAACCCTAACCCTAACCCTTCCCCGAAGCCTGACCCTCATCCGTCACCTAATCCTAACCCGTACGCTAACACTAACCCGCGCCCTCACACGCACGCTCCCCCTAAAGCGTTGCCGTACCCTCACCTGGACCCTCAACCGTCCCCGTCCCCTAACCCTAACCCTAGCCCGAACCCTAACCCTAACCCTTCTTCGAAGCCTGACCCTCACCCGTCCCCTAATCCTAACCCGTACCCTAACACTAACCCACGCCCTCACACGCACGCTCCCCCTAAAGCGTTTCCGTACCCTCACCTGGACCCTAAACCGTCCCCGTCCCCTAACCCTAACCCTAGCCCGAACCCTAACCCTAACCCTTCCCCGAAGCCTGACCCTCACCCGTCCCCTAATCCTAACCCGTACGCTAACACTAACCCGCGCCCTCACACGCACGCTCCCCCTAAAGTGTTGCCGTACCCTCACCTGGACCATAAACCGTCCCCGTCCCCTAACCCTAACCCTAGCCCGAACCCTAACCCTAACCCTTCCCCGAAGCCTGACCCTCACCCGTCCCCTAATCCTAATCCATACCCTAACACTAACCCGCGCCCTCACACGCACGCTCCCCCTAAAGCGTTGCCGTACTCTCACCTGGACCCAAAACCGTCCCCGTCCCCTAACCCTAACCCTAGCCTGAACCGTAACCCTAACCCTTCCCCGAAGCCTGACCCTCACCCGTCCCTAATCCTAACCCGTACGCTAACACTAACCCGCGCCCTCACACGCACGCTCCCCCTAAAGCGTTGCCGTACCCTCACCTGGACCCTAAACCGTCCCCGTCCCCTAACCCTAACCCTAGCCCGAACCCTAACCCTAACCCTTCCCCGAAGCCTGACCCTCACCCGTCCCCTAATCCTAACCCGTACGCTAACACTAACCCGCGCCCTCACACGCACGCTCCCCCTAAAGCGTTGCCGTACACTCACCTGGTCCCTAAATCGTCCCCGTCCCCTAACCCTAACCCTAGCCCGAACCCGAACACTACCCCTTCCCCGAAGCCTGACCCTCACCCGTCCCGTAATCCTCACCCGTACGCTAACACTAACCCGCGCCCTCACACGCACGCTCCCCCTAAAGCGTTGCCGTACCCTCACCTGGACCCTAAAACGTCCCCGTCCCCTAACCCTAACCCTAGCCCGAACCCTAACCCTAACACTTCCCCGAAGCCTGACCCTCACCCGGCCCCTAATCCTAACCCGTACGCTAACACTAACCCGCGCCCTCACACGCACGCTCCCCCTAAAGCGTTGCCGTACCCTCACCTGGACCCTAAACCGTCCCCGTCCCTTAACCCTAACCCTAGCCCGAACCCTAACCCTAACCCTTCCCCGAAGCCTGACCCTCACCCGTCCCCTAATCCTAACACGTACGCTAACACTAACCCGCGCCCTCACACGCACGCTCCCCCTAAAGTGTTGCCGTACCCTCACCTGGACCCTAAACCGCCCCCGTCCCCTAACCCTAACCCTAGCCCGAACCCTAACCTTAACACTTCCCCGAAGCCTGACCCTCAGCCGTACCCTAATCCTAACCCGTACGCTAACACTAACCCGCGCCCTCACACGCACGCTCCCCCTAAAGCGTTGCCGTACCCTCACCTGGACCCGAAACTGTCCCCGTCCCCTAACCCTAACCCTAGCCCAAACCCTAACCCTAAACCTTCCCCGAAGCCTGACCCTCACCCGTCCCCTAATCCTAACCCGTACGCTAACACTAACCCGCGCCCTCACACGCACGCTCCCCCTAAAGCGTTGCCGTACCCTCACCTGACCCTAATCCGTCCCCGTCCCCTAACCCTAACCCTAGCCCCAACCCTAACCCTAACCTTTCCCCGAAGCCTGACCCTCACCCGTCCCCTAATCCTAACCCGTACGCTAACACTAACCCGCGCCCTCACACGCACGCTCCCCCTAAAGCGTTGCCGTACCCTCACCTGGACCCTAAACCGTCCCCGTCCCCGAACCCGAACCCTAGCCCGAACCCTAACCCTAACCCTTCCCGAAGCCTGACCCTCACACGTCCCCTAATCCTAACCCGTACGCTAACGGTAACCCGCGCCCTCACACGCACGCTCCCCCTAAAGCGTTGCCGTACCCTCACCTGGACCCTAAACCATCCCCGTCACCTAACCCTAACCCTAGCCCGAACCCTAACCCTAACCCTTCCCCGAAGCCTGACCCTCACCCGTCCCCTAATCCTAACCCGTACGCTAACACTAACCCGCGCCCTCACACGGATGCTCCCCCTAAAGCGTTGCCGGACCCTCACCTGGACCCTAAACCGTCCCCGTCCCCTAAACCTAACCCTAGCCCGAACCCTAACCCTAACCCTTCCCCGAAGCCTGACCCTCACCCGTCCCCTAATCCTAACACGTACGCTAACACTAACCCGCGCCCTCACACGCACGCTCCCCCTAAAGCGTTGCCGTATCCTCACCTGGACCCTAAACCGTCCCCGTCCCCGTCCCCTAACCCTAGCCCGAACCCTAACCCTAACCCTTCCCCGAAGCAAGAACCTCACCCGTCCCCTAATCCTAACCCGTACGCTAACACTAACCCGCGCCCTCACACGCATGCTCCCCCTAAAGCGTTGCCGGACCCTCACCTGGACCCTAAACCGTCCCCGTCCCCTAACCCTAACCCTAGCCCGAACCCTAACCCTAACCCTTCCCCGAAGCCTGACCCTCACCCGTCCACTAATCCTAACCCGTACGCTAACACTAACCCGCGCCCTCACACGCACGCTCCCCCTAAAGCGTTGCCGTACCCTCACCTGGACCCTAAAACGTCCCCGTCCCTTAACCCTAACCCTAGCCCGAACCCTAACACTAACCCTTCCCCGAAGCCTGACCCTCACCCGGCCCCTAATCCTAACCCGTACGCTAACACTAATCCGCGCCCTCACACGCACGCTCCCCCTAAAGCGTTGCCGTACCCTCACCTGGACCCTAAACCGTCCCCGTCCCTTAACCCTAACCCTAGCCCGAACCCTAACCCTAACCCTTCCCCGAAGCCTGACCCTCACCCGTCCCCTAATCCTAACACGTACGCTAACACTAACCCGCGCCCTCACACGCACGCTCCCCCTAAAGTGTTGCCGTACCCTCACCTGGACCCTAAACCGCCCCCGTCCCCTAACCCTAACCCTAGCCCGAACCCTAACCCTAACACTTCCCCGAAGCCTGACCCTCAGCCGTACCCTAATCCTAACCCGTACGCTAACACTAACCCGCGCCCTCACACGCACGCTCCCCCTAAAGCGTTGCCGTACCCTCACCTGGACCCGAAACCGTCCCCGTCCCCTAACCCTAACCCTAGCCCAAACCCTAACCCTAACCCTTCCCCGAAGCCTGACCCTCACCCGTCCCCTAATCCTAACCCGTACGCTAACACTAACCCGCGCCCTCACACGCACGCTCCCCCTAAAGCGTTGCCGTACCCTCACCTGGACCCTAGTCCGTCCCCGTCCCCTAACCCTAACCCTAGCCCCAACCCTAACCCTAACCTTTCCCCGAAGCCTGACCCTCACCCGTCCCCTAATCCTAACCCGTACGCTAACACTAACCCGCGCCCTCACACGCACGCTCCCCCTAAAGCGTTGCCGTACCCTCACCTGGACCCTAAACCGTCCCCGTCCCCGTCCCCTAACCCTAGCCCGAACCCTAACCCTAACCCTTCCCCGAAGCCTGACCCTCACCCGTCCCCTAATCCTAACCCGTACGCTAACACTAACCCGCGCCCTCACACGCACGCTCCCCCTAAAGGGTTGCCGTACCCTCACCTGGACCCTAAACCGCCCCGTCCCCTAACCCTAACCCTAGCCCGAACCCTAAACCTAACCCTTCCCCGAAGCCTGACCCTCACCCGTTCCCTAATCCTAACCCGTACGCTAACACTAACCCTCGCTCTCACACGCACGCTCCCCCTAAAGCGTTGCCGTACCCTCACCTGGACCCTAAACCGTCCCCGTCCCTTAACCCTAACCCTAGCCCGAACCCTAACCCTAACCCTTCCCCGAAGCCTGACCCTCACCCGTCCCCTAATCCTAACACGTACGCTAACACTAACCCGCGCCCTCACACGCACGCTCCCCCTAAAGTGTTGCCGTACCCTCACCTGGACCCTAAACCGTCCCCGTTCCCTAACCCTAACCCTAGCCCGAACCCTAACCCTAAAACTTCCCCGAAGCCTGACCCTCAGCCGTACCCTAATCCTAACACGTACGCTAACACTAACCTGCGCCCTCACACGCACGCTCCCCCTAAAGCGTTGCCGTACCCTCACCTGGACCCTAAACCGTCCCCGTCCCCTAACCCTAACCCTAGCCCGAACACTAACCCTAACCCTTCCCCGAAGCCTGACCCTCACCCGTCCACTAATCCTAACCCGTACGCTAACACTAACCCGCGCCCTCACACGCACGCTCCCCCTAAAGCGTTGCCGTACCCTCACCTGGACCCTAAACCGTCCCCGTCCCCTAACCCTAACCCTAGCCCGAACCCTAACCCTAACCCTTCCCCGAAGCCTGACCCTCACCCGTCCCCTAATCCTAACCCGTACGCTAACACTAACCCGCGCCCTCACACGCACGCTCCCCCTAAAGCGTTGCCGTACTCTCACCTGGACCCTAAACCGTCCCCGTCCCTTAAACCTAACCCTAGCCCGAACCCTAACCCTAACCCTTCCCCGAAGCCTGACCCTCACCAGTCCCCTAATCCTAACACGTACGCTAACACTAACCCGCGCCCTCACACGCACGCTCCCCCTAAAGTGTTGCCGTACCCTCACCTGGACCCTAAACCGTCCCCGTCCCCTAACCCTAACCCTAGCCCGAACCCTAACCCTAACCCTTCCCCGAAGCCTGACCCTCAGCCGTACCCTAATCCTAACCCGTACGCTAACACTAACCCGCGCCCTCACACGCACGCTCCCCCTAAAGCGTTGCCGTACCCTCACCTGGACCCTAAACCGTCCCCGTCCCCTAACCCTAACCCTAGCCCAAACCCTAACCCTAACCCTTCCCCGAAGCCTGACCCTCACCCGTCCCCTAATCCTAACCCGTACGCTAACACTAACCCGCGCCCTCACACGCACGCTCCCCCTAAAGCGTTGCCATACCCTCACCTGGACCCTAAACTGTCCCCGTCCCTTAACACTAACCCTAGCCCGAACCCTAACCCTAACCCTTCCCCGAAGCCTGACCCTCACCCGTCCCCTAATCCTAACACGTACGCTAACACTAACCCGCGCCCTCACACGCACGCTCCCCCTAAAGTGTTGCCGTACCCTCACCTGGACCCTAAACCGTCCCCATTCCCTAACCCTAACCCTAGCCCGAACCCTAACCCTAACCCTTCCCCGAAGCCTGACCCTCACCCGTCCCCTAAACCTAACCCGTACGCTAACACTAACCCGCGCCCTCACACGCGCGCTCCCCCTAAAGCGTTGCCGTACCCTCACCTGGACCCTAATCCGTCCCCGTCCCCTAACCCTAACCCTAGCCCGAACCCTAACCCTAACCCTTCCCCGAAGCCTGACCCTCACCCGTCCCCTAATCCTAACCCGTACGCTAAAACTAACCCGCGCCCTCACACGCACGCTCCCCCTAAAGCGTTGCCGTACCCTCACCTGGACCCTAAACCGTCCCCGTCCCCTAACCCTAACCCTAGCCCGAACCCTAACCCTAACCCTTCCCCGAAGCCTGACCCACACCCGTCCCCTAATCCTAACCCGTACGCTAACACTAACCCGCGCCCTCACACGCACGCTCCCACTAAAGCGTTGCCGTACCCTCACCTGGACCCTAAACCGTCCCCGTCCCCTAACCCTAACCCTAGCCCGAACCCTAACCCTAACCCTTCCCCGAAGCCTGACCCTCACCCGTCCCCTAATCCTAACCCGTACGCTAACACTAACCTGCGCCCTCACACTCACGCTCCCCCTAAAGCGTTGCCGTACTTTCACCTGGACCCTAAACCGTCCCCGTCCCCTAACCCTAACCCTAGCCCGAACCCTAACCCTAACACTTCCCCGAAGCCTGACCCTCACCCGTCCCCTAATCCTAACCCGTACGCTAACACTAACCCGCGCCCTCACACGCACGCTCCCCCTAAAGCATTGCCGTACCCTCACCTGGACCCTAAACCGTCCCCGTCCCCTAACCCTAAACCTAGCCCGAACCCTAACCCTTCCCCGAAGCCTGACCCTCACCCGTCCCCTAATCCTAACCCATACGCTAACACTAACCCGCGCCCTCACACGCACGCTCCCCCTAAAGCGTTGCCGTACCCTCACCTGGACCCTAAACCGTCCCCGTCCCCTAACCCTAACCCTAGCCCGAACCCTAACCCTAACCCTTCCCCGAAGCCTGACCCTCACCCGTCCCCTAATCCTAACCCGTACGCTAACACTAACCCGCGCCCTCACACGCACGCTCCGCCTAAAGCGTTGCCGTACCCTCACCTGGACCCTAAACCGTCCCCGTCCCCTAACCCTAACCCTAGCCCAAACCCTAACACTAACCCTTCCCCGAAGCCTGACCCTCACACGTCCCCTAATCCTAACCCGTACGCAAACACTACCCCGCGCCCTCACACGCACGCTCCCCCTAAAGCGTTGCCGTACCCTCACCTGGACCCTAAACCGTCCCCGTCCCCTAACCCCAACCCTAGCCCGAACCCTAACCCTAACCCTTCCCCGAAGAATGACCCTCACCCGTCCCCTAATCCTAACCCGTACGCTAACACTAACCCGCGCCCTCACACGCATGCTCCCCCTAAAGCGTTGCCGGACCCTCACCTGGACCCTAAACCGTCCCCGTCCCCTAACCCTAACCCTAGCCCGAACCCTAACCCTAACCCTTCCCCGAAGCCTGACCCTCACCCGTCCACTAATCCTAACCCGTACGCTAACACTAACCCGCGCCCTCACACGCATGCTCCCCCTAAAGCGTTGCCGTACCCTCACCTGGACCCTAAAACGTCCCCGTCCCCTAACCCTAACCCTAGCCCGAACCCTAACCCTAACCCTTCCCCGAAGCCTGACCTTCACCCGTCCCCTAATCCTAACACGTACGCTAACACTAACCCGCGCCCTCACACGCACGCTCCCCCTAAAGCGTTGCCGTATCCTCACCTGGACCCTAAACCGTCCCCGTCCCCTAACCCTAACCCTAGCCCGAACCCTAACCCTAACCCTTCCCCGAAGCATGACCCTCACCCGTCCCCTAATCCTAACCCGTACGCTAACACTAACCCGCGCCCTCACACGCATGCTCCCCCTAAAGCGTTGCCGGACCCTCACCTGGACCCTAACCGTCCCCGTCCCCTAACCCTAACCCTAGCCCGAACCCTAACCCTAACCCTTCCCCGAAGCCTGACCCTCACCCGTCCACTAATCCTAACACGTACGCTAACACTAACCCGCGCCCTCACACGCACGCTCCCCCTAAAGCGTTGCCGTACCCTCACCTGGACCCTAAAACGTCCCCGTCCCCTAACCCTAACCCTAGCCCGAACCCTAACCCTAACCCTTCCACGAAGCCTGACCCTCACCCGTCCCCTAATCCTAACCCGTACGCTAACACTAACACGCGCCCTCACACGCACGCTCCCCCTAAAGCGTTGCCGTACCCTCACCTGGACCCTAAACCGTCCCCGTCCCTTAACCCTAACCCTAGCCCGAACCCTAACCCTAACCCTTCCCCGAAGCCTGACCCTCACCCGTCCCCTAATCCTAACACGTACGCTAACACTAACCCACGCCCTCACACGCACGCTCCCCCTAAAGTGTTGCCGTACCCTCACCTGGACCCTAAACCGTCCCCGTCCCCTAACCCTAACCCTATCCCGAACCCTAACCATAACACTTCCCCGAAGCCTGACCCTCAGCTGTACCCTAATCCTAACCCGTACGCTAACACTAACCCGCGCCCTCACACGCACGCTCCCCCTAAAGCGTTGCCGTACACTCACCTGGACCCGAACCCGTCCCCGTTCCCTAACCCTAACCCTAGCCCAAACCCTAACCCTAACCCTTCCCCGAAGCCTGACCCTCACCCGTCACCTAATCCTAACCCGTACGCTAACACTAACCCGCGCCCTCACACGCACGCTCCCCCTAAAGCGTTGCCGTACCCTCACCTGGACCCTAATCCGTCCCCGTCCCCTAACCCTAACCCTAGCCCCAACCCTAACCCTAACCTTTCCCCAAAGCCTGACCCTCACCAGTCCCCTAATCCTAACCCGTACGCTAACACTAACCCGCGCCCTCACACGCACGCTCCCCCTAAAGCGTTGCCGTACCCTCACCTGGACCCTAAACCGTCCCCGTCCCCTAACCCTAACCCTAGCCCGAACCCTAACCCTAACCCTTCCCCGAAGCCTTACCCTCACCCGTCCCCTAATCCTAACCCATACGCTAACACTAACCTGCGCCCTCACACGCATGCTCCCCCTAAAGCGTTGCTGTACCCTCACCTGGACCCTAATCCATCCCCGTCCCCTAACCCTAACCCTAGCCCGAACCCTAACCCTAACCCTTCCCCGAAGCCTGACCCTCACCCGTCCCCTAATCCTAACCCGTACGCTAACACTAACCCGCGCCCTCACACGCACGCTCCCCCTAAAGCGTTGCCGTACACTCACCTGGACCCTAAACCGTCCCCGTCCCCTAACCCTAACCCTAGCCCGAACCCTAATCCTAACCCTTCCCCGAAGCCTGACCCTCACCCGTCCCCTAATCCTAACCCGTACGCTAACACTAACCCGCGCCCTAACACGCACACTCCCCCTAAAGCGTTGCCGTACCCTCACCTGGACCCTAAACCGTCCCCGTCCCCTAACCCTAACCCTAGCCCGAACCCTAACCCTAACCCTTCCCCGAAGCCTGACCCTCACCCGTCCCCTAATCCTAACCCGTACGCTAACACTAACCCGCGCCCTCACACGCACGCTCCCCCTAAAGGGTTGCCGTACCCTCACCTGGACCCTAAACCGTCCCCGTCCCCTAACCCTAACCCTAGCCCGAACCCTAACCCTAACCCTTCCCCGAAGCCTGACCCTCACCCGTTCCCTAATCCTAACCCATACGCTAACACTAACCCGCGCTCTCACACGCACGCTCCCCCTAAAGCGTTGCCGTACCCTCACCTGGACCCTAAAACGTCCCCGTCCCCTAACCCTAACCCTAGCCCGAACCCTAACCCTAACCCTTCCCCGAAGCCTGACCCTCACCCGTCCCCTAATCCTAACCCGTACGCTAACACTAACACGCGCCCTCACACGCACGCTCCCCCTAAAGCGTTGCCGTACCCTCACCTGGACCCTAAACCGTCCCCGTCCCTTAACCCTAACCCTAGCCCGAACCCTAACCCTAACCCTTCCCCGAAGCCTGACCCTCACCCGTCCCCTAATCCTAACACGTACGCTAACACTAACCCGCGCCCTCACACGCACGCTCCCCCTAAAGTGTTGCCGTACCCTCACCTGGACCCTAAACCGCCCCCGTCCCCTAACCCTAACCCTATCCCGAACCCTAACCCTAACACTTCCCCGAAGCCTGACCCTCAGCTGTACCCTAATCCTAACCCGTACGCTAACACTAACCCGCGCCCTCACACGCACGCTCCCCCTAAAGCGTTGCCGTACCCTCACCTGGACCCGAAACCGTCCCCGTCCCCTAACCCTAACCCTAGCCCAAACCCTAACCCTAACTCTTACCCGAAGCCTGACCCTCACCCGTCCCCTAATCCTAACCCGTACGCTAACACTATCCCGCGCCCTCACACGCACGCTCCCCCTAAAGCGTTGCCGTACCCTCACCTGGACCCTAATCCGTCCCCGTCCCCTAACCCTAACCCTAGCCCCAAACCTAACCCTAACCTTTCCCCAAAGTCTGACCTTCACCCGTCCCCTAATCCTAACCCGTACGCTAACACTAACCCGCGCCCTCACACGCACGCTCCCCCTAAAGCGTTGCCGTACCCTCACCTGGACCCTAAACCGTCCCCGTCCCCTAACCCTAACCCTAGCCCGAACCCTAACCCTAACCCTTCCCCGAAGCCTGACCCTCACCCGTCCCCTAATCCTAACCCATACGCTAACACTAACCTGCGCCCTCACACGCATGCTCCCCCTACAGCGTTGCCGTACCCTCACCTGGACCCTAAACCGTCCCCGTCCCCTAACCCCAACCCTAGCCCGAACCCTAACCCTAACCCTTCCCCGAAGCATGACCCTCACCCGTCCCCTAATCCTAACCCGTACGCTAACACTAACCCGCGCCCTCACACGCATGCTCCCCCTAAAGCGTTGCCGGACCCTCACCTGGACCCTAAACCGTCCCCGTCCCCTAACCCTAACCCTAGCTCGAACCCTAACCCTAACCCTTCCCCGAAGCATGACCCTCACCCGTCCCCTAATCCTAACCCGTACGCTAACACTAACCTGCGCCCTCACACGCATGCTCCCCCTAAAGCGTTGCCGGACCCTCACCTGGACCCTAAACCGTCCCCGTCCCCTAACCCTAACCCTAGCCCGAACCCTAACCCTAACCCTTCCCCGAAGCCTGACCCTCACCCATCCACTAATCCTAACCCGTACGCTAACACTCACCCGCGCCCTCACACGCACGCTCCCCCTAAAGCGTTGCCGTACCCTCACCTGGACCCTAAAACGTCCCCGTCCCCTAACCCTAACCCTAGCCCGAACCCTAACCCTAACCCTTCCCCGAAGCCTGACCCTCACCCGTCCCCTAATCCTAACCCGTACGCTAACACTAACACGCGCCCTCACACGCACGCTCCCCCTAAAGCGTTGCCGTACCCTCACCTGGACCCTAAACCGTCCCCGTCCCTTAACCCTAACCCTAGCCCGAACCCTAACCCTAACCCTTCCCCGAAGCCTTACCCTCACCAGTCCCCTAACACTAACACGTACGCTAACACTAACCCGCGCCCTCACACGCACGCTCCCCCTAAAGTGTTGCCGTACCCTCACCTGGACCCTAAACCATCCCCGTCACCTAACCCTAACCCTAGCCCGAACCCTAACCCTAACCCTTCCCCGAAGCCTGACCCTCACCCGTCCCCTAATCCTAACCCGTACGCTAACACTAACCCGCGCCCTCACACGGATGCTCCCCCTAAAGCGTTGCCGGACCCTCACCTGGACCCTAAACCGTCCCCGTCCCCTAACCCTAACCCTAGCCCGAACACTAACCCTAACCCTTCCCCGAAGCCTGACCCTCACCCGTCCCCTAATCCTAACACGTACGCTAACACTAACCCGCGCCCTCACACGCACGCTCCCCCTAAAGCGTTGCCGTATCCTCACCTGGACCCTAAACCGTCCCCGTCCCCGTCCCCTAACCCTAGCCCGAACCCTAACCCTAACCCTTCCCCGAAGCAAGAACCTCACCCGTCCCCTAATCCTAACCCGTACGCTAACACTAACCCGCGCCCTCACACGCATGCTCCCCCTAAAGCGTTGCCGGACCCTCACCTGGACCCTAAACCGTCCCCGTCCCCTAACCCTAACCCTAGCCCGAACCCTAACCCTAACCCTTCCCCGAAGCCTGACCCTCACCCGTCCACTAATCCTAACCCGTACGCTAACACTAACCCGCGCCCTCACACGCACGCTCCCCCTAAAGCGTTGCCGTACCCTCACCTGGACCCTAAAACGTCCCCGTCCCTTAACCCTAACCCTAGCCCGAACCCTAACACTAACCCTTCCCCGAAGCCTGACCCTCACCCGGCCCCTAATCCTAACCCGTACGCTAACACTAATCCGCGCCCTCACACGCACGCTCCCCCTAAAGCGTTGCCGTACCCTCACCTGGACCCTAAACCGTCCCCGTCCCTTAACCCTAACCCTAGCCCGAACCCTAACCCTAACCCTTCCCCGAAGCCTGACCCTCACCCGTCCCCTAATCCTAACACGTACGCTAACACTAACCCGCGCCCTCACACGCACGCTCCCCCTAAAGTGTTGCCGTACCCTCACCTGGACCCTAAACCGCCCCCGTCCCCTAACCCTAACCCTAGCCCGAACCCTAACCCTAACACTTCCCCGAAGCCTGACCCTCAGCCGTACCCTAATCCTAACCCGTACGCTAACACTAACCCGCGCCCTCACACGCACGCTCCCCCTAAAGCGTTGCCGTACCCTCACCTGGACCCGAAACCGTCCCCGTCCCCTAACCCTAACCCTAGCCCAAACCCTAACCCTAACCCTTCCCCGAAGCCTGACCCTCACCCGTCCCCTAATCCTAACCCGTACGCTAACACGAACCCGCGCCCTCACACGCACGCTCCCCCTAAAGCGTTGCCGTACCCTCACCTGGACCCTAGTCCGTCCCCGTCCCCTAACCCTAACCCTAGCCCCAACCCTAACCCTAACCTTTCCCCGAAGCCTGACCCTCACCCGTCCCCTAATCCTAACCCGTACGCTAACACTAACCCGCGCCCTCACACGCACGCTCCCCCTAAAGCGTTGCCGTACCCTCACCTGGACCCTAAACCGTCCCCGTCCCCTAACCCTAACCCTAGCCCGAACCCTAACCCTAACCCTTCCCCGAAGCCTGACCCTCACCCGTCCCCTAATCCTAACCCGTACGCTAACACTAACCCGCGCCCTCACACGCACGCTCCCCCTAAAGGGTTGCCGTACCCTCACCTGGACCCTAAACCGCCCCGTCCCCTAACCCTAACCCTAGCCCGAACCCTAAACCTAACCCTTCCCCGAAGCCTGACCCTCACCCGTTCCCTAATCCTAACCCGTACGCTAACACTAACCCTCGCTCTCACACGCACGCTCCCCCTAAAGCGTTTCCGTACCCTCACCTGGACCCTAAACCGTCCCCGTCCCTTAACCCTAACCCTAGCCCGAACCCTAACCCTAACCCTTCCCCGAAGCCTGACCCTCACCCGTCCCCTAATCCTAACACGTACGCTAACACTAACCCGCGCCCTCACACGCACGCTCCCCCTAAAGTGTTGCCGTACCCTCACCTGGACCCTAAACCGTCCCCGTTCCCTAACCCTAACCCTAGCCCGAACCCTAACCCTAAAACTTCCCCGAAGCCTGACCCTCAGCCGTACCCTAATCCTAACACGTACGCTAACACTAACCTGCGCCCTCACACGCACGCTCCCCCTAAAGCGTTGCCGTACCCTCACCTGGACCCTAAACCGTCCCCGTCCCCTAACCCTAACCCTAGCCCGAACCCTAACCCTAACCCTTCCCCGAAGCCTGACCCTCACCCGTCCACTAATCCTAACCCGTACGCTAACACTAACCCGCGCCCTCACACGCACGCTCCCCCTAAAGCGTTGCCGTACCCTCACCTGGACCCTAAACCGTCCCCGTCCCCTAACCCTAACCCTAGCCCGAACCCTAACCCTAACCCTTCCCCGAAGCCTGACCCTCACCCGTCCCCTAATCCTAACCCGTACGCTAACACTAACCCGCGCCCTCACACGCACGCTCCCCCTAAAGCGTTGCCGTACTCTCACCTGGACCCTAAACCTTCCCCGTCCCTTAAACCTAACCCTAGCCCGAACCCTAACCCTAACCCTTCCCCGAAGCCTGACCCTCACCAGTCCCCTAATCCTAACACGTACGCTAACACTAACCCGCGCCCTCACACGCACGCTCCCCCTAAAGTGTTGCCGTACCCTCACCTGGACCCTAAACCGTCCCCGTCCCCTAACCCTAACCCTAGCCCGAACCCTAACCCTAACCCTTCCCCGAAGCCTGACCCTCAGCCGTACCCTAATCCTAACCCGTACGCTAACACTAACCCGCGCCCTCACACGCACGCTCCCCCTGAAGCGTTGCCGTACCCTCACCTGGACCCTAAACCGTCCCCGTCCCCTAACCCTAACCCTAGCCCAAACCCTAACCCTAACCCTTCCCCGAAGCCTGACCCTCACCCGTCCCCTAATCCTAACCCGTACGCTAACACTAACCCGCGCCCTCACACGCACGCTCCCCCTAAAGCGTTGCCGTACCCTCACCTGGACCCTAAACTGTCCCCGTCCCTTAACACTAACCCTAGCCCGAACCCTAACCCTAACCCTTCCCCGAAGCCTGACCCTCACCCGTCCCCTAATCCTAACACGTACGCTAACACTAACCCGCGCCCTCACACGCACGCTCCCCCTAAAGTGTTGCCGTACCCTCACCTGGACCCTAAACCGTCCCCATTCCCTAACCCTAACCCTAGCCCGAACCCTAACCCTAACCCTTCCCCGAAGCCTGACACTCACCCGTCCCCTAAACCTAACCCGTACGCTAACACTAACCCGCGCCCTCACACGCGCGCTCCCCCTAAAGCGTTGCCGTACCCTCACCTGGACCCTAATCCGTCCCCGTCCCCTAACCCTAACCCTAGCCCGAACCCTAACCCTAACCCTTCCCCGAAGCCTGACCCTCACCCGTTCCCTAATCCTAACCCGTACGCTAAAACTAACCCGCGCCCTCACACGCACGCTCCCCCTAAAGCGTTGCCGTACCCTCACCTGGACCCTAAACCGTCCCCGTCCCCTAACCCTAACCCTAGCCCGAACCCTAACCCTAACCCTTCCCCGAAGCCTGACCCACACCCGTCCCCTAATCCTAACCCGTACGCTAACACTAACCCGCGCCCTCACACGCACGCTCCCACTAAAGCGTTGCCGTACCCTCACCTGGACCCTAAACCGTCCCCGTCCCCTAACCCTAACCCTAGCCCGCACCCTAACCCTAACCCTTCCCCGAAGCCTGACCCTCACCCGTCCCCTAATCCTAACCCGTACGCTAACACTAACCTGCGCCCTCACACTCACGCTCCCCCTAAAGCGTTGCCGTACTTTCACCTGGACCCTAAACCGTCCCCGTCCCCTAACCCTAACCCTAGCCCGAACCCTAACCCTAACACTTCCCCGAAGCCTGACCCTCACCCGTCCCCTAATCCTAACCCGTACGCTAACACTAACCCGCGCCCTCACACGCACGCTCCCCCTAAAGCATTGCCGTACCCTCACCTGGACCCTAAACCGTCCCCGTCCCCTAACCCTAAACCTAGCCCGAACCCTAACCCTTCCCCGAAGCCTGACCCTCACCCGTCCCCTAATCCTAACCCATACGCTAACACTAACCCGCGCCCTCACACGCACGCTCCCCCTAAAGCGTTGCCGTACCCTCACCTGGACCCTAAACCGTCCCCGTCCCCTAACCCTAACCCTAGCCCGAACCCTAACCCTAACCCTTCCCCGAAGCCTGACCCTCACCCGTCCCCTAATCCTAACCCGTACGCTAACACTAACCCGCGCCCTCACACGCACGCTCCGCCTAAAGCGTTGCCGTACCCTCACCTGGACCCTAAACCGTCCCCGTCCCCTAACCCTAACCCTAGCCCAAACCCTAACACTAACCCTTCCCCGAAGCCTGACCCTCACACGTCCCCTAATCCTAACCCGTACGCAAACACTACCCCGCGCCCTCACACGCACGCTCCCCCTAAAGCGTTGCCGTACCCTCACCTGGACCCTAAACCGTCCCCGTCCCCTAACCCCAACCCTAGCCCGAACCCTAACCCTAACCCTTCCCCGAAGAATGACCCTCACCCGTCCCCTAATCCTAACCCGTACGCTAACACTAACCCGCGCCCTCACACGCATGCTCCCCCTAAAGCGTTGCCGGACCCTCACCTGGACCCTAAACCGTCCCCGTCCCCTAACCCTAACCCTAGCCCGAACCCTAACCCTAACCCTTCCCCGAAGCCTGACCCTCACCCGTCCACTAATCCTAACCCGTACGCTAACACTAACCCGCGCCCTCACACGCATGCTCCCCCTAAAGCGTTGCCGTACCCTCACCTGGACCCTAAAACGTCCCCGTCCCCTAACCCTAACCCTAGCCCGAACCCTAACCCTAACACTTCCCCGAAGCCTGACCCTCACCCGTCCCCTAATCCTAACACGTACGCTAACACTAACCCGCGCCCTCACACGCACGCTCCCCCTAAAGCGTTGCCGTATCCTCACCTGGACCCTAAACCGTCCCCGTCCCCTAACCCTAACCCTAGCCCGAACCCTAACCCTAACCCTTCCCCGAAGCATGACCCTCACCCGTCCCCTAATCCTAACCCGTACGCTAACACTAACCCGCGCCCTCACACGCATGCTCCCCCTAAAGCGTTGCCGGACCCTCACCTGGACCCTAAACCGTCCCCGTCCCCTAACCCTAACCCTAGCCCGAACCCTAACCCTAACCCTTCCCCGAAGCCTGACCCTCACCCGTCCACTAATCCTAACCCGTACGCTAACACTAACCCGCGCCCTCACACGCACGCTCCCCCTAAAGCGTTGCCGTACCCTCACCTGGACCCTAAAACGTCCCCGTCCCCTAACCCTAACCCTAGCCCGAACCCTAACCCTAACCCTTCCCCGAAGCCTGACCCTCACCCGTCCCCTAATCCTAACCCGTACGCTAACACTAACACGCGCCCTCACACGCACGCTCCCCCTAAAGCGTTGCCGTACCCTCACCTGGACCCTAAACCGTCCCCGTCCCTTAACCCT
Organism: Stenella coeruleoalba; assembly: GCF_951394435.1. NCBI lineage: Eukaryota > Metazoa > Chordata > Mammalia > Artiodactyla > Delphinidae > Stenella > Stenella coeruleoalba. Next base: position 574,096 of record NW_027646184.1, read on the forward strand.
AACCCTAGCCCGAACCCTAACCCTAACCCTTCCCCGAAGCCTGACCCTCACCCGTCCCCTAATCCTAACACGTACGCTAACACTAACCCGCGCCCTCACACGCACGCTCCCCCTAAAGTGTTGCCGTACCCTCACCTGGACCCTAAACCGTCCCCGTCCCCTAACCCTAACCCTATCCCGAACCCTAACCCTAACACTTCCCCGAAGCCTGACCCTCAGCTGTACCCTAATCCTAACCCGTACGCTAACACTAACCCGCGCCCTCACACGCACGCTCCCCCTAAAGCGTTGCCGTACCCTCACCTGGACCCGAACCCGTCCCCGTTCCCTAACCCTAACCCTAGCCCAAACCCTAACCCTAACCCTTCCCCGAAGCCTGACCCTCACCCGTCACCTAATCCTAACCCGTACGCTAACACTAACCCGCGCCCTCACACGCACGCTCCCCCTAAAGCGTTGCCGTACCCTCACCTGGACCCTAATCCGTCCCCGTCCCCTAACCCTAACCCTAGCCCCAACCCTAACCCTAACCTTTCCCCAAAGCCTGACCCTCACCAGTCCCCTAATCCTAACCCGTACGCTAACACTAACCCGCGCCCTCACACGCACGCTCCCCCTAAAGCGTTGCCGTACCCTCACCTGGACCCTAAACCGTCCCCGTCCCCTAACCCTAACCCTAGCCCGAACCCTAACCCTAACCCTTCCCCGAAGCCTTACCCTAACCCGTCCCCAAATCCTAACCCATACGCTAACACTAACCTGCGCCCTCACACGCATGCTCCCCCTAAAGCGTTGCTGTACCCTCACCTGGACCCTAATCCATCCCCGTCCCCTAACCCTAACCCTAGCCCGAACCCTAACCCTAACCCTTCCCCGAAGCCTGACCCTCACCCGTCCCCTAATCCTAACCCGTACGCTAACACTAACCCGCGCCCTCACACGCACGCTCCCCCTAAAGCGTTGCCGTACACTCACCTGGACCCTAAACCGTCCCCGTCCCCTAACCCTAACCCTAGCCCGAACCCTAATCCTAACCCTTCCCCGAAGCCTGACCCTCACCCGTCCCCTAATCCTAACCCGTACGCTAACACTAACCCGCGCCCTAACACGCACACTCCCCCTAAAGCGTTGCCGTACCCTCACCTGGACCCTAAACCATCCCCGTCCCCTAACCCTAACCCTAGCCCGAACCCTAACCCTAACCCTTCCCCGAAGCTTGACCCTCACCCGTCCCCTAATCCTAACCCGTACGCTAACACTAACCCGCGCCCTCACACGCACGCTCCCCCTAAAGGGCTGCCGTACCCTCACCTGGACCCTAAACCGTCCCCGTCCCCTAACCCTAACCCTAGCCCGAACCCTAACCCTAACCCTTCCCCGAAGCCTGACCCTCACCCGTTCCCTAATCCTAACCCGTACGCTAACACTAACCCGCGCTCTCACACGCACGCTCCCCCTAAAGCGTTGCCGTACTCTCACCTGGACCCTAAAACGTCCCCGTCCCCTAACCCTAACCCTAGCCCGAACCCTAACCCTAACCCTTCCCCGAAGCCTGACCCTCACCCGTCCCCTAATCCTAACCCGTACGCTAACACTAACACGCGCCCTCACACGCACGCTCCCCCTAAAGCGTTGCCGTACCCTCACCTGGACCCTAAACCGTCCCCGTCCCTTAACCCTAACCCTAGCCCGAACCCTAACCCTAACCCTTCCCCGAAGCCTGACCCTCACCCGTCCCCTAATCCTAACACGTACGCTAACACTAACCCGCGCCCTCACACGCACGCTCCCCCTAAAGTGTTGCCGTACCCTCACCTGGACCCTAAACCGCCCCCGTCCCCTAACCCTAACCCTATCCCGAACCCTAACCCTAACACTTCCCCGAAGCCTGACCCTCAGCTGTACCCTAATCCTAACCCGTACGCTAACACTAACCCGCGCCCTCACACGCACGCTCCCCCTAAAGCGTTGCCGTACCCTCACCTGGACCCGAAACCGTCCCCGTCCCCTAACCCTAACCCTAGCCCAAACCCTAACCCTAACTCTTCCCCGAAGCCTGACCCTCACCCGTCCCCTAATCCTAACCCGTACGCTAACACTATCCCGCGCCCTCACACGCACGCTCCCCCTAAAGCGTTGCCGTACCCTCACCTGGACCCTAATCCGTCCCCGTCCCCTAACCCTAACCCTAGCCCCAAACCTAACCCTAACCTTTCCCCAAAGTCTGACCTTCACCCGTCCCCTAATCCTAACCCGTACGCTAACACTAACCCGCGCCCTCACACGCACGCTCCCCCTAAAGCGTTGCCGTACCCTCACCTGGACCCTAAACCGTCCCCGTCCCCTAACCCTAACCCTAGCCCGAACCCTAACCCTAACCCTTCCCCGAAGCCTGACCCTCACCCGTCCCCTAATCCTAACCCATACGCTAACACTAACCTGCGCCCTCACACGCATGCTCCCCCTACAGCGTTGCCGTACCCTCACCTGGACCCTAAACCGTCCCCGTCCCCTAACCCCAACCCTAGCCCGAACCCTAACCCTAACCCTTCCCCGAAGCATGACCCTCACCCGTCCCCTAATCCTAACCCGTACGCTAACACTAACCCGCGCCCTCACACGCATGCTCCCTTTAAAGCGTTGCCGGACCCTCACCTGGACCCTAAACCGTCCCCGTCCCCTAACCCTAACCCTAGCTCGAACCCTAACCCTAACCCTTCCCCGAAGCCTGACCCTCACCCGTCCACTAATCCTAACCCGTACGCTAACACTAACCCGCGCCCTCACACGCACGCTCCCCCTAAAGCGTTGCCGTACCCTCACCTGGACCCTAAAACGTCCCCGTCCCCTAACCCTAACCCTAGCCCGAACCCTAACCCTAACGCTTCCCCGAAGCCTGACCCTCACCCGTCCCCTAATCCTAACACGTACGCTAACACTAACCCGCGCCCTCACACGCACGCTCCCCCTAAAGTGTTGCCGTATCCTCACCTGGACCCTAAACCGTCCCCGTCCCCTAACCCTAACCCTAGCCCGAACCCTAACCCTAACCCTTCCCCAAGCATGACCCTCACCCGTCCCCTAATCCTAACCCGTACGCTAACACTAACCTGCGCCCTCACACGCATGCTCCCCCTAAAGCGTTGCCGGACCCTCACCTGGACCCTAAACCGTCCCCGTCCCCTAACCCTAACCCTAGCCCGAACCCTAACCCTAACCCTTCCCCGAAGCCTGACCCTCACCCGTCCACTAATCCTAACCCGTACGCTAACACTCACCCGCGCCCTCACACGCACGCTCCCCCTAAAGCGTTGCCGTACCCTCACCTGGACCCTAAAACGTCCCCGTCCCCTAACCCTAACCCTAGCCCGAACCCTAACCCTAACCCTTCCCCGAAGCCTGACCCTCACCCGTCCCCTAATCCTAACCCGTACGCTAACACTAACACGCGCCCTCACACGCACGCTCCCCCTAAAGCGTTGCCGTACCCTCACCTGGACCCTAAACCGTCCCCGTCCCTTAACCCTAACCCTAGCCCGAACCCTAACCCTAACCCTTCCCCGAAGCCTTACCCTCACCAGTCCCCTAACACTAACACGTACGCTAACACTAACCCGCGCCCTCACACGCACGCTCCCCCTAAAGTGTTGCCGTACCCTCACCTGGACCCTAAACCGTCCCCGTCCCCTAACACTAACCCTATCCCGAACCCTAACCCTAACACTTCCCCGAAGCCTGACCCTCAGCTGTACCCTAATCCTAACCCGTACGCTAACACTACCCGCGCCCTCACACGCACGCTCCCCCTAAAGCGTTGCCGTACCCTCACCTGGACCCGAACCCGTCCCCGTCCCCTAACCCTAACCCTAGCCCAAACCCTAACCCTAACCCTTCCCCGAAGCCTGACCCTCACCCGTCACCTAATCCTAACCCGTACGCTAACACTAACCCGCGCCCTCACACGCACGCTCCCCATAAAGCGTTGCCGTACCCTCACCTGGACCCTAATCTGTCCCCGTCCCCTAACCCTAACCCTAGCCCCAACCCTAACCCTAACCTTTCCCCAAAGCCTGACCCTCACCAGTCCCCTAATCCTAACCCGTACGCTAACACTAACCCGCGCCCTCACACGCACGCTCCCCCTAAAGCGTTGCCGTACCCTCACCTGGACCCTAAACCGTCCCCGTCCCCTAACCCTAACCCTAGCCCGAACCCTAACCCTAACCCTTCCCCGAAGCCTGACCCTCACCCGTCCCCTAATCCTAACCCATACGCTAACACTAAGCTGCGCCCTCACACGCATGCTCCCCCTAAAGCGTTGCTGTACCCTCACCTGGACCCTAATCCGTCCCCGTCCCCTAACCCTAACCCTAGCCCGAACCCTAACCCTAACCCTTCCCCGAAGCCTGACCCTCACCCGTCCCCTAATCCTAACCCGTACGCTAACACTAACCCGCGCCCTCACACGCACGCTCCCCCTAAAGCGTTGCCGTACCCTCACCTGGACCCTAAACCGTCCCCGTCCCCTAACCCTAACCCTAGCCCGAACCCTAATCCTAACCCTTCCCCGAAGCCTGACCCTCACCCGTCCCCTAATCCTAACCCGTACGCTAACACTAACCCGCGCCCTCACACGCACACTCCCCCTAAAGCGTTGCCGTACCCTCACCTGGACCCTAAACCGTCCCCGTCCCCTAACCCTAACCCTAGCCCGAACCCTAACCCTAACCCTTCCCCGAAGCCTGACCCTCACCCGTCCCCTAATCCTAACCCGTACGCTAACACTAACCCGCGCCCTCACACGCACGCTCCCCCTAAAGGGTTGCCGTACCCTCACCTGGACCCTAAACCGTCCCCGTCCCCTAACCCTAACCCTAGCCCGAACCCTAACCCTAACCCTTCCCCGAAGCCTGACCCTCACCCGTTCCCTAATCCTAACCCGTACGCTAACACTAACCCGCGCTCTCACACGCACGCTCCCCCTAAAGCGTTGCCGTACCCTCACCTGGACCCTAAAACGTCCCCGTCCCCTAACCCTAACCCTAGCCCGAACCCTAACCCTAACCCTTCCCCGAAGCCTGACCCTCACCCGTCCCCTAATCCTAACCCGTACGCTAACACTAACACGCGCCCTCACACGCACGCTCCCCCTAAAGCGTTGCCGTACCCTCACCTGGACCCTAAACCGTCCCCGTCCCTTAACCCTAACCCTAGCCCAAACCCTAACCCTAACCCTTCCCCGAAGCCTGACCCTCACCCGTCCCCTAATCCTAACACGTACGCTAACACTAACCCGCGCCCTCACACGCACGCTCCCCCTAAAGTGTTGCCGTACCCTCAATTGGACCCTAAACCGCCCCCGTCCCCTAACCCTATCCCGAACCCTAACCCTAACACTTCCCCGAAGCCTGACCCTCAGCTGTACCCTAATCCTAACCCGTACGCTAACACTAACCCGCGCCCTCACACGCACGCTCCCCCTAAAGCGTTGCTGTACCCTCACCTGGACCCAAAACCGTCCCCGTCCCCTAACCCTAACCCTAGCCCAAACCCTAACCCTAACTCTTCCCCGAAGCCTGATCCTCACCCGTCCCCTAATCCTAACCCGTACGCTAACACTAACCCGCGCCCTCACACGCACGCTCCCCCTAAAGCGTTGCCGTACCCTCACCTGGACCCAAAACCGTCCCCGTCCCCTAACCCTAACCCTAGCCCAAACCCTAACCCTAACTCTTCCCCGAAGCCTGACCCTCACCCGTCCCCTAATCCTAACCCGTACGCTAACACTAACCCGCGCCCTCACACGCACGCTCCCCCTAAAGCGTTGCCGTACCCTCACCTGGACCCTAAAGCGTCCCCGTCCCCTAACCCTAACCCTAGCCCAAACCCTAACCCTAACCCTTCCCCGAAGCCTGACCCTCACCCGTCCCCTAATCCTAACCCATACGCTAACACTAACCTGCGCCCTCACACGCATGCTCCCCCTAAAGCGTTGCCGTACCCTCACCGGGACCCTAATCCGTCCCCGTCCCCTAACCCTAACCCTAGCCCGAACCCTAACCCTAACCCTTCCCCGAAGCCTGACCCTCACCCGTCCCCTAATCCTAACCCGTACGCTAACACTAACCCGCGCCCTCACACGCACGCTCCCCCTAAAGCGTTGCCGTACCCTCACCTGGACCCTAAACCGTCCCCGTCCCCTAACCCTAACCCTAGCCCGAACCCTAACCCTAACCCTTCCCCGAAGCCTGACCCTCACCCGTCCCCTAATCCTAACCCGTACGCTAACACTAACCCGCGCCCTCACACGCACGCTCCCCCTAAAGGGTTGCCGTACCCTCACCTGGACCCTAAACCGTCCCCGTCCCCTAACCCTAACCCTAGCCCGAACCCTAACCCTAACCCTTCCCCGAAGCCTGACCCTCACCCGTTCCCTAATCCTAACCCGTACGCTAACACTAACCCGCGCTCTCACACGCACGCTCCCCCTAAAGCGTTGCCGTACCCTCACCTGGACCCTAAAACGTCCCCGTCCCCTAACCCTAACCCTAGCCCGAACCCTAACCCTAACCCTTCCCCGAAGCCTGACCCTCACCCGTCCCCTAATCCTAATCCGTACGCTAACACTAACACGCGCCCTCACACGCACGCTCCCCCTAAAGCGTTGCCGTACCCTCACCTGGACCCTAAACCGTCCCCGTCCCTTAACCCTAACCCTAGCCCGAACCCTAACCCTAACCCTTCCCCGAAGCCTGACCCTCACCCGTCCCCTAATCCTAACACGTACGCTAACACTAACCCGCGCCCTCACACGCACGCTCCCCCTAAAGTGTTGTCGTACCCTCACCTGGACCCTAAACCGCCCCCGTCCCCTAACCCTAACCCTATCCCGAACCCTAACCCTAACACTTCCCCGAAGCCTGACCCTCAGCTGTACCCTAATCCTAACCCGTACGCTAACACTAACCCGCGCCCTCACACGCACGCTCCCCCTAAAGCGTTGCCGTACCCTCACCTGGACCCGAAACCGTCCCCGTCCCCTAACCCTAACCCTAGCCCAAACCCTAACCCTAACACTTCCCCGAAGCCTGACCCTCACCCGTCCCCTAATCCTAACCCGTACGCTAACACTAACCCGCGCCCTCACACGCACGCTCCCCCTAAAGCGTTGCCGTACCCTCACCTGGACCCTAATCCGTCCCCGTCCCCTAACCCTAACCCTAGCCCCAAACCTAACCCTAACCTTTCCCCGAAGTCTGACCTTCACCCGTCCCCTAATCCTAACCCGTACGCTAACACTAACCCGCGCCCTCACACGCACGCTCCCCCTAAAGCGTTGCCGTACCCTCACCTGGACCCTCAACCATCCCCGTCCCCTAACCCTAACCCTAGCCCGAACCCTAACCCTAACCCTTCCCCGAAGCCTGACCCTCACCCGTCCCCTAATCCTAACCCATGCGCTAACACTAACCTGCGCCCTCACACGCATGCTCCCCCTAAAGCGTTGCCGTACCCTCACCTGGACCCTAATCCGTCCCCGTCCCCTAACCCTAACCCTAGCCCGAACCCTAACCCTAACCCTTCCCCGAAGCCTGACCCTCACCCGTCCCCTAATCCTAACCCGTACGCTAACACTAACCCGCGCCCTCACACGCACGCTCCCCCTAAAGCGTTTCCGTACCCTCACCTGGACCCTAAACCGTCCCCGTCCCCTAACCCTAACCCTAGCCCGAACCCTAATCCTAACCCTTCCCCGAAGCCTGACCCTCACCCGTCCCCTAATCCTAACCCGTACGCTAACACTAACCCGCACCCTCACACGCACACTCCCCCTAAAGCGTTGCCGTACCCTCACCTGGACCCTAAACCGTCCCCGTCCCCTAACCCTAACCCTAGCCCGAACCCTAACCCTAACCCTTCCCCGAAGCCTGACCCTCACCCGTCCCCTAATCCTAACCCGTTCGCTAACACTAACCCGCACTCTCACACGCACGCTCCCCCTAAAGGGTTGCCGTACCCTCACCTGGACCCTAAACCGTCCCCGTCCCCTAACCCTAACCCTAGCCCGAACCCTAACCCTAACCCTTCCCCGAAGCCTGACCCTCACCCGTTCCCTAATCCTAACCCGTACGCTAACACTAACCCGCGCTCTCACACGCACGCTCCCCCTAAAGCGTTGCCGTACCCTCACCTGGACCCTAAACCATCCCCGTCCCTTAACCCTAACCCTAGCCCGAACCCTAACCCTAACCCTTCCCCGAAGCCTGACCCTCACCCGTCCCCTAATCCTAACCCGTACGCTAACACTAACCCGCGCCCTCACACGCACGCTCCCCCTAAAGCGTTGCCGTACCCTCACCTGGACCCTAATCCGTCCCCGTCCCCTAACCCTAACCCTAGCCCGAACCCTAACCCTAACCCTTCCCCGAAGCCTGACCCTCACCCGTCCCCTAATCCTAACCCGTACGCTAACACTAACCCGCGCCCTCACACGCACGCTCCCCCTAAAGCGTTGCCGTACCCTCACCTGGACCCTAAACCGTCCCCGTCCCCGTCCCCTAACCCTAACCCTAGCCCGAACCCTAACCCTAACCTTTCCCCGAAGCCTGACCCTCACCCGTCCCCTAATCCTAACCCGTACGCTAACACTAACCCACGCCCTCACACGCACGCTCCCCCTAAAGCGTTGCCGTACCCTCACCTGGACCCTAAACCGTCCCCGTCCCCTAACCCTAACCCTAGCCCGAACCTTAACCCTAACCCTTCCCTGAAGCCTGACCCTCACCCGTCCCCTAATCCTAACCCGTACGCTAACACTAACCCGCGCCCTCACATGCACGCTCCCCCTAAAGCGTTGCCGTACCCTCACCTGGACCCTAAACCGTCCCCGTCCCCTAACCCTAACCCTAGCCCGAACCCTAACCCTAACCCTTCCCCGAAGCCTGACCCTCACCCGTCCCCTAATCCTAACCCGTACGCTAACACTAACCCGCGCCCTCACACGCACACTCCCCCTAAAGCGTTGCCGTATCCTCACCTGGACCCTAAACCGTCCCTGTCCCCTAACCCTAACCCTAACCCTATCCCTTACCTGAAGCCTTACCCTAACCCGTCCCCTAATCCTAACCCGTACGCTGACACTAACCCGTGCCCTCACACTTACGCTCACACTATACCATTGTCGTACCCTAACCTGTACCCTAAATCGTCCCCTAACCCTCACCCTAACCCTTACCCGAAGCCTTACCCTAACCCCTCTCCTAATTCTAACCTGTACGCTAACACTAACCCGTGCCCTCACACGTATGCTCACCCTAAACCTTTGTCGTACCCTAACCGGTACCCTATACCATCCCCGTCCCTTAACCTTAACCCTAACCCTTATCCGAAGCCTTACTGTAACCCGTCACCTAATCCTAGCCGATACGCTAACACTAACCCGTATCCTAACACGTACGTTCATCCTAAACCATTGTCGCACCCTAACCTGTACCCTAAACTGTCCCTCTCCCCTAACCCTAACCCTAATTCTAACCCTTACCTGAAGCCTTACCCTCACCCGTCCCCTAATCCTTACCCGTACGCTAACACTAAATCTTACCCTTACATGTACGCTATCCCTAAACCGTTGTCGTACCCTAACCTGTACCCTAAACCGTCCCTGTTCCCTAACCGTAACCCTAACCCGAAGCATTACCCTAACACTTACCCTTATCCTAAACGGTACACTAACACTGACCTATACCCTAACAATTTCGCTCACCCTAAACCATTGTCGCATCCTAAACCATACCCGTTCCCTAATGCTAACCTTAACCCTAACCCTAAACCCACTTATAGCACTATAGCTCAGGAAAATTAAAATAACAAGAAACAACCACCGCAAAGTTTAGGGCTGCTCTGTTTACAAGAGCCTCGACTACGGTACAAATTAAATATCCTTGAAAGAGAGAAATGGATAAAGAAGTTTTCGTACTTACGTACAATGGAATATCACTCAACAATGAAATCAATGTCGTCAGGCCCGTACAAGCATAATGAATGGATTTAGGTACGATGATTCAAAGGAAATAAGTCACACAGAAAAAGAAACTTATCATACGATATCACTTATAGAGGGAATGTAAACTTGGCTACACATGAACTGAATTACAAAACAGAACAGAGTCTCACATTTAGAAAACAAACTTATGCTTTCTTAAGGGGAATGGTGAGTTGGGGTGCTGCGTAAAACCAGAGATTGAAATGAGCACAGATACTATTCCATAAGCCAAATATATAATAGACAAGATATACTCCTTGCTCAACGAATTAGACTCAACACCACCTATTCACCGCAGAGGAATATATCTGACAATAAGAATATTAAAACATATGTATCTATATGTCTCTGTAAGAGAATCAAGTGTGTGTAGAGCAGTATACACAGCCGTGAAAAATCAACTAAACCCATTATTAAAATAAATTTCAAAAACAAAGACAGTGAAGGAGAGAAAGTTCTTAAATAATTCGTTCAGGGCTTGTGATGAAACTTGGATTTACCACATCTACACCCACAGCTGGGTGAGACATAAGGCAGGACATTTGGGGCTGAGAGGATTGGTGAGGTTCGGTGAGCAAATGCAGACCCTTTGAAGTAATACTGTATGCTACCCATTCCCTGGGTCCCAACTCTCCTGGTTTAAGGGATTCTTCCTACAGCTAAAACATGCATGGGAAACCCAGAGGATTGTACACCATGTGATCGGGCAACGTTTCTAAAACCCATCTCATTTTTTGTCCCCTGGTACACGGGTTCACCATTCCAGATGCTTTACTAAACATCTCCCCACGTGGAGAGTCAGTGCCTTAAAACTCCTGTTTGGCACAGTTAGCAATTTCTGCGGAGGTTGAACGGGAATAGGGAGAACCAATGAGAGACTAGCTGTAGGTGTTTGGACGGTCACATTTCACTATAATTTCCCACCAGGAAGAGGAATTAACAAAAGGCTCAGCGTGCCGTGATGAAACAAGATTAGGGCCTGAAGCAATCCTGCAGTTCTGCGGCCAGCGCACAAGAAAGCGAGTTGAAGAAAGGACCTCAGGGCCACTGTAATTCATAAACCTGCAGAGTTATAAATGACAGCTATCGTCCAAAAATATATTGAGGTAAGGCTGCGAAGAGGACTTGAAAGCATGGCACAATTGCAGGAAATATATTTCAGGAGGTAGATGGAAACTGCATTTAAAGCATATGAAAAGCGGCAGAACTTTGACAATGATGCACTTGGCCAAAAAGGGCGTATGCGTTTTTTTCCTGAATACATGCAGGAAAAAACGCATATGCTCTTTTTGTCCAAATAAGCAAGCCTGCAACGGAGATCTGCACTACAATGAAGTCTCACTTCCCACCGGTCAAAAGGGCCATCTGAAAAAAGTGTAAAAACCAGAAAGGCAGGACAGGCCATGGAGAACTGGGAGCCTTGTTATGCTGATGGGCGGGATGTAAATTGCCAACAGCCACTCTGGAGAAGTGTATGGTGTTTCCTGAAACATCTAAAAAACAAAGCTACAGAGCCTAGGTTGCTTCCACTTATGGTCCTATAGCTTAGGAAAATTAAAATCAACAAGACACAGCCACCCCAAAGTTTAGGGCTGCTGTGTTTACAAGAACCTCGACTACGGTACAATTTAAATATCCCAGAAAGAGGAAAAGGGATAAAGAAGTTGTGGTACTTATGTACAATGGAATATCACTCAGCAATGAAATCAATATCATCAGGCCCATAGGAGCATAATGAGTGGATTTAGGTACGATGATTCTAAGGAAATAAGTCACACAGATAAAGAAACTTATCATAAGATATCACTTATAGAGGGAATGTAAACTTGGCTACACATGAACTGAATTACAAAACAGAACAGAGTCTCACATTTAGAAAACAAACATGTTTGCTTAAGGGGAAAGGTGAGTTGGGGTGCTGCATAAATCCAGAGATTGAAATGAGCACAGATACCGTTCCATAAGCCAAATATGTAATAGACAAGACCTACTCCTTGCTCAGCGAAGTGGACTCAACACCCCCTATTCACCGCAGAGGAATATATCTGACTAGTAAGAATCTTAAAATCTATGTATTTATATGTCTCCGTAAGAGAATCAAGTGTGTGTACAGACGCATAAACACAGCAGTGAAATTAGCTCAACCCCATTATAAAAATAAACTTCAAAAACAAAACAGAAAGACAGTGAAAGAGAGAGAAATTCTTAAATAATTCGTTCAGGCTTGTGATGAAACCTGGATTTACCACATCTACACCCACAGCTGGGTGAGACATAAGGCTGGACACTTGGGGCTGAGAGAATTGGTGAGATTCGGTGAGCAAATGCAGACCCTTTGAAGTAGTACTGCGTGCTACCCATTCCATGGGTCCCAACTCTCCAGGTTTAAGGGATTCTTCCTACACCTAAAACATGCGTGGGAAACCCAGAGGATGGTCCACAGTGTGATCGGGCAAGGTTTCTAAAACGCATCTCATTATTCGTCCTCTGGTACTCGGGTTCGCCATTCCAGACGCTTTAGTAACAATCTCCCCACTTGGAGAGTCAGTGCTTGTAACCTCCTGTTTGGCACACTCTGCAATTTCTGCGGAGGATGAACGGGAATAGGGAGAACCAATGAGAGACTAGCTGTAGTTGTTTGGACGGGCACATTTCACTCTAATTTCCCACCAAGAAGAAGAATTAACCAAAGGCTCAGCGTGCCACGCTGGAACCAGATTAGGGCCTGAAGCAATCCTGCCGTTTTGCGTCCAGCTCACAAAAAAGCGAGTTGGAAAAAGGAGCTCAGGGTCACTGCAATTCACAAACTTGCAGAGTTATAAAGGACAACTATCGTCCAAAAATATATTGAGGTAAGGCTGCGAAGAGGACTTGAAAGCAAGGCACAATTGCAGGAAACAGATTTCAGGAGGTAGATTGGAATTGCATTTAAAGCATATGAAAAGCGGCAGAACTTCGACAATGATGCACTTGGCCAAAAAATGCATATGCGTTTTTTCCTGAATATATCCAGGAAAAAACGCATACGGCCATTTTTGCCAACCAAGGAAGCGTGCAATGGAAATCCGCACTACAATGAAGTCTCACTTCCCACCGGTCAAATGGGCCATCTGAAAAAAGTGTAAAATCCAGAAAGGCAGGACAGGCCATGGAGAACTGGGAGCCTTGTTATGCTGATGGGCGGGATGTAAATGGCCAACAGCCACTCTGGAGAAGTGTATGGTGTTTCCTGAAACATCTAAAAAACAAAGCTACAGAGACTCGGGCACTTCCACTTATGGTCCTATAGCTTAGGGAAATTAAAATCAAAAAGACACAGCCACCCCAAAGTTTAGGGCTGCTGTGTTTACAAGAACCTCGACAACGGAACAACTTAAATATCCCAGAAAGAGAAAAATGGATAAAGAAGTTGTGGTACTTACATACAATGGAATATCACTCCGCAATGAAATCAATGTCATCAGGCCCATAGCAGCATAATGAGTGGATTTAGGTTCGATGATTCTGAGTGAAATAAGTCACACAGAAAAAGAAACTAGTCATAAGATAACACTTATAGAGGGAATGTAAACTTGGCTACACATGAACTGAATTACAAAACAGAACAGAGTCTCACATTTAGAAAACCAACTTATGCTTGCTTAAGGGGAAAGGTGAGTTGGGGTGCTGCATAAATCCAGAGATTGAAATGAGCACAGATACCGTTCCATAAGCCAGTAATAGACAAGATATACTCCTTGTTCAACGAAGTGGACTCAACACCCCCTATTCACCGCAGAGGAATATATCTGAGTAGTAAGAATCTTAAAACCTATGTATTTATATGTCTCCGTAAGAGAATCAAGTGTGCATCGAGCGGCATAAACACAGCAGTGCAAATCAGCTAAACCCCATTATAAAAATAAATTTCAAAATCAAAACACAAAGACAGTGAAAGAGAGAGAAATTCTTAAATAACTCGTTCAGGCTTGTGATGAAACCTGGATTTACCACATCTACACCCACAGCTGAGTGAGGCATAAGGCTGGACACTTGGGGCTGTGAGGATTGGTGAGGTTCAGTGAGCAAATGCAGACCCTTTGAAGTAGTACTGCGTGCTACCCATTCCATGGGTCCCAACCCTCCAGGTTTAAGGGATTCTTCCTACACCTAAAACATGCGTGGGAAACCCAGAGGATGGTCCACAGTGTGATCGGGCAAGGTTTCTAAAACGCATCTCATTATTCGTCCTCTGGTACTCGGGTTCGCCATTCCAGACGCTTTACTAACAATCTCCCCACTTGGAGAGTCAGTGCTTGTAACCTCCTGTTTGGCACATCGTTTGGCAGCGATGCACTTGGCCAAAAAGGGCGTATACGTTTTTTCCTGAGTATATTCAGGATAAAATGCATACACACTTTTTGGCCCACCAAGCAAGTGGGAAATTCAAATCTGCACTACAAAGAAGTCTCATCCTAACACGTACCCTAACCCTATCCCACTACCATACCCTAACCTGTACCTGAGACCGTACCCGTTCCCTAACCCTAACCCTTACCCTAAGCTGTACACGAACACTAACCCGTACGCTAACATGTACCCTAACAGTAACACATAGCCATACACTAAACTTTATCCTAACCCTACCCCGTATCCTAACCCTTTCCCTAAACCGTACCATAACCCGTATCCTAATCCTAACCCATCCCCTAACACTAACCCATAACCTAACCCGTACCTTAATCCTAACCCATACACTAACACGTACCCTAAACTTAACCCGTTGTCATACCCTAACCTGCAACCTAATCTGTACCCATTCCCTAACCCTAACCCTTACACTATCCCGTACCATAATCCTAACCTGTACACTAACACTAAACCGTACCCTAACACTTACCCTATTCCTAACCCGTGGTCATACCCTAAACTGTACCCCAAACCATACCCGTCCCCTAACCCTAACCCTAAACCTTACCCTAAACCGTACCCTAATCCTAACCCGTACACTAACACTAAACTGTACCCTAACACGTACCCTAACCCTAACCCTTTGTTGTTCCCTATCCTGTACCCTAAACTGTACCCCTTCCTTAACACTAAACCTAACCCTAACCCGTACCTAACACTAACCCATACACTAAACCTAACCATAACCCTGAACGTAAACCGTACCTGAATCCTAACCCATACCCTAACACTAACCCATACCTTAACCCGTACCCTAACACTAAACCATAGCCATACCCTAAACTGTACCCTAACACTAACCCGTACCATAAACATAACCCTAAACCATACTCTAAGCCATACAATAATCCTAACCCGTACCCTAACCCTAAATCTTACCCTAAACCCTAATCCTTACCCCTAGCTTAATTTTGTTTTTTTGTATTTAAAAAAATATTTTCTTGGGTTAAAACAAACTAGCAGAACAACAAAATAGAGGGCTTCGCTGGTGGTGCGGTGGTTAGAATCTGCCTGCTAATGCAGGGGACACAGGTTCGAGCCCTGGTCTGGGAGGATCCCACATGCCATGGAGCAACTAGGCCCATAAGCCACAACCAGTGAGCCCTCGCATCTGGAGCCTGTGCTCTGCAACAAGAGAGGCCGCAATAGTGAGAGGCCCGCGCACCGAGATCAAGAGTGGCCCCCCACTTGCCACAACTAGAGAAAGCCCTCACACGGAAACTCAGACCCAACACAACAAAAATAAATAAATAAATAATAAACTCCTACCCCCCCCAAAAAAAAGAACAACAAAATAAAACAGAAAGTAACCTGAGTGTCCCTCAAAAAGCTAAGTCTGAAATAGTTGGTACTTCTGTTCTATGGACTGTTATGTAGCCTATAAAAAGTGTGAGAGCTAAATCTGTTTTTCTACAGTGAGAAGCATGATATTCCAGATGTATAGAACACCTGGATAAAATGAGAAATCTACACATTATGCTGGTCGTTTCAGTAAATGGGAAAGGATGGCAAGTGGTAAAATATTATCTTTTCCTTTAATTTTTTAAATTTCACTTGTTACAAAGAACTTCAATTATAATTGTACTTTAAAAAAGTAACAATGGAAATTTAAAAGAAAAAATATATATTGTGTGTTCAGTTACGTTTCATAGAATTATGAAATGCTCCACCCTCTGGCCATTACCTGAAAAAACAGCTTTAAAACCTATGCTAATTGTCACTTCATATGAACAAGTCCTGCAGGGCTGTAAAGGAAACCTGCCTTCATCATGTCTTGCGGGAGGTAAAGGCCAAAGTATTTCAAAATGTGGCACATATTTCAAGAAAACCATTTGAAGAACTAAGCTGTAATAACCGTTTGAAAAATAAAAGGACATGCCTGAAAGCTCAGTTTCAAAGGATTATGAGACACATGCAAATCCAACCACACAGAGGTATCAGCTCACACCATTCAGAATAACCATCAGGAAAGAAACTACAAACGATCAATGCTGAAGAGGTTGTGGAGAAATGCATACCCTTAATTTGAAGTGGGACGTAACCTGGTAAGAGTCACTAATGGGAACAGGGTGGAGGTGCCTTTAAAAGGTAAATATTGAGCTATTATATGATCCAGCAGGCCCACTCCTGGGCCTATAACATAAGAAGACAGAATTGGAAAGACACAGGCAGGCAAATCTGCACTGCAGCAGTATTACAATAGCCAAGACATGGAAGCAACCAAAAGTCCATCAACAGATGAGTGGACAAAGAGGAACTGTTACATGTAGAGATGGAATATTAGCTCGGGAAAAAAGTGAAACAATGCCATTTGCAGCACCATAGATGAGTCTAGAGGTAACCATGCAACTTGTAGTAAGTGAGAAAGCGAAAGACACCTAACGTATATCACTTATAGGTGTTACCTGAAAATTGATAACAATGAAGATATTTCCACAGAGAAAGGCAATCACAGATTCATTGAACAAACTTATGGTTCCCCAAATCGAAAGGTGTGAGGATTGGATACATTACGATATTGGGGTTAACATAGATATAGAAACACATGTGAAATATATAATCACCAAAGACCTACGGAATACCAAGAGAAGACTACTCAACATTGTGTCATAACCTACCTGGGAAAAGGTTCCGAAGAAGAATAGATATATGTATGTGTGTGAAAGAACCACATCTTGCACACCTAGAACAAAAAAAAAAACATTGTAATCAAATTTGCTGCGATAAAAAATAAAAATTAAATTAAAAATATGAACAAGAAATAATGAGACATAAACTGAAAGGAATTTTTCCTGGCACATCCCATTCTAATTTTCAACCTAGAACAGGACTTCCATTAAGGCTCTGTTGCCCTGGTAACCAGATTTGGTAAAGGAGAAATGCTGCCGCCTTGTGACTGTTTCACACAACAGCAGCTTTAAACCAAGAGGTAATGGTCACTTAATATTCAAAATATGTGCAGCACTGTAAAGGACACCGGGCCTCAAAAATGTCCTGGGGTCGTAATCGACCAGAAAATTCAAAAGACGTCAACATTTCAAGAAGACAATGTCAAGAGGCATATTTTACGCACATTTTGTCTTTTCTTTTTTTTCTCTTTAAAATAAAAGGGAATTGAAAAATGCGCAACATCAGCAATGAATAAAGCCATGCAAATCCAATTACAGAAATGTTCACCTCACAGCCGTCAGAATGTTCTTCAGCAAAAAGTCTACAAAGAATAAATGCTGAAGGGGTTTCAGAGAACTGTGTACCCTCCAGCTGCTGGGGGGGATGTAAACTGGTAACAGCCAGTAGTGAGAACATAATGGAGGTGCGTTTAAGGGTAAAAATTGAGCTACCATGTGATCTGGTAGGTCCTTTGATGTGCCTATCACCTGAGCAGAGCAGAATGGAAAAGACACAGACTGGCAATCCTGCACTGCAGGAATATTTAACATAGCCAAGACTTGGAAGAAACCAAAATGTCCATCAACAGAAAAATGCACAAAGAGGAAGTGGTCCATGTAAACAATGGAATATAAGCCATGGAAAACAATGAAACAGTGCCGTTTGCACCACCATATAAGGACCTAGAGATAATCACTCAAATTAAAGAAAGAAAGTGAAAGACAGATATCCTATGACATCACTTCTAGGTGTTACCTAAAAGTTGATACTCATGAACTTATTTCCAAGAGAAGGAAAAGCATGGATTAAGAAAAAAAAATTATGTTTAACCAATGGAAAAGTGTAAGGAATGTGTGAATTAGGATATGAGGGTTAACAGACATGTATTAATACATATGAAATATATAATCACAAAATACCTATGGAATACCAAGAGAGGTCTAGGCAACACTCTGTAATAACCTACATGGTAAAGAATGCAAAGATAAATGACAGATACATTGATATAATGAACGAGATTCTGTACACCTAGGAGAAACAAAATATTTTTATCAAGTTTGCTCTGATAATTAATAAAAATTAAATTTATAAAACAAACAAGAAGTAAGGAGATATAAGCTCTTGGGGATGTGCTCTGGCACATTCCACTCTAATTTGCAGCCTACTAACACGATTTCCAGGAAGGCTCTGCTGCCCAAAAACCCAGAGTTGGAAATGTAGAAATTCTGCTGCCTTGTGGCCGTTTTCCGCAAGAGCGGCGTTAAGCCCACAGCTAATGTTCTCTTAACATTCACAAGGACTCAGGGCTGCAAAGGACACCTGCCCTAAACAACTGTGCTGAGGTAGGGAATGGACAATAAAATTCAAAACTGGCAAATTTTTCAAGACGATAGTATGAAGAGGTAAGTTTGACTCACTCTCTTGTTTAAAAAAAGGAAAATGGGTGAAAGCTCAACCTCAGGAATTATTAGACTCATGCAAATCTAATGTACAAAAAGGTTTCAACTCACACCAGTCGACTGACCATCAGCAAAAGGTCTACAAACAATAAATTCTGAAGGGGTTTTAGAGAACTGTGTACCCTCTAGCTGCTGGTGAGATGTAACGTGGTAAGAGCCAATAATGAGAACAGAAAGGAGCTACGATTAAAAGTAAAAGTTGAGGTACCATTCGATGCAGCAGTCACACCACTGGGCCTCTCACCTGAGAAGACCAGAATCGAGAAGACGCGGGCTGCAAAAGCTGCACTGCAGCCTTATTCACAATAGCCAAGACAGTGAAGCCACCAAAATGTCCATCAACAGATGTATGGATGAAGAAGAAGTGGTCCACGTTCACAATAGAATATTAGCCATGGAAAACAATGAAACACTGCTATTTGAGGTGCCATAGATGAGCTTGGAGATAATCACAGAATATGAGGTAAGTCAGAAAGCAAAAGACCTATATCCTATGATATCACTTATAGGCGTTATCTAATAACTAACACAAATGAACATATTTCCACAGAGAAAGACACTCACAGACTTAGAAATTAAGTATGCTTATCTAAAAGGAAAGGTGGGCAGAATGGATAAATTAAGATTAACGTTACCATACGTATACAAATACATATAATAAACATATATCAAAAAGATGGACCATATAGCAAGGGAGGTCTATGGAACACTGTAATATTTTACATGGGAAGAGGATCTGAACATGAATAGACATATATATTGTACAAATGAACCAGATTGTGTACATCTGGACAAACAATATCTAATCATTACCCCGATTAAATAAATTTTAAAAACCAAGATGTAATGAGACATAAACTTATGGGCGTTCCTCCTGGCACATTCCATTCTAACTTAAAACCTAGGACCACGACTTCCAGAAAGGCTCTGCTGCCCTAGTACCCAGATTTGGGAAAGGACAAATGCTGCCTCCTTGTGGCCGTTTCCCACAACAGCAGCTTTAAACCCAGTGCTAATGGTCACTAAATATTCACCAAACTTGCAGTTCTGTAATGACATCTGCCCTCCAAAAAAATCCTGGGGTCGAATATCCACCAAAAATTCAAAAGAGGGCAACCTTCCAAGAAGACAGCTTCAAGAGATAGATTGTACTCACACTTGATTTTTAACAGAAAGGAAAAAGGCGTGGAAAATGATGAATTTTAGGAATTTTTAAAGTCATGCAAACCCAAATTACAAAAACCTATCAGGTCACAACAGTCAGATTGGCCATTAGCAAAAATGCTGCAAACTATAAATGCTGAAGGGATTGTGGAGAAGTTCGTACCCTCGGCTCTAAGGGAGACATGGTAAGAGCCACTAATGAAAACACAATGGAGGTGCTTTGAAAAGGTAAACATTGAGCTACTAGTCAATCAGTCATACCCACTGCTGGGACTATCACCTGAGAAAATGAGAATCAAAAAGTCACAAGCTGGCAATCTTGCACTCCAGCAATATTTAATATAGCCAACACTTGGAAGCAACGAAAATGTCCCTCAACAGAGCAATGCACCAAGAAGTGGTCCATATACAAAATGGAATATTATTCCGATAAAAATATAAATTAAATTAAAAAAACAAACAAAAGTAAGGAGACATCAGCCTTTGGGGGTTTATCCGGGCACATTCCACTCTAATTTATAACCGAGGAAGACCACCGGCCGGAAGCTCTGTTTCCCTAGTACCAGCATGGGGAACAAAGAAAGGCTGCCGCAATCTGGCCGTTACCTGCAAAAGCAGCTTTAAAGCCTGTGCTAATGGTCACTTCATGTGAACAAGTACTGCAGGGCTGTAAATGAAACCTGCCCTCAAAATGTTTTGAGGGAGGTAATGGCCAATAAATTTCAAAATGTAACACATACTTTAGAAAACACTTTGAAGAGCTAAGCTGTAATCACAGTTTGAAAAATAAAAAGGACATGACTTAAAGCTCAATTTCAAAGGATTATGAGTCATATGCAAATTCAACCACAAAGAGGTATCAGCTCACACCAGTCAGAATATCCATCAGCAAGAAAACTACAAACAATAAATGCTGAAGCCATAAAAAGAAACGAAATTGAGCTATTTGTAATGAGGTGGATAGACCTAGAGTCTGTCATACACAGTGAAGTAAGTCAGAAAGAGAGAGACAAATACCGTATGCTAACACATATACCTGGAATTTAAGGGGAAAAAATGTCATGAAGAACCTAGGGGTAAAACAGGAATAAAGACAGAGATCTACTAGAGAATGGACTTGAGGATATGGGGAGGGGGAAGGGTAAGCTGTGACAAAGGGAGAGAGAGGCATGGACATATATACACTACCAAACGTAAGGTAGATAGCTAGTGGGAAGCAGCAGCATGGCACAGGGAGATCAGCTCGGTGCTTTGTGACCGCCTGGAGGGGAGGGAGGGTGGGAGGGAGGGAGACGCAAGAGGGAAGTGATATGGGAACATATGTATATGTATAACTGATTCATTTTGTTGTAAAGCACAAGCTAGCACACCATTGTAAAGCAATTATACTTCAATAAAGATATTAAAAATAAATAAATAAATAAATGCTGAAGGTGTTGTGGAGAAATGCATACCCTCAACTTTAAGTGGGATGTAACCTGGAAAGAGCCAATAATGAGCACAGAATCGTGGTGCATTTAAACGGTAAACCCCGAGATACCATATGATACAGGATGCCCACTCCTGGGCCTATAACATAAGAAGACAGAATTGTAAAGACACAGGCAGGCAAATGTGCAGTGCAGCAGTATTACAATAGCCAAGACATGGAGGCAACCAAAAAGTCCATCAACAGGTGAGTGGACAAAGAAGAACTGGTACATGTACAGATGGAATATTATCTAGGGAAAAAAATGAAACAATGCCATTTGCAGCACCGTAGATGATTCTAGAGGTAATCAGGCAAATTGTACTAAGTCAGACAACAAAAGACACATATCCTATAATATCACTTATAGGTGTTAGCTAAAAATTGATACCAATGAAGATATTTCCACAGAGAAAGGCAATCACAGATTCATTAAACAAAGTTATGGTTCACCAAATGGAAAGGTGTGAGGACTGGATACATTAGGATATTGGGGTTAACATAGATATAGAAACACATGTGAAATATATAATCACCAAAGACCTATGGAATACCAAGAGAAGACTACTCAACATTGTGTCACAAGCTACATGAGAAAACGATCTGAAGAAGTATAGATACATGTATATGTGTAAAAGAACCACATCTTACACACCTAGAACAAACAAAACATTTTAATCAAATTTGCTCTGATAAAAAATAAACATTAAAAAAAGAACAAGAAAAAAAAGAGAGAAAAAAAGGGGAAAAAAAGAACGAGAAGTAATGAGACATACACTTAAGGGGCTTTTTGCTGGCACATTGCATTCTAATTTACAACCAGAACACGACTTCCATTAAAGCTCTGTCATCACTAATAAAGCAGCTTTATAAGCAATGTTGAAGGTAGCTTAAAAGAATTCTCACTAATTATTGACAGTAACAAGAAAACAAACAAAAGTAAAAATCTCACGGCAAAAAGTATACATAGAGTAAGGGTAGTAGATCAAACACTTATTAAACTTCTGTAAAGAATAAAAGACAACAGTAGTATTTTTTTTAAAGAGAGGGGCCAAATAAATCAGAACTGAAAGAGATGATGTTACAAGAGCCACCACAAAAATACAAAGTATCCTAAGATACACACAGGGTAACTCAGGGCTCAGACTGGACAGAGCCCACTCTCCATTCCCCTGTACATGACTTACAGGAGCCTCAGGAACTGAGGAGGGGGTCCTTGAGGAGAGGCACAAGATAGAAGATGTTAGGCATTAACATGACTGCATTCATTTTAAACGTGCCTGAACTACATTCACATGAGATGATTTTGTCCTGTTTGTACATCAGCACCTCTAGTCGGAACTGCAGATCTTTGGTTTCACCACCTCTATGACAGCATTAGCTTCACCTGCTGTGGACTGTCTCCTATAGGATTTCTAGAACCACAAAACATCGAAGCTTCACAGGACCCAGAGTCTGTGCGACTCCACTCAGAGTCTCAACTGCATTCAGAGACTCAGAGTCTCAACAGAGACTCCACTCTTGGAGGACACACACAAAGTAGTGTGCACATCAGAACCCAAGGGAAGGAGCAGTCACCCCGTAGGTGAATGATCATACCTAGCTGCTAGTTTTAGAGGGTCTCCTGCAGAGGTGGGGTGTGGCTGCAGCTCACCATGGGGACAACGACACTGACAGCAGAAGTTCTGGGAAATACTCCTTGGCGTGAACTCTCCCAGAGTCCACCATTAGCCCCACCAAGAGCAAGGTAGGCTCCAGTGCTGGGTCGCCTCAGTCCAAACAACCAACAGGGAGGGAACCCAGCCCCATGCATCAGCAGACAAGTGGATTAAACTTTTTATTAAACTTTTATTTAATCCACAGACAAGCAGATTAAAGCTCTGCCCACCAGAACAACACCCAGCTCTACCCACCACCAGTCCCTCGCATAAGGAAGCTTGCACAAGCCTCTCAGATAGACTCAATCACTGGAGAGCAGACAGCAGAAGCAAGAAGAACTACAATTCTGCAGCCTGTGGAAGGAAAACCACATTCACAGAAAGATAGAGAAAATGAAAAGGCAGAGGACTTTATACCAGATCAAGGAACAAGATAAATCCTCAGAAAAACAACGAAATGAAGTAGGGATAGGTAACCTTCCAGTAAAAGAATTCAGAATAATGATAGTGAAGATGATCCAAAACCTTAGAAAAATAATGGAGGCAAAGATCGAGAAGATGCAAGAAATGCTTAACAAAGACCTAGAAGAATTAAGGAACAAACACCTAGAAGAATTAAAGAACAAACAAACAGAGATGAACAATACAATAACTGAAATGAAAAATACACTAGAAGGAATCAGTAGCAGAATAACTGTGACAGAAGAACGGATAAGTGACCTGGAAGACAGAAAGGTGGAAATCACTGCCATGGAACAAAATAAAGAAAAAGAATGAAAATAAATGAAGACAACCTAAGAGACTTCCGGGACAACATTAAATGCAACAACATTCACATTATAGGGGTCCCAGATGGAGAACAGAGAGAGAAAGGACTCGAGAAAATATCTGAAGAGATTATAGTTGAAAACTTCCCTAGCATGGGAAAAGAAATAGCCACCGAAGTCCACGAAGCGCAGAGAGTCCCAGGCAGGATAAACCAAAGGAGAAAAATGCCGAGACACACAGTAATCAAATTGAAAAAATTAAAGACAAAGAAAAATTATTGAAAGCAACAAGGGAAAAATGACAACATACAACGGAATTCCCATAAGGTTAACAGCTGATTTCTCAGCAGAAAATCTACAAGCCAGAAGGGAGTGGCATGATAAATTTAACGTGATGAAAGGGAAGAACCTACCACCAAGAGTACTCCACCCAGCAAGTATCTCATTCAGATTTGATGGAGAAATCAAAAGCTTTACAGACAAGCAAAAGCTAAGAGAATTCAGCACCACGAAACCAGCTCTACAACAAATGCTAAAGGAACTTCTCTAAGTGGGAAACACAAGAGAAGAAAAGGACCCACTAAGACAAACCCATAACAATTAAGAAAATAATAATAGGAACATACATATTGATAATTACCTTAAACGTGAATGGATTAAATGCTCCAACCAAATGACACAGGCTCACTGAATGGATACAAAAACAAGATCCATATATATGCTGTCTACAAGAGACCCATTTCAGACCTAGGGACACATACAGACTGAAAGTGAGAGGATGGAAAAATATATTCCATGCAAATGAAAATCAAAAGAAAGCTGGAGTAGCAATACTCATATCAGATAAAATAGATTTTAAAATAAAGAATGTTACAAGAGACAAGGAAGGACACTACATAATGATCAAGGGATCAATCCAAGATATAACAATTATAAATATATATGTACCCAACACAGGAACACCTCAATACATAAGGCAACTGCTAACAGCTATAAAAGAGGAAATCAACAGTAACACAATAATAGCAAGGGACTTTAACACCTCACTTACACCAATGGAGATCATCCAGACAGAAAATTAATAAGGAAACACAAGCTTTAAATGACACAATAGACCAGATAGATTTAATGGATATTTATAGGACATTCCAACCAAAAACAGCAGACTACAAGTTCTTCTCAATGGCACACGGAACATTCTCCGGGATAGATCACATCTTGGGTCACAATAAAGCCTCAGTAAATTTAAGAAAACTGAAATCATATCAAGCAGCTGTTCCGACCACAATGCTATGAGATTAGAAATCAATTACAGGGAAAGTAACGTAAAAAACAAACACATGGAGGCTAAACAATACATTTCTAAATAACCAAGAGATCACTGAGGAAATCAAAGAGGAAATCAAAAAATACCTAGAGACAAATGACAACAAAAACACGATGATCCAAAACCTATGGGATGCAGCAAAAACAGTTCTAAGAGGGAAGTTTATAGCAATAAAAGCCTACCTCAAGAAACCAGAAAAATCTCAAATAAACAATCTAACCCTACACCTAAAGGAACTAGAGAATGAAGAACAAAACCCAAAGTTAATAGAAGGAAAGAAATCATAAAGATCAGAGCAGAAATAAATGAAATAAAAACAATAGCAAAGATCAATAAAACTAAAAGCTGGTTCTTTGAGAAGATAAACAAAAATGATAAACCTTTAGCCAGACTCAAGTAAAAGAGGGAGAGGACTCAAATCAATAAAATTAGAAATGAAACAGGAGAAGTTGTAACAGACACCACAGAAATACAAAGCATCCTAAGAGACCTCTACAAGCAACTCTATGCCAATAAAATGGACAACCTGGAAGAAATGGACAAATTCTTAGAAAGGTATAACCTTCCAAGACTGAACCGGGAAGAAATAGAAAATATGAACAGACCAATCACAAGTAATGAAATTGAAAGTGTGATTAAAAATCTTCCAACAAACAAAAGTCCAGAACGAGATGGCATCAGAAGTGAATTCTATCAAACATTTAGACAAGAGCTAACACCCAATCTTCTCAAACTCTTCAGAACTTTTCAGGGGAAGGAACACTCCCAAACTCATTATATGAGGCCACAATCACCCTGATACCAAAACCAGACAAAGATACTACAGAAAAAGAAAATTAGAGACCAATATCACTGATTAATATAGATGTAAAAATCCTCAACAAAATACTAGGAAACAGAATTAAACAACACATTAAAAGGATCATGCACCATGATCAGGTGGGGTTTATCCCAGGGATGCAAGAATTCTTCAATATACACAAATCAATCAATGTGATACACCATATTAACAAATTGTAGAATAAAAATATGATCATCCCAATAGATGCAGGAAAAGCTTTTGACAAAATTCAACACCAATTTATGATTAAAAGTCTCCAAAAAGTGGGCATAGAGGGAATCTACCTCAACATAATAAAGGCAGTATATGACAAACCCACAGCAAACATCATTCTCAATAGTGAAAAACTAAAAGCATTTCCTCTAAGATCAGGAACAAGACAAGGATGTCCACTCTCACCACTATTACTCAACATAGTTTTTGGAAGTCCTAGACACAGTAATCAGAGAAGAAAAAGAAATAAAAGGAATACAAATTGGAAAAGAAGAAGTAAAATTGTCACTGTTTGCAAATGACACGATACTACACATAGTGAATCCTAAAGATGCCACCAGAAAACTACCAGAGCTAATCAATGAATTTGGTAAAGTTGCAGGATACAAAATTAATGCACAGAAATCTCTTGCATTCCTATACACTAACAATGAAAGATCAGAAAGAGAAATTAAGGAAACAATCTCATTCACCATTGCAACAAAAAGAATAAAATACGGAGGAATGAACCTACATAAGGAGGTAAAAGACCTGTACTCAGAAAACTATAAGACACTGCTGAAAGAAATCAAAGATGATATAAACATATGGAGGTATAAACCATGTTCTTGGATTAGAAGAATCAATATTGTGAAAATGACTATAGTACCCAAAGCAAGCTACAGATTCAATGCAATCCCTATCAAATACCACTGGCATTTTCTACAGAACTAGAACAAAAAAATCTTAAAATTTGTATGGAGACACAAAAGACCCCGAATAGCCAAAGCAGTCTTAAGGGAAATTAAAAGAGCTGGAGGAATCAGACTTCCTAACTTCAGACTATACTACAAAGCTACATTAATCAAGACTATATGGTACTGGCACAAAAACAGAAATATAGATCAATTGAACAAGATAGAAAGCCCAGAGATAAACCTACGTACCTATGGCTAACTCATCTATGACAAAGGAGGCAAAGATATACAATGAAGAAAAGACAGTCTCTTCAGTAAGTGGTGCTGGGAAAACTGGACAACTACACGTGAAAGAATGAAATTAGAACACTCCATAACACCATACACAAAAATAAACTCAAAATGAATTAGAGATCTAAATGTTAGACCAGACACTATAAAATTATTAGAGGAAAACATAGGCAGAACACTCTATGACATAAATCACAGCAAGATCCTTTTTGACCCACCTCCTAGAGAAGTGGAAATAAAAACAAAAATAAACAAATGGGACCTAATGAAACTTCAAAGCTTTTGCACAGCAAAGGAAAACATAAACAAGACGAAAATACAACCCTCAGAATGGGAGAAAATGTTTTCAAATGAAGCAAATGACAAAAGATTAATCTCCAAAATTTACAAGCAGCTCGTGTAGCTCAATATCACAAAAACAAACAACACAATCCAAAAATGGGCAGAAGACCTAAATAGACATTTCTCCAAAGGAGATATACAGATTGCCAATAAACACGTGAAAGGATGCTGAACATCACTAATCATTAGAGAAATGCAAATCAAAACTACAGTGAGGTATCAACTCCCAGCAGTCAGAATGGCAATCATCAAAAAATCTACAAACAATAAATGCTGGAGAGGCATTTACTGGAGAAAAGGGAACGTTCTTGCACTGTTGCTGGGATTGTAAATTGCTATACCCACTAGGGATAACAGTATAGAGGTTCCTGAAAAAACTAAAAATAGAAGTACCATACGACCCAGCAATCCAACTACTGGGCATTTGCCCTGAGAAAACCATAATTCAAAAAGAGTTATATACAACAATGTTCATTGCAGTTCTACTTACAATAGACAGGACATGGAAGCAACCTAAGTGTCCATCGACAGATAAATGGATAAAGAATATCTGGCACATATATAAATGGAATATTACTCAGCCATAAAAAGAAACAAAACTGAGTTATTTGTAGTGAGGGGGATGGACTTAGAGTCTGTCCTACACAGTGAAGTAAGTCAGAAAGAGAAAAATAAATACCGTGTACTAACAGAGATATATGGAATCTAAAGAAAAAAGTTTATGAAGAACCTAGGGGCAGGACAGGATTAAGGACACAGACATAGAGAAAGGACTTGAGGACACGGGGAGGGGGAAGGGTAAGCTGGGACGAAGTGAGAGAGTGCCATGGACATATATACATTACCAAATGTAACATCGATAGCTACTGGGAAGCAGCCACATAGCACAGGGAGATCAGCTCGGTGCTTTGCGACCACCTAAAGGGGTGGGATGTGGAGGGTGGGAGGGAGATGTAAGAGGGAGGGGATATGGTGATATATGTATATGTATAATTGACTCACTTTGTTATACAGCAGAAACTAACACTCCATTGTAAAGCAATTATACTCCAATAAAGGTGTAAAAGGAAAATAAAAAAGAAAGAAGCCCAGAGATAAACCTACACACCTATGGTCAACTAATCTATGACAAAGTAGGCAAGACTATACAATGGAGAAAAGACAGTGTCTTCAATCAGTGGTGCTGGGAAAAATGGACAGCTACATGTAAAAGAATGAAATTAGAACACCCCCTAACACCATACACAAAAATAAATTCAAAATGGATTAGAGACCTTAATGTAAGACCGGACAGTATAAAACTCTTAGAGGAAAACATAGGAAGAATACTCTAACATAAATCACAGCAAGATCTTTTTTGATCCACCTCCTAGAGTAATGACATAAAAAAGAAAACTAAACAAATGGGACCTAATGAAACGTAAAAGCTTTTGCAAAGCAATGGAAACTACAAACACAAAAAGACAACCCTCAGAATGGGAGAATATATTTGCAACTGAATCAATGGACAAAGGATTAATCTCCAATATATATAAACAGCTGATGCAGCTCAATATTAAAAAAACAAACAACCCAATACAAAAATGGGCAGAAGATCTAAATAGACATTTCTTCCAAAAAGATGTAGAGATGGCCAAGGAGCACATGAAAAGCTGCTCTACATCACTAATTATTAGAGAAATGCAAATCAAAACTACAATGAGGTATCACCTCACACCTGTTAGAATGGGCATCATCAGAAAATCTACAAACAACAAATGCTGGAGAGGGTGTGGAGAAAAGGAACCCTCTTCCACGATTGGTGGGAATGTAAATTGATAGTCACTATGGAGAACAGTATGGAGGTTCCTTAAAAAACTAAAAATAGAATTACCATATGATCCAGCAACCCACTACTGGGCATATACCCAGAGAAAACCATAAATCAAAAAGACACATTCACCACAATGTTCATTGCAGCACTATTTACAATAGCCAGGTAATGGAAGCAACCTAAATGCCCACAGACAGACGAATGGATAAAGATGTGGTACATATATAAAATGGACTATTAGCCATAAAAAGGAATGAAATTGGGTCATTTGTAGAGACGTCGATGGATCTAGAGACTGTCATACAGAGTGAAGTAAGTCAGAGAGAGAAAAACAAATATTGTATATTAACGCATATATGTGGAACCTAGAAAAATGGTACAGATGAACCGGTTTGAAGGGCAGAAATAGAGACACAGATGTAGAGAACAAATGTATGGACACAAAGAGGGGAAAGCCATGGGGGGGGTGGCGGTGGGAGGAGTTGGGAGATTGGGATTGACATGTATACATTTATATGTATAAAATAGATAACCAATAAGAACCTGCTGTATAAAAATAAATAAAATAAAATGAAAAATAAAATTTTTTAAAAAACGGAAAAAAGTTATTCCCTTCACATACATGTATTTATATGAATGAATTATTTCCATGCTTACATCCATAAGTACAAAAAAGAGGAATAAAACCTACCTTGAAACAAAAAAGAAAAAAACAAAACAGAACCCACCAGTTATACAGATGAAAACCCTATCAGGGCACTTGCTTCAGTGGTAGACAATTCTGAAGTTGGTCAGAGGTGGGGAATCATCTCGCATGCAACCAGCAGCCCCCCCGCAAGGAGTGTCCTCATTACAAGCCTGGGGGACCCTGCCGAGGCATCTGTGAGTAAACGTGAGATGAGCCCCAGGCCAGCTGCTGCTGAACTGTTCCCAACCTTCCCAGGTAAAACACCTGAATATGTACAAGGACTTGAAAGCCTAGAGGAAGGGCCATGGAGCCACACGAGTGACAGCATGCCGGCCGACTTGGTGCCTGCAGGCCAGCCAGGATGGTACTGGCCCTGGGTGCTCTTCTGGAAGATTTCCATTTCCCTGCCTGAGATACCCGTCCTGTCCCTGCCCCCACTGCTTTTTTCCTTCCTCACCTCTGCCCAGGGAGAAATTCCAGCAGCAGGTATGGGTGATACATCCTCTTCTTTAGCAGGTGGCAGCCTGGCAACTGCTGCAGAAAGTCCAGCAGAGCCCCACTCACACTGGGTCACCCACAAAGCTGTGGCCTCTCACTCCCTCCCACCAGCCCAGCCCCGAGACTGCTGACAGGGCAGAGAAAATGGCGTCAGGCACGGCTGCAGGGGCTCTTGCTGCCTGGAGTGGTATTTATATTGATCTCAACCCAGGCACACCTGGGGAGGGCTGGCCGGCACGGTAAGGCTGCCCAGGTCAGCCAATCATCACCCCTCAGGGGCTCACAGTTGCAGAAAATGGAACTTGCTGAACCGGCCAGGTCCAAGGAACAGGTGTGGGCTCCTGAGAGTCAAGATAGACAAGGGGCTGCAGCTTTGGCTTGTTTTCTAATCATTTTATCTGGCCCATGAGTGGGAGACAACTTCAAGAAAACACTCTCCTAATGAGAGGAACCCAGGAGTTAGGGAGAGGAGGGGTGGGTGGTGGTTGGAGACAGAGGCCTGGTGCCCCGGGTGCAGTGGAAGTCTCTGGAAGACCAGGTGGAGGGAGGCCGTACAGAGTGATGCCCAGGGTCACAGACCTGTCGCAGCTGCTGTTTGTTAGTTCAAGTCCTGCTCTGAGGTGCTCTGTGTCAGCTCTGAGTGACAGGTGAGCTGGGGGTGCTCTGCAATGAGGGCTATGTGCATGGTTCCTGTGTGCCCAGCCCTGCCACGGTACCTGCAAGGGTAGCTCTGTATCCGGGGATTGGTCTGACCACGAGAGCCCCATGGGCTGCTGGGGACCTGGTAAAGAATGTCAGGACAGTCAGTGAAGCCACCGAGGATATACCTCCAGCTGCTCCTAATTCCTACACCCTGCTGGTCATTCTACCAACCACCAGGACATGGTATTCTGTATTAGTCTTCAATGATGCCTTCTTTTGTATTCCATTAGTCCCAGAGTCACAAGAAATTTTGGCTTGTGAGTGGCAGGACTCAACATACAACTAAAACAATACTTCCGGGCCGTCTTGCCCCAAGGGTGCAAAAATTCCCACACCGTCTTTGGGGAAAGCTTAGGTAAAGACCTAAAAGTTCTACCTCTGGAAAAGGAAACCCTCCTTCAATACGCAGATGACATTCTGATCGCCAGCCCTACTAAGGAGGCCTCTGAACTACCAAGCCAATAAAGGATAGAAGTCGTCCAAAAAGAAGCTCAAATATCACAGACTGCGGTGACCTGCCTGGGCTTCATTCTCACAGAAGGTCGGAGAAGCCCATCCCAGGAAAGGGAAGAAACCATTTTCAGCCTTACCCCTTTCTAAAACTAGAAGACAGCTTAGGGGTTCCTGGGGAGGCCAGGGTTTGCTGCTTCTGGATCCCTAACTACAGTCTACTAGCTGGGCCTCTATATGAAACACTGAAAGGAAAAGATGATGATCCTTTTGAATAGAATCCAGAAGTGGCCTTTCAAGAATGGAAAGAGCAGTCAATTCAGACCCTTGCCCTGGAACTCCCTAATTTAGCTAAACCCTTTGACCTTTACATTCCCGGTGAAAGGTGAATCGCCATTGGAGAATTCGTGCAAAAACTGGGACCACTTGAAATGGAACAATGCAAGAATGCCATCCAGGTAGGATAAACTACAGTCACCAAGGGGCTTGGCCCACTGCCACATCTGGCCAAGATACTGGCGGTATCTAAAAACCTGGAAATCAGCAGCCCAAAAGGCCACCTCCCTCCTAAGGGAAAAGGACCCCACGTGGTGATCCTAACCACCAACCATGCCCTGAAGTTGCAGGGTTCGCTCCGTTGGCACACCGACCTCGAGTGAGGAGGCCTTCCAACTCCAACATCCAGAGAGATAACCGGGGGCAACAGGGCACCATGACGACTCGTGTGAACATCACTTGACCTGGAGTTTTTCTCATAAAACAACAAGAGTGTGTCCCAAAACAGTAGACTACTGCTTGCAGGACTTACTGCACCCAGAGGGGAGCTAATAATCTTGGCGGGGGAACCGTATATCACACTGTCACCATAGAAAAGCCTACAGACACCGTGATGATGGTGGCCAATAAGACCGGCTGGACTCCTGTTTACTTCAAAAGGCTGTTGACTCAGTGGCCATCATGGTCCTTGATCACCACTGACCCTGGACTGTCTGGGAGTTGAGTGGGCAGGGCTCTGACACCTGGTGCTGTTTGTACGTTAATTCAGGGGCCTAATTGAAGAAAGCGCAGACTACTGGTCAGAGCATCTAGGCTGGCAGAAACGGTCAGCCTAAGGTGGCCGAACAAATGTGGGGCGGGGTGAAACCGGCCCCCACAGCGTCTCTGCACATCTCTTTCCTGGACCCTTAAAGGTCATTAGAATCTATAACACTTCCAATGCTGGTGTTCAGGTGGACGAGCAAGGAGGCAGGGGGCCTGGGGACAATCAACGTCACCGGGAGGCTGCTGGGGAGAAGTTCTGACCCTCGCCCCTGGGTATGAGGGTTCCCAACTCAGCACTCAGCAGTTACAGAAGAAGGGTCTGCACCCTCAGCACTCCAAGAATGAGGAACGGGACAAAAGGCAGAGGAGGGGTTTGTCCCCAGCAAAGCCCATTAAAAATCCCTGGGAGATAAAAATAGAATCTGTGCAATAAAGTCAAGTCTAACTTTTTTATCCTTTGTGCTTTGTCTAATTTCACGTACTCCTAGGGTCTCGCATGCAGAGGCTCCACACCCGGCACTTCAGACCAGATTTCCTAGTGCAGAATGGCTGGGTCGACACCTCAGCTCCTGGGGCCCAGTGCAGACTCCACGATATAGAGCCTGAGCTGCAGCCAACCCGGCCCTTGAAAGCTCTGTCCCCTCCCTCCCAATGACTCTGACAGGATCTCTACACAGCAGCCCAGCCCACAGCCCACGGGGTAGTGCATGCTCTCACCTCTCCATTCTCTGATCAAAATATAAAGTTTCCTTTGCTTGTGAACCAAACTCAGTCTCGATCTGTTGGCCCCAATGACACTGGGCAGGGGGACACTTGTTGGGGTCCACTCTGGAGGATCAGTAACAGAAATTGAGACTATTGTAACCTCAATGAACAGATGTGTGAGCCAAACTGTAGTTAACATAGAACAGTGTATAAGGCTCGGGTAAAATAAGATGTTTCTAACACTTCCATTTGATATTTCCATCACTTTATTATAAGCAAGTTCAGTGAAAGGGTTTGTCTTATTTGTCAGGTCAATATTAGAGAAACGAAGTGATTTCTTTCCAAGGATGTACATCTAATAATCTTGGTTAAAGCTTCAATCTTGTTTTAAATGCTTTTCCATTGAAAATGATACCTCTCTTTCAGCTCCCCCATTTCTGAGAAGTATAAAATCTTATAATTTATTATTACCAAAGGGGAAAGGTGGGAGGAGGGATAAATTAACAGTTTGGAATGAACACATACACACTGTTATGTATAAAATAGATCATCAACAAGGAACTACTGTATAGCACAGGGAACTACACTCAACATTTTGCAATAACCTATAAGGGGAAATAATCTAAAAAAGAATAGATATTTTTATTGACATCATCTATCAATGACAGTTAAAGTGTAACCTAAGGGAAGCTGGTGGTGAGTGCTTCTGACCCTGAAGACTTCAATCATCTAAAGTTTGGACTCTGCCTACTTCCCAAGGCCCTTAATGAACATATGTGTAGCCATAGCTTAAAAAATTCCCCAGTTTGGGTTTCGGGGAGACACTGATTTTGAAAAAGCCCTGGTGTTCTCCTTACATGAATGGGACTCTTCCTACTGCTAAAACAGGTCTGTCACACCCAGAGGATAGTATACCGTCTGATCGGGAAGAGTTTGGAAAAGGCATCTCATCTCCTCATCTCCTGGTGCTCGGGTTCACCCCTCCAGCGTCTTTACTAACAGTCTCCCCACTTGGAGATGTCAGCACTGTCAACATCCTGTTGCGTACAGTTTGGAATTTGTCCAGAAGATGAAGCGGAAGGATGAGGAACAATGAGAGACAAGTCCTAGGTGTTCAGACAGGCACATGTCACTCTAATTTCCAATCAGGAAGACGAATTGACCAAAGGCTAGGGTTGCCCATGGAAACAGTATAGGGCTTGAGGAAATCCTGCTGCTTTGTGGCCAGTTCCCATAAACACAAGTTGAACAATGGAACTCAGGGGCAGTAAAATTCACGAAACTGCAGAGTTGAAAATATCCATCACTGAAAAATGTCTTGAGGAAAGTCAGAGAAAAGGACTTGTAAGCAAGGGAGAATGGCAGGAAAGGGATTTGAGGAGGTAGAAAGGACTCGCCATTAAGCACAAGAAAAGGAGCTGAACATTGCCAACATTGCAGTTGGCCAAAAAGGGTGTATGCGTTTTTTTCTGTATATATTCAAGAAAAGGGCATACACTTTTTTAGCCAACCAAACAGGTGGGCACTGGAAATCAATACTACAAAAGATATCACTTCGCATCAGTCACAAGACCATCCTCATAAAGCGTAAACAACAGAAATGCAGGACAGGGCAACGAGAAGAGGGAGCCCTGTGAGACTTATAGTGGAAATGTATATTGCCAACGGCCATTCTGGAGAAGTATATTGTGTTTACTAAAGCATCTAAAAAATGAGCTACAGAGCATAGGGCACTTGCACTCATGGGCGTATATCTTGGGAAAAACAAAAATCGAGAGGACACAGGCACCCCAATGTTTACCCCCTCTCTGTTTAAAAGATCCTCGACTAGGATATAACTTAAATGTCTCTGGAGGGAAAAAATGGATAGAGATGTGGTACTTATGTAGAGTGGAATATTACTCAGCCTGGAAATCAATGAAATATGGCCAGTTGTAACAACTCCAGAGGAGTTACGTATGATCATTCTAAGTGACAGAATTCAAAAAGAAAAAGACACATATCATAAGATATCACTTAAAGGTGGAATCCAAAATAGCTACGCATGAAATAAATTACAAAACAAAAACATAGTCAAATATGTAGAAAACACGCATAAGGCTGCTAAACGGGAAAGGTGGGGAGGGGTGAGGCATCATCCAGGAGGTTGAAATTAGCAAAGATACCATTCCAAATACCAAACTGATAATCAACAAGGCCTACACGGTAGCTAAAAGAACTACACTCAGCACACTCAAGTCACCGGAAAAGAATATATACGACTGGTAAGAATCTGAAAAAGAATTTACTGATGTCTCTCTGTACGTGAATCAAGTGGATGTACAGCAGCAAGAAACAGAGCTTTGAAAATCAGCTGTAACCAATATAGTAATAAATTGAAAAAAATAAACGACAGAGAGACAGAGAAAACCTCTTACAACTTTTCCTCAGGGACGGTGATGCAACATGGATTGAACACGTCTAGACCCACAGCAGGATGAGACATAAGGCTGGAAACTGTTTGCGCTAAGAGAAATGTGAGCTTGGGTGAGGAAATGCACACCCTTTAAAGTAATACTACCTGGTGCCCATTCAATGGGTCCCAAATCTGCAGGTTCAAGGGATCTTCCTACAGCTAAAACATGCATGGAAAACCCAGAGGACTGTACACCATGTGATCGGGAGATGTGTCTAAAATGCACCTCATTTATCCTCTCCTGGTGCTCCTGTTCACCATTCCAGCCACGTTACTTAGAATCTCCCCACTTGGAGAATCAGCACATTTCAACTTCTGTTTCACACATTTTGCAAATTGTGAGGAGGATGAATGGGAAGAGGGGGAACCAATGAGAGAATAGTTGTAGGGGTTTGGACGGGCACATATCACTCTAATTTCCCATTAAGAATAAGAATTAAAGAAAGGCTCAGCCCACCTCGCTGGAGCCAAAATAGGGCCTGAAGCAATCCTGCGGGTTTGAGGCCAGCTCACAAAAGAGCAACTTAAAAAATGGAGCTCAGGGTCACTGCAATTCACAAACCTGCAGAGTTATAAATGAAAACTAACGTCCAAAAATATGTTGAGGTAAGGCAAAGAAGAGGATCTGAATGCAAGACAGAATTGCAAGAAACAGATTTCAAGAGATAGATTGGACTCGTCTTTAACGCACATGAAAAGCGGCAGAATTTCGACAATGATGCAGTTGGCCCAAAAGGGCGTATGCGTTTTTTCCTGATTATATCCAGGAAAAAACGCATATGCACCTTATGGGCAAGGAAACAAGCAAGCAATGCAAATGTGCACAACAAAGAAGTCTCACTTCCCACCGGTCAAAAGGGCCATCCTAAAAAATTGTAAAAACCAGAAATGCAGGACAGGCCATGGAGAACAGGGAGCCTTTATACGCTGATGGGCAGTGTGTGAACTGCCGAGAGCCACTCTGGAGGAGTGTATGGTGGTTCCTAAATCATCTAAAAAACAGAGCTACAGAGCATAGGACACTTCCAATCATGGGAGTATATCTAGGGAAGTCTAAAAATCAACAAGACACAAGCACACCACAGTTTAGGGCTACTCTCTTTACAAGAACCTCAACTTCAGTACACCTTAAATATCCCAGGAAAGAGAACAATGGATAAAGAAGATGTGGTACTTATGTACAATGGAATATCTCTTCACCATGAAATCAATGTAATAAGGCTAGTAGAAGGATAAAGAGTGGATTTAGGTCCGATAATACTACTTGAAATAAGTCAAACAGAAAAAGAAACATATCATAAGATATCACTTATAGAGGGAGGGTAAATATGGCTGCACAAGAAATGAATTACAGAACAGAACAGTGTCTCACATTTAGAAAACACACTTATGTCAGCTTAAGGGGAAAGGAGAGGTGGGGTGATGCATAAAACCAGAGTTTGAAATTAGCACAGATACCGTTCAATAAACCAAATAGGTATTAGACAAGATCTACACCTTGCTCAATGAACTGACCTCAACACACCCTATACACCGCAGAGAAATATATCTGAGTAATAAGAATCTTAAAACCCATGTATTGATATATCTCCATAAGGGAATCAAGTGTGTGCAGAGCGGCACAAACACAGCAGTGAAGATGAGCTAAACCCCATTATAGAAATAAATTTTAAAAACAAAACGCAGAAACAATGAAAGAGAGAAAAATTCTTACAAAATTCGCTCAGGGGCTGTGACGCAACCTGGATTGACCACATATAAACCCACAGCTGGATAAGACATAAGGCTGGACACTTGGGGCTGAGAGGATTGGTGAGCTTTGGTGAGCAACTGCCAAAAGTTTAATGCAATACTTCATGCTACTCATTCCAAGGGTCCCAACACTCCAGGTTGAAGGGAATCTTCCTACAGCTAAACCATGCTTGGGAAACCCAGCGACTGGTATACCATATGATCGGGAAAGGTTTCTAAAACACATCTCATTGTTCCTCTCCTGGGGCTCCGGATCGACATTCCAGCCGCTTTACTAACAACAACCTCACATGGAGAGTCAATGCCTTTAAGTTCCAGTATCGCACAGTCTGCAGATAGTGCGGAGGATGAATGGGTTAGGGGGAACCAGTGAGAAACTAATGTAGTGGTTTCAATGGGCACATGTCACTCTAATTTCACATCAGTAAGAAGAATTAACCAAAGGCACAGCAAGGTGTCCCACAAGAACAATAGGGCCTGAAGGAATCCTGCGGTTATGAGGCAAGATCACAAAAATAAGAGCTGAAAAATGGAGATCAGGGCCACTGCAATTCAAAAACGTGCAGAGTTATAAAGGCTAACAATTTTCAAAAAGGATATTGAGTAAAGGCTATGAATAGGCAATGAAAGAAAGGCAGAATTGCAGGAAACCGATTTCAGGAGGTAGACTGGAATTGCATTTAAAGCATAGGAAATGAGGCAGAACGTTGACAATGATGCACTTGGCCAAAAAGGGCGTATGTGTTTTTTCCTGAATATATTCAGGAAAAAACGCATATGCACTTTTTGTACAACCAAGCAAGCTTGCAAAGGAAATCTGCACTACAATGAAGTCTCACTTCCCACTGGTTAAAAGGGCCATCTGAGAAAAGTGTAAAATCCAGAAAGGCAGGACAGGCCATGGAGAACTGGGAGCCTTGTTATGCTGATGGGCGGGATGTAAATTGCCAACAGACACTCTGGAGAAATGTATGGTGTTTCCTGAAACATCTAAAAAACAAAGCAACAGAGCCTAGGGCACTTCCACTTATGGTCCTATAGCTTAGGGAAATTAAAATCAAAAAGACACAGCCACCCCAAAGTTTGGGACAGCTCTGTTTACAAGAGCCTCATTTACGGTACAAGTTCAATATCGCAGAAAGTGAAAAATGGATAAAGAAGTTGTGGTACTTACGTAGAATGCAATATCATTCAACAATGAAATCTATGTCATCAGGCCCGTAGCAGCATAATGAGTGGATTCAGGTATGATGATTCTAACTGAAATAAGTCACACAGAAAAAGAAACATCATAAGATATCACTAATACACGGAATGGAAACTTGGCTACACAGGAACTGGATTACAAAACAGAACAGGGTCTCAAATTTAGAAAACCAACTTATGCTTGCTTAAGGGGAAAGGTGAGTTGGGGTGCTGCATAAAACCAGGGATTGAAATGAGCACAGATAAAGTTCCTTAAGCCAAATATGGAATGGACAAGAGCTACTCCTTGCTCAACGAAATGGACTCAACACCCCATATTAAACGCCTAAGAATGTACCTGACTAGTAAGTATCTGAAAACCTATGGATTGCTATGTCTCCGAAAGAGAATCAAGCGTGTGTACAGGGGCATAAACGCAGCAGTGATAGGATTGGAGAATTTCGGTGAGCAAATGAAGACCCTTTGAAGTCATATTGCATGGTACCCATTCCACGGGTCTCAACTCTCCAGGGTTAAGGGATTCTTCCTTCAGCTAAAACATGCATGTGGAACCCAGAGTATCATCAACCATGTGATCGGGAGACGTGTTCAAATATGTCTCAGTTTTCGTACCCTGGTACTCGGGTGCAACATTCCAGACGCTTTACTAACACTCTCCCCACTTGGAGAGTCAGTCCCTTTAAGCTCCTGTTTGGCCCAGTTTGCAATTTCTGCGGAAGATGAACAGGAATAGCGAGAACCAATGAGAGACTAGCTGGAGGTGTCTGGACGGACAAATTTAACTCTCATTTTCCACCAGCAAGAGGAATTAACCAAAGGCTCAGCGTGCCGTGCCGGAACCAGATTAGGGCCTGAAGCCATCCTGCGGTGTTGCGGCCAGGTCACAAGAAAGCAAGTTGAAGAAAGGAGCTCAGGGGCACTGTAATTCACAAACCTGCAGAGTTATAAATGACAGCTATCGTCCAAAAATATACTGAAGTAAGGCTGCCAAGAGGACTTGAAATCGGGGCAGAATTGCAGGAAACCAATTTCAGGAGGTAGACTGGAATTGCATTGAAAGCATAGGAAAAGAGGCAGAACGTCCACAATGATGCACTTGGCCAAAAAGGGCGTATGCGTTTTTTCCTGAATATATTCAGGAAAAAACGCATACGCCCTTTTTGGCCAACCAAGCAAGCTTGCAAAGGAAATCTGCACTACAATGAAGTCTCACTTCCCCCCGGTCAAAAGGGCCATCTGAAAAAAGTGTAAAATCCAGAAAGGCAGGACAGGCCATGGAGAACTGGGAGCCTTGTTATGCTGATGGGCGGGATGTAAATTGCCAACAGACACTAGGAAGAAGTGTATGGTGTTTCCTGAAACATCTAAGAAACAAGGCAACAGAGCCTAGGTACTTCCACTTATGGTCCTATAGCTTAGAGAAATTAAAATCAAAAAGACACAGCCACCCCAAAGTTTGGAACGGCTCTGTTTACAAGAACCTCATTTACAGTACAAGTTCAACATCGCAGAAAGTGAAAAATGGATAAAGAACTTATGGTACTTACGTACAATGCAGTATCACTCAGCAATGAAATCTATGTCATCAGGCCCGTAGCAGCATAATGAGTGGATTCAGGTACGATGATTCTAACTGAAATAAGTCACACAGAAAAAGAAACATCATAAGATATCACTAATACACGGAATGGAAACTTGGCTACACAGGAACTGGATTACAAAACAGAACAGGGTCTCAAATTTAGAAAACCAACTTATGCTTGCTTAAGGGGAAAGGTGAGTTGGGGTGCTGCATAAAACCAGGGATTGAAATGAGCACAGATAAAGTTCCTTAAGCCAAATATGGAATGGACAAGAGCTACTCCTTGCTCAACGAAATGGACTCAACACCCCATATTAAACGCCTAAGAATGTACCTGACTAGTAAGTATCTGAAAACCTATGGATTGCTATGTCTCCGAAAGAGAATCAAGCGTGTGTACAGGGGCATAAACGCAGCAGTGATAGGATTGGAGAATTTCGGTGAGCAAATGAAGACCCTTTGAAGTCATATTGCATGGTACCCATTCCACGGGTCTCAACTCTCCAGGGTTAAGGGATTCTTCCTTCAGCTAAAACATGCATGTGGAACCCAGAGTATCATCAACCATGTGATCGGGAGACGTGTTCAAATATGTCTCAGTTTTCGTACCCTGGTACTCGGGTGCAACATTCCAGACGCTTTACTAACACTCTCCCCACTTGGAGAGTCAGTCCCTTTAAGCTCCTGTTTGGCCCAGTTTGCAATTTCTGCGGAAGATGAACAGGAATAGCGAGAACCAATGAGAGACTAGCTGGAGGTGTCTGGACGGACAAATTTAACTCTCATTTTCCACCAGCAAGAGGAATTAACCAAAGGCTCAGCGTGCCGTGCCGGAACCAGATTAGGGCCTGAAGCCATCCTGCGGTGTTGCGGCCAGGTCACAAGAAAGCGAGTTGAAGAAAGGAGCTCAGGGGCACTGTAATTCACAAACCTGCAGAGTTATAAATGACAGCTATCGTCCAAAAATATACTGAAGTAAGGCTGCCAAGAGGACTTGAAATCGGGGCAGAATTGCAGGAAACCAATTTCAGGAGGTAGACTGGAATTGCATTGAAAGCATAGGAAAAGAGGCAGAACGTCCACAATGATGCACTTGGCCAAAAAGTGCGTATGCGTTTTTTCCTGAATATATTCAGGAAAAAACGCATACGCCCTTTTTGGCCAACCAAGCAAGCTTGCAAAGGAAATCTGCACTACAATGAAGTCTCACTTCCCCCCGGTCAAAAGGGCCATCTGAAAAAAGTGTAAAATCCAGAAAGGCAGGACAGGCCATGGAGAACTGGGAGCCTTGTTATGCTGATGGGCGGGATGTAAATTGCCAACAGACACTAGGAAGAAGTGTATGGTGTTTCCTGAAACATCTAAGAAACAAGGCAACAGAGCCTAGGTACTTCCACTTATGGTCCTATAGCTTAGAGAAATTAAAATCAAAAAGACACAGCCACCCCAAAGTTTGGAACGGCTCTGTTTACAAGAACCTCATTTACAGTACAAGTTCAACATCGCAGAAAGTGAAAAATGG
Source organism: Stenella coeruleoalba (assembly GCF_951394435.1). NCBI lineage: Eukaryota > Metazoa > Chordata > Mammalia > Artiodactyla > Delphinidae > Stenella > Stenella coeruleoalba. Next base: position 616,098 of record NW_027646184.1, read on the forward strand.
ATAAAGAACTTATGGTACTTACGTACAATGCAGTATCACTCAGCAATGAAATCTATGTCATCAGGCCCGTAGCAGCATAATGAGTGGATTCAGGTACGATGATTCTAACTGAAATAAGTCACACAGAAAAAGAAACATCATAAGATATCACTAATACACGGAATGGAAACTTGGCTACACAGGAACTGGATTACAAAACAGAACAGGGTCTCAAATTTAGAAAACCAACTTATGCTTGCTTAAGGGGAAAGGTGAGTTGGGGTGCTGCATAAAACCAGGGATTGAAATGAGCACAGATAAAGTTCCTTAAGCCAAATATGGAATGGACAAGAGCTACTCCTTGCTCAACGAAATGGACTCAACACCCCATATTAAACGCCTAAGAATGTACCTGACTAGTAAGTATCTGAAAACCTATGGATTGCTATGTCTCCGAAAGAGAATCAAGCGTGTGTACAGGGGCATAAACGCAGCAGTGATAGGATTGGAGAATTTCGGTGAGCAAATGAAGACCCTTTGAAGTCATATTGCATGGTACCCATTCCACGGGTCTCAACTCTCCAGGGTTAAGGGATTCTTCCTTCAGCTAAAACATGCATGTGGAACCCAGAGTATCATCAACCATGTGATCGGGAGACGTGTTCAAATATGTCTCAGTTTTCGTACCCTGGTACTCGGGTGCAACATTCCAGACGCTTTACTAACACTCTCCCCACTTGGAGAGTCAGTCCCTTTAAGCTCCTGTTTGGCCCAGTTTGCAATTTCTGCGGAAGATGAACAGGAATAGCGAGAACCAATGAGAGACTAGCTGGAGGTGTCTGGACGGACAAATTTAACTCTCATTTTCCACCAGCAAGAGGAATTAACCAAAGGCTCAGCGTGCCGTGCCGGAACCAGATTAGGGCCTGAAGCCATCCTGCGGTGTTGCGGCCAGGTCACAAGAAAGCGAGTTGAAGAAAGGAGCTCAGGGGCACTGTAATTCACAAACCTGCAGAGTTATAAATGACAGCTATCGTCCAAAAATATACTGAAGTAAGGCTGCCAAGAGGACTTGAAATCGGGGCAGAATTGCAGGAAACCAATTTCAGGAGGTAGACTGGAATTGCATTGAAAGCATAGGAAAAGAGGCAGAACGTCCACAATGATGCACTTGGCCAAAAAGGGCGTATGCGTTTTTTCCTGAATATATTCAGGAAAAAACGCATACGCCCTTTTTGGCCAACCAAGCAAGCTTGCAAAGGAAATCTGCACTACAATGAAGTCTCACTTCCCCCCGGTCAAAAGGGCCATCTGAAAAAAGTGTAAAATCCAGAAAGGCAGGACAGGCCATGGAGAACTGGGAGCCTTGTTATGCTGATGGGCGGGATGTAAATTGCCAACAGACACTAGGAAGAAGTGTATGGTGTTTCCTGAAACATCTAAGAAACAAGGCAACAGAGCCTAGGTACTTCCACTTATGGTCCTATAGCTTAGAGAAATTAAAATCAAAAAGACACAGCCACCCCAAAGTTTGGAACGGCTCTGTTTACAAGAACCTCATTTACAGTACAAGTTCAACATCGCAGAAAGTGAAAAATGGATAAAGAACTTATGGTACTTACGTACAATGCAGTATCACTCAGCAATGAAATCTATGTCATCAGGCCCGTAGCAGCATAATGAGTGGATTCAGGTACGATGATTCTAACTGAAATAAGTCACACAGAAAAAGAAACATCATAAGATATCACTAATACACGGAATGGAAACTTGGCTACACAGGAACTGGATTACAAAACAGAACAGGGTCTCAAATTTAGAAAACCAACTTATGCTTGCTTAAGGGGAAAGGTGAGTTGGGGTGCTGCATAAAACCAGGGATTGAAATGAGCACAGATAAACTTCCTTAAGCCAAATATGGAATGGACAAGAGCTACTCCTTGCTCAACGAAATGGACTCAACACCCCATATTAAACGCCTAAGAATGTACCTGACTAGTAAGTATCTGAAAACCTATGGATTGCTATGTCTCCGAAAGAGAATCAAGCGTGTGTACAGGGGCATAAACGCAGCAGTGATAGGATTGGAGAATTTCGGTGAGCAAATGAAGACCCTTTGAAGTCATATTGCATGGTACCCATTCCACGGGTCTCAACTCTCCAGGGTTAAGGGATTCTTCCTTCAGCTAAAACATGCATGTGGAACCCAGAGTATGATCAACCGTGTGATCGGGAGACGTGTTCAAATATGTCTCAGTTTTCGTACCCTGGTACTCGGGTGCAACATTCCAGACGCTTTACTAACACTCTCCCCACTTGGAGAGTCAGCGCCTTTAACCTCCTGTTTGGCCCAGTTTGCAATTTCTGCGGAAGATGAACAGGAATAGCGAGAACCAATGAGAGACTAGCTGGAGGTGTCTGGACGGGCAAATTTAAGTCTCATTTCCCACCAGGTAGAGGAAATAACCAAAGGCTCAGCGTGCCGTGCCGGAACCAGATTAGGGCCTGAAGCCATCCTGCGGTGTGGCGGCCAGCTCACAAGAAAGCGAGTTGAAGAAAGGAGCTCAGGGGCACTGTAATTCACAAACCTGCAGAGTTATAAATGACAGCTATCGTCCAAAAATATACTGAAGTAAGGCTGCCAAGAGGACTTGAAAGCGGGGCAGAATTGCAGGAAACCGATTTCAGGAGGTAGACTGGAATTGCATTGAAAGCATAGGAAAAGAGGCAGAACGTCCACAATGATGCACTTGGCCAAAAAGGGCATATGCGTTTTTTCCTGAATACATTCAGGAAAAAACGCATACGCCCTTTTTGGCCAACGAAGCAAGCTTGCAATGGAAATCTGCACTACAATGAAGTCTCACTTGCCCCTGGTCAAAAGGGCCATCTGAAAAAAGTGTAAAATCCAGAAAGGTAGGACACGTCATGGAGAACTGGGAGCCTTGTTATGCTGATGGGCGGGATGTAAATTGCCAACAGACACTCCAGAGAAGTGTATGGTGTTTCCTGAAACATCTAAAAAACAAAGCAACAGAGCCTAGGGCACTTCCACTTATGGTCCTATAGCTTAGGGAAATTAAAATCAAAAAGACACAGCCACCCCAAAGTTTGGGACACCTTTGTTTACAAGAACCTCGTTTACAGTACAAGTTCAACATCGCAGAAAGTGAAAAATGGATAAAGAACTTATGGTACTTACGTACAATGCAGTATCACTCAGCAATGAAATCTATGTCATCAGGCCCGTAGCAGCATAATGAGTGGATTCAGGTACGATGATTCTAACTGAAATAAGTCACACAGAAAAAGAAACATCATAAGATATCACTAATACACGGAATGGAAACTTGGCTACACAGGAACTGGATTACAAAACAGAACAGGGTCTCAAATTTAGAAAACCAACTTATGCTTGCTTAAGAGGAAAGGTGAGTTGGGGTGCTGCATAAAACCAGGGATTGAAATGAGCACAGATAAAGTTCCTTAAGCCAAATATGGAATGGACAAGAGCTACTCCTTGCTCAACGAAATGGACTCAACATCCCATATTAAACGCCTAAGAATGTACCTGACTAGTAAGTATCTTAAAACCTATGGATTGCTATGTCTCCAAAAGAGGATCAAGCGTGTTTCCAGGGGCATAAACGCAGCAGTGATAGGATTGGAGAGGTTCGGTGAGCAAATGAAGACCCTTTGAAGTCATATTGCATGGTACCCATTCCACGGGTCTCAACTCTCCAGGTTTAAGGTATTCTTCCTTCAGCTAAAACATGCATGTGGAACCTAGAGTATGATCAACCGTGTGATCGGGAGACGTGTTCAAATATGTCTCAGTTTTCGTACCCTGGTACTCGGGTGCAACATTCCAGACGCTTTACTAACACTCTCCCCACTTGGAGAGTCAGCGCCTTTAACCTCCTGTTTGGCCCAGTTTGCAATTTCTGCGGAAGATGAACAGGAATAGCGAGAACCAATGAGAGACTAGCTGGAGGTGTCTGGACGGGCAAATTTAAGTCTCATTTCCCACCAGGTAGAGGAAATAACCAAAGGCTCAGCGTGCCGTGCCGGAACCAGATTAGGGCCTGAAGCCATCCTGCGGTGTGGCGGCCAGCTCACAAGAAAGCGAGTTGAAGAAAGGAGCTCAGGGGCACTGTAATTCACAAACCTGCAGAGTTATAAATGACAGCTATCGTCCAAAAATATACTGAAGTAAGGCTGCCAAGAGGACTTGAAAGCGGGGCAGAATTGCAGGAAACCGATTTCAGGAGGTAGACTGGAATTGCATTGAAAGCATAGGAAAAGAGGCAGAACGTCCACAATGATGCACTTGGCCAAAAAGGGCGTATGCGTTTTTTCCTGAATACATTCAGGAAAAAACGCATACGCCCTTTTTGGCCAACGAAGCAAGCTTGCAATGGAAATCTGCACTACAATGAAGTCTCACTTGCCCCTGGTCAAAAGGGCCATCTGAAAAAAGTGTAAAATCCAGAAAGGTAGGACACGTCATGGAGAACTGGGAGCCTTGTTATGCTGATGGGCGGGATGTAAATTGCCAACAGACACTCCAGAGAAGTGTATGGTGTTTCCTGAAACATCTAAAAAACAAAGCAACAGAGCCTAGGGCACTTCCACTTATGGTCCTATAGCTTAGGGAAATTAAAATCAAAAAGACACAGACACCCCAAAGTTTGGGACACCTTTGTTTACAAGAACCTCGTTTACAGTACAAGTTCAACATCGCAGAAAATGAAAAATGGATAAAGAAGTTGTGGTATTTACTTACAAAGCAATATCACTCAGCAATGAAATCTATGTCATCAGGCCCTTAGCAGCACAATGAGTGGATTCAGGTATGATGATTCTAACTGAAATAAGTCACACAGAAAAAGAAACATCATAAGATATCACTAATACAAGGAATGTAAACTTGGCTACACAGGAACTGAATTCCAAAACAGAACAGGGTCTCAAATTTAGAAAATCAACTTATGCTTGCTTAAGGGGAAAGGTGAGTTGGGGTGCTGCATAAAACCAGAGATTGAAATGAGCACAGATAAAGTTCCTTAAGCCAAATATGGAATAGACAAGAGCTACTCCTTGCTCAACGAAATGGACTCAACACCGCATATTAAACGCCTAAGAATGTACCTGACTAGTAAGTATCTTAAAACCTATGGATTGCTATGTCTCCGAAAGAGAATCAAGCATGTGTACAGGGGCATAAACACAGCAGTGATAGGATTGGAGAGGTTTGGTGAGCAAATGAAGACCCTTTGAAGACATATTGCATGGTACCCATTCCACGGGTCTCAACTCTCCATGTTTAAGGTATTCTTCCTTCAGCTAAAACATGCATGTGGAACCTAGAGTATGATCAACCATGTGATCGGGAGACGAGTTCAAATATGTCTCAGTTTTCGTACCCTGGTTCTCGGGTGCAACATTACAAACGCTTTACTAACACTCTCCCGACTTGGAGAATCAGCGCCTTTAACCTCCTATTTGGCCCAGTTTGCAATTTCTGCGGAAGATGAACAGGAATAGCGAGAACCAATGAGAGACTAGCTGGAGGTGTCTGGACGGGCAAATTTAACTCTCATTTCCCACCAGGTAAAGGAATTAAACAAGGGCTCAGCGTGCCGTGCCGGAACCAGATTAGGGCCTGAAGCCATCCTGCGGTGTTGCGGCCAGCTCAAAAGATAACGAGTTGAAGAAAGGAGCTCAGGGGCACCGTAATTCACAAACCTGCAGAGTTATAAATGACAGCTATCGTCCAAAAATATACTGAAGTAAGGCTGCCAAGAGGACTTGAAAGCGGGGCAGAATTGCAGGAAACCGATTTCAGGAGGTAGACTGGAATTGCATTGAAAGCATAGGAAAAGAGGCAGAACGTCCACAATGATGCACTTGGCCAAAAAGGGCGTATGCGTTTTTTCCTGAATATATTCAGGAAAAAACGCATATGCCCTTTTTGGCCAACCAAGCAAGCTTGCAAAGGAAATCTGCACTACAATGAAGTCTCACTTCCCCCCGGTCAAAAGGGCCATCTGAAAAAAGTGTAAAATCCAGAAAGGCAGGACAGGCCATGGAGAACTGGGAGCCTTGTTATGCTGATGGGCGGGATGTAAATTGCCAACAGACACTGGGCAGAAGTGTATGGTGTTTCCTGAAATATCTAAAAAACAAAGCAACAGAGCATAGGGCACTTCCAGTTATGGTCCTATAGCTTAGGGAAATTAAAATCAAAAAGACACAGCCACCCCAAAGTTTGGGACGCCTCTGTTTACAAGAACCTCGTTTACCGTACAAGTTCAATATCAAAGAAAGTGAAAAATGGATAAAGAACTTGTGGTACTTACGTACAATGCAGTATCACTCAGCATGAAATCTATGTCATCAGGCCCGTAGCAGCACAATGAGTGGATTCAGGTATGATGATTCTAACTGAAATAAGTCACACAGAAAAAGAAACATCATAAGATATCACTAATACACGGAATGTAAACTTGGCTACACAGGAACTGAATTCCAAAACAGAACAGGGTCTCAAATTTAGAAAACCAACTTATGCTTGCTTAAGCGTAAAGGTGAGTTGGGGTGCTGCATAAAACCAGAGATTGAAATGAGCACAGATAAAGTTCCTTAACGCAAATATGGAATAGACAAGAGCTACTCCTTGCTCAACGAAATGGACTCAACACCGCATATTAAACGCCTAAGAATGTACCTGACTAGTAAGTATCTTAAAACCCATGGATTGCTATGTCTCCGAAAGAGAATCAAGCAAGTGTACAGGGGCATAAACGCAGCAGTGATAGGATTGGAGAGGTTCGGTGAGCAAATGAAGACCCTTTGAAGTCATATTGCATGGTACCCATTCCACGGATTTCAACTACCCAGGTTTAAGTTATTCTTCCTTCAGCTAAAACATGCATGTGGAACCCAGAGTATGATCAACCATGTGATCGGGAGACGTGTTCAAATATGTCTCACTTTTTCTCCCCTGGTACTCGGGTGCAACATTCCAGACGCTTTACTAACACTCTCCCCACTTGGAGAGTCAGCGCCTTTAACCTCCTGTTTGGCCCAGTTTGCAATTTCTGCGGAAGATGAACAGGAATAGGGAGAACCAATGAGAGACTAGCTGGAGGTGTCTGGACGGGCAAATTTAACTCTCATTTCCCACCAGGAAGAGGAAATAACCAAAGGCTCAGCGTGCCGTGCTGGAACCGGATTAGGGCCTGAAGCCATCCTGCGGTGTTGCGGCCAGGTCACAAGAAAGCGAGTTGAAGAAAGGAGCTCAGGGGCACTGTAATTCACAAACCTGCAGAGTTATAAATGACAGCTATCTTCCAAAAATATACTGAAGTAAGGCTGCCAAGAGGACTTGAAAGCGGGGCAGAATTGCAGGAAACCGATTTCAGGAGGTAGACTAGAATTGCATTGAAAGCATAGGAAAAGAGGCAGAACGTCCACAATGATGCACTTGGCCAAAAAGGGCGTATGCGTTTTTTCCTGAATATATTCAGGAAAAAACGCATACGCCCTTTTTGGTCAACCAAGCAAGCTTGCAAAGGAAATCTGCACTACAATGAAGTCTCACTTCCCCCCGGTCAAAAGGGCCATCTGAAAAAAGTGTAAAATCCAGAAAGGCAGGACAGGCCATGGAGAACTGGGAGACTTGTTATGCTGATGGGCGGGATGTAAATTGCCAACAGACACTCCGGAGAAGTGTATGGTGTTTCCTGAAACATCTAAAAAACAAAGCAACAGAGCCTAGGGCACTTCCACTTATGGTCCTATGGCTTAGGGAAATTAAAATCAAAAAGACACAGCCACCCCAAAGTTTGGGACGCCTCTGTTTACAAGAACCTCGTTTACCGTACAAGTTCAATATCATAGAAAGTGTAAAATGGGTAAAGAACTTGTGGTACTTACGTACAATGCACTATCACAAAGCAATGAAATCTGTGTCATCAGGCCCGTAGCAGCATAATGAGTGGATTCAGGTACGATGATTCTAACTGAAATAAGTCACACAGAAAAAGAAACATCATAAGATATCACTAATACACGGAATGTTAACTTGGCTACACAGGAACTGAATTCCAAAACAGAACAGGGTCTCAAATTTAGAAAACCAACTTATGCTTGCTTAAGGGGAAAGGTGAGTTGGGGTGCTGCATAAAACCAGAGATTGAAATGAGCACAGATAAAGTTCCTTAAGCCAAATATGGAATAGACAAGAGCTACTCCTTGCTCAACAAAATGGACTCAACACCCCATATTAAACGCCTAAGAATGTACCTGACTAGTAAGTATTTTAAAACCTATGGATTGCTATGTCTCCAAAAGAGAATCAAGCGTGTATACAGGGGCATAAACGCAGCAGTGATAGGATTGGAGAGGTTCGGTGAGCAAATGAAGACCCTTTGAAGTCATATTTCATGGTACCCATTACACGGGTCTCAACTCTCCAGCTTTAAGGTATTCTTCCTTCAGCTAAAACATGCATGTGGAACCCAGAGTATGATCAACCGTGTGAACGGAAGACGTGTTCAAATATGTCTCAGTTTTCCTCCCCTGGTACTCGGGTGCAACATTCCAGACGCTTTACTAACACTCTCCCCACTTGGAGAGTCAGCGCCTTTAACCTCCTGTTTGGCCCAGTTTGCAATTTCTGCGGAAGATGAACAGGAATAGCGAGAACCAATGAGAGACTAGCTGGAGGTGCCTGGACGGGCAAATTTAACTCTCATTTCCCACCAGAAAGAGGAAATAACCAAAGGCTCAGCGTGCCGTGCCGGAACCAGATTAGGGCCTGAAGCCATCCTGCGGTCCTGCGGCCAGCTCACAAGAAAGCGAGTTGAAGAAAGGAGCTCAGGGGCACTGTAATTCACAAACCTGCAGAGTTATAAATGACAGCTATCGTCCAAAAATATACTGAAGTAAGGCTGCCAAGAGGACTTGAAAGCCGGGCAGAATTGCAGGAAACCGATTTCAGGAGGTAGACTGGAATTGCATTGAAAGCATAGGAAAAGAGGCAGAACGTCCACAATGATGCACTTGGCCAAAAAGGGCGTATGCGTTTTTTCCTGAATATATTCAGGAAAAAACGCATACGCTCTTTTTGGCCAACCAAGCAAGCTTGCAAAGGAAATCTGCACTACAATGAAGTCTCACTTCCCCCCGGTCAAAAGGGCCATCTGAAAAAAGTGTAAAATCCAGAAAGGTAGGACACGTCATGGAGAACTGGGAGCCTTGTTATGCTGATGGGCGGGATGTAAATTGCCAACAGACACTCCGGAGAAGTGTATGGTGTTTCCTGAAACATCTAAAAAACAAAGCAACAGAGCCTAGGGCACTTCCACTTATGGTCCTATAGCTTAGGGAAATTAAAATCAAAAAGACACAGCCACCCCAAAGTTTGGGACGCCGCTGTTTACAAGAACCTCGTTTACAGTACAAGTTCAACATCGCAGAAAGAGAAAAATGGATAAAGAACATGTGGTATTTACTTACAAAGCAATATCACTCAGCAATGAAATCTATGTCATCAGGCCCTTAGCAGCACAATGAGTGGATTCAGGTATGATGATTCTAACTGAAATAAGTCACACAGAAAAAGAAACATCATAAGATATCAGTAATACACGGAATGTATACTTGGCTACACAGGAACTGAATTTCAGAACAGAACAGGGTCTCAAATTTAGAAAACCAACTTATGCTTGCTTAAGGGGAAAGGTGAGTTGGGGTGCTGCATAAAACCAGAGATTGAAATGAGCACAGATAAAGTTCCTTAAGCCAAATATGGAATAGACAAGAGCTACTCCTTGCTCAATGAAATGGACTCAACACCGCATATTAAACGCCTAAGAATGTACCTGACTAGTAAGTATCTTAAAACCTATGGATTGCTATGTCTCCAAAAGAGAATCAAGCATGTGTACAGGGGCATAAACGCAGCAGTGATAGGATTGGAGAGGTTCGGTGAGCAAATGAAGACCCTTTGAAGTCATATTGCATGGTACCCATTCCACGGGTTTCAACTACCCAGGTTTAATGTATTCTTCCTTCAGCTAAAACATGCGTGTGGAACCTAGAGTATGATCAACCATGTGATCGGGAGACGTGTTCAAATATGTCTCAGTTTTCGTACCCTGGTACTCGGGTGCAACATTCCAGACGATTTACTAACACTCTCCCGACTTGGAGAGTCAGTGCCTTTAACCTCATGTTTGGCCCAGTTTGCAATTTCTGCGGAAGATGAACAGGAATAGCGAGAACCAATGAGAGACTAGCTGGAGGTGTCTGGACGGGCAAATTTAACTCTCATTTCCCACCAGGAAGAGGAATTAACCAAAGGCTCAGCGTGCCGTGCCGGAACCAGATTAGGGCCTGAAGCCATCCTGCGGTGTTGCGGCCGGCTCACAAGAAAGCGAGTTGAAGAAAGGAGCTCAGGGGCACCGTAATTCACAAACCTGCAGAGTTATAAATGACAGCTATCGTCCAAAAATATACTGAAGTAAGGCTGCCAAGAGGGCTTGAAAGCGGGGCAGAATTGCAGGAAACCGATTTCACGAGGTAGACTGGAATTGCATTGAAAGCATAGGAAAAGAGGCAGAACGTCCACAATGATGCACTTGGCCAAAAAGGGCGTATGCGTTTTTACCTGAATATATTCAGGAAAAAACGCATACGCCCTTTTTGGCCAACCAAGCAAGCTTGCAAAGGAAATCTGCACTACAATGAAGTCTCACTTCCCCCCGGTCAAAAGGGCTATCTGAAAAAAGTGTAAAATCCAGAAAGGCAGGACAGGCCATGGAGAACTGGGAGCCTTGTTATGCTGATGGGCGGGTTGTAAATTGCAAACAGACACTCGGGAGAAGTGTATGGTGTTTCCTGAAACATCTAAAAAACAAAGCAACAGAGCCTAGGGCACTTCCACTTATGGTCCTATAGCTTAGGGAAATTAAAATCAAAAAGACACAGCCACCCCAAAGTTTGGAACGGCTCTGTTTACAAGAACCTCGTTTACAGTACAAGTTCAACATCGCAGAAAGTGAAAAATGGATAAAGAACTTGTGGTACTTACGTACAATGCAGTATCACTCAGCAATGAAATCTATGTCATCAGGCCCATAGCAGCATAAAGAGTGGATTCAGGTACGATGATTCTAACTGAAAGAAGTCACACAGAAAAAGAAACATCATAAAATATCACTAATATACGGAATGTAAACTTGGCTACACAGGAACTGAATTCCAAAACAGAACAGGGTCTCAAATTTAGAAAACCAACTTATGCTTGCTTAAGGGGAAAGGTGAGTTGGGGTGCTGCATAAAACCAGAGATTGAAATGAGCACAGATAAATTTCCTTAAGCCAAATATGGAATAGACAAGAGCTACTCATTTGCTCAACGAAATGGACACAACACCCCATATTAAACGCCTAAGAATGTACCTGATTAGTAAGTATCTTAAAACCTATGGATTGGTATGTCTCCAAAAGAGAATCAAGCATTTGTACAGGGGCATAAACGCAGCAGTGATAGGATTGGACAGGTTCGGTGAGCAAATGAAGACCCTTTGAAGTCATATTGCATGGTACCCATTCCACGGGTTTCAACTACCCAGGTTTAAGGTATTCTTCCTTCAGCTAAAACATGCATGTGGAACCTAGAGTATGATCAACCATGTGACCGGGAGACGTGTTCAAATATGTCTCAGTTTTCGTACCCTGGTACTCGGGTGCAACATTCCAGACGCTTTACTAACACTCTCCCGACTTGGAGAGTCAGTCCCTTTAACCTCCTGTTTGGCCCAGTTTGCAATTTCTGCGGAAGATGAACAGGAATAGCGAGAACCAATGAGAGACTAGCTGGAGGTGTCTGGACGGGCAAATTTAACTCTCATTTCCCACCAGGAAGAGGAATTAACCAAAGGCTCAGCGTGCCGTGCCGGAACCAGATTAGGGCCTGAAGCCATTCTGCGGTGTTGCGGCCAGCTCACAAGAAAGCGAGTTGAAGAAAGGAGCTCAGGGGCACTGTAATTCACAAACCTGCAGAGTTATAAATGACAGCTATCGTCCAAAAATATACTAAAGTAAGGCTGCAAAGAGGACTTGAAAGCGGGGAAGAATTGCAGGAAACCGATTTCACGAGGTAGACTGGAATTGCATTGAAAGCATAGGAAAAGAGGCAGAACGTCCACAATGATGCACTTGGCCAAAAAGGGCGTATGCGTTTTTTCCTGAATATATTCAGGAAAAAACGCATACGCCCTTTTTGGCCAACCAAGCAAGCTTGCAAAAGAAATCTGCACTACAATGAAGTCTCACTTCCCCCCGGTCAAAAGGGCCATCTGAAAAAAGTGTAAAATCCAGAAAGGCAGGACAGGCCATGGAGAACTGGGAGCCTTGTTATGCTGATGGGCGGGATGTAAATTGCCAACAGACACTTGGGAGAAGTGTATGGTGTTTCCTGAAACATCTAAAAAACAAAGCAACAGAGCCTAGGGCACTTTCACTTATGGTCCTATGGCTTAGGGAAATTAAAAACAAAATGATACAGCCGCCCCAATGTTTGGGACGCCTCTGTTTACAAGAACCTCGCTTACCGTACAAGTTCAATATCACAGAAAGTGAAAAATGGATAAAGAACTTATGGTACTTACGTACAATGCAGTATCACTCAGCAATGAAATCTATGTCATCAGGCCCGAAGCAGCATAATGAGTGGATTCAGGTACGATGATTCTAACTGAAATAAGTCACACAGAAAAAGAAACATCATAAGATATCACTAATACACGGAATGTAAACTTGGCTACACAGGAACTGAATTACAGAACAGAACAGGGTCTCAAATTTAGAAAACCAACTTATGCTTGCTTAAGGGGAAAGGTGAGTTGGGGTGCTGCATAAAACCAGAGATTGAAATGAGCACAGATAAAGTTCCTTAAGCCAAATATGGAATAGACAAGAGCTACTCCTTGCTCAACAAAATGGACTCAACACCCCATATTAAACGCCTAAGAATGTACCTGACTAGTAAGTATCTTAAAACCTATGGATTGCTATGTCTCCAAAAGAGAATCAAGCGTGTGTACAGGGGCATAAACGCAGCAGTGATAGGATTGGAGAGGTTCGGTGAGCAAATGAAGACCCTTTGAAGTCATATTGCATGGTACCCATTCCACGGGTCTCAACTCTCCAGGTTTAAGGTATTCTTCCTTCAGCTAAAACATGCATCTGGAACCCAGAGTATGATCAACCGTGTGAACGGGAGACGTGTTCAAATATGTCTCAGGTTTCCTCCCCTGGTACTCGGGTGCAACATTCCAGACGCTTTACTAACACTCTCCCCACTTGGAGAGTCAGCGCCTTTAAATTCCTGTTTGGCCCAGTTTGCAATTTCTGCGGAAGATGAACAGGAATAGGGAGAACCAATGAGAGACTAGCTGGAGGTGTCTGGACGGGCAAATTTAAGTCTCATTTCCCACCAGGAAGAGGAAATAACCAAAGGCTCAGCGTGCCGTGCCAGAACCAGATTAGGGCCTGAAGCCATCCTGCGGTGTTGCGGCCGGCTCACAAGAAAGCGAGTTGAAGAAAGGAGCTCAGGGGCACTGTAATTCACAAACCTGCAGAGTTATAAATGACAGCTATCGTCCAAAAATATACTGAAGTAAGGCTGCCAATAGGACTTGAAAGCGGGGCAGAATTGCAGGAAACCGATTTCAGGAGGTAGACTGGAATTGCATTGAAAGCATAGGAAAAGAGGCAGAACGTCCCCAATGATGCACTTGGCCAAAAAGGGCGTATGCGTTTCTTCCTGAATATATTCAGGAAAAAACGCATACGCCCTTTTTGGCCAACCAAGCAAGCTTGCAAAGGAAATCTGCACTACAATGAAGTCTCACTTCCCCCCGGTCAAAAGGGCCATCTGAAAAAAGTGTAAAATCCAGAAAGGCAGGACAGGCCATGGAGAACTGGGAGACTTGTTATGCTGATGGGCGGGATGTAAATTGCCAACAGACACTCGGGAGAAGTGTATGGTGTTTCCTGAAACATCTAAAAAACAAAGCAACAGAGCCTAGGGCACTTCCACTTATGGTCGTATAGCTTAGGGAAATTAAAATCAAAAAGACACAGCCACCCCAAAGTTTGGGACGCCTCTGTTTACAAGAACCTCGTTTACAGTACAAGTTCAATATCACAGAAAGTGAAAAATGGATAAAGAACTTATGGTACTTACGTACAATGCAGTATCACTCAGCAATGAAATCTATGTCATCAGGCCCGTAGCAGCATAATGAGTGGATTCAGGTACGATGATTCTAACTGAAATAAGTCACACAGAAAAAGAAACATCATAAGATATCACTAATACACGGAATGTAAACTTGGCTACACAGGAACTGAATTCCAAAACAGAACAGGGTCTCAAATTTAGAAAACCAACTTATGCTTGCTTAAGGGGAAAGGTGAGTTGGGGTGCTGCATAAAACCAGAGATTGAAATGAGCAGAGATAAAGTTCCTTAAGCCAAATATGGAATAGACAAGAGCTACTCCTTGCTCAACAAAATGGACTCAACACTGCATATTAAACGCCTAAGAATGTACCTGACTAGTAAATATCTTAAAACCTATGGATTGCTATGTCTCCAAAAGAGAAACAAGTGTGTGTACAGGGGCATAAACGCAGCAGTGATAGGATTGGAGAGGTTCGGTGAGCAAATGAAGACCCTTTGAAGTCATATTGCATGGTACCCATTACACGGGTCTCAACTACCCAGGTTTAAGGTATTCTTCCTTCAGCTAAAACATGCATGTGGAACCTAGATTATGATCAACCATGTGATCGGGAGACGTGTTCAAATATGTCTCAGTTTTCGTACCCTGGTACTCGGGTGCAACATTCCAGACGCTTTACTAACACTCTCCCGACTTGGAGAGTCAGTCCCTTTAACCTCCTGTTTGGCCCAGTTTGCAATTTCTGCGGAAGATGAACAGGAATAGGGAGAACCAATGAGAGACTAGCTGGAGGTGTCTGGACGGGCAAATTTAAGTCTCATTTCCCACCAGGAAGAGGAAATAACCAAAGGCTCAGCGTGCCGTGCCGGAACCAGATTAGGGCCTGAAGCCATCCTGCGGTGTTGCGGCCGGCTCACAAGAAAGCGAGTTGAAGAAAGGAGCTCAGAGGCACTGTAATTCACAAACCTGCAGAGTTATAAATGACAGCTATCGTCCAAAAATATACTGAAGTAAGGCTGCCAATAGGACTTGAAAGCGGGGCAGAATTGCAGGAAACTGATTTCAGGAGGTAGACTGGAATTGCATTGAAAGTATAGGAAAAGAGGCAGAACGTCCACAATGATGCACTTGGCCAAAAAGGGCGTATGCGTTTCTTCCTGAATATATTCAGGAAAAAACGCATACGCCCTTTTTGGCCAACCAAGCAAGCTTGCAAAGGAAATCTGCACTACAATGAAGTCTCACTTCCCCCCGGTCAAAAGGGCCATCTGAAAAAAGTGTAAAATCCAGAAAGGCAGGACAGGCCATGGAGAACTGGGAGACTTGTTATGCTGATGGGCGGGATGTAAATTGCCAACAGACACTCGGGAGAAGTGTATGGTGTTTCCTGAAACATCTAAAAAACAAAGCAACAGAGCCTAGGGCACTTCCACTTATGGTCGTATAGCTTAGGGAAATTAAAATCAAAAAGACACAGCCACCCCAAAGTTTGGGACGCCTCTGTTTACAAGAACCTCGTTTACAGTACAAGTTCAATATCACAGAAAGTGAAAAATGGATAAAGAACTTATGGTACTTACGTACAATGCAGTATCACTCAGCAATGAAATCTATGTCATCAGGCCCGTAGCAGCATAATGAGTGGATTCAGGTACGATGATTCTAACTGAAATAAGTCACACAGAAAAAGAAACATCATAAGATATCACTAATACACGGAATGTAAACTTGGCTACACAGGAACTGAATTACAGAACAGAACAGGGTCTCAAATTTAGAAAACCAACTTATGCTTGCTTAAGGGGAAAGGTGAGTTGGGGTGCTGCATAAAACCAGAGATTGAAATGAGCAGAGATAAAGTTCCTTAAGCCAAATATGGAATAGACAAGAGCTACTCCTTGCTCAACAAAATGGACTCAACACCGCATATTAAACGCCTAAGAATGTACCTGACTAGTAAATATCTTAAAACATATGGATTGCTATGTCTCCAAAAGAGAAACAAGTGTGTGTACAGGGACATAAACGCAGCAGTGATAGGATTGGAGAGGTTCGGTGAGCAAATGAAGACCCTTTGAAGTCGTATTGCATGGTACCCATTACACGGGTCTCAACTACCCAGGTTTAAGGTATTCTTCCTTCAGCTAAAACATGCATGTGGAACCTAGATTATGATCAACCATGTGATCGGGAGACGTGTTCAAATATGTCTCAGTTTTCGTACCCTGGTACTCGGGTGCAACATTCCAGACGCTTTACTAACACTCTCCCGACTTGGAGAGTCAGTCCCTTTAACCTCCTGTTTGGCCCAGTTTGCAATTTCTGCAGAAGATGAACAGGAATAGCGAGAACCAATGAGAGACTAGCTGGAGGTGTCTGGACGGGCAAATTTAACTCTCATTTCCCACCAGGAAGAGGAATTAACCAAAGGCGCAGCGTGCCGTGCCGGAACCAGATTAGGGCCTGAAGCCATTCTGCGGTGTTGCGGCCAGCTCACAAGAAAGCGAGTTGAAGAAAGGAGCTCAGGGGCACTGTAATTCACAAACCTGCAGAGTTATAAATGACAGCTATCGTCCAAAAATATACTGAAGTAAGGCTGCCAAGAGGACTTGAAAGCGGGGCAGAATTGCAGGAAACCGATTTCAGGAGGTAGACTGGAATTGCATTGAAAGCATAGGAAAAGAGGCAGAACGTCCACAATGATGAAGTTGGCCAAAAAAGGCGTATGCGTTTTTTCCTGAATATATTCAGGAAAAAACGCATACGCCCTTTTTGGCCAACCAAGCATGCTTGCAAAGGAAATCTGCACTACAATGAAGTCTCACTTCCCCCCGGTCAAAAGGGCCATCTGAAAAAAGTGTAAAATGCAGAAAGGCAGGACAGGCCATGGAGAAATGGGAGCCTTGTTATGCTGATGGGCGGGATGTAAATTGCCAACAGACACTTGGGAGAAGTGTATGGTGTTTCCTGAAACATCTAAAAAACAAAGCAACAGAGCCTAGGGCACTTCCACTTATGGTCCTATAGCTTAGGGAAATTAAAATCAAAAAGACACAGCCACCCCAAAGTTTGGGACGCCTCTGTTTACAAGAACCTCGTTTACAGTACAAGTTCAACATCGCAGAAAGTGAAAAATGGATAAAGAAGTTGTGGTAATTACTTACAAAGCAATATCACTCAGCAATGAAATCTATGTCATCAGGCCCGTAGCAGCATAATGAGTGGATTCAGGTACGATGATTCTAACTGAAATAAGTCACACAGAAAAAGAAACATCATAAGATATCACTAATACACGGAATGTAAACTTGGCTACACAGGAACTGAATTACAGAACAGAACAGGGTCTCAAATTTAGAAAACCAACTTATGCTTGCTTAAGGGGAAAGGTGAGTTGGGGTGCTGCATAAAACCAGAGATTGAAATGAGCACAGATAAAGTTCCTTAAGCCAAATATGGAATAGACAAGAGCTACTCCTTGCTCAACAAAATGGACTCAACACCCCATATTAAACGCCTAAGAATGTACCTGACTAGTAAGTATCTTAAAACCTATGGATTGCTATGTCTCCAAAAGAGAATCAAGCGTGTGTACAGGGGCATAAACGCAGCAGTGATAGGATTGGAGAGGTTCGGTGAGCAAATGAAGACCCTTTGAAGTCATATTGCATGGTACCCATTCCACGGGTCTCAACTCTCCAGGTTTAAGGTATTCTTCCTTCAGCTAAAACATGCATGTGGAACCCAGAGTATGATCAACCGTGTGAACGGGAGACGTGTTCAAATATGTCTCAGGTTTCCTCCCCTGGTACTCGGGTGCAACATTCCAGACGCTTTACTAACACTCTCCCCACTTGGAGAGTCAGCGCCTTTAAATTCCTGTTTGGCCCAGTTTGCAATTTCTGCGGAAGATGAACAGGAATAGGGAGAACCAATGAGAGACTAGCTGGAGGTGTCTGGACGGGCAAATTTAAGTCTCATTTCCCACCAGGAAGAGGAAATAACCAAAGGCTCAGCGTGCCGTGCCGGAACCAGATTAGGGCCTGAAGCCATCCTGCGGTGTTGCGGCCGGCTCACAAGAAAGCGAGTTGAAGAAAGGAGCTCAGGGGCACTGTAATTCACAAACCTGCAGAGTTATAAATGACAGCTATCGTCCAAAAATATACTGAAGTAAGGCTGCCAATAGGACTTGAAAGCGGGGCAGAATTGCAGGAAACCGATTTCAGGAGGTAGACTGGAATTGCATTGAAAGCATAGGAAAAGAGGCAGAACGTCCACAATGATGCACTTGGCCAAAAAGGGCGTATGCGTTTCTTCCTGAATATATTCAGGAAAAAACGCATACGCCCTTTTTGGCCAACCAAGCAAGCTTGCAAAGGAAATCTGCACTACAATGAAGTCTCACTTCCCCCCGGTCAAAAGGGCCATCTGAAAAAAGTGTAAAATCCAGAAAGGCAGGACAGGCCATGGAGAACTGGGAGACTTGTTATGCTGATGGGCGGGATGTAAATTGCCAACAGACACTCGGGAGAAGTGTATGGTGTTTCCTGAAACATCTAAAAAACAAAGCAACAGAGCCTAGGGCACTTCCACTTATGGTCGTATAGCTTAGGGAAATTAAAATCAAAAAGACACAGCCACCCCAAAGTTTGGGACGCCTCTGTTTACAAGAACCTCGTTTACAGTACAAGTTCAATATCACAGAAAGTGAAAAATGGATAAAGAACTTATGGTACTTACGTACAATGCAGTATCACTCAGCAATGAAATCTATGTCATCAGGCCCGTAGCAGCATAATGAGTGGATTCAGGTACGATGATTCTAACTGAAATAAGTCACACAGAAAAAGAAACATCATAAGATATCACTAATACACGGAATGTAAACTTGGCTACACAGGAACTGAATTCCAAAACAGAACAGGGTCTCAAATTTAGAAAACCAACTTATGCTTGCTTAAGGGGAAAGGTGAGTTGGGGTGCTGCATAAAACCAGAGATTGAAATGAGCAGAGATAAAGTTCCTTAAGCCAAATATGGAATAGACAAGAGCTACTCCTTGCTCAACAAAATGGACTCAACACCGCATATTAAACGCCTAAGAATGTACCTGACTAGTAAATATCTTAAAACCTATGGATTGCTATGTCTCCAAAAGAGAAACAAGCGTGTGTACAGGGGCATAAACGCAGCAGTGATAGGATTGGAGAGGTTCGGTGAGCAAATGAAGACCCTTTGAAGTCATATTGCATGGTACCCATTACACGGGTCTCAACTACCCAGGTTTAAGGTATTCTTCCTTCAGCTAAAACATGCATGTGGAACCTAGATTATGATCAACCATGTGATCGGGAGACGTGTTCAAATATGTCTCAGTTTTCGTACCCTGGTACTCGGGTGCAACATTCCAGACGCTTTACTAACACTCTCCCGACTTGGAGAGTCAGTCCCTTTAACCTCCTGTTTGGCCCAGTTTGCAATTTCTGCGGAAGATGAACAGGAATAGGGAGAACCAATGAGAGACTAGCTGGAGGTGTCTGGACGGGCAAATTTAACTCTCATTTCCCACCAGGAAGAGGAATTAACCAAAGGCGCAGCGTGCCGTGCCGGAACCAGATTAGGGCCTGAAGCCATTCTGCGGTGTTGCGGCCAGCTCACAAGAAAGCGAGTTGAAGAAAGGAGCTCAGGGGCACTGTAATTCACAAACCTGCAGAGTTATAAATGACAGCTATCGTCCAAAAATATACTGAAGTAAGGCTGCCAAGAGGACTTGAAAGCGGGGCAGAATTGCAGGAAACCGATTTCAGGAGGTAGACTGGAATTGCATTGAAAGCATAGGAAAAGAGGCAGAACGTCCACAATGATGCACTTGGCCAAAAAGGGCATATGCGTTTTTTCCTGAATATATTCAGGAAAAAACGCATACGTCCTTTTTGGCCAACGAAGCAAGCTTGCAAAGGAAATCTGCACTACAATGTAGTCTCAATTCCCCCCGGTCAAAAGGGCCATCTGAAAAAAGTGTAAAATCCAGAAAGGCAGAACAGATCATGGAGAACTGGGAGCCTTGTTATGCTGATGGGCGGGATGACAATTGCCAACAGACACTCGGGAGAAGTGTATGGTGTTTCCTGAAACATCTAAAAAACAAAGCAACAGAGCCTAGGGCACTTCCACTTATGGTCCTATAGCTTAGGGAAATTAAAATCAAAACGACACAGCCACCCCAAAGTTTGGGACGCCTCTGTTTACAAGAACCTCGTTTACTGTACAAGTTCAATATCACAGAAAGTGAAAAATGGATAAAGAACTTGTGGTACTTACGTACAATGCAGTATCACTCAGCAATGAAATCTATGTCATCAGGCCCGTAGCAGCATAATGAGTGGATTCAGGTACGATGATTCTAACTGAAATAAGTCACACAGAAAAAGAAACATCATAAGATATCACTAATACACGGTATGTTAACTTGGCTACACAGGAACTGAATTCCAAAACAGAACAGGGTCTCAAATTTAGAAAACCAACTTATGCTTGCTTAAGGGTAAAGGTGAGTTGGGGTGCTGCATAAAACCAGAGATTGAAATGAGCACAGATAAAGTTCCTTAAGCCAAATATGGAATAGACAAGAGCTACTCCTTGCTCAACGAAATGGATTCAACACCCCTTATTAAACGCCTAAGAATGTACCTGACTAGTAAGTATCTTAAAACCTATGGATTGCTATGTCTCCGAAAGAGAATCAAGCGTGTGTACAGGGGCATAAACGCAGCAGTGATAGGATTGGAGAGGTTCGGTGAGCAAATGAAGACCCTTTGATGTCATATTGCATGGTACCCATTCCACGGGTCTCAACTATACAGGTTTAAGGTATTCTTCCTTCAGCTAAAACATGCATGTGGAACCCAGAGTATGATCAACCGTGTGAACGGGAGACGTGTTCAAATATGTCTCAGTTTTCCTCCCCTGGTACTCGGGTGCAACATTCCAGACGCTTTACTAACACTCTCCCCACTTGGAGAGTCAGTCCCTTTAACCTCCTGTTTGGCCCAGTTTGCAATATCTGCGGAAGATGAACAGGAATAGCGAGAACCAATGAGAGACTAGCTGGAGGTGTCTGGACTGGCAAATTTAACTCTCATTTCCCACCAGGAAGAGGAATTAACCAAAGGCTCAGCGTGCCGTGCCGGAACCAGATTAGGCCTTGAAGCCATCCTGCGGTGTTGCAGCCATGTCACAAGAAAGCGAGTTTAAGAAAGGAGCTCAGGGGCACTGTAATTCACAAACCTGCAGAGTTATAAATGACAGCTATCGTCCAAAAATATACTGAAGTAAGGCTGCCAATAGGACTTGAAAGCGGGGCAGAATTGCAGGAAACCGATTTCAGGAGGTAGACTGGAATTGCATTGAAAGCATAGGAAAAGAGGCAGAACGTCCACAATGATGCACTTGGCCAAAAAGGGCGTATGCGTTTCTTCCTGAATATATTCAGGAAAAAACGCATACGCCCTTTTTGGCCAACCAAGCAAGCTTGCAAAGGAAATCTGCACTACAATGAAGTCTCACTTCCCCCCGGTCAAAAGGGCCATCTGAAAAAAGTGTAAAATCCAGAAAGGCAGGACAGGCCATGGAGAACTGGGAGACTTGTTATGCTGATGGGCGGGATGTAAATTGCCAACAGACACTCGGGAGAAGTGTATGGTGTTTCCTGAAACATCTAAAAAACAAAGCAACAGAGCCTAGGGCACTTCCACTTATGGTCGTATAGCTTAGGGAAATTAAAATCAAAAAGACACAGCCACCCCAAAGTTTGGGACGCCTCTGTTTACAAGAACCTCGTTTACAGTACAAGTTCAATATCACAGAAAGTGAAAAATGGATAAAGAACTTATGGTACTTACGTACAATGCAGTATCACTCAGCAATGAAATCTATGTCATCAGGCCCGTAGCAGCATAATGAGTGGATTCAGGTACGATGATTCTAACTGAAATAAGTCACACAGAAAAAGAAACATCATAAGATATCACTAATACACGGAATGTAAACTTGGCTACACAGGAACTGAATTCCAAAACAGAACAGGGTCTCAAATTTAGAAAACCAACTTATGCTTGCTTAAGGGGAAAGGTGAGTTGGGGTGCTGCATAAAACCAGAGATTGAAATGAGCAGAGATAAAGTTCCTTAAGCCAAATATGGAATAGACAAGAGCTACTCCTTGCTCAACAAAATGGACTCAACACCGCATATTAAACGCCTAAGAATGTACCTGACTAGTAAATATCTTAAAACCTATGGATTGCTATGTCTCCAAAAGAGAAACAAGCGTGTGTACAGGGGCATAAACGCAGCAGTGATAGGATTGGAGAGGTTCGGTGAGCAAATGAAGACCCTTTGAAGTCATATTGCATGGTACCCATTACACGGGTCTCAACTACCCAGGTTTAAGGTATTCTTCCTTCAGCTAAAACATGCATGTGGAACCTAGATTATGATCAACCATGTGATCGGGAGACGTGTTCAAATATGTCTCAGTTTTCGTACCCTGGTACTCGGGTGCAACATTCCAGACGCTTTACTAACACTCTCCCGACTTGGAGAGTCAGTCCCTTTAACCTCCTGTTTGGCCCAGTTTGCAATTTCTGCGGAAGATGAACAGGAATAGCGAGAACCAATGAGAGACTAGCTGGAGGTGTCTGGACGGGCAAATTTAACTCTCATTTCCCACCAGGAAGAGGAATTAACCAAAGGCGCAGCGTGCCGTGCCGGAACCAGATTAGGGCCTGAAGCCATTCTGCGGTGTTGCGGCCAGCTCACAAGAAAGCGAGTTGAAGAAAGGAGCTCAGGGGCACTGTAATTCACAAACCTGCAGAGTTATAAATGACAGCTATCGTCCAAAAATATACTGAAGTAAGGCTGCCAATAGGACTTGAAAGCGGGGCAGAATTGCAGGAAACCGATTTCAGGAGGTAGACTGGAATTGCATTGAAAGCATAGGAAAAGAGGCAGAACGTCCACAATGATGCACTTGGCCAAAAAGGGCGTATGCGTTTCTTCCTGAATATATTCAGGAAAAAACGCATACGCCCTTTTTGGCCAACCAAGCAAGCTTGCAAAGGAAATCTGCACTACAATGAAGTCTCACTTCCCCCCGGTCAAAAGGGCCATCTGAAAAAAGTGTAAAATCCAGAAAGGCAGGACAGGCCATGGAGAACTGGGAGACTTGTTATGCTGATGGGCGGGATGTAAATTGCCAACAGACACTCGGGAGAAGTGTATGGTGTTTCCTGAAACATCTAAAAAACAAAGCAACAGAGCCTAGGGCACTTCCACTTATGGTCGTATAGCTTAGGGAAATTAAAATCAAAAAGACACAGCCACCCCAAAGTTTGGGACGCCTCTGTTTACAAGAACCTCGTTTACAGTACAAGTTCAATATCACAGAAAGTGAAAAATGGATAAAGAACTTATGGTACTTACGTACAATGCAGTATCACTCAGCAATGAAATCTATGTCATCAGGCCCGTAGCAGCATAATGAGTGGATTCAGGTACGATGATTCTAACTGAAATAAGTCACACAGAAAAAGAAACATCATAAGATATCACTAATACACGGAATGTAAACTTGGCTACACAGGAACTGAATTCCAAAACAGAACAGGGTCTCAAATTTAGAAAACCAACTTATGCTTGCTTAAGGGGAAAGGTGAGTTGGGGTGCTGCATAAAACCAGAGATTGAAATGAGCAGAGATAAAGTTCCTTAAGCCAAATATGGAATAGACAAGAGCTACTCCTTGCTCAACAAAATGGACTCAACACCGCATATTAAACGCCTAAGAATGTACCTGACTAGTAAATATCTTAAAACCTATGGATTGCTATGTCTCCAAAAGAGAAACAAGCGTGTGTACAGGGGCATAAACGCAGCAGTGATAGGATTGGAGAGGTTCGGTGAGCAAATGAAGACCCTTTGAAGTCATATTGCATGGTACCCATTACACGGGTCTCAACTACCCAGGTTTAAGGTATTCTTCCTTCAGCTAAAACATGCATGTGGAACCTAGATTATGATCAACCATGTGATCGGGAGACGTGTTCAAATATGTCTCAGTTTTCGTACCCTGGTACTCGGGTGCAACATTCCAGACGCTTTACTAACACTCTCCCGACTTGGAGAGTCAGTCCCTTTAACCTCCTGTTTGGCCCAGTTTGCAATTTCTGCGGAAGATGAACAGGAATAGCGAGAACCAATGAGAGACTAGCTGGAGGTGTCTGGACGGGCAAATTTAACTCTCATTTCCCACCAGGAAGAGGAATTAACCAAAGGCGCAGCGTGCCGTGCCGGAACCAGATTAGGGCCTGAAGCCATTCTGCGGTGTTGCGGCCAGCTCACAAGAAAGCGAGTTGAAGAAAGGAGCTCAGGGGCACTGTAATTCACAAACCTGCAGAGTTATAAATGACAGCTATCGTCCAAAAATATACTGAAGTAAGGCTGCCAAGAGGACTTGAAAGCGGGGCAGAATTGCAGGAAACCGATTTCAGGAGGTAGACTGGAATTGCATTGAAAGCATAGGAAAAGAGGCAGAACGTCCACAATGATGCACTTGGCCAAAAAGGGCATATGCGTTTTTTCCTGAATATATTCAGGAAAAAACGCATACGTCCTTTTTGGCCAACGAAGCAAGCTTGCAAAGGAAATCTGCACTACAATGTAGTCTCAATTCCCCCCGGTCAAAAGGGCCATCTGAAAAAAGTGTAAAATCCAGAAAGGCAGAACAGATCATGGAGAACTGGGAGCCTTGTTATGCTGATGGGCGGGATGACAATTGCCAACAGACACTCGGGAGAAGTGTATGGTGTTTCCTGAAACATCTAAAAAACAAAGCAACAGAGCCTAGGGCACTTCCACTTATGGTCCTATAGCTTAGGGAAATTAAAATCAAAACGACACAGCCACCCCAAAGTTTGGGACGCCTCTGTTTACAAGAACCTCGTTTACTGTACAAGTTCAATATCACAGAAAGTGAAAAATGGATAAAGAACTTGTGGTACTTACGTACAATGCAGTATCACTCAGCAATGAAATCTATGTCATCAGGCCCGTAGCAGCATAATGAGTGGATTCAGGTACGATGATTCTAACTGAAATAAGTCACACAGAAAAAGAAACATCATAAGATATCACTAATACACGGTATGTTAACTTGGCTACACAGGAACTGAATTCCAAAACAGAACAGGGTCTCAAATTTAGAAAACCAACTTATGCTTGCTTAAGGGTAAAGGTGAGTTGGGGTGCTGCATAAAACCAGAGATTGAAATGAGCACAGATAAAGTTCCTTAAGCCAAATATGGAATAGACAAGAGCTACTCCTTGCTCAACGAAATGGATTCAACACCCCTTATTAAACGCCTAAGAATGTACCTGACTAGTAAGTATCTTAAAACCTATGGATTGCTATGTCTCCGAAAGAGAATCAAGCGTGTGTACAGGGGCATAAACGCAGCAGTGATAGGATTGGAGAGGTTCGGTGAGCAAATGAAGACCCTTTGATGTCATATTGCATGGTACCCATTCCACGGGTCTCAACTCTCCAGGTTTAAGGTATTCTTCCTTCAGCTAAAACATGCATGTGGAACCCAGAGTATGATCAACCGTGTGAACGGGAGATGTGTTCAAATATGTCTCAGTTTTCCTCCCCTGGTACTCGGGTGCAACATTCCAGACGCTTTACTAACACTCTCCCCACTTGGAGAGTCAGTCCCTTTAACCTCCTGTTTGGCCCAGTTTGCAATATCTGCGGAAGATGAACAGGAATAGCGAGAACCAATGAGAGACTAGCTGGAGGTGTCTGGACTGGCAAATTTAACTCTCATTTCCCACCAGGAAGAGGAATTAACCAAAGGCTCAGCGTGCCGTGCCGGAACCAGATTAGGCCTTGAAGCCATCCTGCGGTGTTGCAGCCATGTCACAAGAAAGCGAGTTTAAGAAAGGAGCTCAGGGGCACTGTAATTCACAAACCTGCAGAGTTATAAATGACAGCTATCGTCCAAAAATATACTGAAGTAAGGCTGCCAATAGGACTTGAAAGCGGGGCAGAATTGCAGGAAACCGATTTCAGGAGGTAGACTGGAATTGCATTGAAAGCATAGGAAAAGAGGCAGAACGTCCACAATGATGCACTTGGCCAAAAAGGGCGTATGCGTTTCTTCCTGAATATATTCAGGAAAAAACGCATACGCCCTTTTTGGCCAACCAAGCAAGCTTGCAAAGGAAATCTGCACTACAATGAAGTCTCACTTCCCCCCGGTCAAAAGGGTCATCTGAAAAAAGTGTAAAATCCAGAAAGGCAGGACAGGCCATGGAGAACTGGGAGACTTGTTATGCTGATGGGCGGGATGTAAATTGCCAACAGACACTCGGGAGAAGTGTATGGTGTTTCCTGAAACATCTAAAAAACAAAGCAACAGAGCCTAGGGCACTTCCACTTATGGTCGTATAGCTTAGGGAAATTAAAATCAAAAAGACACAGCCACCCCAAAGTTTGGGACGCCTCTGTTTACAAGAACCTCGTTTACAGTACAAGTTCAATATCACAGAAAGTGAAAAATGGATAAAGAACTTATGGTACTTACGTACAATGCAGTATCACTCAGCAATGAAATCTATGTCATCAGGCCCGTAGCAGCATAATGAGTGGATTCAGGTACGATGATTCTAACTGAAATAAGTCACACAGAAAAAGAAACATCATAAGATATCACTAATACACGGAATGTAAACTTGGCTACACAGGAACTGAATTCCAAAACAGAACAGGGTCTCAAATTTAGAAAACCAACTTATGCTTGCTTAAGGGGAAAGGTGAGTTGGGGTGCTGCATAAAACCAGAGATTGAAATGAGCAGAGATAAAGTTCCTTAAGCCAAATATGGAATAGACAAGAGCTACTCCTTGCTCAACAAAATGGACTCAACACCGCATATTAAACGCCTAAGAATGTACCTGACTAGTAAATATCTTAAAACCTATGGATTGCTATGTCTCCAAAAGAGAAACAAGCGTGTGTACAGGGGCATAAACGCAGCAGTGATAGGATTGGAGAGGTTCGGTGAGCAAATGAAGACCCTTTGAAGTCATATTGCATGGTACCCATTACACGGGTCTCAACTACCCAGGTTTAAGGTATTCTTCCTTCAGCTAAAACATGCATGTGGAACCTAGATTATGATCAACCATGTGATCGGGAGACGTGTTCAAATATGTCTCAGTTTTCGTACCCTGGTACTCGGGTGCAACATTCCAGATGCTTTACTAACACTCTCCCGACTTGGAGAGTCAGTCCCTTTAACCTCCTGTTTGGCCCAGTTTGCAATTTCTGCGGAAGATGAACAGGAATAGCGAGAACCAATGAGAGACTAGCTGGAGGTGTCTGGACGGGCAAATTTAACTCTCATTTCCCACCAGGAAGAGGAATTAACCAAAGGCGCAGTGTGCCGTGCCGGAACCAGATTAGGGCCTGAAGCCATTCTGCGGTGTTGCGGCCAGCTCACAAGAAAGCGAGTTGAAGAAAGGAGCTCAGGGGCACTGTAATTCACAAACCTGCAGAGTTATAAATGACAGCTATCGTCCAAAAATATACTGAAGTAAGGCTGCCAAGAGGACTTGAAAGCGGGGCAGAATTGCAGGAAACCGATTTCAGGAGGTAGACTGGAATTGCATTGAAAGCATAGGAAAAGAGGCAGAACGTCCACAATGATGCACTTGGCCAAAAAGGGCGTATGCGTTTCTTCCTGAATATATTCAGGAAAAAACGCATACGCCCTTTTTGGCCAACCAAGCAAGCTTGCAAAGGAAATCTGCACTACAATGAAGTCTCACTTCCCCCCGGTCAAAAGGGCCATCTGAAAAAAGTGTAAAATCCAGAAAGGCAGGACAGGCCATGGAGAACTGGGAGACTTGTTATGCTGATGGGCGGGATGTAAATTGCCAACAGACACTTGGGAGAAGTGTATGGTGTTTCCTGAAACATCTAAAAAACAAAGCAACAGAGCCTAGGGCACTTCCACTTATGGTCGTATAGCTTAGGGAAATTAAAATCAAAAAGACACAGCCACCCCAAAGTTTGGGACGCCTCTGTTTACAAGAACCTCGTTTACAGTACAAGTTCAATATCACAGAAAGTGAAAAATGGATAAAGAACTTATGGTACTTACGTACAATGCAGTATCACTCAGCAATGAAATCTATGTCATCAGGCCCGTAGCAGCATAATGAGTGGATTCAGGTACGATGATTCTAACTGAAATAAGTCACACAGAAAAAGAAACATCATAAGATATCACTAATACACGGAATGTAAACTTGGCTACACAGGAACTGAATTCCAAAACAGAACAGGGTCTCAAATTTAGAAAACCAACTTATGCTTGCTTAAGGGGAAAGGTGAGTTGGGGTGCTGCATAAAACCAGAGATTGAAATGAGCAGAGGTAAAGTTCCTTAAGCCAAATATGGAATAGACAAGAGCTACTCCTTGCTCAACAAAATGGACTCAACACCGCATATTAAACGCCTAAGAATGTACCTGACTAGTAAGTATCTTAAAACCTATGGATTGCTATGTCTCCAAAAGAGAAACAAGCGTGTGTACAGGGGCATAAACGCAGCAGTGATAGGATTGGAGAGGTTCGGTGAGCAAATGAAGACCCTTTGAAGTCATATTGCTTGGTACCCATTACACGGGTCTCAACTACCCAGGTTTAAGGTATTCTTCCTTCAGCTAAAACATGCATGTGGAACCTAGATTATGATCAACCATGTGATCGGGAGACGTGTTCAAATATGTCTCAGTTTTCGTACCCTGGTACTCGGGTGCAACATTCCAGACACTTTACTAACACTCTCCCGACTTGGAGAGTCAGTCCCTTTAACCTCCTGTTTGGCCCAGTTTGCAATTTCTGCGGAAGATGAACAGGAATAGCGAGAACCAATGAGAGACTAGCTGGAGGTGTCTGGACTGGCAAATTTAACTCTCATTTCCCACCAGGAAGAGGAATTAACCAAAGGCTCAGCGTGCCGTGCCGGAACCAGATTAGGCCTTGAAGCCATCCTGCGGTGTTGCAGCCATGTCACAAGAAAGCGAGTTTAAGAAAGGAGCTCAGGGGCACTGTAATTCACAAACCTGCAGAGTTATAAATGACAGCTATCGTCCAAAAATATACTGAAGTAAGGCTGCCAATAGGACTTGAAAGCGGGGCAGAATTGCAGGAAACCGATTTCAGGAGGTAGACTGGAATTGCATTGAAAGCATAGGAAAAGAGGCAGAACGTCCACAATGATGCACTTGGCCAAAAAGGGCGTATGCGTTTCTTCCTGAATATATTCAGGAAAAAACGCATACGCCCTTTTTGGCCAACCAAGCAAGCTTGCAAAGGAAATCTGCACTACAATGAAGTCTCACTTCCCCCCGGTCAAAAGGGTCATCTGAAAAAAGTGTAAAATCCAGAAAGGCAGGACAGGCCATGGAGAACTGGGAGACTTGTTATGCTGATGGGCGGGATGTAAATTGCCAACAGACACTCGGGAGAAGTGTATGGTGTTTCCTGAAACATCTAAAAAACAAAGCAACAGAGCCTAGGGCACTTCCACTTATGGTCGTATAGCTTAGGGAAATTAAAATCAAAAAGACACAGCCACCCCAAAGTTTGGGACGCCTCTGTTTACAAGAACCTCGTTTACAGTACAAGTTCAATATCACAGAAAGTGAAAAATGGATAAAGAACTTATGGTACTTACGTACAATGCAGTATCACTCAGCAATGAAATCTATGTCATCAGGCCCGTAGCAGCATAATGAGTGGATTCAGGTACGATGATTCTAACTGAAATAAGTCACACAGAAAAAGAAACATCATAAGATATCACTAATACACGGAATGTAAACTTGGCTACACAGGAACTGAATTCCAAAACAGAACAGGGTCTCAAATTTAGAAAACCAACTTATGCTTGCTTAAGGGGAAAGGTGAGTTGGGGTGCTGCATAAAACCAGAGATTGAAATGAGCAGAGATAAAGTTCCTTAAGCCAAATATGGAATAGACAAGAGCTACTCCTTGCTCAACAAAATGGACTCAACACCGCATATTAAACGCCTAAGAATGTACCTGACTAGTAAATATCTTAAAACCTATGGATTGCTATGTCTCCAAAAGAGAAACAAGCGTGTGTACAGGGGCATAAACGCAGCAGTGATAGGATTGGAGAGGTTCGGTGAGCAAATGAAGACCCTTTGAAGTCATATTGCATGGTACCCATTACACGGGTCTCAACTACCCAGGTTTAAGGTATTCTTCCTTCAGCTAAAACATGCATGTGGAACCTAGATTATGATCAACCATGTGATCGGGAGACGTGTTCAAATATGTCTCAGTTTTCGTACCCTGGTACTCGGGTGCAACATTCCAGACGATTTACAAACACTCTCCCGACTTGGAGAGTCAGTCCCTTTAACCTCCTGTTTGGCCCAGTTTGCAATTTCTGCGGAAGATGAACAGGAATAGCGAGAACCAATGAGAGACTAGCTGGAGGTGTCTGGACGGGCAAATTTAACTCTCATTTCCCACCAGGAAGAGGAATTAACCAAAGGTGCAGCGTGCCGTGCCGGAACCAGATTAGGGCCTGAAGCCATTCTGCGGTGTTGCGGCCAGCTCACAAGAAAGCGAGTTGAAGAAAGGAGCTCAGGGGCACTGTAATTCACAAACCTGCAGAGTTATAAATGACAGCTATCGTCCAAAAATATACTGAAGTAAGGCTGCCAAGAGGACTTGAAAGCGGGGCAGAATTGCAGGAAACCGATTTCAGGAGGTAGACTGGAATTGCATTGAAAGCATAGGAAAAGAGGCAGAACGTCCACAATGATGCACTTGGCCAAAAAGGGCATATGCGTTTTTTCCTGAATATATTCAGGAAAAAACGCATACGCCCTTTTTGGCCAACCAAGCATCCTTGCAAAGGAAATCTGCACTACAATGAAGTCTCACTTCCCCCCGGTCAAAAGGGCCATCTGAAAAAAGTGTAAAATCCAGAAAGGCAGAACAGGCCATGGAGAACTGGGAGCCTTGTTATGCTGATGGGCGGGATGTCAATTGCCAACAAACACTCAGGAGAAGTGTATGGTGTTTCCTGAAACATCTAAAAAACAAAGCAACAGAGCCTAGGGCACTTCCACTTATGGTCCTATAGCTTAGGGAAATTAAAATTAAAAAAGACACAGCCACCCCAAAGCTTGGGACGCCTCTGTTTACAAGAACGTCATTTACCGTACAAGTTCAATATCACAGAAAGTGGAAAATGGATAAAGAACTTCTGGTACTTACGTACAATGCAGTATCACTCAGCAATGAAATCTATGTCATCAGGCCCTTAGCAGCACAATGAGTGGATTCAGGTATGATGATTCTAACTGAAATAAGTCACACAGAAAAAGAAACATCATAAGATATCAGTAATACACGGAATGAAAACTTGGCTACACAGGAACTGAATTACAGAACAGAACAGGGTCTCAAATTTAGAAAAGCAACTTATGCTTGCTTAAGGGGAAAGGTGAGTTGGGGTGCTGCATAAAACCAGAGATTGAAATGAGCACAGATAAAGTTCCTTAAGCCAAATATGGAATAGACAAGAGCTACTCCTTGCTCAACAAAATGGACTCAACACCCCATATTAAACGCCTAAGAATGTACCTGACTAGTAAGTATCTTAAAACCTATGGATTGCTATGTCTCCAAAAGAGAATCAAGCGTGTGTACAGGGGCATAAACGCAGCAGTGATAGGATTGGAGAGGTTCGGTGAGCAAATGAAGACCCTTTGAAGTCATATTGCATGGTACCCATTCCACGGGTCTCAACTCTCCAGGTTTAAGGGATTCTTCCTTCAGCTAAAACATGCATGTGGAACCCAGAGTATGATCAACCGTGTGAACGGGAGACGTGTTCAAATATGTCTCAGTTTTCCTCCCCTGGTACTCGGGTGCAACATTCCAGACGCTTTACTAACACTCTCCCCACTTGGAGAGTCAGCGCCTTTAAACTCCTGTTTGGCCCAGTTTGCAATTTCTGCGGAAGATGAACAGGAATAGCGAGAACCAATGAGAGACTAGCTGGAGGTGTCTGGACGGGCAAATTTAACTCTCATTTCCCACCAGGAAGAGGAATTAAACAAAGGCTCAGCATGCCGTGCCGGAACCAGATTAGGGCCTGAAGCCATTCTGCGGTGTTGTGGCCGGCTCACAAGAAAGCGAGTTGAAGAAAGGAGCTCAGGGGCACTGTAATTCACAAACCTGCAGAGTTATAAATGACAGCTATCGTCCAAAACTATACTGAAGTAAGGCTGCCAAGAGGACTTGAAAGCGGGGCAGAATTGCAGGAAACCGATTTCAGGAGGTAGACTGGAATTGCATTGAAAGCATAGGAAAAGAGGCAGAACGTCCACAATGATGCACTTGGCCAAAAAGGGCGTATGCGTTTTTTCCTGAATATATTCACGAAAAAACGCATACGCCCTTTTTGGCCAACCAAGCAAGCTTGCAAAGGAAATCTGCACTACAATGAAGTCTCACTTCCCCCCGGTCAAAAGGGCCATCTGAAAAAAGTGTAAAATCCAGAAAGGCAGGACAGGCCATGGAGAACTGGGAGCCTTGTTATGCTGATGGGCGGGATGTAAATTGCCAACAGACACTTGGGAGAAGTGTATGGTGTTTCCTGAAACATCTAAAAAACAAAGCAACACAGCCTAGGGCACTTCCACTTATGGTCCTATAGCTTAGGGAAATTAAAATCAAAAAGACACAGCCACCCCAATGTTTGGGACACCTCTGTTTACAAGAACCTCATTTACATTACAAGTTCAATATCACAGAAAGTGAAAAATGGATAAAGAACTTATGGTTCTTACGTACAATGCAGTATCACTTAGCAATGAAATCTATGTCATCAGGCCTGTAGCAGCATAATGAGTGGATTCAGGTACG
Organism: Stenella coeruleoalba; assembly: GCF_951394435.1. NCBI lineage: Eukaryota > Metazoa > Chordata > Mammalia > Artiodactyla > Delphinidae > Stenella > Stenella coeruleoalba. The sequence goes on from NW_027646184.1 coordinate 649,376, forward strand.
ATGATTCTAACTGAAATAAGTCACACAGAAAAAGAAACATCATAAGATATCACTAATACACGGAATGTAAACTTGGCTACACAGGAACTGAATTCCAAAACAGAACAGGGTCTCAAATTTAGAAAACCAACTTATGCTTGCTTAAGGGGAAAGGTGAGTTGGGGTGCTGCATAAAACCAGAGATTGAAATGAGCAGAGATAAAGTTCCTTAAGCCAAATATGGAATAGACAAGAGCTACTCCTTGCTCAACAAAATGGACTCAACACCGCATATTAAACGCCTAAGAATGTACCTGACTAGTAAGTATCTTAAAACCTATGGATTGCTATGTCTCCAAAAGAGAAACAAGCGTGTGTACAGGGGCATAAACGCAGCAGTGATAGGATTGGAGAGGTTCGGTGAGCAAATGAAGACCCTTTGAAGTCATATTGCATGGTACCCATTCCACGGGTCTCAACTCTCCAGGTTTAAGGTATTCTTCCTTCAGCTAAAACATGCATGTGGAACCCAGAGTATGATCAACCGTGTGAACGGGAGACGTGTTCAAATATGTCTCAGTTTTCGTACCCTGGTACTCGGGTGCAACATTCCAGACGCTTTACTAACACTCTCCCCACTTGGAGAGTCAGCGCCTTTAACCTCCTGTTTGGCCCAGTTTGCAATTTCTGCGGAAGATGAACAGGAATAGCAAGAACCAATGAGAGACTAGCTGGAGGTGTCTGGACGGGCAAATTTAACTCTCATTTCCCACCAGGAAGAGGAATTAAACAAAGGCTCAGCGTGCCGTGCGGGAACCAGATTAGGGCCTGAAGCCATCCTGCAGTGTTGCGGCCGGCTCACAAGAAAGCGAGTTGAAGAAAGGAGCTCAGGGGCACTGTAATTCACAAACCTGCAGAGTTATAAATGACAGCTATCGTCCAAAAATATACCGAAGTAAGGCTGTCAAGAGGACTTGAAAGCGGGGCAGAATTGCAGGAAACCGATTTCAGGAGGTAGACTGGAATTGCATTGAAAGCATCGGAAAAGAGGCAGAACGTCCACAATGATGCACTTGGCCAAAAAGGGCGTATGCGTTTTTTCCTGAATATATTCAGGAAAAAACGCATACGCCCTTTTTGGCCAACCAAGCAAGCTTGCAAAGGAAATCTGCACTACAATGAAGTCTCACTTCCCCCCGGTCAAAAGGGCCATCTGAAAAAAGTGTAAAATCCAGAAAAGCAGGACAGGCCATGGAGAACTGGGAGCCTTGTTATGCTGATGGGCGGGATGTAAATTGCCAACAGAAACTCGGGAGAAGTGTATGGTGTTTCCTGAAACATCTAAAAAACAAAGCAACAGAGCCTAAGGCACTTCCACTTATGGTCCTATAGCTTAGGGAAATTAAAATCAAAAAGACACAGCCACCCCAAAATTTGGGACGGCTCTTTTTACAGGAATCTCTTCTGCGGCACAAGTTAAATATCACAGAGGGCAAATAATGGATAAAGAAGTTGCGGTACTTATGTACAACAGAATACCACTCAGCAATGAAATCTATGTCACCAGACCCGTACCAGCATAATGAGTGGATTGAGACACGATGATTCTAAGTGAAATAAGTCACACAGAAAAAGAAACATCATAAGGTATCACTAATACACGGAATGTGAACTTGGCTACACTTGAACTGAATTACAAAACAGAACAGGGTCTCAAGTTTAGAAAACCAACTTATGCCTGCTTAAGGGGGAAGGTGAGTTGGGGTGCTGCATAAAAGCAGAGTTTGACATTAGCACAGATACCGTTCTATAAGCCAAATATGTAATAGACAAGACCTACCCCTTGCTCAACGAAATGGATTCAACAATGAGGTATCACCTCACACCTGGTAGAATAGGCATCATAGAAAATCTACAAACAGAAAATGCTGGAAAGGGCGTGGAGAAAAGGAACCCTCTTCCACTATTGTTGGGAATATAAATTGATACAGTCATTATGGAGAACAATATGGAATTTCTTAAGAAACTAACAATAGAATTACCATATGATACAGCAATCCCAGTACTGGACATATACCCAGACAAAACCATAAATCAAAAAGAGTCATTCACCGCAATGTTCATTGCATCACTATTTACAATATCGAGGTAATGGAAGCAACCTAAATGCCCACAGACAGACGAATGCATAAAGCCGTGGTACATATATAAAATGGAATATTACTAAGCCATGAAAAGGAATGAAATTGGGTCATTTGTAGAGACGTCGATGGATCTAGAGACTGTCATACAGAGTGAAGTAAGTCAGAAAGAGAAAAACAAATCTTGTATATTCATGCATATATGTGGAACCTAGAAAAACTGTACAGATTAACCATTTTGCAAGGCATAAATAAAGCAACAGATGTAGACAACAAACGTATGGACAACAAGGGGGGAAAGCTGTTGGGGGGGTGGTGGTGGGAGGAGTTGAGAGACTGGGATTGGCATGTATACATTTATATGTATAAAATAGATAACCAATAAGAACCTGCTGTATAAAAATATAAAATAAAATTCAAAATTAAAAAGAAATAAAATTTAAAAAATAAAACAGAAAAAACAATTATTCCCTGCACATACATGTATTTATATGAATAAATTATTTCCATGCTTATATCTGTAAATACAAAAAAGAGGAATAAAATCTACCTTGAACCAAAAACGAAAAAGAGAAAAAAACACAGAACCCACCAGTTACACAGAGGAAAACCGTATCAGGGCACTTGCTCCAGTTGTAAACAATTCTGAAGTTGGTCAGTGGTGGGGAATCGTCTCCCATTCAGCCAGCAGCCCCCACGCAACAAGCGTCCTCATTGCAAAGCTGGGGCACCGTGCCGAGGCATCTGTGAGTAAACGTGAGCTGAGCCCCAGGCCAGTTGCTGCTGAACTATTCCCACCCGTCCCAGGAAAAACACCTGAATATATACAAGGACTTGAAAGCCTAGAGGAAGGGCCATAGAGCCACACGAGTGACAGCATGCCAGCCGATTTGGTGCCTGCAGGCCAGCCAGGATGGTCCTGGCCCTGGGTGCTCTTCTGGAAGATTTCCATTTCCCTGCCTGAGATACCCGTCCTGTCCCTGCCCCCACTGCTTTTTTCCTTCCTCACCTCTGCCCAGGGAGAAATTCCAGCAGCAGGTATGGGTGACACATCCTCTTCTTTAGCAGGTGGCAGCCTGGCAACTGCTGCAGAAAGTCCAGCAGAGCCCCACTCACACTGGGCCACCCACAAAGCCGTGGCCTCTCACTCCCTCCCACCAGCCCAGCCCCGAGACTGCTGACAGGGCAGAGAAAATGGCGTCAGGCACGGCTGCAGGGGCTCTTGCTGCCTGGAGTGGTATTTATATTGATCTCAACCCAGGCACACCTGGGGAGGACTGGCCGGCACGGTAAGGCTGCCCAGGTCAGCCAATCATCACCCCTCAGGGGCTCACAGTTGCAGAAAATGGAACTTGCTGAACCGGCCAGGTCCAAGGAACAGGTGTGGGCTCCTGAGAGTCAGGATAGACAAGGGGCTGCAGCTTTGGCTTGTTTTCTAATCATTTTATCTGGCCCATGAGTGGGAGACAACTTCAAGAAAACCCTCTCCTAATGAGAGGAACCCAGGAGTCAGGGAGAGGAGGGGTGGGTGGTGGTTGGAGACTGAGGCCTGGTGCCCCGGGTGCAGTGGAAGTCTCTGGAAGACCAGGTGGAGGGAGGCCTCACGGAGTGATGCCCAGGGTCACAGACCTGTCGCAGCTGCTGTTTGTTAGTTCAAGTCCTGCTCTGAGGTGCTCTGTGTCAGCTCTGAGTGACAGGTGAGCTGGGGGTGCTCTGCAATGAGGGCTATGTGCACGGTTCCTGTGTGCCCAGCCCTGCCACGGTACCTGCAAGGGTAGCTCTGTATCCTGGGAGGGGCCTGACCACGAGAGCCCCATGGGCTGGGGTGGGGGTGGGGTACCTGCCCAGGTGAGCTCCATATTCTGGGATTGGTCTGACCACGAGAGCCCCATGGGCTGCTGGGGACCTGGTAAAGGATGTCAGGACAGTCAGTGAAGCCACCGAGGATATACCTCCAGTTGCTCCTAATTCCTACACCCTGCTGGTCATTCTACCAACCACCAGGACATGGTATTCTGTATTAGTCTTCAATGATGCCTTCTTTTGTATTCCATTAGTCCCAGAGTCACAAGAAATTTTGGCTTGTGAGTGGCAGGACTCAACATACAACTAAAACAATACTTCCGGGCCGTCTGGCCCCAAGGGTGCAAAAATTCCCACACCATCTTTGGGGAAAGCTTAGGTAAAGACCTAAAAGTTCTACCTCTGGAAAAGGAAACCCTCCTTCAATATGCAGACGACATTCTGATCGCCAGCCCTACTAAGGAGGCCTCTGAACTACCAAGCCAATAAAGGATAGAAGTTGTCCAAGAAAAAGCTCAAATATCACAGACTGCGGTGACCTGCCTGGGCTTCATTCTCACAGAAGGTCAGAGAAGCCCATCCCAGGAAAGGGAAGAAACCATTTTCAGCCTTACCCCTTTCTAAAACTAGAAGACAGCTTAGGGGTTTCTGGGGAGGCCAGGGTTTGCTGCTTCTGGATCCCTAACTACAGTCTACTAGCTGGGCCTCTATATGAAACACTGAAAGGAAAAGATGATGATCCTTTTGAATAGAATCCAGAAGTGGCCTTTCAAGAATGGAAAGAGCAGTCAATTCAGACCCTTGCCCTGGAACTCCCTAATTTAGCTAAACCCTTTGACCTTTACATTCCCGGTGAAAGGTGAATCGCCATTGGAGAATTCGTGCAAACACTGGGACCACTTGAAATGGAACAATGCAAGAATGCCATCCAGGTAGGATAAACTACAGTCACCAAGGGGCTTGGCCCACTGCCACATCTGGCCAAGATACTGGCGGTATCTAAAAACCTGGAAATCAGCAGCCCAAAAGGCCACGTCCCTCCTAAGGGAAAAGGACCCCACGTGGTGATCCTAACCACCAACCATGCCCTGAAGTTGCAGGGTTCACTCCGTGGGCACACCGACCTTGAGTGAGGAGGCCCTCCAACTCCAACATCCAGAGAGATAACCAGGGGCAACAGGGCACCATGACGACTCGTGTGAACATCACTTGACCTAGAGTTTCTCTCATAAAACAACAAGAGTGTGTCCCAAAAGAGTAGACTACTGCTTGCAGGACTTACTGCACCCAGAGGGGAGCTAATAATCTTGGCGGGGGAACCGTATATCACACTGTCACCATAGAAAAGCCTACAGACACCGTGATGATGGTGGCCAATAAGACCGGCTGGACTCCTGTTTACTTCAAAAGGCTGTTGTATCAGTGGCCATCATGGTCCTTGATCACCACTGACCCTGGACTGTCTGGGAGTTGAGCGGGCAGGGCTCTGACACCTGGTGCTGTTTGTACGTTAATTCAGGGGCCTAATTGAAGAAAGCGCAGACTACTGGTCAGAACATCTAGGCTGGCAGAAACGGTCAGCCTAAGGTGGCCGAACAAATGTGGGGCGGGGTGAAACCGGCCCCCACAGCGTCTCTGCACATCTCTTTCCTGGACCCTTAAAGGTCATTAGAATCTATAACACTTCCAATGCTGGTGCTCAGGTGGACGAGCAGGGAGGCAGGGGTCCTGGGGACAATCAACGTCACCGGGAGGCTGCTGGGGAGAAGCTCTGACCCTCGCCCCAGGGTATGAGGGCTCCCAACTCAGCACTCAGCAGTTACAGAAGAAGGGTCTGCACCCTCAGCACTCCAAGAATGAGGAACGGGACAAAAGGCAGAGGAGGGGTTTGTCCCCAGCAAAGCCCATTAGAAATCCCTGGGAGATAAAAATAGAATCTGGGCAATAAATTCAAGTCTAACCTTTTTTATCCTTTGTGCTTTGTCTAATTTCACGTGCTCCTAGGGTCCCGCATGCAGAGGTTCCACACCCGGCACTTCAGACCAGATTTCCTAGTGCAGAATGGCTGGGTCGACACCTCAGCTCCTGGGGCCCAGTGCAGACTCCACGATATAGAGCCTGAGCTACAGCCAACCCGGCCCTCGAGAGCTCCGCCGCCTCCCTCCCTCCCACTGACTGTGACAGGATCTCTACACAGCAGCCCAGCCCACAGCCCACGGGGTAGTGCATGCCCTCACCTCTCCATTCTCTGATCAAAATATAAAGTTTCCTTTGCTTGTGAACCAAACTCAGTCTCGATCTGTTGGCCCCAATGACACTGGGCAGGGGGACACTTGTTGGGGTCCACTCTGGAGGATCAGTAACAGAAATTGAGACTATTGTAACCTCAATGAACAGATGTGTGAGCCAAACTGTAGTTAACATAGAACAGTGTATAAGGCTCGGGTAAAATAAGATGTTTCTAACACTTCCATTTGATATTTCCATCACTTTTTATAAGCAAGTTCAGTGAAAAGGTTTGTCTTATTTGTCAGGTCAATATTAGAGAAACGAAGTGATTTCTTTCCAAGGATGTACATCTAATAATCTTGGTTAAACCTTCAATCTTGTTTTAAATGCTTTTCCATTGAAAATGATACCTCTCTTTCAGCTCCCCCATTTCTGAGAAGTATAAAATCTTATAATTTATTATTACCAAAGGGGAAAGGTGGGAGGAGGGATAAATTAACAGTTTGGGATTAACACATACACACTGCTATGTATAAAATAGATCATCAACAAGGAACTACTGTATAGCACAGGGAACTACACTCAACATTTTGCAATAACCTATAAGGGGAAATAATCTGAAAAAGAATAGATATTTTTATTGACATCATCTATCAATGACAGTTAAAGTGTAGCCTAAGCGAAGCTGGTGGTGAGTGCTTCTGACCCTGAAGACTTCAATCATCTAAAGTTTGGACTCTGCCTACTTCCCAAGGCCCTTAATGAACATATGTGTAGCCGTAGCTTAAAAAATTCCCCAGTTTGGGTTTCGGGGAGACACTGATTTTGAAAAAGCCCTGGTGTTCTCCTTACATGAATGGGACTCTTCCTACTGCTAAAACAGGTCTGTCACACCCAGAGGATGGTATACCGTCTGATCGGGAAGAGTTTGGAAAAGGCATCTCATCTCCTCATCTCCTGGTGCTCGGGTTCACCCCTCCAGCGTCTTTACTAACAGTCTCCCCACTTGGAGATGTCAGCACTGTCAACATCCTGTTGCGTACAGTTTGGAATTTGTCCAGAGGATGAAGCGGAAGGATGAGGAACAATGAGAGACAAGTCCTAGGTGTTCAGACAGGCACATGTCACTCTAATTTCCAATCAGGAAGACGAATTGACCAAAGGCTAGGGTTGCCCATGGAAACAGTATAGGGCTTGAGGAAATCCCGCTGCTTTGTGGCCAGTTCCCATAAACACAAGTTGAACAATGGAACTCAGGGGCAGTAAAATTCACAAAACTGCAGAGTTGAAAATATCCATCACTGAAAAATGTCTTGAGGAAAGTCAGAGAAAAGGACTTGTAAGCAAGGGAGAATGGCAGGAAAGGGATTTGAGGAGGTAGAAAGGACTCGCCATTAAGCACAAGAAAAGGAGCTGAACATTGCCAACATTGCAGTTGGCCAAAAAGGGTGTATGCGTTTTTTTCTGTATATATTCAAGAAAAGGGCATACACTTTTTTAGCCAACCAAACAGGGGGGCACTGGAAGTCAATACTACAAAACATATCACTTCGCATCAGTCAGAAGAGCCATCCTCATAAAGCGTAAACAACAGAAATGCAGGACAGGGCAACGAGAAGAGGGAGCCCTGTGAGACTTATAGTGGAAATGTATATTGCCAACGGCCATTCTGGAGAAGTGTATTGTGTTTACTAAAGCATCTAAAAAATGAGCTACAGAGCATAGGGCACTTGCACTCATGGGCGTATATCTTGGGAAAAACAAAAATCGAGAGGACACAGGCACCCCAATGTTTACCCCCTCTCTGTTTAAAAGATCCTCGACTAGCATATAACTTAAATGTCTCTGGAGGGAAAAAATGGATAGAGATGTGGTACTTAGGTAGAGTGGAATATTATTCAGCCTGGAAATCAATGAAATATGGCCAGTTGTAACAACTCCGGAGGAGTTACGTATGATCATTCTAAGTGACAGAATTCAAAAAGAAAAAGACACATATCATAAGATATCACTTAAAGGTGGAATCCAAAATGGCTACACATGAAATAAATTACAAAACAAAAACATAGTCAAATATGTAGAAAACACGCATAAGGCTGCTAAACAGGAAAGGTGGGGAGGGGTGAGGCATCATCCAGGAGGTTGAAATTAGCAAAGATACCATTCCAAATACCAAACTGATAATCAACAAGGCCTACACGGTAGCTAAAAGAACTGCACTCAGCACACTCAAGTCACCGGAAAAGAATATATACGACTGGTAAGAATCTGAAAAAGAATTTATTGATGACTCTCTGTACGTGAATCAAGTGGATGTACAGCAGCAAGAAACAGAGCTTTGAAAATCAGCTGTAACCAATATAGTAATAAATTGAAAAAAATAAACGACAGAGAGACAGAGAAAACCTCTTACAACTTTTCCTCAGGGACGGTGATGCAACATGGATTGAACACATCTAGACCCACAGCAGGATGAGACATAAGGCTGGAAACTGTTTGCGCTAAGAGAAATGTGAGGTTGGGTGAGGAAATGCACACCCTTTAAAGTAATACTACCTGGTACCCATTCAATGGGTCCCAAATCTGCAGGTTCAAGGGATCTTCCTACAGCTAAAACATGCATGGAAAACCCAGAGGACTGTACACCATGTGATCGGGAGATGTGTCTAAAATGCACCTCATTTATCCTCTCCTGGTGCTCCTGTTCACCATTCCAGCCACGTTACTTAGAATCTCCCCACTTGGAGAATCAGCACATTTAAACTTCTGTTTCACACATTTTGCAAATTGTGAGGAGGATGAACGGGAAGAGGGGGAACCAATGAGAGAATAGTTGTAGGGGTTTGGACGGGCACATATCACTCTAATTTCCCATTAAGAATAAGAATTAAAGAAAGGCTCAGCCTGCCTCGCCGGAGCCAAAATAGGGCCTGAAGCAATCCTGCGGGTTTGAGGCCAGCTCACAAAAGAGCAACTTAAAAAATGGAGCTCAGGGTCACTGCAATTCACAAACCTGCAGAGTTATAAATGAAAATTAACGTCCAAAAATATGTTGAGGTAAGGCAAAGAAGAGGATCTGAATGCAAGACAGAATTGCAAGAAACAGATTTCAAGAGATAGATTGGACTCGTCTTTAACGCACATGAAAAGCGGCAGAATTTCGACAATGATGCAGTTGGCCCAAAAGGGCGTATGCGTTTTTTCCTGATTATATCCAGGAAAAAACGCATACGCACTTTATGGGCAACGAAGCAAGCAAGCAATGCAAATGTGCACAACAAAGAAGTCTCACTTCCCACCGGTCAAAAGGGCCATCCTAAAAAATTGTAAAAACCAGAAATGCAGGACAGGCCATGGAGAACAGGGAGCCTTTATACGCTGATGGGCAGTGTGTGAACTGCCGAGAGCCACTCTGGAGAAGTGTATGGTGGTTCCTAAATCATCTAAAAAACAGAGCTACAGAGCATAGGACACTTCCAATCATGGGAGTATATCTAGGGAAGTCTAAAAATCAACAAGACACAAGCACACCACAGTTTAGGGCTACTCTGTTTACAAGAACCTCAACTTCAGTACACCTTAAATATCCCAGGAAAGAGAACAATGGATAAAGAAGATGTGGTACTTATGTACAATGGAATATCTCTTCACCATGAAATCAATGTAATAAGGCTAGTAGAAGGATAAAGAGTGGATTTAGGTCCGATAATACTACTTGAAATAAGTCAAATAGAAAAAGAAACATATCATAAGATATCACTTATAGAGGGAGGGTAAATATGGCTGCACAAGAAATGAATTACAGAACAGAACAGTGTCTCACATTTAGAAAACACACTTATGTCAGCTTAAGGGGAAAGGAGAGGTGGGGTGATGCATAAAACCAGAGTTTGAAATTAGCACAGATACCGTTCAATAAACCAAATAGGTATTAGACAAGATCTACACCTTGCTCAATGAACTGACCTCAACACACCCTATACACCACAGAGAAATATATCTGAGTAATAAGAATCTTAAAACCCATGTATTGATATATCTCCATAAGGGAATCAAGTGTGTGCAGAGCGGCACAAACACAGCAGTGAAAATGAGCTAAACCCCATTATAGAAATAAATTTTAAAAACAAAACGCTGAAACAATGAAAGAGAGAAAAATTCTTACAAAATTCGCTCAGGGGCTGTGATGCAACCTGGATTGACCACATATAAACCCACAGCTGGATAAGACATAAGGCTGGACACTTGGGGCTGAGAGGATTGGTGAGCTTTGGTGAGCAACTGCCGAAAGTTTAATGCAATACTTCATGCTACTCAGTCCAAGGGTCCCAACACTCCAGGTTGAAGGGAATCTTCCTACAGCTAAACCATGCTTGGGAAACCCAGCGACTGGTATACCATATGATCAGGAAAGGTTTCTAAAACGCACCTCATTTTTCCTCTCCTGGGGCTCCGGATCGACATTCCAGCCGCTTTACTAACAACATCCCCACATGGAGTCAATGCCTTTAAGTTCTGGTATCGCACAGTCTGCAGTTAGTGCAGAGGATGAATGGGAATAGGGGGAACCAGTGAGAAACTAGCTGTAGCGGTTTCAATGGGCACATGTCACTCTAATTTCACATCAGTAAGAAGAATTAACCAAAGGCACAGGAAGGTGCCCCAGAAGAAAAATAGGATTTCAAGGAATCCTGTGGTTATGGGGCAAGACCACAAAAATAAGAGCTGAAAAGTGGGGCTAAGGGCCACTGCAATTCAAAAACCTGCAGAGTTATAAAGGCCAACTATTTTCAAAAAATATATTGAGGTAATGCTATGAAGACATTGAAAGCAAGGCAGAATTGCAGGAAACCGATTTCAGGAGGTAGACTGGAATTGCATTGAAAACATATGAAGAGAGTCAGAACCTCGACAATGATGCACTTGGCCAAAAAGGCGTATGTGTTTTTTCCTGAATATATTCAGGAAAAAATGCATACGCACTTTTTGGCCAACCAAGCAAGCTTGCAAAGGAAATCTGCACTACAATGAAGTCTCACTTCCACCTGGTCAAAAGGGCCATCTGAAAAAAGTGTAAAATCCATAAAGGTACGACAGGCAATGGAGAACTGGGAGCCTTGTTATGCTGATGGGCGGGATGTAAATTGCCAACAGACACTCGGGAGAAGTGTATGGTGTTTCCTGAAACATCTAAAAAACAAAGCAACAGAGCCTAGGGCACTTCACTTATGGTCCTTAGCTTAGGGAAATTAAAATCAAAAAGACACAGCCACCCCAAAGTTTGGGACGCCTCTGTTTACAAGAACCACATTTATCGTACAAGTTCAATATCACAGAAAGTGAAAAATGGATAAAGAACTTGTGGTACTTACGTACAATGCAGTATCACTCAGCAATGAAATCTATGTCATCAGGCCCGTAGCAGCATAATGAGTGGATTCAGGTACGATGATTCTAACTGAAATAAGTCACACAGAAAAAGAAACATCAAAAAATATCACTAATACATGGAATGAAAACTTGGCTACAGAGGAACTGAATTCCAAAACAGAACAGGGTCTCAAATTGAGAAAACCAACTTATGCTTGCTTAAGGGGAAAGTTGAGTTGGGGTGCTGCATAAAACCAGAGATTGAAATGAGCACAGATAAAGTTCTATAAGCCAAATATGGAATAGACAAGAGCTACTCCTTGCTCAACGAAATGACTCAACACCCCATATTAAACAACTAAGAATGTACCTGACTAGTAAGTATCTTAAAACCGATGGATTGTTATGTCTCCAAAAGAGAATCAAGCCTGTGTACAGGGGCATAAATGCAGCAGTGATAGGATTGGAGAGGTTCGGTGAGCAAATGAAGACCCTTTGAAGTCATATTGCATGATACCCATTCCACGGGTTTCAACTACCCAGGTTTAAGGTATTCTTCCTTCAGCTAAAACATGCATGTGGAACCCAGAGTATGATCAACCGTGAGATCGGGAGACATGTTCAAATATGTCTCAGATTTGGACCCCTGGTACTCGGGTGCAACATTCCAGATGCTTTACAAAACTCCCCCGACTTGGAGAGTCAGTGCCTTTAACCTCCTGTTTGGCCCAGTTTGCAATTTCTGCGGAAGATGAACAGGAATAGGGAGAACCAATGAGAGACTAGCTGGAGGTGTCTGAACGGGCAAATTTAACTTTAAATTCCCACCAGGAAGAGGAATTAACCAAAGGCTCAGCGTGCCGTGCCGGAACCAGATTAGGGCCTCAAGACATCCTGCAGTGTTGCGGCCAGCTCAAAAGAAAGCGAGTTGAAGAAAGGAGCTCAGGGGCACTGTAATTCACAAACCTGCAGAGTTATAAATGACAGCTATCGTCCAAAAATATACTGAAGTAAGGCTGCCAAGAGGACTTGAAAGCGGGGCACAATTGCAGGAAACCGATTTCAGGAGGTAGACTGGAATTGCATTGAAAGCATAGGAAAAGAGGCAGAACGTCCACAATGATGCACTTGGCCAAAAAGGGCGTATGCGTTTTTTCCTGAATATATTCAGGAAAAAACGCATACGCCCTTTTTGGCCAACCAAGCAAGCTTGCAAAGGAAATCTGCACTACAATGAAGTCTCACTTCCCCGCGGTCAAAACGGAAATCTGAAGAAAGTGTAAAATCCAGAAAGGCAGGACAGGCCATGGAGAACTGGGAGCCTTGTTATGCTGATGGGTGGGATGTAAATTGCCAACAGACACTCGGGAGAAGTGTATGGTGTTTCCTGAAACATCTAAAAAACAAAGCAACAGAGCCTAGGGCACTTCCACTTATGGTCCTATAGCTTAGGGAAATTAAAATCAAAAAGACACAGCCACCCCAAAGTTTGGCACGGCTCTGTTTACAAGAACGTCGTTTACAGTACAAGTTCAACATCGCAGAAAGTGAAAAATGGATAAAGAAGTTGTGGTATTTACTTACAAAGCAATATCACTCAGCAATGAAATCTATGTCATCAGGCCCTTAGCAGCACAATGAGTGGAATCAGGTATGATGATTCTAACTGAAATAAGTCACACAGAAAAAGAAACATCATAAGATATCAGTAATACACGGAATGTAAACTTGGCTACACAGGAACTGAATTACAGAACAGAACAGGGTCTCAAATTTAGAAAACCAACTTATGCTTGCTTAAGGGGAAAGGTGAGTTGGGGTGCTGCATAAAACCAGAGATTGAAATGAGCACAGATAAAGTTCCTTAAGCCAAATATGGAATAGACAAGAGGTACTCCTTGCTCAACGAAATGGACTCAACACCCCATATTAAACGCCTAAGAATGTACCTGACTAGTAAGTATCTGAAAACCTATGGATTGCTATGTCTCCAAAAGAGAATCAAGCGTGTGTACAGGGGCATAAACGCAGCAGTGATACGATTGGAGAGGTTTGGTGAGCAAATGAAGACCCTTTGAAGTCATATTGCATGGTACCCATTCCACGGGTCTCAACTCTCCAGGTTTAAGGTATTCTTCCTTCAGCTAAAACATGCATGTGGAACCCAGAGTATGATCAACCATGTGAACGGGAGATGTGTTCAAATATGTCTCAGTTTTCCTCCCCTGGTACTCGGGTGCAACATTCCAGACGCTTTACTAACACTCTCCCCACTTGGAGAGTCAGTGCCTTTAACCTCCTGTTTGGCCCAGTTTGCAATTTCTGCGGAAGATGAACAGGAATAGGGAGAACCAATGACAGACTAGCTGGAGGTGTCTGGACGGGCAAATTTAACTCTCATTTCCCACCAGGAAGAGGAAATAACCAAAGGCTCAGCGTGCCGTGCCGGAACCAGATTAGGGCCTGAAGCCATCCTGCGGTGTTGCGGCCAGGTCACAAGAAAGCGAGTTGAAGAAAGGAGCTCAGGGGCACTGTAATTCACAAACCTGCAGAGTTATAAATGACAGCTATCGTCCAAAAATATACTGAAGTAAGGCTGCCAAGAGGACTTGAAAGCGGGGCAGAATTGCAGGAAACCGATTTCAGGAGGTAGACTGGAATTGCATTGAAAGCATAGGAAAAGAGGCAGAACGTCCACAATGATGCACTTGGCCAAAAAGGGCGTATGCGTTTTTTCCTGAATATATTCAGGAAAAAACGCATACGCCCTTTTTGGCCAACCAAGCAAGCTTGCAAAGGAAATCTGCACTACAATGAAGTCTCACTTCCCCCCAGTCAAAAGGACCATCTGAAAAAAGTGTAAAATCCAGAAAGGCAGAACAGGCCATGGAGAACTGGGAGCCTTGTTATGCTGATGGGCGGGATGTAAATTGCCAACAGCCACTCGGGAGAAGTGTATGGTGTTTCCTGAAACATCTAAAAAACAAAGCAACAGAGCCTAGGGCACTTCCACTTATGGTCCTATAGCTTAGGGAAATTAAAATCAAAAAGACACAGCCACCCCAAAGTTTGGGACGCCTCTGTTTACAAGAACCTCGTTTACAGTACAAGTTCAACATCGCAGAAAGTGAAAAATGGATAAAGAAGTTGTGGTATTTACTTACAAAGCAATATCACTCAGCAATGAAATCTATGTCATCAGGCCCTTAGCAGCACAATGAGTGGATTCAGGTACGATGATTCTAACTGAAATAAGTCACACAGAAAAAGAAACATCATAAGATATCAGTAATACACGGAATGTAAACATGGCTACACAGGAACTGAATTACAGAACAGAAGAGTGTCTCAAATTTAGAAAACCAACTTATGCTTGCTTAAGGGGAAAGGTGAGTTGGGGTGCCGCATAAAACCAGAGATCGAAATGAGCTCAGATAAAGTTCCTTAAGCCAAATATGGAATAGACAAGAGCTACTTCTTGCTCAACGAAATGGACTCAACACCGCATATTAAACACCTAAGAATGTACCTCACTAGTAAGTATCTTAAAACCTATGGATTGCTATGTCTCGGAAAGAGAATCAAGCGTGTGTACAGGGGCATAAACGCAGCAGTGATAGGATTGGAGAGGTTCGGTGAGCAAATGAAGACCCTTTGAAGTCATATTGCATGGTACCCATTCCACGGGTTTCAACTACCCAGGTTTAAGGTATTCTTCCTTCAGCTAAAACATGCATGTGGAACCTAGAGTATGATCAACCATGTGATCGGGAGACGTGTTCAAATATGTCTCAGTTTTCGTACCCTGGTACTCGGGTGCAACATTCCAAACGCTTTACTAACACTCTCCCGACTTGGAGAGCCAGTCCCTTTAACCTCCTGTTTGGCCCAGTTTGCAATTTCTGCGGAAGATGAACAGGAATAGCGAAAACGAATGAGAGACTAGCTGGAGGTGTCTGGACTGGCAAATTTAACTCTCATTTCCCACCAGGAAGAGGAATTAACCAAAGGCTCAGCGTGCCGTGCCGGAACCAGATTAGGGCCTGAAGCCATCCTGCGGTGTTGCGGCCAGCTTAAAAGAAAGCGAGTTGAAGAAAGGAGCTCAGGAACACTGTAATTCACAAACCTGCAGAGTTATAAATGACAGCTATCGTCCAAAAATATACTGAAGTAAGGCTGCCAAGAGGACTTGAAGGCGGGGCAGAATTGCAGGAAACCAATTTCAGGAGGTAGACTGGAATTGCATTGAAAGCATCGGAAAAGAGGCAGAACGTCCACAATGATGCACTTGGCCAAAAAGGGCGTATGCGTTTTTTCCTGAATATATTCAGGAAAAAACGCATACGCCCTTTTTGGCCAACCAAGCAAGCTTGCAAAGGAAATCTGCACTACAATGAAGTCTCACTTCCCCCCGGTCAAAAGGGCCATCTGAAAAAAGTGTAAAATCCAGAAAGGCAGGACAGGCCATGGAGAACTGGGAGCCTTGTTATGCTGATGGGCGGGATGTAAATTGCCAACAGACACTCGGGAGAAGTGTATGGTGTTTCCTGAAACATCTAAAAAACAAAGCAAAAGAGCCTAGGGCACTTCCACTTATGGTCCTATAGTTTAGGGAAATTAAAATAAAAAAGACACAGCCAACCCAAAGTTTGGGACGGCTCTGTTTACCACAACCTCGTTTACAGTACAAGTTCAATATCACAGAATGTGAAAAATGGATAAAGAAGTTGTGGAACTCACGTACAATGCAGTATCACTCAGCAATGAAATCTATGTCATCAGGACTGTAGCAGCATAATGAGTGGAGTTAGGTACGATGATTCTAACTGAAATAAGTCACACAGAAAAAGAAACATCATAAGATATCACTAACACACGGAATGTAAACTTGGCTACACAGGAACTGAATTACAGAACAGAACAGGGTCTCAAATAGAGAAAACCAACTTATGCTTGCTTAAGGGGAAAGTTGAGTTGGGGTCCTGCATAAAACCAGAGATTGAAATGAGCACAGATAAAGTTCCTTAAGCCAAATATGGAATAGACAAGAGCTACTCCTTGCTCAACGAAATGGACTCAACACCGCATATTAAACGCCTAAGAATGTACCTGACTAGTAAGTATCTTAAAACCTATGGATTGTATGTCTCCAAAAGAGAATCAAGCGTGTGTACAGGGACATAAACTCAGCAGTGATAGGATTGGAGAGGTTCGGTGAGCAAATGAAGACCCTTTGAAGTCATATTGCATGGTACCCATTCCACGGGTCTCAACTCTCCAGGTTTAAGGTATTCTTCCTTCAGCTAAAACATGCATGTGGAACCCAGCGTATGATCAACCGTGTGATCGGGAGACGTGTTCAGATATGTCTCAGTTTTCGTACCCTGGTACTCGGGTGCAACATTCCAGACGCTTTACTAACACTCTCCCGACTTGGAGAGTCAGTCCCTTTAACCTCCTGTTTGGCCCAGTTTGCAATTTCTGCGGAAGATGAACAGGAATAGCGAGAACCAATGAGAGACTAGCTGGAGGTGTCTGGACGGGCAAATTTAACTCTCATTTCCCACCAGGAAGAGGAATTAACCAAAGGCGCAGCGTGCCGTGCCGGAACCAGATTAGGGCCTGAAGCCATCCTGCAGTGTTGCGGCCAGCTCACAAGAAAGCGAGTTGAAGAAAGGAGCTCAGGGGCACTGTAATTCACAAACCTGCAGAGTTATAAATGACAGCTATCGTCCAAAAATATACTGAAGTAAGGCTGCCAAGAGGACTTGAAAGCGGGGCAGAATTGCAGGAAACCGATTTCAGGAGGTAGACTGGAATTGCATTGAAAGCATAGGAAAAGAGGCAGAACGTCCACAATGATGCACTTGGCCAAAAAGGGCGTATGCGTTTTTTCCTGAATATATTCAGGAAAAAACGCATACGCCCTTTTTGGCCAACCAAGCAAGCTTGCAAAGGAAATCTGCACTACAATGAAGTCTCACTTCCCCGCGGTCAAAACGGAAATCTGAAGAAAGTGTAAAATCCAGAAAGGCAGGACAGGCCATGGAGAACTGGGAGCCTTGTTATGCTGATGGGCGGGATGTAAATTGCCAACAGACACTCGGGAGAAGTGTATGGTGTTTCCTGAAACATCTAAAAAACAAAGCAACAGAGCCTAGGGCACTTCCACTTATGGTCCTATAGCTTAGGGAAATTAAAATCAAAAAGACACAGCCACCCCAAAGTTTGGGACGCCTCTGTTTACAAGAACCTCGTTTACAGTACAAGTTCAACATCGCAGAAAGTGAAAAATGGATAAAGAAGTTGTGGTATATACTTACAAAGCAATATCACTCAGCAATGAAATCTATGTCATCAGGACCGTAGCAGCATAATGAGTGGATTCAGGTACGATGATTCTAACTGAAATAAGTCACACAGAAAATGAAACATCATAAGATATGACTAACACACGGAATGTAAACTTGGCTATACAGGAACTGAATTCCAAAACAGAACAGGGTCTCAAATTTAGAAAACCAACTTATGCTTGCTTAAGGGGAAAGGTGAGTTGGGGTGCTGCATAAAACCAGAGATTGAAATGAGCACAGATAAAGTTCCTTAAGCCAAATATGGAATAGACAAGAGCTACTCCTTGCTCAACGAAATGGACTCAACACCCCATATTAAACGCCTAAGAATGTACCTGACTAGTAAGTATCTTAAAACCTATGGATTGCTATGTCTCCGAAAGAGAATCAAGCATGTGTACAGGGGCATAAACGCAGCAGTGACAGGATTGGAGAGGTTTGGTGAGCAAATGAAGACCCTTTGAAGTCATATTGCATGGTACCCATTCCACGGGTCTCAACTCTCCAGGTTTAAGGTATTCTTCCTTCAGCTAAAACATGCATGTGGAACCCAGAGTATGATCAACCATGTGAACGGGAGATGTGTTCAAATATGTCTCAGTTTTCCTCCCCTGGTACTCGGGTGCAACATTCCAGACGCTTTACTAACACTCTCCCCACTTGGAGAGTCAGCGCCTTTAACCTCCTGTTTGGCCCAGTTTGCAATTTCTGCGGAAGATGAACAGGAATAGGGAGAACCAATGACAGACTAGCTGGAGGTGTCTGGACGGGCAAATTTAACTCTCATTTCCCACCAGGAAGAGGAAATAACCAAAGGCTCAGCGTGCCGTGCCGGAACCAGATTAGGGCCTGAAGCCATCCTGCGGTGTTGCGGCCAGGTCACAAGAAAGCGAGTTGAAGAAAGGAGCTCAGGGGCACTGTAATTCACAAACCTGCAGAGTTATAAATGACAGCTATCGTCCAAAAATATACTGAAGTAAGGCTGCCAAGAGGACTTGAAAGCGGGGCACAATTGCAGGAAACCGATTTCAGGAGGTAGACTGGAATTGCATTGAAAGCATAGGAAAAGAGGCAGAACGTCCACAATGATGCACTTGGCCAAAAAGGGCGTATGCGTTTTTTCCTGAATATATTCAGGAAAAAACGCATACGCCCTTTTTGGCCAACCAAGCAAGCTTGCAAAGGAAATCTGCACTACAATGAAGTCTCACTTCCCCCCGGTCAAAAGGGACATCTGAAAAAAGTGTAAAATCCAGAAAGGCAGAACAGGCCATGGAGAACTGGGAGCCTTGTTATGCTGATGGGCGGGATGTAAATTGCCAACAGACACTCCGGAGAAGTGTATGGTGTTTCCTGAAACATCTAAAAAACAAAGCAACAGAGCCTAGGGCACTTCCACTTATGGTCCTATAGCTTAGGGAAATTAAAATCAAAAAGACACAGCCACCCCAAAGTTTGGGACGCCTCTGTTTACAAGAACCTCGTTTACAGTACAAGTTCAACATCGCAGAAAGTGAAAAATGGATAAAGAAGTTGTGGTATTTACTTACAAAGCAATATCACTCAGCAATGAAATCTATGTCATCAGGCCCTTAGCAGCACAATGAGTGGATTCAGGTACGATGATTCTAACTGAAATAAGTCACACAGAAAAAGAAACATCATAAGATATCAGTAATACACGGAATGTAAACATGGCTACACAGGAACTGAATTACAGAACAGAAGAGTGTCTCAAATTTAGAAAACCAACTTATGCTTGCTTAAGGGGAAAGGTGAGTTGGGGTGCCGCATAAAACCAGAGATCGAAATGAGCTCAGATAAAGTTCCTTAAGCCAAATATGGAATAGACAAGAGCTACTTCTTGCTCAACGAAATGGACTCAACACCGCATATTAAACACCTAAGAATGTACCTCACTAGTAAGTATCTTAAAACCTATGGATTGCTATGTCTCGGAAAGAGAATCAAGCGTGTGTACAGGGGCATAAACGCAGCAGTGATAGGATTGGAGAGGTTCGGTGAGCAAATGAAGACCCTTTGAAGTCATATTGCATGGTACCCATTCCACGGGTTTCAACTACCCAGGTTTAAGGTATTCTTCCTTCAGCTAAAACATGCATGTGGAACCTAGAGTATGATCAACCATGTGATCGGGAGACGTGTTCAAATATGTCTCAGTTTTCGTACCCTGGTACTCGGGTGCAACATTCCAAACGCTTTACTAACACTCTCCCGACTTGGAGAGCCAGTCCCTTTAACCTCCTGTTTGGCCCAGTTTGCAATTTCTGCGGAAGATGAACAGGAATAGCGAAAACGAATGAGAGACTAGCTGGAGGTGTCTGGACTGGCAAATTTAACTCTCATTTCCCACCAGGAAGAGGAATTAACCAAAGGCTCAGCGTGCCGTGCCGGAACCAGATTAGGGCCTGAAGCCATCCTGCGGTGTTGCGGCCAGCTTAAAAGAAAGCGAGTTGAAGAAAGGAGCTCAGGAACACTGTAATTCACAAACCTGCAGAGTTATAAATGACAGCTATCGTCCAAAAATATACTGAAGTAAGGCTGCCAAGAGGACTTGAAGGCGGGGCAGAATTGCAGGAAACCAATTTCAGGAGGTAGACTGGAATTGCATTGAAAGCATCGGAAAAGAGGCAGAACGTCCACAATGATGCACTTGGCCAAAAAGGGCGTATGCGTTTTTTCCTGAATATATTCAGGAAAAAACGCATACGCCCTTTTTGGCCAACCAAGCAAGCTTGCAAAGGAAATCTGCACTACAATGAAGTCTCACTTCCCCCCGGTCAAAAGGGCCATCTGAAAAAAGTGTAAAATCCAGAAAGGCAGGACAGGCCATGGAGAACTGGGAGCCTTGTTATGCTGATGGGCGGGATGTAAATTGCCAACAGACACTCGGGAGAAGTGTATGGTGTTTCCTGAAACATCTAAAAAACAAAGCAAAAGAGCCTAGGGCACTTCCACTTATGGTCCTATAGTTTAGGGAAATTAAAATAAAAAAGACACAGCCAACCCAAAGTTTGGGACGGCTCTGTTTACCACAACCTCGTTTACAGTACAAGTTCAATATCACAGAATGTGAAAAATGGATAAAGAAGTTGTGGAACTCACGTACAATGCAGTATCACTCAGCAATGAAATCTATGTCATCAGGACTGTAGCAGCATAATGAGTGGAGTTAGGTACGATGATTCTAACTGAAATAAGTCACACAGAAAAAGAAACATCATAAGATATCACTAACACACGGAATGTAAACTTGGCTACACAGGAACTGAATTACAGAACAGAACAGGGTCTCAAATAGAGAAAACCAACTTATGCTTGCTTAAGGGGAAAGTTGAGTTGGGGTCCTGCATAAAACCAGAGATTGAAATGAGCACAGATAAAGTTCCTTAAGCCAAATATGGAATAGACAAGAGCTACTCCTTGCTCAACGAAATGGACTCAACACCGCATATTAAACGCCTAAGAATGTACCTGACTAGTAAGTATCTTAAAACCTATGGATTGTATGTCTCCAAAAGAGAATCAAGCGTGTGTACAGGGACATAAACTCAGCAGTGATAGGATTGGAGAGGTTCGGTGAGCAAATGAAGACCCTTTGAAGACATATTGCATGGTACCCATTCCACGGGTCTCAACTCTCCAGGTTTAAGGTATTCTTCCTTCAGCTAAAACATGCATGTGGAACCCAGCGTATGATCAACCGTGTGATCGGGAGACGTGTTCAGATATGTCTCAGTTTTCGTACCCTGGTACTCGGGTGCAACATTCCAGACGCTTTACTAACACTCTCCCGACTTGGAGAGTCAGTCCCTTTAACCTCCTGTTTGGCCCAGTTTGCAATTTCTGCGGAAGATGAACAGGAATAGCGAGAACCAATGAGAGACTAGCTGGAGGTGTCTGGACGGGCAAATTTAACTCTCATTTCCCACCAGGAAGAGGAATTAAGCAAAGGCGCAGCGTGCCGTGCCGGAACCAGATTAGGGCCTGAAGCCATCCTGCAGTGTTGCGGCCAGGTCACAAGAAAGCGAGTTGAAGAAAGGAGCTCAGGGGCACTGTAATTCACAAACCTGCAGAGTTATAAATGACAGCTATCGTCCAAAAATATACTGAAGTAAGGCTGCCAAGAGGACTTGAAAGCGGGGCAGAATTGCAGGAAACCGATTTCAGGAGGTAGACTGGAATTGCATTGAAAGCATAGGAAAAGAGGCAGAACGTCCACAATGATGCACTTGGCCAAAAAGGGCGTATGCGTTTTTTCCTGAATATATTCAGGAAAAAACACATACGCCCTTTTTGGCCAACCAAGCAAGCTTGCAAAGGAAATCTGCACTACAATGAAGTCTCACTTCCCCGCGGTCAAAACGGAAATCTGAAGAAAGTGTAAAATCCAGAAAGGCAGGACAGGCCATGGAGAACTGGGAGACTTGTTATGCTGATGGGCGGGATGTAAATTGCCAACAGACACTCGGGAGAAGTGTATGGTGTTTCCTGAAACATCTAAAAAACAAAGCAACAGAGCCTAGGGCACTTCCACTTATGGTCCTATAGCTTAGGGAAATTAAAATCAAAAAGACACAGCCACCCCAAAGTTTGGGACGCCTCTGTTTACAAGAACCTCGTTTACAGTACAAGTTCAACATCGCAGAAAGTGAAAAATGGATAAAGAAGTTGTGGTATATACTTACAAAGCAATATCACTCAGCAATGAAATCTATGTCATCAGGACCGTAGCAGCATAATGAGTGGATTCAGGTACGATGATTCTAACTGAAATAAGTCACACAGAAAATGAAACATCATAAGATATGACTAACACACGGAATGTAAACTTGGCTATACAGGAACTGAATTCCAAAACAGAACAGGGTCTCAAATTTAGAAAACCAACTTATGCTTGCTTAAGGGGAAAGGTGAGTTGGGGTGCTGCATAAAACCAGAGATTGAAATGAGCACAGATAAAGTTCCTTAAGCCAAATATGGAATAGACAAGAGCTACTCCTTGCTCAACGAAATGGACTCAACACCCCATATTAAACGCCTAAGAATGTACCTGACTAGTAAGTATCTTAAAACCTATGGATTGCTATGTCTCCGAAAGAGAATCAAGCATGTGTACAGGGGCATAAACGCAGCAGTGACAGGATTGGAGAGGTTCGGTGAGCAAATGAAGACCCTTTGAAGTCATATTGCATGGTACCCATTCCACGGGTTTCAACTACCCAGGTTTAAGGTATTCTTCCTTCAGCTAAAACATGCATGTGGAACCTAGAGTATGATCAACCGTGTGATCGGGAGACGTGTTCAAATTTGTCTCAGTTTTCCTCCCCTGGTACTCGGGTGCAACATTCCAGACGCTTTACTAACACTCTCCCCACTTGGAGAGTCAGTCCCTTTAACCTCCTGTTTGGCCCAGTTTGCAATTTCTGCGGAAGATGAACAGGAATAGCGAGAACGAATGAGAGACTAGCTGGAGGTGTCTGGACGGGCAAATTTAACTCTCATTTCCCACAAGGAAGAGGAATTAACCAAAGGCTCAGTGTGCCGTGCCGGAACGAGATTAGGGCCTGAAGCCATCCTGCGGTGTTGCGGCCAGCTCACAAGAAAGCGAGTTGAAGAAAGGAGCTCAGGGGCACTGTAATTCACAAACCTGCAGAGTTATAAATGACAGCTATCGTCCAAAAATATACTGAAGTGAGGCTGCCAAGAGGACTTGAAAGCGGGGCAGAATTGCAGGAAACCGATTTCAGGAGGTAGACTGGAATTGCATTGAAAGCATAGGAAAAGAGGCAGAACGTCCACAATGATGCACTTGGCCAAAAAGGGCGTATGCGTTTTTTCCTGAATATATTCAGGAAAAAACGCATAGGCCCTTTTTGGCCAACCAAGCAAGCTTGCAAAGGAAATCTGCACTACAATGAAGTCTCACTTCCCCCCGGTCAAAAGGGCCATCTGAAAAAAGTGTAAAATCCAGAAAGGCAGGACAGGCCATGGAGAACTGGAAGCCTTGTTATGCTGATGGGCGGGATGTAATTTGCCAACAGACACTCGGGAGAAGTGTATGGCGTTTCATGAAACATCTAAAAAACAAAGCAACAGAGCCTAGGGAACTTTCACTTATGGTCCTATAGCTTAGGGAAATAAAAACAAAAAAGATACAGCCACCCCAATGTTTGGGACGCCTCTGTTTGCAAGAACCTCGCTTACCGTACAAGTTCAATATCACAGAAAGTGAAAAATGGATAAAGAACTTATGGTACTTACGTACAATGCAGTATCACTCAGCAATGAAATCTATGTCATCAGGCCCAAAGCAGCATAATGAGTGGATTCAGGTACGATGATTCTAACTGAAATAAGTCACACAGAAAAAGAAACATCATAAGATATCACTAACACACGGAATGTAAACTTGGCTATACAGGAACTGAATTCCAGAACAGAACAGGGTCTCAAATTTAGAAAACCAACTTATGCTTGCTTAAGGGGAAAGGTGAGTTGGGGTGCTGCATAAAACCAGAGATTGAAATGAGCACAGATAAAGTTCCTTAAGCCAAATATGGAATAGACAAGAGCTACTCCTTGCTCAACAAAATGGACTCAACACCCCATATTAAACGCCTAAGAATGTACCTGACTAGTAAGTATCTTAAAACCTATGGATTGCTATGTCTCCAAAAGAGAATCAAGCATGTGTACAGGGGCATAAACGCAGCAGTGATAGGATCGGAGAGGTTCGGTGTGCAAATGAAGACCCTTTGAAGTCATATTGCATGGTACGCATTCCACGGGTCTCAACTCTCCAGGTTTAAGGTATTCTTCCTTCAGCTAAAACATGCATGTGGAACCCAGAGTATGATCAACCGTGTGAACGGGAGACGTGTTCAAATGTGTCTCAGTTTTCCTCCCCTGGTACTCGGGTGCAACATTCCAGACGCTTTACTAACACTCTCCCGACTTGGAGAGTAAGCACCTTTAACCTCCTGTTTGGCCCAGTTTGCAATTTCTGCGGAAGATGAACAGGAATAGCGAGAACCAATGAGAGACTAGCTGGAGGTGTCTGGACTGGCAAATTTAACTCTCATTTCCCACCAGGAAGAGGAATTAACCAAAGGCTCAGCGTGCCGTGCCGGAACCAGATTAGGGCCTGAAGCCATCCTGCGGTGTTGCGGCCAGCTTAAAAGAAAGCGAGTTGAAGAAAGGAGCTCAGGAACACTGTAATTCACAAACCT
Source organism: Stenella coeruleoalba (assembly GCF_951394435.1). Taxonomy (NCBI): domain Eukaryota; kingdom Metazoa; phylum Chordata; class Mammalia; order Artiodactyla; family Delphinidae; genus Stenella; species Stenella coeruleoalba. The sequence continues at coordinate 674,504 of NW_027646184.1, forward strand.
GCAGAGTTATAAATGACAGCTATCGTCCAAAAATATACTGAAGTAAGGCTGCCAAGAGGACTTGAAGGCGGGGCAGAATTGCAGGAAACCAATTTCAGGAGGTAGACTGGAATTGCATTGAAAGCATCGGAAAAGAGGCAGAACGTCCACAATGATGCACTTGGCCAAAAAGGGCGTATGCGTTTTTTCCTGAATATATTCAGGAAAAAACGCATACGCCCTTTTTGGCCAACCAAGCAAGCTTGCAAAGGAAATCTGCACTACAATGAAGTCTCACTTCCCCCCGGTCAAAAGGGCCATCTGAAAAAAGTGTAAAATCCAGAAAGGCAGGACAGGCCATGGAGAACTGGGAGCCTTGTTATGCTGATGGGCGGGATGTAAATTGCCAACAGACACTCGGGAGAAGTGTATGGTGTTTCCTGAAACATCTAAAAAACAAAGCAAAAGAGCCTAGGGCACTTCCACTTATGGTCCTATAGTTTAGGGAAATTAAAATAAAAAAGACACAGCCAACCCAAAGTTTGGGACGGCTCTGTTTACCACAACCTCGTTTACAGTACAAGTTCAATATCACAGAATGTGAAAAATGGATAAAGAAGTTGTGGAACTCACGTACAATGCAGTATCACTCAGCAATGAAATCTATGTCATCAGGACTGTAGCAGCATAATGAGTGGAGTTAGGTACGATGATTCTAACTGAAATAAGTCACACAGAAAAAGAAACATCATAAGATATCACTAACATACGGAATGTAAACTTGGCTACACAAGAACTGAATTACAGAACAGAACAGGGTCTCAAATAGAGAAAACCAACTTATGCTTGCTTAAGGGGAAAGTTGAGTTGGGGTCCTGCATAAAACCAGAGATTGAAATGAGCACAGATAAAGTTCCTTAAGCCAAATATGGAATAGACAAGAGCTACTCCTTGCTCAACGAAATGGACTCAACACCGCATATTAAACGCCTAAGAATGTACCTGACTAGTAAGTATCTTAAAACCTATGGATTGTATGTCTCCAAAAGAGAATCAAGCGTGTGTACAGGGACATAAACTCAGCAGTGATAGGATTGGAGAGGTTCGGTGAGCAAATGAAGACCCTTTGAAGACATATTGCATGGTACCCATTCCACGGGTCTCAACTCTCCAGGTTTAAGGTATTCTTCCTTCAGCTAAAACATGCATGTGGAACCCAGCGTATGATCAACCGTGTGATCGGGAGACGTGTTCAGATATGTCTCAGTTTTCGTACCCTGGTACTCGGGTGCAACATTCCAGACGCTTTACTAACACTCTCCCGACTTGGAGAGTCAGTCCCTTTAACCTCCTGTTTGGCCCAGTTTGCAATTTCTGCGGAAGATGAACAGGAATAGCGAGAACCAATGAGAGACTAGCTGGAGGTGTCTGGACGGGCAAATTTAACTCTCATTTCCCACCAGGAAGAGGAATTAAGCAAAGGCGCAGCGTGCCGTGCCGGAACCAGATTAGGGCCTGAAGCCATCCTGCAGTGTTGCGGCCAGCTCACAAGAAAGCGAGTTGAAGAAAGGAGCTCAGGGGCACTGTAATTCACAAACCTGCAGAGTTATAAATGACAGCTATCGTCCAAAAATATACTGAAGTAAGGCTGCCAAGAGGACTTGAAAGCGGGGCAGAATTGCAGGAAACCGATTTCAGGAGGTAGACTGGAATTGCATTGAAAGCATAGGAAAAGAGGCAGAACGTCCACAATGATGCACTTGGCCAAAAAGGGCGTATGCGTTTTTTCCTGAATATATTCAGGAAAAAACACATACGCCCTTTTTGGCCAACCAAGCAAGCTTGCAAAGGAAATCTGCACTACAATGAAGTCTCACTTCCCCGCAGTCAAAACGGAAATCTGAAGAAAGTGTAAAATCCAGAAAGGCAGGACAGGCCATGGAGAACTGGGAGCCTTGTTATGCTGATGGGCGGGATGTAAATTTGCCAACAGACACTCGGGAGAAGTGTATGGTGTTTCCTGAAACATCTAAAAAACAAAGCAACAGAGCCTAGGGCACTTCCACTTATGGTCCTATAGCTTAGGGAAATTAAAATCAAAAAGACACAGCCACCCCAAAGTTTGGGACGCCTCTGTTTACAAGAACCTCGTTTACAGTACAAGTTCAACATCGCAGAAAGTGAAAAATGGATAAAGAAGTTGTGGTATATACTTACAAAGCAATATCACTCAGCAATGAAATCTATGTCATCAGGACCGTAGCAGCATAATGAGTGGATTCAGGTACGATGATTCTAACTGAAATAAGTCACACAGAAAATGAAACATCATAAGATATGACTAACACACGGAATGTAAACTTGGCTATACAGGAACTGAATTCCAAAACAGAACAGGGTCTCAAATTTAGAAAACCAACTTATGCTTGCTTAAGGGGAAAGGTGAGTTGGGGTGCTGCATAAAACCAGAGATTGAAATGAGCACAGATAAAGTTCCTTAAGCCAAATATGGAATAGACAAGAGCTACTCCTTGCTCAACGAAATGGACTCAACACCCCATATTAAACGCCTAAGAATGTACCTGACTAGTAAGTATCTTAAAACCTATGGATTGCTATGTCTCCGAAAGAGAATCAAGCATGTGTACAGGGGCATAAACGCAGCAGTGACAGGATTGGAGAGGTTCGGTGAGCAAATGAAGACCCTTTGAAGTCATATTGCATGGTACCCATTCCACGGGTTTCAACTACCCAGGTTTAAGGTATTCTTCCTTCAGCTAAAACATGCATGTGGAACCTAGAGTATGATCAACCGTGTGATCGGGAGACGTGTTCAAATTTGTCTCAGTTTTCCTCCCCTGGTACTCGGGTGCAACATTCCAGACGCTTTACTAACACTCTCCCCACTTGGAGAGTCAGTCCCTTTAACCTCCTGTTTGGCCCAGTTTGCAATTTCTGCGGAAGATGAACAGGAATAGCGAGAACGAATGAGAGACTAGCTGGAGGTGTCTGGACGGGCAAATTTAACTCTCATTTCCCACAAGGAAGAGGAATTAACCAAAGGCTCAGTGTGCCGTGCCGGAACGAGATTAGGGCCTGAAGCCATCCTGCGGTGTTGCGGCCAGCTCACAAGAAAGCGAGTTGAAGAAAGGAGCTCAGGGGCACTGTAATTCACAAACCTGCAGAGTTATAAATGACAGCTATCGTCCAAAAATATACTGAAGTGAGGCTGCCAAGAGGACTTGAAAGCGGGGCAGAATTGCAGGAAACCGATTTCAGGAGGTAGACTGGAATTGCATTGAAAGCATAGGAAAAGAGGCAGAACGTCCACAATGATGCACTTGGCCAAAAAGGGCCTATGCGTTTTTTCCTGAATATATTCAGGAAAAAACGCATAGGCCCTTTTTGGCCAACCAAGCAAGCTTGGTAAGGAAATCTGCACTACAATGAAGTCTCACTTCCCCCCGGTCAAAAGGGCCATCTGAAAAAAGTGTAAAATCCAGAAAGGCAGGACAGGCCATGGAGAACTGGAAGCCTTGTTATGCTGATGGGCGGGATGTAATTTGCCAACAGACACTCGGGAGAAGTGTATGGCGTTTCATGAAACATCTAAAAAACAAAGCAACAGAGCCTAGGGAACTTTCACTTATGGTCCTATAGCTTAGGGAAATAAAAACAAAAAAGATACAGCCACCCCAATGTTTGGGACGCCTCTGTTTACAAGAACCTCGCTTACCGTACAAGTTCAATATCACAGAAAGTGACAAATGGATAAAGAACTTATGGTACTTACGTACAATGCAGTATCACTCAGCAATGAAATCTATGTCATCAGGCCCAAAGCAGCATAATGAGTGGATTCAGGTACGATGATTCTAACTGAAATAAGTCACACAGAAAAAGAAACATCATAAGATATCACTAACACACGGAATGTAAACTTGGCTATACAGGAACTGAATTCCAGAACAGAACAGGGTCTCAAATTTAGAAAACCAACTTATGCTTGCTTAAGGGGAAAGGTGAGTTGGGGTGCTGCATAAAACCAGAGATTGAAATGAGCACAGATAAAGTTCCTTAAGCCAAATATGGAATAGACAAGAGCTACTCCTTGCTCAACAAAATGGACTCAACACCCCATATTAAACGCCTAAGAATGTACCTGACTAGTAAGTATCTTAAAACCTATGGATTGCTATGTCTCCAAAAGAGAATCAAGCATGTGTACAGGGGCATAAACGCAGCAGTGATAGGATCGGAGAGGTTCGGTGAGCAAATGAAGACCCTTTGAAGTCATATTGCATGGTACGCATTCCACGGGTCTCAACTCTCCAGGTTTAAGGTATTCTTCCTTCAGCTAAAACATGCATGTGGAACCCAGAGTATGATCAACCGTGTGAACGGGAGACGTGTTCAAATGTGTCTCAGTTTTCCTCCCCTGGTACTCGGGTGCAACATTCCAGACGCTTTACTAACACTCTCCCGACTTGGAGAGTAAGCACCTTTAACCTCCTGTTTGGCCCAGTTTGCAATTTCTGCGGAAGATGAACAGGAATAGCGAGAACCAATGAGAGACTAGCTGGAGGTGTCTGGATGGGCAAATTTAAGTCTCATTTCCCACCAGGAACAGGAAATAACCAAAGGCTCAGTGTCCCGTGCCAGAACCAGATTAGGGCCTGAAGCCATCCTGCGGTGTTGCGGCCAGCTCAAAAGAAAGCGAGTTGAAGAAAGGAGCTCAGGGGCACTGTAATTCACAAACCTGCAGAGTTATAAATGACAGCTATCGTCCAAAAATATACTGAAGTAAGGCTGCCAAGAGGACTTGAAAGCGGGGCAGAATTGCAGGAAACCGATTTCAGGAGGTAGACTGGAATTGCATTGAAAGCATAGGAAAAGAGGCAGAACGTCCACAATGATGCACTTGGCCAAAAAGGGCGTATGTGTTTTTTCCTGAATATATTCAGGAAAAAACGCATACGCCCTTTTTGGCCAACCAAGCAAGCTTGCAAAGGAAATCTGCACTACAATGAAGTCTCACTTCCCCCCGGTCAAAAGGGCCATCTGAAAAAAGTGTAAAATCCAGAAAGGCAGGACAGGCCATGGAGAACTGGGAGCCTTGTTATGCTGATGGGCGGGATGTAAATTGCCAACAGACACTCCGGAGAAGTGTATGGTGTTTCCTGAAACATCTAAAAAACAAAGCAACAGAGCCTAGGGCACTTCCACTTATGGCCCTATAGCTTAGGGAAATTAAAATCAAAAAGACACAGCCACCCCAAAGTTTGGAATGGCTCTGTTTACAAGAACCTCGTTTACAGTACAAGTTCAACATCGCAGAAAGTGAAAAATGAATAAAGAACTTGTGGTATTTACTTACAAAGCAATATCACTCAGCAATGAAATCTATGTCATCAGGCCCTTAGCAGCACAATGAGTGGATTCAGGTATGATGATTCTAACTGAAATAAGTCACACAGAAAAAGAAACATCATAAGATATCAGTAATACACGGAATGTAAACTTGGCTACACAGGAACTGAATTCCAGAACAGAACAGGGTCTCAAATTTAGAAAACCAACTTATGCTTGCTTAAGGTTAAAGGTGAGTTGGTGTGCTGCATAAAACCAGAGATTGAAATGAGCACAGATAAAGTTCCTTAAGCCAAATATGGAATAGACAAGAGCTACTCCTTGCTCAACAAAATGGACTCAACACCCCATACTAAAAGCCTAAGAATGTACCTGACTAGTAAGTATCTTAAAACCTATTGACTGCTATGTCTCCAAAAGAGAATCAAGCGTGTGTACAGGGGCATAAACACAGCAGTGACAGGATTGGAGAGGTTCGGTGAGTAAATGAAGACCCTTTGAAGTCATATTGCATGGTACCCATTACACGGGTCTCAACTCTCCAGATTTAAGGTATTCTTCCTTCAGCTAAAACATGCATGTGGAACCCAGAGTATGATCAACCATGTGAACGGGAGACGTGTTCAAATATGTCTCAGTTTTCCTACCCTGGTTCTCGGGTGCAACATTCCAGACGCTTTACTAACACCCTCCCACTTGGAGAGTCAGCGCCTTTAACCTCCTGTTTGGCCCAGTTTGCAATTTCTGCGGAAGATGAACAGGAATAGCGAGAACCAATGAGACACTGGAGGAGTCTGGACGGGCAAATTTAACTCTCATTTCCCACCAGGAAGAGGAAATAACCAAAGGCTCAGCGTGCCGTGCCGGAACCAGATTAGGGCCTGAAGCCATCCTGCGGTGTTGCGGCCAGCTTAAAAGAAAGCGAGTTGAAGAAAGGAGCTCAGGGGCACTGTAATTCACAAACCTGCAGAGTTATAAATGACAGCTATCGTCCAAAAATATACTGAAGTAAGGCTGCCAAGAGGACTTGAAAGTGGGGCAGAATTGCAGGAAACCGATTTCAGGAGGTAGACTGGAATTGCATTGAAAGCATAGGAAAAGAGGCAGAACGTCCACAATGATGCACTTGGCCAAAAAGGGCATATGCGTTTTTTCCTGAATATATTCAGGAAAAAACGCATATGCCCTTTTTGGCCAACCAAGCAAGCTTGCAAAGGAAATCTGCACTACAATGAAGTCTCACTTCCCCCCGGTCAAAAGGGCCATCTGAAAAAAGTGTAACATCCAGAAAGGCAGGACAGGCCATGGAGAACTGGGAGCCTTGTTATGCTGATGGGCGGGATGTAAATTGCCAACAGACACTCGGGAGAAGTGTATGGTGTTTCCTGAAACATCTAAAAAACAAAGCAACAGAGCCTAGGGCACTTCCACTTATGGTCCTATAGCTTAGGGAAATTAAAAGCAAAAAGACACAGCCACCCCAAAGTTTGGGACGCCTCTGTTTACAAGAACCTCGTTTACCGTACAAGTTCAATATCACAGAAAGTGAAAAATGGATAAAAAACTTGTGGTACTTACGTACAATGCAGTATCACTCAGCAATGAAATCTATGTCATCAGGCCCATAGCAGGATAATGAGTGGATTCAGGTACGATGATTCTAACTGAAATAAGTCACACAGAAAAAGAAACATCATAAGATATCACTAATACACGGAATGTAAACTTGGCTACACAGGAACTAAATTCCAAAACAAAACAGGGTCTCAAATTTAGAAAACCAACTTATGCTTGCTTAAGGGGAAAGGTGAGTTGGGGTGCTGCATAAAACCAGAGATTGAAATGAGCACAGATAAAGTTCCTTAAGCCAAATATGGAATAGACAAGAGCTACTCCTTGCTCAACAAAATGGACTCAACACCCCATATTAAACGCCTAAGAATGTACCTGACTAGTAAGTATCTTAAAACCTATGGATTGCTATGTCTCCAAAAGAGAATCAAGCATGTGTACAGGGGCATAAACGCAGCAGTGACAAGATGGAGAGGTTCGGTGAGTAAATGAAGACCCTTTGAAGTCATATTGCATGGTACCCATTACACGGGTCTCAACTCTCCATAATTAAGGTATTCTTCCTTCAGCTAAAACATGCATGTGGAACCCAGAGTATGATCAACCATGTGAACGGGAGACGTGTTCAAATATGTCTCAGTTTTCCTACCCTGGTTCTCGGGTGCAACATTCCAGACGCTTTACTAACACTCTCCCCACTTGGAGAGTCAGTCCCTTTAACCTCCTGTTTGGCCCAGTTTGCAATTTCTGCGGAAGATGAACAGGAATAGAGAGAACCAATAAGACACTAGCTGGAGGTGTCTGGACGGGCAAATTCAACTCTCATTTCCCACCAGGAAGAGGAAATAACCAAAGGCTCAGCGTGCCGTGCCGGAACCAGATTAGGGCCTCAAGCCATCCTGCGGAGTTGCGGCCAGCTCAAAAGAAAACGAGTTGAATAAAGGACCTCAGGGGCACTGTAATTCACAAACCTGCAGAGTTATAAATGACAGCTATCATCCAAAAATATACTGAAGTAACGCTGCCAAGAGGACTTGAAAGCGGGGCAGAATTGCAGGAAACCGATTTCAGGAGGTAGACTGGAATTGCATTGAAAGCATAGGGAAAGAGGCAGAACGTCCACAATGATGCACTTGGCCAAAAAGGGCCTATGCGTTTTTTCCTGAATATATTCAGGAAAAAACGCATAGGCCCTTTTTGGCCAACCAAGCAAGCTTGCAAAGGAAATCTGCACTACAATGAAGTCTCACTTCCCCCCGGTCAAAAGGGCCATCTGAAAAAAGTGTAAAATCCAGAAAGGCAGGACAGGCCATGGAGAACTGGGAGCCTTGTTATGCTGATGGGCGGGATGTAAATTGCCAACAGACACTGGGAGAAGTGTATGGTGTTTCCTGAAACATCTAAAAAACAAAGCAACAGAGCCTAGGGCACTTCCACTTATGGTTCTATAGCTTAGGGAAATTAAAATCAAAAAGACACAGCCACCCCAAAGTTTGGAACGGCTCTGTTTACAAGAACCTCATTTACAGTACAAGTTCAACATCGCAGAAAGTGAAAAATGAATAAAGAAGTTGTGGTATTTACTTACAAAGCAATATCACTCAGCAATGAAATCTATGTCATCAGGCCCGTAGCAGCACAATGAGTGGATTCAGGTATGATGATTCTAACTGAAATAAGTCACACAGAAAAAGAAACATCATAAGATATCAGTAATACACGGAATGTAAACTTGGCTACACAGGAACTGAATTCCAAAACAGAACAGGGTCTCAAATTTAGAAAACCAACTTATGCTTGCTTAAGGTTAAAGGTGAGATGGGGTGCTGCATAAAACCAGAGATTGAAATGAGCACAGATAAAGTTCCTTAAGCCAAATATGGAATAGACAAGAGCTACTCCTTGCTTAACAAAATGGACTCAACACCCCATATTAAACGCCTAAGAATGTACCTGAATAGTAAGTATCTTAAAACCTATGGATTGCTATGTCTCCAAAAGAGAATCAAGCGTGTGTACAGGGGCATAAACGCAGCAGTGATAGGATTGGAGAGGTTTGGTGAGTAAATGAAGACCCTTTGAAGTCATATTGCATGGTACCCATTACACGGGTCTCAACTCTCCAGGTTTAAGGTATTCTTCCTTCAGCTAAAACATGCATGTGGAACCCAGAGTATGATCAACCGTGTGAACGGGAGACGTGTTCAAATATGTCTCAGTTTTCGTACCCTGGTACTCGGGTGCAACATTCCAGACGCTTTACTAACACTCTCCCCACTTGGAGAGTCAGCGCCTTTAACCTCCTGTTTGGCCCAGTTTGCTATTTCTGCGGAAGATGAACAGGAATAGGGAGAACCAATGAGATACTAGCTGGAGGTGTCTGGACGGGCAAATTTAACTCTCATTTCCCACCAGGAAGAGGAAATAACCAAAGGCTCAGTGTGCCGTGGCGGAACCAGATTAGGGCCTCAAGCCATCCTGCGGTGTTGCGGCCAGGTCACAAAAAAGCGAGTTGAAGAAAGGAGCTCAGGGGCACTGTAATTCACAAACCTGCAGAGTTATAAATGACAGCTATCGTCCAAAAATATACTGAAGTAAGGCTGCCAAGAGGAATTGAAAGCGGGGCAGAATTGCAGGAAACCGATTTCAGGAGGTAGACTGGAATTGCATTGAAAGCATAGGAAAAGAGGAAGAACGACCACAATGATGCACTTGGCCAAAAAGTGCGTATGCGTTTTTTCCTGAATATATTCAGGAAAAAATGCATACGCCCTTTTTGGCCAACCAAGCAAACTTGCAAAGGAAATCTGCACTACAATGAAGTCTCACTTCCCCCCGGTCAAAAGGACAATCTGAAAAAAGTGTAAAATCCAGAAAGGCAGGACAGGCCATGGAGAACTGGGAGCCTTGTTATGCTGATGGGCGGGATGTAAATTGCCAACAGACACTCGGGAGAAGTGTATGGTGTTTCCTGAAACATCTAAAAAACAAAGCAACAGAGCCTAGGGCACTTCCACTTATGGTCCTATAGCTTACGGAAATTAAAATCAAAAAGACACAGCCACCCCAAAGTTTGGGACGGCTCTGTTTACAAGAACCTCGTTTACAGTACAACTTCAACATCGCAGAAAGTGAAAAATGGATAAAGAAGTTGTGGTATTTACTTACAAAGCAATATCACTCAGCAATGAAATCTATGTCATCAGGTCCTTAGCAGCACAATGAGTGGATTCAGGTATGATGATTCTAACTGAAATAAGTCACACAGAAAAAGAAACATCATAAGATATCAGTAATACACAAAATGTAAACTTGGCTACACAGGAACTGAATTACAGAGCAGAACAGGGTCTCAAATTTAGAAAACCAACTTATGCTTGCTTAAGGGTAATGGTGAGTTGGGGTGTTGCATAAAACCAGAGATCGAAATGAGCACAGATAAAGTTCCTTAAGCCAAATATGGAATAGACAAGAGCTACTCCTTGCTCAACGAAATGGACTCAACACCGCATATTAAACGCCTAAGTATGTACCTGACTAGTAAGTATCTTAAAACCTATGGATTGCTATGTCTCCGAAAGAGAATCAAGCATGTGTACAGGGGCATAAACGCAGCAGTGATAGGATTGGAGAGGTTCGGTGAGCAAATGAAGACCCTTGGAAGTCATATTGCATGGTACCCATTCCACGGGTTTCAACTACCCAGGTTTAAGGTATTCTTCCTTCAGCTAAAACATGCATGTGGAACCCAGAGTATGATCAACCGTGTGAACGGGAGACGTGTTCAAATATGTCTCAGTTTTCCTCCCCTGGTACTCGGGTGCAACATTCCAGACGCTTTACTAACACTCTCCCCACTTGGAGAGTCAGCGCCTTTAACCTCCTGTTTGGCCCAGTTTGCAATTTCTGCGCAAGATGAACAGGAATACGGAGAACCAATGAGAGACTAGCTGGAGGTGTCTGGACGGGCAAATTTAACTCTCATTTCCCACCAGGTAGAGGAAATAACCAAAGGCTCAGCGTGCCGTGCCGGAACCAGATTAGGGCCTGAAGCCATCCTGCGGTGTTGCGGCCAGCTCAAAAGAAAGCGAGTTGAAGAAAGGAGCTCAGGGGCACTGTAATTCACAAACCTGCAGAGTTATAAATGACAGCTATCGTCCAAAAATATACTGAAGTAAGGCTGCCAAGAGGACTTGAAAGCGGGGCAGAATTGCAGGAAACCAATTTCAGGAGGTAGACTGGAATTGCATTGAAAGCATAGGAAAAGAGGCAGAACGTCCACAATGATGCACTTGGCCAAAAAGGGCGTATGCGTTTTTTCCTGAATATATTCAGGAAAAAACGCATACGCCCTTTTTGGCCAACCAAGCAAGCTTGCAAAGGAAATCTGCACTACAATGAAGTCTCACTTCCCCCCGGTCAAAAGGGACATCTGAAAAAAGTGTAAAATCCAGAAAGGCAGGACAGGCCATGGAGAACTGGGAGCCTTGTTATGCTGATGGGCGGGATGTAAATTGCCAACAGACACTCGGGAGAAGTGTATGGTGTTTCCTGAAACATCTAAAAAACAAAGCAACAGAGTCTAGGGCACTTCCACTTATGGTCCTATAGCTTAGGGAAATTAAAATCAAAAAGACACAGCCACCCCAAAATTTGGGACGCCTCTGTTTACAAGAACCTCGTTTAACGTACAAGTTCAATATCACAGAAAGGGAAAAATGGATAAAGAACTTGTGATACTTACGTACAATGCAGTATCACTCAGCAATGAAATCTATGTCATCAGGCCCGTAGCAGCATAATGAGTGGATTCAGGTACGATGATTCTAACTGAAATAAGTCACACAGAAAAAGAAACATCATAAGATATCACTAATACACGGAATGTAAACTTGGCTAAACAGGAACTGAATTCCACAACAGAACAGGGTCTCAAATTTAGAAAACCAACTTATGCTTGCTTAAGGGGAAAGGTGAGTTGGGGTGCTGCATAAAACCAGAGATTGAAATGAGCACAGATAAAGTTCCTTAAGCCAAATATGGAATAGACAAGAGCTACTCCTTGCTCAACGAAATGGATTCCACACCCCATATTAAACGCCTAAGAATGTACCTGACTAGTAAGTATCTTAAAACCTATGGATTGCTATGTCTCCAAAAGAGAATCAAGCATGTGTACAGGGGCATAAACGCAGCAGTGATAGGATTGGAGAGGTTCGGTGAGCAAATGAAGACCCTTTGAAGTCATATTGTATCGTACCCATTCCACGGGTCTCAACTCTCCATGTTTAAGGTATTCTTCCTTCAGCTAAAACATGCATGTGGAACCCAGAGTATGATCAACCGTGTGAACGGGAGACGTGTTCAAATATGTCTCAGTTTTCCTCCCCTGGTACTCGGGTGCAACATTCCAGACACTTTACTAAAACTCTCCCCACTTGGAGAGTCAGTCCCTTTAACCTCCTGTTTGGCCCAGTTTGCAATTTCTGCGGAAGATGAACAGGAATAGGGAGAACCAATGAGAGACTAGCTGGAGGTGTCTGGACGGGCAAATTTAAGTCTCATTTCCCACCAGGAAGAGGAAATAACCAAAGGCTCAGCATGCCGTGCCGGAACCAGATTAGGGCCTGAAGCCATTCTGCGGTGTTTCGGCCAGCTCAAAAGAAAGCGCGTTGAAGAAAGGAGCTCAGGCGCACTGTAATTCACAAACCTGCAGAGTTATAAATGACAGCTATTGTCCAAAAATATACTGAAGTAAGGCTGCCAAGAGGACTTGAAAGCGGGGCAGAATTGCAGGAAACCGATTTCAGGAGGTAGACTGGAATTGCATTGAAAGCATAGGAAAAGAGGCAGAACGTCCACAATGATGCACTTGGCCAAAAAGGGTGTATGTGTTTTTTCCTGAATATATTCAGGAAAAAACGCATACGCCCTTTTTGGCCAACCAAGCAAGCTTGCAAAGGAAATCTGCACTACAATGAAGTCTCACTTCCCCCCGGTCAAAATGACCATCTGAAAAAAGTGTAAAATCCAGAAAGGCAGGACAGGCCATGGAGAACTGGGAGCCTTGTTATGCTGATGGGCGGGATGTAAATTGCCAACAGACACTCGGGAGAAGTGTATGGTGTTTCCTGAAACATCTAAAAAACAAAGCAACAGAGCCTAGGGCACTTCCACTTATGGTCCTACAGCTTAGTCAAATTAAATTAAAAAAGACACAGCCACCCCAAAGTTTGGAATGGCTCTGTTTACAAGAACCTCGTTTACAGTACAAGTTCAACATCGCAGAAAGTGAAAACTGGATAAAGAAGCTGTGGTATTTACTTACAAAGCAATATTACTCAGCAGTGAAATCTATGTCATCAGGCCCTTAGCAGCACAATGAGTGGATTCAGGTATGATGATTCTAACTGAAATAAGTTACACAGAAAAAGAAACATCATAAGATATCACTAATACACGGAATGTAAACTTGGCTACACAGGAACTGAATTACAAAACAGAACAGGGTCTCAAATTTAGAAAACCAACTTATGCTTGCTTAAGGGGAAAGGTGAGTTGGGGTGCTGCATAAAACCAGAGATTGAAATGAGCACAGATAAAGTTCCTTAAGCCAAATATGGAATAGACAAGAGCTACTCCTTGCTCAACGAAATGGACTCAACACCGCATATTAAACGCCTAAGAATGTACCTGACTAGTAAGTATCTTAAAACCTATGGATTGCTATGTCTCCAAAAGAGAATCAAGCGTGTGTACAGGGACATAAACGCAGCAGTGATAGGATTGGAGAGGTTCGGTGAGCAAATGAAGACCCTTTGAAGTCATATTGCATGGTACCCATTGCACGGGTTTCAACTACCCAGGTTTAAGGTATTCTTCCTTCAGCTAAAACATGCATGTGGAACCCAGAGTATGATCAACCATGTGAACGGGAGACGTGTTCAAATATGTCTCAGTTTTCCTCCCCTGGTACTCGGGTGCAACATTCCAGACGCTTTACTAACACTCTCCCCACTTGGAGAGTCAGCGCCTTTAACCTCCTGTTTGGCCCAGTTTGCAATTTCTGCGCAAGATGAACAGGAATACGGAGAACCAATGAGAGACTAGCTGGAGGTGTCTGGACGGGCCAATTTAACTCTCATTTCCCACCAGGTAGAGGAAATAACCAAAGGCTCAGCGTGCCGTGCCGGAACCAGATTAGGGCCTGAAGCCATCCTGCGGTGTTGCGGCCAGGTCACAAGAAAGCGAGTTGAAGAAAGGAGCTCAGGGGCACTGTTATTTACAAACCTGCAGAGTTATAAATGACAGCTATCGTCCAAAAATATACTGAAGTAAGGCTGCCAAGAGGACTTGAAAGCGGGGCACAATTGCAGGAAACCGATTTCAGGAGGTAGACTGGAATTGCATTGAAAGCATAGGTAAAGAGGCAGAACGTCCACAATGATGCACTTGGCCAAAAAGGGCGTATGCGTTTTTTCCTGAATATATTCAGGAAAAAACGCATACGCCCTTTTTGGCCAACCAAGCAAACTTGCAAAGGAAATCTGCACTACAATGAAGTCTCACTTCCCCCCGGTCAAAAGGACCATCTGAAAAAAGTGTAAAATCCACAAAGGCAGGACAGGCCATGGAGAACTGGGAGTCTTGTTATGCTGATGGGCGGGATGTAAATTGCCAACAGCCACTCGGGAGAAGTGTATGGTGTTTCCTGAAACATCTAAAAAACAAAGCAACAGAGCCTAGGGCACTTCCACTTATGGTCCTATAGCTTAGGGAAATTAAAATCAAAAAGACACAGCCACCCCAAAGTTTGGGACGCCTCTGTTTACAAGAACCTCGTTTACAGTACAAGTTCAACATCGCAGAAAATGAAAAATGGATAAAGAAGTTGTGGTATTTACTTACAAAGCAATATCACTCAGCAATGAAATCTATGTCATCAGGCCCTTAGCAGCACAATGAGTGGATTCAGGTATGATGATTCTAACTGAAATAAGTCACACAGAAAAAGAAACATCATAAGATATCAGTAATACACAAAATGTAAACTTGGCTACACAGGAACTGAATTGCAGAACAGAACAGGGTCTCAAATTTAGAAAACCAACTTATGCTTGCTTAAGGGTAATGGTGAGTTGGGGTGTTGCATAAAACCAGAGATCGAAATGAGCACAGATAAAGTTCCTTAAGCCAAATATGGAATAGACAAGAGCTACTCCTTGCTCAACGAAATGGACTCAACACCGCATATTAAACGCCTAAGAATGTACCTGACTAGTAAGTATCTTAAAACCTATGGATTGCTATGTCTCTGAAAGAGAATCAAGCATGTGTACAGGGGCATAAACGCAGCAGTGATAGGATTGGAGAGGTTCGGTGAGCAAATGAAGACCCTTTGAAGTCATATTGCATGGTACCCATTCCATGGGTTTCAACTACCCAGGTTTAAGGTATTCTTCCTTCAGCTAAAACATGCATGTGGAACCTAGAGTATGATCAACCATGTGATCGGGAGACGTGTTCAAATATGTCTCAGTTTTCGTACCCTGGTACTCGGGTGCAACATTCCAGACGCTTTACTAACACTCTCCCGACTTGGAGAGTCAGTCCCTTTAACCTCCTGTTTGGCCCAGTTTGCAATTTCTGCGGAAGATGAACAGGAATAGCGAGAACCAATGAGAGACTAGCTGGAGGTGTCTGGACGGGCAAATTTAACTCTCATTTCCCACCAGGAAGAGGAATTAACCAAAGGCTCAGCGTGCCGTGCCGGAACCAGATTAGGGCCTGAAGCCATCCTGCGGTGTTGCGGCCAGCTCACAAGGAAGCGAGTTGAAGAAAGGAGCTCAGGGGCACCGTAATTCACAAACCTGCAGAGTTATAAATGACAGCTATCGTCCAAAAATATACTGAAGTAAGGCTGCCAAGAGGGCTTGAAAGCGGGGCACAATTGCAGGAAACCAATTTCAGGAGGTAGACTGGAATTGCATTGAAAGCATAGGAAAAGAGGCAGAACGTCCACAATGATGCACTTGGCCAAAAAGGGCGTATGCGTTTTTACCTGAATATATTCAGGAAAAAACGCATACGCCCTTTTTGGCCAACCAAGCAAGCTTGCAAAGGAAATCTGCACTACAATGAAGTCTCACTTCCCCCCGGTCAAAAGGGCTATCTGAAAAAAGTGTAAAATCCAGAAAGGCAGGACAGGCCATGGAGAACTGGGAGCCTTGTTATGCTGATGGGCGGGTTGTAAATTGCCAACAGACACTCGGGAGAAGTGTATGGTGTTTCCTGAAACATCTAAAAAACAAAGCAACAGAGCCTACGGCACTTCCACTTATGGTCCTATAGCTTAGGGAAATTAAAATCAAAAAGACACAGCCACCCCAAAGTTTGGAACGGCTCTGTTTACAAGAACCTCGTTTACAGTACAAGTTCAACATCGCAGAAAGTGAAAAATGGATAAAGAACTTGTGGTACTTACGTACAATGCAGTATCACTCAGCAATGAAATCTATGTCATCAGGCCCATAGCAGCATAAAGAGTGGATTCAGGTACGATGATTCTAACTGAAAGAAGTCACACAGAAAAAGAAACATCATAAAATATCACTAATATACGGAATGTAAACTTGGCTACACAGGAACTGAATTCCAAAACAGAACAGGGTCGCAAATTTAGAAAACCAACTTATGCTTGCTTAAGGGGAAAGGTGAGTTGGGGTGCTGCATAAAACCAGAGATTGAAATGAGCACAGATAAATTTCCTTAAGCCAAATATGGAATAGACAAGAGCTACTCATTTGCTCAACGAAATGGACACAACACCCCATATTAAACGCCTAAGAATGTACCTGATTAGTAAGTATCTTAAAACCTATGGATTGGTATGTCTCCAAAAGAGAATCAAGCATGTGTACAGGGGCATAAACGCAGCAGTGATAGGATTGGACAGGTTCGGTGAGCAAATGAAGACCCTTTGAAGTCATATTGCATGGTACCCATTCCACGGGTTTCAACTACCCAGGTTTAAGGTATTCTTCCTTCAGCTAAAACATGCATGTGGAACCTAGAGTATGATCAACCATGTGACCGGGAGACGTGTTCAAATATGTCTCAGTTTTCGTACCCTGGTACTCGGGTGCAACATTCCAGACGCTTTACTAACACTCTCCCGACTTGGAGAGTCAGTCCCTTTAACCTCCTGTTTGGCCCAGTTTGCAATTTCTGCGGAAGATGAACAGGAATAGCGAGAACCAATGAGAGACTAGCTGGAGGTGTCTGGACGTTCAAATTTAACTCTCATTTCCCACCAGGAAGAGGAAATAACCAAACGCTCAGCGTGCCATGCCGGAACCAGATTAGGGCCTGAAGCCATCCTGCGGTGTTGCGGCCAGCTCAAAAGAAAGCGAGTTGAAGAAAGGAGCTCAGGGGCACTGTAATTCACAAACATGCAGAGTTATAAATGACAGTTATCGTCCAAAAATATACTGAAGTAAGGCTGCCAAGAGGACTTGAAAGCGGGGAAGAATTGCAGGAAACCGATTTCACGAGGTAGACTGGAATTGCATTGAAAGCATAGGAAAAGAGGCAGAACGTCCACAATGATGCACTTGGCCAAAAAGGGCGTATGCGTTTTTTCCTGAATATATTCAGGAAAAAACGCATACGCCCTTTTTGGCCAACCAAGCAAGCTTGCAAAGGAAATCTGCACTACAATGAAGTCTCACTTCCCCCCGGTCAAAAGGGCCATCTGAAGAAAGTGTAAAATCCAGAAAGGCAGGACAGGCCATGGAGAACTGGGAGCCTTGTTATGCTGATGGGCGGGATGTAAATTGCCAACAGACACTCGGGAGAAGTGTATGGTGTTTCCTGAAACATCTAAAAAACAAAGCAACAGAGCCTAGGGCACTTTCACTTATGGTCCTATGGCTTAGGGAAATTAAAAACAAAATGATACAGCCGCCCCAATGTTTGGGACGCCTCTGTTTACAAGAACCTCGCTTACCGTACAAGTTCAATATCACAGAAAGTGAAAAATGGATAAAGAACTTATGGTACTTACGTACAATGCAGTATCACTCAGCAATGAAATCTATGTCATCAGGCCCGAAGCAGCATAATGAGTGGATTCAGGTACGATGATTCTAACTGAAATA
Source organism: Stenella coeruleoalba (assembly GCF_951394435.1). Classification (NCBI taxonomy): domain Eukaryota; kingdom Metazoa; phylum Chordata; class Mammalia; order Artiodactyla; family Delphinidae; genus Stenella; species Stenella coeruleoalba. Next base: position 692,584 of record NW_027646184.1, read on the forward strand.
AGTCACACAGAAAAAGAAACATCATAAGATATCACTAATACACGGAATGTAAACTTGGCTACACAGGAACTGAATTACAGAACAGAACAGGGTCTCAAATTTAGAAAACCAACTTATGCTTGCTTAAGGGGAAAGGTGAGTTGGGGTGCTGCATAAAACCAGAGATTGAAATGAGCACAGATAAAGTTCCTTAAGCCAAATATGGAATAGACAAGAGCTACTCCTTGCTCAACAAAATGGACTCAACACCCCATATTAAACGCCTAAGAATGTACCTGACTAGTAAGTATCTTAAAACCTATGGATTGCTATGTCTCCAAAAGAGAATCAAGCGTGTGTACAGGGGCATAAACGCAGCAGTGATAGGATTGGAGAGGTTCGGTGAGCAAATGAAGACCCTTTGAAGTCATATTTCATGGTACCCATTCCACGGGTCTCAACTCTCCAGGTTTAAGGTATTCTTCCTTCAGCTAAAACATGCATGTGGAACCCAGAGTATGATCAACCGTGTGAACGGGAGACGTGTTCAAATATGTCTCAGGTTTCCTCCCCTGGTACTCGGGTGCAACATTCCAGACGCTTTACTAACACTCTCCCCACTTGGAGAGTCAGCGCCTTTAAATTCCTGTTTGACCCAGTTTGCAATTTCTGCGGAAGATGAACAGGAATAGGGAGAACCAATGAGAGACTAGCTGGAGGTGTCTGGACGGGCAAATTTAAGTCTCATTTCCCACCAGGAAGAGGAAATAACCAAAGGTTCAGCGTGCCGTGCCAGAACCAGATTAGGGCCTGAAGCCATCCTGCGGTGTTGCGGCCGGCTCACAAGAAAGCGAGTTGAAGAAAGGAGCTCAGGGGCACTGTAATTCACAAACCTGCAGAGTTATAAATGACAGCTATCGTCCAAAAATATACTGAAGTAAGGCTGCCAATAGGACTTGAAAGCGGGGCAGAATTGCAGGAAACCGATTTCAGGAGGTAGACTGGAATTGCATTGAAAGCATAGGAAAAGAGGCAGAACGTCCACAATGATGCACTTGGCCAAAAAGGGCGTATGCGTTTCTTCCTGAATATATTCAGGAAAAAACGCATACGCCCTTTTTGGCCAACCAAGCAAGCTTGCAAAGGAAATCTGCACTACAATGAAGTCTCACTTCCCCCCGGTCAAAAGGGCCATCTGAAAAAAGTGTAAAATCCAGAAAGGCAGGACAGGCCATGGAGAACTGGGAGCCTTGTTATGCTGATGGGCGGGATGTAAATTGCCAACAGACACTCGGGAGAACTGTATGGTGTTTCCTGAAACATCTAAAAAACAAAGCAACAGAGCCTAGGGCACTTCCACTTATGGTCCTATAGCTTAGGGAAATTAAAATCAAAAAGACACAGCCACCCCAAAGTTTGGGACGCCTCTGTTTACAAGAACCTCGTTTACCGTACAAGTTCAATATCACAGAAAGTGAAAAATGGATAAAGAACTTGTGGTACTTACGTACAATGCAGTATCACTCAGCAATGAAATCTATGTCATCAGGCCCATAGCAGCATAATGAGTGGATTCAGGTACGATGATTCTAACTGAAATAAGTCACACAGAAAAAGAAACATCATAAGATATCACTAATACACGGAATGTAAACTTGGCTACACAGGAACTAAATTCCAAAACAAAACAGGGTCTCAAATTTAGAAAACCAACTTATGCTTGCTTAAGGGGAAAGGTGAGTTGGGGTGCTGCATAAAACCAGAGATTGAAATGAGCACAGATAAAGTTCCTTAAGCCAAATATGGAATAGACAAGAGCTACTCCTTGCTCAACAAAATGGACTCAACACCCCATATTAAACGCCTAAGAATGTACCTGACTAGTAAGTATCTTAAAACCTATGGATTGCTATGTCTCCAAAAGAGAATCAAGCGTGTGTACAGGGGCATAAACGCAGCAGTGATAGGATTGGAGAGGTTCGGTGAGCAAATGAAGACCCTTTGAAGTCATATTTCATGGTACCCATTCCACGGGTCTCAACTCTCCAGGTTTAAGGTATTCTTCCTTCAGCTAAAACATGCATGTGGAACCCAGAGTATGATCAACCGTGTGAACGGGAGACGTGTTCAAATATGTCTCAGGTTTCCTCCCCTGGTACTCGGGTGCAACATTCCAGACGCTTTACTAACACTCTCCCCACTTGGAGAGTCAGCGCCTTTAAATTCCTGTTTGACCCAGTTTGCAATTTCTGCGGAAGATGAACAGGAATAGGGAGAACCAATGAGAGACTAGCTGGAGGTGTCTGGACGGGCAAATTTAAGTCTCATTTCCCACCAGGAAGAGGAAATAACCAAAGGCTCAGCGTGCCGTGCCAGAACCAGATTAGGGCCTGAAGCCATCCTGCGGTGTTGCGGCCGGCTCACAAGAAAGCGAGTTGAAGAAAGGAGCTCAGGGGCACTGTAATTCACAAACCTGCAGAGTTATAAATGACAGCTATCGTCCAAAAATATACTGAAGTAAGGCTGCCAATAGGACTTGAAAGCGGGGCAGAATTGCAGGAAACCGATTTCAGGAGGTAGACTGGAATTGCATTGAAAGCATAGGAAAAGAGGCAGAACGTCCACAATGATGCACTTGGCCAAAAAGGGCGTATGCGTTTCTTCCTGAATATATTCAGGAAAAAACGCATACGCCCTTTTTGGCCAACCAAGCAAGCTTGCAAAGGAAATCTGCACTACAATGAAGTCTCACTTCCCCCCGGTCAAAAGGGCCATCTGAAAAAAGTGTAAAATCCAGAAAGGCAGGACAGGCCATGGAGAACTGGGAGCCTTGTTATGCTGATGGGCGGGATGTAAATTGCCAACAGACACTCGGGAGAACTGTATGGTGTTTCCTGAAACATCTAAAAAACAAAGCAACAGAGCCTAGGGCACTTCCACTTATGGTCCTATAGCTTAGGGAAATTAAAATCAAAAAGACACAGCCACCCCAAAGTTTGGGACGCCTCTGTTTACAAGAACCTCGTTTACCGTACAAGTTCAATATCACAGAAAGTGAAAAATGGATAAAGAACTTGTGGTACTTACGTACAATGCAGTATCACTCAGCAATGAAATCTATGTCATCAGGCCCATAGCAGCATAATGAGTGGATTCAGCTACGATGATTCTAACTGAAATAAGTCACACAGAAAAAGAAACATCATAAGATATCACTAATACACGGAATGTAAACTTGGCTACACAGGAACTAAATTCCAAAACAAAACAGGGTCTCAAATTTAGAAAACCAACTTATGCTTGCTTAAGGGGAAAGGTGAGTTGGGGTGCTGCATAAAACCAGAGATTGAAATGAGCACAGATAAAGTTCCTTAAGCCAAATATGGAATAGACAAGAGCTACTCCTTGCTCAACAAAATGGACTCAACACCCCATATTAAACGCCTAAGAATGTACCTGACTAGTAAGTATCTTAAAACCTATGGATTGCTATGTCTCCAAAAGAGAATCAAGCATGTGTACAGGGGCATAAACGCAGCAGTGACAAGATGGAGAGGTTCGGTGAGTAAATGAAGACCCTTTGAAGTCATATTGCATGGTACCCATTACACGGGTCTCAACTCTCCAGAATTAATGTATTCTTCCTTCAGCTAAAACATGCATGTGGAACCCAGAGTATGATCAACCATGTGAACGGGAGACGTGTTCAAATATGTCTCAGTTTTCCTACCCTGGTTCTCGGGTGCAACATTCCAGACGCTTTACTAACACTCTCCCCACTTGGAGAGTCAGTCCCTTTAACCTCCTGTTTGGCCCAGTTTGCAATTTCTGCGGAAGATGAACAGGAATAGAGAGAACCAATAAGACACTAGCTGGAGGTGTCTGGACGGGCAAATTCAACTCTCATTTCCCACCAGGAAGAGGAAATAACCAAAGGCTCAGCGTGCCGTGCCGGAACCAGATTAGGGCCTCAAGCCATCCTGCGGTGTTGCGGCCAGCTCAAAAGAAAACGAGTTGAATAAAGGACCTCAGGGGCACTGTAATTCACAAACCTGCAGAGTTATAAATGACAGCTATCATCCAAAAATATACTGAAGTAACGCTGCCAAGAGGACTTGAAAGCGGGGCAGAATTGCAGGAAACCGATTTCAGGAGGTAGACTGGAATTGCATTGAAAGCATAGGGAAAGAGGCAGAACGTCCACAATGATGCACTTGGCCAAAAAGGGCCTATGCGTTTTTTCCTGAATATATTCAGGAAAAAACGCATAGGCCCTTTTTGGCCAACCAAGCAAGCTTGCAAAGGAAATCTGCACTACAATGAAGTCTCACTTCCCCCCGGTCAAAAGGGCCATCTGAAAAAAGTGTAAAATCCAGAAAGGCAGGACAGGCCATGGAGAACTGGGAGCCTTGTTATGCTGATGGGCGGGATGTAAATTGCCAACAGACACTGGGAGAAGTGTATGGTGTTTCCTGAAACATCTAAAAAACAAAGCAACAGAGCCTAGGGCACTTCCACTTATGGTTCTATAGCTTAGGGAAATTAAAATCAAAAAGACACAGCCACCCCAAAGTTTGGAACGGCTCTGTTTACAAGAACCTCATTTACAGTACAAGTTCAACATCGCAGAAAGTGAAAAATGAATAAAGAAGTTGTGGTATTTACTTACAAAGCAATATCACTCAGCAATGAAATCTATGTCATCAGGCCCGTAGCAGCACAATGAGTGGATTCAGGTATGATGATTCTAACTGAAATAAGTCACACAGAAAAAGAAACATCATAAGATATCAGTAATACACGGAATGTAAACTTGGCTACACAGGAACTGAATTCCAAAACAGAACAGGGTCTCAAATTTAGAAAACCAACTTATGCTTGTTTAAGGTTAAAGGTGAGATGGGGTGCTGCATAAAACCAGAGATTGAAATGAGCACAGATAAAGTTCCTTAAGCCAAATATGGAATAGACAAGAGCTACTCCTTGCTTAACAAAATGGACTCAACACCCCATATTAAACGCCTAAGAATGTACCTGAATAGTAAGTATCTTAAAACCTATGGATTGCTATGTCTCGGAAAGAGAATCAAGCGTGTGTACAGGGACATAAACGCAGCAGTGATAGGATTGGAGAGGTTCGGTGAGCAAATGAAGACCCTTTGAAGTCATATTGCATGGTACCCATTGCACGGGTTTCAACTACCCAGGTTTAAGGTATTCTTCCTTCAGCTAAAACATGCATGTGGAACCCAGAGTATGATCAACCGTGTGAACGGGAGACGTGTTCAAATATGTCTCAGTTTTCCTCCCCTGGTACTCGGGTGCAACATTCCAGACGCTTTACTAACACTCTCCCCACTTGGAGAGTCAGCGCCTTTAACCTCCTGTTTGGCCCAGTTTGCAATTTCTGCGCAAGATGAACAGGAATACGGAGAACC